>NC_137972.1:44414229-45014229 GCF_963924665.1 Micromys minutus | reverse complement strand
GTGGCTTCCAGGCTCACCCATGCCACACGTGCTGTTTACGTCTGCACTACCATGGCTGCTTTATAATCTCTTCTATAAAACCTGTGTGATAAGTTTGAGCGCGCTTGCTTACCTACTTAAAAACAGTGCCTTAATCCCAGCACTTTTAGACACATATACTATGCCATGTTGGTTTTTCTTTTTCTTTTTTCTTTTCTTTTCTTTTCTTTTTTTTTTTTTTTTTTTTTTTTTTTTTTTTTTTTTTTTGGTTTATTTACAAAATTGTGCAACCACTGACCCTGCTCAATTACAGAACGGGTTTATCACCACCCCACATGAAACCATATCCACTAGGTTATCCAGAGACTTGTGGTTTGCTATTTTCTGTTTCCACACACGCTACAGCACCTTTCAGTCAGGATTTATTTCTATCGCCAAATAATCTTTCATTGTGTAGCTCGCCACATTTTACATAAGCATTTGTCATTTGAAGGGTATTTAGGGTCGGCTTGGTGATTGTGATTAATGCTGGTGTGGAATTTTGTGTACAGATTTATGTAGATGTACGTTTTCAGTTTTTGTACATAGCTTGGAGTGAAATTGCTCAGTCAGGTGGCACATTTCATATTTAGCGTTTTTTCAGGACCTGCCAGTTTTCCAGGGTGGTTGTCATAGTCTAAAATGCTGCCAGCTGTGCTGAAGGGCTCCCCTTCGATAAGTTACTCTGTTTATTTTCCCGGTGCTGGGGATCAAATCCAGCACCCCACCCGTGCCAGGCCAGCAATGTCTCTCTGAACCGTACGTATCTAGAGACAGGGTTTCTCTGTGTAGCCCAAACTGGCCTGAATTCACTGCACTGCCAAGGCTGGTCTCAAACTCATGATCCTCTTGCCTCAGCCTCCTAGCTGTTCCTTCTTTTTATTCCTTTTCTTAAAGATACCCCAAGCCAGTACCAGGAATGGTCATAATCACCAGGGTGGATGGTGACTGGCCAAGAACAAAATACCGTTGTTGGTTTTCAGCCGAGTCCTCTCTCCTGCCGAGGTTCTGTCTACGGAAGGATTGAGCAACTTAGCTCAGTGCTTGGGACATGTCAGCACCAGACTGAGACTTAGTCATTGACGTTGCTAGAAAGGGGTCAGGCATTGTGACCATCCCACGGAGCCCGTCCAGCGCAACAACATCCATCACCCCAGCGAACAGGACGCAGTTATGCAAGTCTTCGATTCTGTGATTCCGTTCACCAGTGGCTCAAGGCGGCTTAGTCCTGTTTGGTTTGGTTATTTTTTTCTCAAGGTCTGTCTCCCCAGGAGGGTCCAGAGAGATTTGAGAAACTTAGCAAAACTGAGACTTTGTTAATAAGATGATAGATATTAAACGATGGTTCAGACTCTAACACAGTCTAAGTACACAGTGTAGAAGAAGGAAAATCTACCGGCTACAACTGCTTCGTGTGAGCTTTTGAAATGATGGGATAATTAGAAAGAACCAGTGAGAGATGATACTGTGGGTGATGGTGTTTCCTTAGGCGGAGTAGTAGCTAGCCCATAAAGACAATAGTCACTCCTGCTTTAAAAGGGACAGGAAAAATGAAAGAAGCAAATAAGAAATGGCAATTAAAATTATATGCATGCCGTGTGTGCTGACAGATGCTCTAATCCCAAGTTCTCAGGAGGCAGAGGCAGGTGGATCTTTGTAAATGTTAGGCTAGCCTGTTCTACATAATAAGTTCCAGGCCAGACAGGGTTATAAAGTGAGGCTCTGGCTCAAATGTCTGTGGATAAACACACACCCACACACGCACGCACTCGTGTATGTATACTAGCAACCAATTTAAAAAAAAGAAAGAAAGAAAAAAACGTGTGTGTGCAATTGAATAAAGACCCGATTGCAACATGAGAAAGTCAAAACGGTGTTCTAAGGGAAGAAGTTTGCATTGCCGGCTTTAATATTTTATATGAGTTTTAACATTTTACTTACTTACTTGGGGGATACAATGCTTGTGTAAGGGTCACATGACAACTTGAAGGAGTTCATTCTTTTACTTTGTGGGTCCCAGGGTTCAGATTTAGGTTATCGGGCTTGAACCCTCTTGCCAGCCCTAATATTTTAATATATTGTGTTTTATGGTTTTCGACTTCAAATGTGCATCTCTCATCTTCCTCCTAAGAATAAATGTTTACTCATACGATCTCCTATAATATATGGTGGTGAATATACAATGTAAATAACAATGTAATAATGAGAATAGAATAATAGACTCATCAGCTGAGATAAGCTTGGGAGAAGAAACTTCGGTTCACAGCGGTGAATAAAAGAACCAGCACTCCTTATGGCCTTTCTCCCATGGAGGAGGCAGCCAGGAAGGAGCTGGGAAAGGCCTCCCATGGAGAACAGAACTTGTACTGAGAAGGGAGAAGAGGAAGATCAAGGAGAGCATGTGAAGGACACAGAGCTGCAGGGCAGGAGGCTGGCGGCTCTTACGGAGTCGGGGCCGAGTCCTCAGCAGTGATGTCAAGAGCCTGGCTGGGCAGAGACTTTGAGATCTCAGAACGAAGCTCCATCAGTGAGGACTGAGCTGTGAGTGTGAGACCATGAGGAGAGGGGGATGCAGGAGAACTTCTCAGGGCCCTTCACTCTCTAAGGAAGACAATGCTGTGTCTGGGGAAGGCCTGGAGGAGCTAGGAGCATCCTGTTCCCTCCACAGGACAGGCACGGTGAGGAGGTGGGGCCCTCCCAAGACAGCTTTGACTTCATCAAGGCAAGAGAAGGGAAGCAAGAGCTGAGGTAGGGCAGGTGTTCCAAGGAAGCGGGGCGGGGTGTAAAAGGTCATTGAGTGAATCCTGGCCTGGTTGAGGGCTGAAAGCTGAGGGCTGAACTGTGGGTGGGGTGGTTGTGTGTTGTACATGTGTGTTAGCAGCCTCCAGAGACTCCCCAAGACTGGCATAAGAACATCTCTCTCTCTCTCTCCCTCTCTCTCACCCACTCTCTCTCTCTCTCTCTCTCTCTCTCTCTCTCTCCCTCTCTCTCACTCTCTCTCTCTCTCTCTTCCTCTCTCTCCCTCTCATTGTATGTATGTGTGTATGAATATGTTTGTACATGTGTATAGTATGTTTGGCAAAGGGTATGTTTCTATGTGTGTATGTTTGTGAGTTTGTGTGTGTGTGTGTGTGTGTATGTGTGTGTCTACCTGAGCACAAACAACAGATGAGTTTGCTTTGCCAGGCAGGGAGTCTCCCGTTATCTGTGGTATAGGCCATTTCTTTTGGTCACAGCCGGAGGAGTGATGGGGGTGTGGGTCAGGGTTGTGTGACAGGGCCACCAGGAAAGAGGTGGCTCAGTGGGATTTCAAAGGATGGATCCAGGCAGAGTGTGGTAGGCCATGTCTGCAAACCCAGCAATGGGCAGCAGAGGGTCACAAGTTCAAGACCAGTCTTAGCTACATAATGAGCTCTGGGCCAACCTGGGCAACGAGAGACCTTATCTCAACCAACCAACCAACCAAACAAGCACAGCCCAGTTGGTAAAGATCCTTACAAGCAGGAGGATCTGAATCCAAACCCCGGGACAGGCATGACAGTGCACACAGGACATCTGTAACTTCAGCACTGGTGTGACAGAGACCCCTGAGCTCTTGACCAGTCAAGTCACCTCAGCCTAATAGGTGAGTTGCAAGCCAGTGACAACTCCTGAGGAACAACACTGCTCACATGTATGCACATGTACATGCAAATAATATGCACGTGTATAAACACCCCCACACACGCAACATGATCCCCTAAATACCAAACAGCAAATGCCCACTCCAGTGGCTTTTTAAGAAATCCCAAGCCAGAGCATGGCTGAGTCCAGATCCCTGAGGGGTTAAGAAGTTCCAGCTTCTTGGACAGAACTCCTCAGATTCTTGCAGCCTGGGGACATTTGAGAGGGCATGAGTGTGCTGTGGGTGGGAACCAGTGAAAGGCACACCATCACCACACACACGTACCCCTTCATTATTCATGGACGGCACACCAGGGCTGCCTATGACCCAGAGCCTGAGGTTTGTGATGTAATGTGAGAGGGAGCACGGGGGCGGTGGAGGTCTCTTTCAATCCTACCCACTGGTGCTGGACCCGGCACCAGAAGTGGCTTTTCATTACCTGTTAGCAGACAACATGAATTATGCATACCTGGCCCTTGTTTTCAGCATTGTGCTGGCCAATATGCTGGAGCCTGGGAAGGGAAGGCTTGCTCTGCCTTGGGAAGTGGGAGTTTTCCTTCCCTCTTTTTGGATTTGCTATTGGGGGTGGGAACCAGAGCCTGAAGCCTGCTGGGCAGGCCCTCTAGTATTGAGTGCACCTCTGGTCTACATACTTTTTTCAGTGGAAAAAGTACTGGTCAACAGTTTGGGAGACACAGAAATACAGATAATGGATTTCTGTATGCACAACACTGAGCTTAAGAAATGCAACTTTGGGACTGTGTGTGCTGCTTTTGCTGAGGACCCAAGTGCAGTTTACAGCACCCACAAGTGCTTGCAACTGCAGTTCCAGAGGATCAACACTGCCCCTGGCCTTTTCTGGTATCTATTCACACACACACACACACACACACACACACACAGAGAGAGAGAGAGAGAGAGAGAGAGAGAGAGAGAGAGAGAGAGGGGCAAGCTCTCATACACAGACATACACACAAACACACATTCACACGCACAGATACACACACATTCACACAGAGATACACACTCATACACAGACATACAGACACATACTCACACAGACACATACTCTCACACATACACACTCTCTCACACACACACACACACATCCATACACACATCCACATGCATCCACACACTTACTCACACACACACACACACACACACACACACTCACACACTCACATACACTCACACACACATCCATACACACATCCACATGCATCCACACACTCACTCACACACACACACTTTAGATGCTGAAATGTGCCGATGGGACCGAGACCGTTAAAGGATAAAAATCTTGGATGAAAATTGACACCAGTAAGTCTGGTGCCTTAACCCACAAAATTCATTTAAAGCCCCAGGAATCAGCGACATTATGCGATGACAACATTCTTTCTTAACTGAGTGTGCAGGTCTGGTGTGTTCTTGATCACTGCTGTATGTCATTCCATGCTCTCACCATGACAGATATGTCACTGGTTTTCCTTTGCATGGCCATCAGTTCATTTTTAAAAACAGATCTGTTCTTCATGTTCTTGCATGGGATTGTATGTGGAGGAACAGGCTTTATGTCCATCTTTAAACCTGCTAACTTGTGATGTGTCTCTTTAAAGTTTAGGTCAATTTCCACTGTTTGATACCCAAGAAGCCTGTTCCCTGCCCTCCATCCATGGGGAAGATCATCAAGTTTATCTTTTCCTTTATTTTGTTATCTTTCCCAGTCTAAAATAATTTACTTAAATTTTTACATCCCAGCTTACTGAGGCTTATACTCATTGCCCATTCAGAAGTTCGGCCTGTGGAGCTCAGTATAGCAGACTCCCTGCTTAGGGCTGGGGGAAGTCTCACATTTCAGGTACTAAGGATGGGGCAGCAGGTCTAATGCATGCCAGCAGGTACTTGACCAGAACTGTATTCCAGCCCGTTTGCCATGATCTTTGTAACACACGCAGCTTCCCAAATGCAGGGCACATTTTAACCAACTGTTCGCATTAAGTTTTGTAGCATTTTGTAAAACATTCGAGCACATACAAGTGTGTGTGTGTGTGTGTCATGACATATATGTGGAGATAAGAGAACCATTGGCAGAAGTTTAGAAGTTGGCTCCCTTCTTGCACTTTGTGGTTCCAGGGACTCAAACTCGGATCCTAGGGTGTGGCTGCAAGAAGCATCTGCTGCAAGAAACATCTTGGAGGCCCCAGAGCATAACGGGCCTTCTGGCTACTGACTTAACCACATTTAAATCACCACCTTAGTGTTGTTCAGATCACCTTTCCTCCTGTCCACATAAGTTAGCTAATTGGGAATTGGCTTGATGAAGAATAGGAAACCTCCATGAAGAATAGGAAAACCACAGGCCTATGAGTCCTGAGGGGCGGAATCTAAGTGGTTTCCAGGCTCCGCCTGGTTTAGCTTTCTCTCTACCACAGTCCGCCAGAGAGCCTCTGGACCCACTTCAGAGAGCCTCTGAAGCCACTGACGGATCGCTTGTCAGGAAGGTCTGCTCTTTTCTGGTGCGGTGCCACACTGCACAGTCACTGATGGGATCCCACCCAGAGTGTTCTGTCAGCACCCTCTTCAGGACTCTGTAAGACACTTAGGAACTGTCACTCTCCAAGCATGTGTGTACATGTGTGCATAGGAACATGTGTGCATGGGAACGTGTGTGTATGGATGCAGGCCAGAAGACAGGTGTTGTTGCTCAAGATACATCCAACTTTTTTCTTTTTCCTGAGACGGTTTCTTGCTCACCTGGAGCTTGACAAATGGGCTAGGTTGGCTGACTGTTGAGTCCCTAGGAACCCACCTTTGCCTCCCCAGTGCTTGTATTACGAGGAAGTAATACCATGTCAGGCTTTTCTTACATGGGATCTGGGCATCACATTGAGATCCTTATGAATTCCAGACAAGCACTTCACCAGCTAAGCTCTGTTACCTTCTCAGGGTTATTTCTCTTCCCCCTTGACCTCTGTGGGAGGTGATTCTATTTGCTCACCTCTATTCTAGAGCTCTCTTTCTCACATAACAGGTCTGTAGTAAAGACTTGTCAATAGAGGAATGAGTGGTGGTTAGTAAGGACCAAAGAGAGAAGAACATTCTGGAGAGAAAACAGGATGAAGGAACTGAATGAGTCAGCATGTGTAAAGTCTTAGAAACGACACTGTGTGGACTGAATGCAAACCATGAGTGGGACAAGAAGTGTGACCCAGTGTCCTGATGAGTGGCCATCCACCCAGGTGTGTGGATGACAGTCAGGGGATGAACTTTGGATTTCTGGTTGACAGTGTGTGCTTGACCTTAAAGCCAGGCAAGCCTCGTGATTCTAACTGGAAAAATAACAAATCCGACATCTTGGAACCCCACCTTCCCACCCACACACCAATGATGACACCACATAGTTTGGGGTATAAAGATAAGGCTGGAGACAGACATATCTCCCAGAGGGCTGTCACAGTAATAGGGGAGAGAAGTCAGTAGCCACATCTGAAGAGAAAAGGAGGCTGAAGAGAAGCGAGCAATTTACAAAGATACCATCTTTCCCTGTGACCCCCCCCCAAGTTAGTGAAATCCAAGAACTGGCTGCATCTAGCCTGGGCTGAGCCCCAAGGCAACGTTTCTGCCAAGCGTGCTCTTAAGTAATCAAAGTAGAACACGTTCCAGGGAGCTCCACCCACAAGTCCAACTTCCCTTTTAGTAAAAGCAAGTTTGCCAGAGCAGCAGGGGCAGCCTGCAGAGTCAACGGGAAGGTTTTTGGAAGGAAGGTGGCGTTTGACATCCAAGTTCACATGCTCTCCAAATCTTTTGTGCAAGTAAATTGCTTTCATTTGTCTCAAGGCACCTTTTCCAGTCCAACTTCTTCCAGCTTGCTTGCAAATGTTTCTCAGTGGTGCATTTGAGGTTTGGCTTCATCTCACTAGCTGGGACCAATCTTTTATTCCTAGGAAATAGCTGGATGATGATCCTAGACTCTTGGATCCCATTTCTCCTCCCAGCTGTTCATTCAGTATCAGATACCTTTGTTAGCAGGTTTGCCCACCTCCCCCCTGCCTGCATCTTATTAATAGGAGTCTCAGACTCAGCACCTCACCCTTCCTTGGCCACACAATTAGGATCAACACCTGTTTCTTTAAGACTACCCTGGGACAAGATGGGTGTGGGGGCATGTGGGTTGTTCCGTTCCCTCACCTCCCAGGATTGCATGTGACTGCAGCCAACAGTCACGCATTCCACCGCAACAGAAAAACCTCCAGATGATGAGAGTATCATGTTTCGAGGTTCACATGGGAAAGCTACAGCCCACCCTCCTCCTGCTCGAGTTGCATCGAATCTAATTTCCATGGCCTTGTGCAAGTGGGAACCCCACAGCCCCCAGTCAGCTGTCGGAGTTTGGAAATGCTATTTCCAAACACAGTCCTGTAGGCAGCCAGCAGGCACTAGACAGCTGAGTGCTGGCAGAAAGTGTCCCAGACACCTATAGCCATCCAAACGGTGACTCATCTCATTATGGCCAGGATAAATATGGGAATAAATGGTGTTTTTCTACAAGCAGGAAGAATTGTCAAAATGCTTATCACTTTATAAAATATAACAGATTGTGCCTGGTCATGTTTTGAAATGTTCCATCCAACCATTCAGTGGGGCTTTTTTTTTTTAAGTTCAGCTTGTTTTTCTTCTTTCTAGGAGGCCTGGGGAAGCGAGGAGTTTGCACTCTGTGCCACCCGAGCTCTGGATTCACCTGGCCGTGGTGGCCTGTGGCAACCGGCTGGAGGAGACTCTGGTCATGCTCAAGTCAGCTGTACTCTTCAGCCACAGGAAGATGTACTTTCACATCTTCACTGAAGATGCCCTGAAGCCCGAGTTTGATAAACAGGTGAAGCAGGATTAGCCAAGGCTCTGTGTTTCTGGGAGGGCCCACAGGGGATGAGCTACAGATGCGGTTTTCAGCGGGGCTGCTGCATGCTCAGTTGTAGGAGCTCGGATCGTTGGCTCGGAGTGTTCCTTCACTGCGAGTATGTGATTCAGATGGGCTGGGTCTCCGTAACACACCATAACATGTATCTGTAGTACAGCTTCCCTAAGGTGATATGGGACGTAGAGACAGGAGGCTCTACAGAGCTCATGGGCCAGCAAGTCTGGCTTATGCAGCTGCAAACAACAAACCCTGCCTCAAACAAGTTGGAAGATGAGGGCCAACTCCCAAGATTGTCCAACAATGTCCACTTGTGTTTTATGGCATGTGTGTGTGCCCAAATATACACACATCAACACACAAAACACATACACACACAAAGACACACACGTTTTTTTTAAAAATTTGGGTAATCATCTTCTCCCCTTAGACATTGGGAGCGCATGTGAGCAACTGACATGTTTTGTCTGTGTTGGATTATTAGAACTCTCTACCATTCTGGGGCAAAAGCTTGTTTTTTATGTATTGATGAGAGAATTATAAATAACAAGTAGCAGGTTCAATGGAATAAATCCCATAATTATAGAGGATGGAAGATAGAGTCCCTACTGCCCTTCAGTCTCACGTAAAAGATAATAATTTGGGGGAGTTCTACCATGTTTTCCTTTGTACTCAGAAGTATCTGCTTCTCTATGTTTCTATATGTAGACGCACATACATTCACTCGTGTGCACAAATACATTGATCAGGACTGTGCTTTCCTGGATTCTCAGCTGTGAGGCCATGTCAGCCTTGTTCCAGGTCAGTTCTCCAACACCCTCACCTCCTTTTTAGCAACTGTGGAGATCGTGTTATGCAGCTGGGTCTCTATTTACTTGGCTCATCCCTCTCTGAGTTTTGACCCACACAGAAGAGCTGCAGAAAGGGCAGTTCCCTCAGGAGAGGCCCTGCCTGACCTCAGCAGGCCAAGCTTTGTTTAGCTTGGATGTTTTCTCCTGTACCAAGGTCTTGGATTCTGGCAGAGATCGAACCTACATTATTTTGTTTCTGCTGACTGAGTCAACAGTTCTGCGTCCTGTCAGCAGGCTAGTGGAGCTCCTGAGGAATGCCAAAAACAATATATTGGGCAGAGAAAGGCTAACAACAGAAAACTAGAGATCAAGCTATGTTTTCTAAGGGGAAAGTCGCCTTGAGATGTCACCAATAGAAGTAAGGACCCATAACCTTAGTGTTTTAGAGTCAATTGGAACAAAGCCCTGTGAAAGGCTTTGGGGAACAGGGGAGTGAAAAAACTGGAACACTCCCAATTATCTGCTCTAGAGTGGTGTTATAAGAAAAAAGATAGTGATAATGTTAAAATTATAGCAATTATGCCAGCTGATAATTCCTGATTTCTTCTCACAACTTTTTACAGAAAGGAACCCTATTTTAGCTTTTTATTGCTATAATAAAATACTTGAGGGTAAGCATCATTCTAAAGAAAGGGGGTTTATTTAACTCATAGCTATGGTTCAGTATCATCTTAGTAGTTGTAGGGATCTTTGGCTGATTAGGTGGGGCAGAAGGTGCCCTACCACATCAGAACATCATATTGCCAGACAAGAATGCAGAGAGAAGCAGCTGTGGACCACACAACTGTAGTAGCCTCAGAACTGTTTATACAGAAGAATGGATCAAAACCAGCCATGGCTGAACATTACTCGTGTCACACAGAGTCCGAGTGACATCTGCGTGCTGGATGCTGAGTGCCAAGTTGCACATTTGGCTAGATATTACATGAGGGAAGGGAATCTATGTCTTACCATATCTGTATGGACAATTATGACTTCCAGAGTGTTTATATCCTCAAAATTCCTTCTGTACTGGCCTGAAGTTGTAGACCAAGGTTGGCTTCCTAGCACCCACGTGATGAACCACAACCATATATAACTCCACTTTAGGGGGATTCAACACCCTCTTCTGTACTCCGTAGGCACCAGGAATGCGTGTGGTATATGTCCATGTGTGCAAGCAAAAACACTATACACATCAAATAAAATAATTGAGACCATTCTGTTAGTACAGACCTGTAATATTAGCTACATAAGAGGCTAAGGCAGGAGAATCATGAACCCAAACCCTGCCTAGGCTACAGAGTAAATTTTGGGCTAACCTATGCAACCTAGTGAGACTGCCTCAAGACAAAAAGTAGAAAGAAGCCTGGGGATGTAACGCTGCTAGAGCCCTTGTCTATCATACATGATGTCCTGAGTTCATGCTTGACATGCGTACATACCCCGAGGGAGCTGAGGGAGAAAGAGCGAGGGAGAAATAGGATTTGGAGGTTCTGGCAAGATGGCTTAGCAGGTAAGGGTGTTTGTCACTAAACCTGAGTCCCATCTCTGGGACCCACATGATAGGAGAGAACTAGCTCCCAAAAGTTGCCCTCTGACCTCCACACACGAGCAGTAGCATGCACATGCACAGAAACAGAAATAAATAAGTAAACAAATAAATAAATAAATGTAATACTTTTAAAAATTATTTGAGATAAGCGTTTATGGATTTATGGTCTTAAGCTATTGCAGTCTGGAGCTGTCTCTTACAAGGTAGCAGTTTATACGACCTCTGGGCATACACACTTACATGTAGCTACACATGCAGATGAGGGAAAGTGGAAGGTGTAATGACATGTGACCACTAAGGCTAGGCAAAGGTAGATTTTGTCTGCACTACCCCTGGGGTGGACTGCATCTAGAAGTTTCCACCATGCTCAGGAAAGTTCAAAGAAGTCTATGTGGAGAGACCATGAGGAGACTCCAGCAGAGAGAGGAGTGAGGCCTCAGCCAACAATGTGCCTTGGACACCGGGCATGTGGATGAAGTTGCCTCTACAACGTCCATGTCTGGCCTTCAGCGCTTTGGCCGAGGTGAAACAGAGCCCCTGTTGCTACTGTGCCTTGTCTGAATTCCTGACCCATGGACTCTGGGTGTACCAGGCGGTTGTTTGATGAGCCACAGTGACTGCTGACTCTTCTGGGAACTGATGGCCGACACTTTCGATGCCCTGCTATATGTGGGCTTCCCTGATGTGTTCACGCCTTCTCCTGAACTGCTCTGAGTCTTTGTGAGACCAGTGAAGAGAGCTGTGGTCGTAGTCATTGTGTTTTGGATCTGGGATGCCCCGCAAATACCGTGTTTAAAGTCCTGGCCCTCCATGGTACGGCTAGATAGCAGGTCCACAGGAAAGGAAGGTCTGTGCTCATCAGCGCTAGTATCTGTAGGGCCTCAGTTCCTTCCTTTTCACTCTTAAAAAAAAGATGTATTTAATTTTATGTATATGGATGGTTTTGCCTACGTATATGCCTGTGTACTACAGACAGACAGTGCCCACAGAGGCCAGAAGACAATAACATGTTACAGATGGTTCTGAGCCACAATGTGTGTGCTGAGAATTGAGCCTGGATCTTCTGGAAATATAGTCAGGGCTCTAAGCGCTGAACCATCTCCTGTATTTCTCTTGTACACATTTCTGTCATGATCTGTGTCCTTGCCACAGCAACTGGATCAACAAACCAGGGCCTAGAACTATGGGAAAAAACTATTTTTTTTAAATTTTATTTTGTTCTGGTTTGGTTTTGGTGTTGATTTAGTTTGGTTTGGTTGAGACGGAGTCTGACTACAGAGCTCTGGCTGGCCTGGTATTTACAGAGGGTTGCCTGCCTCTGCCTTTCAAGTGCTGGAATTAAAGGTGTGCACCCTCCGGCTTAGGACCTTTCCTCCTTTTAAGTAGATTACTTCAGGTACTTCATCACAGCACAGTAAAGCTGGCTGATACAGGTATTGAACAGTTGGCAGAGTGCATGGTGTAACTGTTCGTCCACTTCGGTTTTCTTGTCATCTGTATTATGGGACAAGTTATTCTTCATCCCAGTATGTATGCAGAGTGTCACTTTGTGGCCAGTCTGATAACACATGTATTCTGTCACTTGGAGAAGATTTTCTGGAATGTGCTCTGTCCATTGTGTATTTGTAAGAGCAGCTGAGGCTGGGTTGGGAGAAGTGGGCAGTGTCATTGCTTTCCTCTCCCGGCAGCACTGAGCACTGCTGATGGATTTAGAACTTCCTGGGATATTTAGAAACACCTATTTTTTTTTTTTTTTTTTTTTTTACCTTTGGATGAAATTTAAAAGAAAAAAGAAAAAAAAAGACAACCACCATTACCTTGTTTCAGGCATCTGCACCATGCGTTAGGTCTTCTATAGTTAGACAGTTTTTCTTCTTTTTAAAAAAGGTGGTGTTAAATGCAGCCTCTCTTTATAAGAAAAAAAAGAACAAACTGCCTCAGATGTTCCTTTTAAAAGGGCCGGAGAGATAGGCTCAGCTTATAAAAGTGCTTGCTGACCCTAGTTTGATCCCAGGAATACCAGTAAAAAGTAACTCACATTGTTAGCCTGGAACTCCTGCTGTGAGGTGGTAGAGATCACCCAGAAGCTCACAGGCCAGCCAGCCTAGAACACAGGGGCAGCAGCTACAGGAGGCTGCCTCACAGGGTGGAAGGAGAGCGCTGACTCATGGAAGGTGACTTCTGACCTCCATGTGTGTGCTATGGCATGTATATGGCTACTCTCTCCTGCATGCATGTGCACACACACGTGTGTACTCACACATACACACACATACTTGCACATGCACAAACTCTGGGACAAGAAGGGCTACACTTTGAGGGGAAAAATGAGCCAAACAGAAAAGAACAGAAGCCCCAGGACCTGAGTTCCACTCAAAAACCCCTGGTGAAAAGGAGAGCCGACTCCCAGAGGTGCATTTAAATGTTTAACCACCTACTCACACCTTTATAAATTCATGAGCAAACCACTCCAGATTGCCAGTGTTTCTGGGCCTTGGTGAAGGGCTGCCAGTGGAAATAAAGACCTTGTGAGGAGGAAGGGAAAGCAAGTCAGAGAAAAGATTTAGCATAGATCAGTAGCCATACTGGATAATTTCAGGAGGAAGTCCCTAGCATGGGTCTTGTTAACAGTCTTTGATGGGATGAGCTTAAGTAGTGAGCAACCCCTAAAGGTTAGTTGCTAGCTTTGAATTGGCCTGGGATGTAGCCGTTTAAAATAAGTGGGTCTCAGTTGCTTAAGTAGAAACCTGGTATGTTGGACCTGATAGAGCCTCATAGCCTGAGCTTTTGCTGCTTTTCCAATGCTGTGATAAAGCACCATGACCAAAGCAACTTATTAGAATGAACAGTTTATTTGGGCTTACAGTTCCAGAGGGGTAAGAGTCCATTATGGCCCAAAGCATGGTGGCCCAGACTAGAGCAGGATGCTGAAGGCTCATGTCTTAAACCACAAATGTAATGGTGTGTGACTTTAAAACTTCAAAGTCTGTACCTAGTAACATACCCCCTCCACAAGGCCACACCTCCTAAACCTACCCAAACAGTGCCACTAACCAGAGACCAAGCATTCAAACATCTGAGCCTGTGGGGACATTCTCATTCAAGCCACCTCAGGCTGCCAATTACTTGTTTTATTAGAAGCATAGTTATAACAGTTAACTTCTCAACAGTAACAGTAGCTAATATATAATGAGATAATACCTTCAAAGTGCAGAGAATGTATCCATTAGAATTATCTTCCCTGGTTAAACTACATACAAAGAATGAAATAAGTAACCAGCAAAAGACCTTAAGGAGACTTTTTAAGGATAAAGTGGAAGAATAATTTAAAAAAAAAATCAATGCCTAAGTTGTAGAGTGAGTGCTAAACATTAGACTGAAATATATTTTCTGAATCACAGGTAAGCATTATGTGAGTCCTCTGTATGTCAGGAATATGATAATAATCAGTATTTGACTTCATATGGATGCTAAAATTTTAAACAGAAGTACTAAAAAAATGATGTGGTGTATAGAATATGGAAGTAGAAAAAGAGAGAAAATCTTCATGTAAAAGAAACCAAGACTGGAGAAGGGAAAGAAACCCAAATGTAGAAGAGATTTAACTATGCACTGTAGTAAGTGTAAATAGACTGAGGCTGCCCTCTCCTGAGAGAAGACATAGATCCTGAGGTCCTTAGACCCTCACACATCCTCGGAAGGCTAAGTTACTGTTTAGTCTAGGCTTGGCATGTGTGCCTGTGTTTACTAAGTGATCACAACCCTTTTGGGGGTCAAACAACCCAGTCACAGGTTGACTTTTCTAAAGCCTGCATATGAGACATCTACATTAGGATTCATAGCAGCAAAAATGAAATTTGCAACAAAAATAATTTTATGACTGGGGGAATCACCACAACTGGAGGAACTGTATTAGAAGGTCGCAGCATCAGAAAGGTTGACAACCACTGGGTGTTGGTTCTCCTGAGCCAGAATTTGAATGTGGTTTTGATGCTGGTGTAGGTTCTGTTCCGTCTTGTCCACCATTAATCAAATGTCAGATACTTTCAACTGTCATTCATTGATTTCCAGTTGCTCCCGATGTCTCTAAAAGTTGCTGCTTATGAAAAATGATGTGTGGATATTTTAAACAAATAACCAGTAAACTTGTGAATCACAAATTAAAGAGACACAAGCACTACAGTAGTGCTCAAGAGAATAATTTTCATATATATATATATTTTTTTTATTTCGTGTCTGTGGCTGGCTAGTTTTTTGTCAACTTGACACAAGCTAGAATCTAGGAAGAGAAAATGTCAGTTGAGGAATGTCTCCATCAGACTGGCCACTAAGCCATGAATTCTTGAGGAATATTCATGGTTAATTATTGATACTGGAGGGTGTACCGCTGTTGAGCATGTAGTCCTGGAACGTGTATGTAAACAGGCTAAGCAAGCCACAGGAAAGCAGGGTTCCTCCATGGCCTCTCCATCAGCTCCTGCCTCCAGGTCCCCCACCCCCAAAGTTCCTGCCCTGACTTCCCTTCGCAATGGACTATCATAAGCTTTAAACTGAAATAAACTCTTTCCTGTCCAAGATGCTTTGGAGCATGGTGCTTTGTCACAGCAAGAGAAAGCAAACTAGAACAATGTCTTTTTCATATAAACAACAGAAATTAAATCATGCACCATATTATTTCTTCTGTCAACAACATGTAGATTGCTTTTAAAGCGGGGTTGGCTTTTCTAAATTTTTCTTTAAAACAGTGGATATAGCAACTATTTCTTTATAGGCATTGCATATCACAACTATGTTGCCCCCTGTTGGTAAGTGTAAAAGGAGCCTTAACTGTGTGCACATGAGAGAATGTGTGCACATGAGAGGGCGTGGCTGCTTTCCATTGTATTTAAGGATACAAATTCAAATTTCAGGTAACTCTTACCTATCACAGAGCATGATTCTGTTTTGATTTTTAAAAAAGATTTGTTTTATTTTTAATTATGTGTACGAGCGTGTCTCTGTATGCATGACTAGAGGTGCCTGTGGAGGTCAGATGCATCAGATTCCCCCTAGAGTTATGTGAACCGCCAGAGATGTAAACCACCTGACGTGGGTGCTGAGAACTGAACTCTGGTCCTTGGTAAGAGTAGTATGCAGTACTAACCACTGAGCAGTCTCCAATCCTCATGATTTCTTTGACCACTTTAAAATGTCAAATTGTTTTGCCTGGGTGTGGTGGGCTGGGGTCTTTTAAGATCATTTGCTGACTCTAGTTCCATGACATGGTCACTAAAGACTGTCCTGTGTTCTGTTATTCAGACATACTTCATAAGTTCCCAGTGACATGGTACTATAAAATTATTCACCAATATAAATGAAACTCCTAAGAAAAAATTTAATTAAAAAATTATTCTCCTCTCATACATCCTGACCTCAGTTTCCCCACCTTCCGCCCCTCTCCCCCAGATCTGCTCCTCCTCCATTTCCTTGCAGAAAAGAGCAGGTTAAAGTCTCACAGCAATACATGAGTTGTCAATTCACACAAAGGCATGTGAAATCTTAAGTGGATATTGCTAAGAGAAAGAAGGCATTCAGTGATGGGCCCACGTGAGTCCAGTGACAGGACGTTCTGGAAAGCAGGAATCTGAGAGACGGCAGGACCAGCGACTGCTTGGAGGAGAAGGGTGAATGGGTAGAAGGAAGGCTTTCTGGGATGAAAAAGCACTCTTTGTGTGCCGTGATTGTGGGAACCTGCCTTAACACATGTATCCAAACCCACAGAACTGTGACATCAGAGAGAACCTAATACACACCACAGACTTCAGTTAATAATGCTAATCATGGGGCTGGATGGATGGCTCAATGGTCAGGACCACTGATTGCTTTTGTGGGCTCAGTTCCCAGCACTCACGTTACTTTTTTGAAACATCCATAATTCCAGTTCCAGAGCATTTAATACCCTCTTCTAACCTCCACAGGCACCATGTCTATGTGCAGTACACATGCCACACATGAAGGCCAAGAAAGCGGTCATCCACAGAGAATAAACTATTTTTTATTTAAAAATGAATATTGGTTCACCAGTTAAAAAACATAGCCAGGTAATTCTTTATTCCTTTAATCCCATCATGCAGCAGGTAGATCGCTATGAGTTTAGGGGTAGCCTGGTTTAAATAGCTAGTTCCGCCATATGAAGCTTAAGAAAAACAAAGGCCAAAAAATGAAAGCCTCAGTCTTTCTTAGGAAAAAAATAAATGTATAGCACCCTCTCAGAGTGTAGTACACCTGGACCTTAAATCATTACTAATCCAAGAGCTAAGAATATAGCCTTGTGGCAATTTTTGGTATTCAACGATCATTATGCTTAATTTATACTCACCAAGAAAATGGTTATATGTTACGTTCTGTCCTACATGTACTTCATGCTTATGGTAACTAGTGGGATTTCAATGCATGCTTTCAAACCTCTAAAAGAATTAAGTACTGACCAAAAGTATTCATATAGTATTATGCCAAAATGCCTTAAAAATCTGTATATGTATTCCTCTTTTTTTTTTAAATAAAGTTGTAAGAGAGAAAAAAAAATAGCTAGTTCCAGGATAGCCAGAGCTACAACGTGAGACTCTATCTCAATAAAAACAAGTTGGTTTTTTTTTTTAAATAATAATCAGCATTAGCCCGTCAGTTGCAGCCAACACACTATAGCAGTGTGCTGACCCAGTGGGTGGGAGGGTGAGAGGGTGGAAATTTTTTACTTTCTGCTCCATTTTGTCCTCTTAACCTGCAACTATTACATATAAAAAAAAATAAGTCCCATTAAGAATGTATCTTTAACACATGCAGATGCAGAAATGGCCCAGCAGTTAAGAGTTGGGCAAAGTCAGGATGAAATGCAAAGCCTCATTTCAGTATAACCCCGCAAAGTCCAGCGCAGCTCCAGGACTGCCGTGGACTCAGAGGAGGCTTGGCTGCACCAATATCCAGGTTCCATTTCTCACTATGCTCAGTCCATCCTCCCTTGAGCTCTCAAGAACAAATTGTTCTAATCTTTCTCAGGCTGGAGAGATGGCTCAGTGGTTAAGAGCTCTTCCAGAGGTCCTGAGTTCAATTCCCAGAAACAACATGGTGGCTCACAACCATCTGTAATGGGATCTGATGCACTCTTCTGGTGTGTCTGAAGACAGAGGCGGTATATATAATAAGTAAATCAGAATGAAAGAAAGAAAGAACGAAAGAAAGAGAATGACAGCTAGCCTGGGAGGCAGCTGAAAGGTGTTGCTGCAATCAGATGTGGACGGAACAGAAACTGGTGGCTTCTGTACCAGGAAAGAAAACAGAGGATGTCTCTGGAGCTGCGTCTGGTGCAGAATGACCAAAAGTTGTCCCAGCACAGATCATTTGGATCACTGCACATCATCTTGGATAGCACTCACAAACATTCTTAGGAGATGACTTAAACAGGGAGAAGAGTTGGACTCGGGTCCCATGCACATGGCTCCCACATTCATCTATCCGGGGCATCTAGTGCCCTCTTCCATCTCCTGCACGCACCAGACACACATGTGGTGCACATACACACATGTAGGAATAATACTTAGACACGTGAAAGAATAAATCTTTAAAAATGTCTTAACATATGCAACAAAGAAATATATTTACTAAAAAGGTTCTGAAGAATGCAGAAAAATTATCAGGAGATGAGTCCCATGAACAGCAACTGTAGAGGGGCCCACTTTTAGTAATAGAATGCTGTCTGTCTAGGTTTTTCTCCACATATACAAGCCGTGCATAGGACATATTGACATGGTTCAGTAGTTAAGAGCTAACTCTGATCTTGCAGGGAATTTGGGTTTAGTTTCCAGCACCCACATTGAGTAGCTTACAACTTTAACTCCTGCAGAGACCAGCCACACATACATCACACATATGATGTACATACATACATGCAGGCAAAACACTCATTCACATAAAATAAATCTTGAAGTAAGGATGCATATATTTTTGCAATTAGATGGATCGCCATTAGAAATTTTTGAGACAGTGTTTGACATAGACCAGGCTAGCCACAAACCTGAGGTCCTCTTACCTCAGCCTCTCTAGTTCTGAGATGGCAGGCATGTACCGCTACTCTGGGCCATATAATAGTTTTGCATATATCAAGTAGAAACATACAGATCTTCTTTATTCTACATCATTCTACTGTGTAAGTCTCTCATAACTTTTACTTTCCCAGTTCCTTGTAAATTGGCATTTAGACTCCCCCAGGTTTTGTCACCACATATCACATTGTGATGAGATGCCATGTAGCTCTATCTTTGTAATCTTGTTAGGCAACTTCTGAATTGTTCTGAGTTGCCCTCTTGGCGGTGCTGTGGACCAGTCTCCCCAAGTCCCCTGCCAATGGCAAGTGTTAAATTGTTTTCTGTCCTAGCACTATTATAGGAAATGACGGTTAGGAACAGTGACAGATGGAGACTCTGCCTGTGAATCGCCTGGACAATTTCCCCTGTGGCAGCCAGAGGCCTCTCAGGAGTTCTATCCCAGTGTCTTACCACCTTTGTCTCCCATGTTTTGCAGTTGCGCCAGTGGCCAGACTCATATACAAGGAAGTTTGAGCACAAACTCTACCCTATCACATTTTCGGTCGGAAACCCTCAGGAATGGAAGAAACTATTCAAACCCTGTGCGGCCCAGAGACTCTTTCTTCCGGTAGGAACCCTGTTGTTAACAAGCTGTAGATTGGGAAAGACTTCCACTTGAAAACAGCCAAGTCCGAGGATGTGTTTAGAGACCCTTACTGTGGGGGATGAAGTGGGGGGATAAAAGTGCCCCCTTCTGTTCTGTGGTTGATTTCCTCAGCCTCCAGTGTGCAGACAGATGGCTCCTCTAGTCTTGAAGGCTCTTCTCAAGATTTTGGAGAGAATCCAAGGCATGCCTTAGACAAGGGACTTGGTGACTGTGGCTTTGCCATTTACTGGTTTGTGAACCTCAGCTTCAGCTTTCTCATAGCTCTTGGTCCATGTTTGCTTCTATTAGCATTTCTCAAACTGACCAAGCCAGCCCAGTCAGTCCACGTGTTCTCCAGGGCAGGAGTGAGGATTAAAAGGAAAAGACAACTAGACAACCTTGTAGCATGACCCCAGTCAGTTCTGAGGCTGAGGTGGGTTTGTTTTTTCCTAGTCTGCTTTTATACCATTTTAATGACATGTAAGTTATAAGGTCAGTTTTAGGTTAAGAGAACAAGCCAGACAATAAACACAAATAGTCAAGGAACAAACAAGAGGATAAACATTAAAGTCCTGTGATCATGGTTTCTAAGAGCTTATCAGGATGACCAAGATATCTGAGCCTACATTCCTTTCCTAGCCCAAAGTCTATTATTGCCTGAAACCTATTTCTTTGTTCTAGCCCCAAATCAGATTCCTTCCTGAGCTTACTTCCCCTGCCCTGGTCCAATGTCAAATTCCTGCCAAGCCACCCCAAAGTGCTCCACGTCTAACAGCAACCACAACTAGACCAGGTATTCATAAAGGGTTCAGAGTTCTGCGTTAGCCTTTTGGTTTTGAAATTTTTAATAGAATATTTTTGGTTTTAGTTGTTGTTGCTGTTGTCATTTTTAAAAAATAGTTAATGTAGGCTAGGGCTATAGCTCAGTGATTTGCCAACCATGCACAAAGCCCTAGCTGGGTTTAATCCCTGGTCCCACAGAAAAGGGGGAAAGGGGAATAGAAAAAGAGAGGGGGGAGAAAATAGGAAAGGATACATTAAAATTAAGGTATTGAACTGGGAGGGAAATGCACTGCGAACTACAACTTTTATATTTCTGAGGGGTCCATGCCTTCCCATAGACATTTGATATATTGTCAGTTAAGTGGCCATGGTCCTGATCCCTAGACCTTAAGTCTGACAGGAGCTTAAGTCTAATCAGGACTGGGGTAGAGAAAAACCCCCATGGCTGTAGATTATAGACAATCCCACTGCATCCTGGAAGAGATCTTAGCAACCATTTGTGGCAAGATACAAATTACTGGGTAAGAAAGTTTTGAGTGGAGGGACAGAGGGAGGGAGGGAGGGAAAGATTCAGGCAAGAGGACAGTGTGTAGGAAGAGACATGTTTCCCAAAATAAAGGTTCATGGAACTATAGTAGAGAAGGAGGTTGGGTTGAAGATGTCAGCCGGGCCTTGAACTGCAGGCTCTGAAGGCCTCTTGAGATGGCTGCTGTTTGCTTAAAGGCAGAGGGAAAGCATTGCATGAATCTAGAATGGAACATGGGCAGCCTGATTTGGGGTTTTTAGACAGACAAACCGTTAGGTTAGATTTGAGACCCACTTGACGAATGGATTTACCAACTCCTATTGGAGTTGAAGTGAGAGGGTTGGGGAGAAGGATATAAAGGATTTCAGCCAGGCTTTGGTTGATTCAGCTACAATGGTCAATATCTAATCATTAATGACCTACACAAAGGGGAATTTCTCATAATGCTCTGTCTAAGAAATAGTGATATTGTATAGACATAAGGACATATGCAAGATCAGCAGTTTGGGTGAGGAAGTTTAAATTACATCGTGTTTGATTTGGAGGTGTCTAGAGTTATCAGGGAGGGGCAGCACTTCCCCATCTGTTGATTTGGAAACTCTAATGGTGAGTGGTAGCCTTAGCATTTCCAGCACAGAGAAGAGCATATCCTGGGTGTGAGCTTGCTGACACCCTGCTCCCTGGAATTATATACTGCATGTGTGTGTGTGTGTGTGTGTGTGTGTGTGTGTGTGTGTGTGTGAGTGTGTGTGTGAATGTATGTATATACACATGCCCACAATGGTTAGAGGAGAGCACCAGGTCCCCTAGAGCTGGATTACAGGCAGTTGTCAACCTCCTATCATGGGTGCTGGGAACTGAACTCACGTTCTCTGCAAGTGCACATTTAACTAAGCCATCTCAACGGATTCAGCTGCCGTTAATTAAATGACCTGTGTCTACCACATGCAGACCCATCTACATTGTGTGAGATGAGTTATTTGTACAAAAACACTGGTGAGGGATGACTGCCTAACAGTGGAACTGGAATCTCTAGAATGATGATAATGATGATGAAGCCCATAGTTGTCATTTGGGGTGAGAAATGATACCTGGCTTTCATTTTTCTCTCTACTTAAGGCAAAGGGAAGTATCAGAAAGCCAGAGTTTCCATTAGGAAATTGTCTACCAACCCTATGCAAGGTTTGAGCAACTCAATGGAAGAACATTTGAATTCCCTCTGACCTTGGATTGTGATTTTATTACCCTACTACAACAACACCACCAAACCAGGCTCATTCTAGGATGAATAAGAGTCATTACAGCTAAGTGAGCTGTCTGCTTTGAATGACAAATGGATGTTAGCGTTCCTTATCTGCTTCTGGTAACGGAAACCAGCCCTTCTTAAAAATAACAAAGAGAGATTGTGGCTGTAAGGATGATTACCTTCTCCTCAGACCTACATCATAATGGCAGATTATGAATGCGGCTTTGGGGAGCATTATTGAGACGTACTGACCTTCAGGAAAGTCTGAAGTAAAGTCTAAGTCATATGTCCCATGAAACCCCACGCTATGAACCCAAACCTGATGTGCTGCTAAGGCTGCACATGGAAAATGGAGCCCTGTGATTCAAACACTCTAGCAGGCGGCTGACTGGGGAAAAAACCATGGATTTGGCCATCTTCTGCACCATGTGTTTGGACTCCTGCCCTCCAGCTTAACATGATGTTTTAGAAGGTTATGGAACTAGAGTGTGGACTGTGCAGGGTACAGGGCTGGGCCTGGTGGTCTTTTAGCCTGGCTCTACATTCTGCCTGTTCTCTGCCTCCTAACTGCAGATGCAATGTGACCTTTTGTTTTGAGATACTGCCGTGCCTTCCCTACCATGAGGGACTGTGTATCCTCAAACTGTGAGCCAGAGCAAACCGGGCCTTGTTTTGGTTGCTTTCATCGAATGTTTTGTCACGACCATGAGGAAAATAACTAGTTGACATCTGCCTCACATACACAGTAGAGGCCCTTCCTTAACTAATATACATTTCTCTGGATATGACAGTAAGTGCGTATGGCATATGAACCAATGCATGTGTGAGGGTGTACATGCTGGTGCCCAAGTGTGGAGGCCAGAAGACAACATTGTGTGCCCTGCTTGATGACTCTCAGTCTTGTTCCTTGGAACAGGGTCTGTCTCTCAACTTGAAACTAGGCTGGGAGCTAGTAAAACACAGTGATCCTCTTGTCTCCAACGAGTGCATGGCCACACCCTACTTTTTATGTGGGTCCTAGAGTTCTAACTCACACTAAGCAAGGACTCTTACCACGGAGCCTTCTCACGAGGCCTCAGTTAATATTTTACCATTATAGAAAAGATTTTTGCATCTCATGTCTATTGGATTCTGACACACCATTAGGGGAATTGAAATTTCACCAATGCTTGGGTTATGAAGTTCTGGAGATGAGTTTACTTTTTCATTTCTGGGGATAATGGCCCAAGGTGTAGGAGTGTTATTGGTGAGGGGGCTTGACATTCTCTAACGTGCATCTTTCTTTCTGGCAATTTGGTAGTTTAAAAGTATTCCAAATAATATGCCAACTACAAATAAATCGACTTTAATTAAAAACAAACAGGAAGCCCTTCGCTCTACAGAAATGCTTTTCTTGATGACTGCAGATCATCATCTTTCCCCCAGCTAATGGGAAGTTGAAGTGTTTCTAACAGATGCACATATTGCTACCCACAGTGCCCATTGCATCTCAAAGGCTCCTCGGGATTACAGGTGTGCGAGGATCGAGGATCGTAGTAATATTTAGAATACAGATGAAGTAACTGAAGACCAGGCTGTTCAGAAACTCAACTGGCAAGGAGCACCTAGTGTGATAGGAACACGCTATTCAGGCTTTCCTCAGGGAGAGAGGATTTGGCCGAGTTTTAATTGATCTGCTCCTAGTTACAACCACATCTGGTGTCTTTCTTGGTAATGTCACATCAGTGCAAATTGCAGCTCTTCCATCAAAGGAAATAGTTTATTCTGAGCCAACAATTGTGAAAATACCCCACAAACATGGACTCAGGGTGCTCCGAAAGGTGTGGTCCACTATGAAAGCGGTTACACAAATTTTTATAGTCATCACAAAAGCCTAAGCACGTTGGCGGGGGCATGAGGCAGGCAGACTACATAAAGTACAGTAGGGAAGTCTCTGTGATGGATTTCCATCTATTCTTAGCTTTGGGTGTTAGGGATTGGTTCTAATGTCTCAATTTAATTTGGCTCCCAAAGGCCCCATTTCCAGACGCTGAGGGTCTCTGCCCCCAGCTAGATTTGATTGGCAATGAAGAATTGCTATACAGCCAGTGGCTAGACAGTTAGACTAAGGCAAGACCTAGACATTCGAGAGTAAAGGGAGAAATCTCCATGATGGGGAGAAGAAAGACCAGACCTAAAGGCTCACGGCATGTGAGAATCAGGGAAAGTGGCCGCATCAGCCATTTCCCCAAGTGTGTTTGAAGTAACAGAGATGAAATATAGATTTTAAAAGATGTTAACTCAGAAGTACTGGTAGGGAGTGTTTGCTAGCAACGGGAAGGGTAAGAACTGCCCAGCCTTTGAGCTAGTCAAGATACATTAAAATTAACTGGCAGTGTGCGTGCGTGCATGCGTTTCATTCTCGAATCCAGATAGCTCCTGGGCAGGTGTACACATGCGACCCACCAGGAGCCAGAGTGGTTTTTCTAATTACCACATTTGGGTTGTTAGAACTTTGTTATAGCTGAGTTAAGCGTGCCAACGCTTTTGTCTGATAGTCAAAGGGATGTTAGGCCAGACACAGAGGTAGGTGATGAAGAACAATCAAGGGTGTTAACAATGACACAAGATAATGTTGGCTTTGATGAACAGTGTTCCAACTCTTCACAACCAGAAACTTCTACTTGGTCCCTCGGTCTGCGCAATCTTTAACACAAATATGGCTTTTGCAGAGAGCTTCGGTTCATGTCACCTTTGCTTGCCCAAGGATTCTTGGCAGGAGTTAGGATGAAATTGCCTTGAGACCTGTCTGCAGGTTTATCCTGAGCACTGTTGGACTCCAAGTTACTCCCAGTAACTTGCCTCGTTTTTGTTTTGTTTTGTTTTTTAATATTTCAAAACAGTGCCATGCTAAATAAACAAGCATCTTATATTACACGTGCCCTCTATATCCCATGGGAGGGAACAACACACAACATTTCCCTTGTCCATTTACAGCTTGCTGAAGGGGTTTGTTACTGGTTCCAGTGTGTGGGAATGTATGTGGTGTTCTAATGAGCAAGCTTCAGGCTAATGGAAAGGGTGACCTGTTAGATTTGTTTAACCGTTTTAAACTTATGCTCAGACCTTTATTATGCCTAGGGTCACACCTCAGCGTTAGCAACTAACATCAAGACTCCTGGCAGTCAGACCTCTGGCCATGAACACACATTGACAAATGTATAAGGATATATTAAATACCTTTGCTAAGAGGGATATTGGGATCACCTTGGCTGATGCTTGCAATCTTACCAAGCAACTAGAGGCCACAGAAGCACTGGAATGAACCTTGCTAGCAAAATGGTCGTGCTAATTATGAATAAGCTGTGAAGAACCTTTTTACAGTGTTACTGTTTATTCACATATGACTAAAGACTTGCCATTCCGAATATTAATTCCAGCTCTTGGTTACATGTGGAAGATACCTACCTCTCTAGCTGTAGTGGTTTGAATGAGAAATGCTCTCCATTGGCTTCTATATTTGAACATTTGGTATCTACTTGGTGAAGGGTTCAATGGCAAAGCCTTGCTGAGGAAGAATGTTACTGGGGTGGGTTTGTGTTTCTAATCTTTTCCCACCTTCTGTTCATGCTGCTTCCTGCTTTTGGTGGGGGATGTGAGCTCTCAGCTTCCTGTTCCTGCTACCATGCTTCCTTGCCATGGTAGAATCTTATTTCTCTGAGCTGTAAGTAAAAATAAACCCTTTCTTCCATAAGCTGCTTTTGGTTATGGTATTTCATCACACCCAAAGAAAATGGCTATTACATTAGCTTAGTGAAAAAAAATAAGTTATTTTGTTGGTAAATCTGAGAAGTCCAGAGCAGAGGGCTAAATTTAAGCATAGCTAGATCCGGGGGCTCATGTGACATCCTCAGGACTCATCTGTTGTCTCTAGAGCCTTTGTAAGCCTCATTTGCTGAGCCTAAAGATTGCTCAGGATTTCTAGATTCCAAGCTTAACAGCAGTAGCATCTAAAAAACTTACCATCCAGCACTTGTGGAGCAGAGGCAGGTAGATCTCTGTGAGTTCAAGGCCATCCTGGCCTACATAGAAAATTTCAGAACAGCCAGGACTACATAAAGAGACCCTGTCTCATTAAAAAAAATGCCAGAACAGTAACATGTAAACTGGTAGAATGGGGAACTCTGGGAAATTGATCCTAATGAAGCAAACAGAACTGATGGAGATTGTTTCTGGATAACTATCTAAATTATCTGGACTGAAGAAATAAAATGTTTGTTTAATAAAATTTACTAAAACTTGATAAGAAGACTCCAGGACACGTTTCCTCCCCTCCCCTTCTTCTGGTGACATTCCCAGCATTTGGGGGAACTGAGGCAGGCATCGATGTGGGCATTGGTGGTGGTGGCAATAGTTGCAGTTTCTGGGGAAAAGTAGCTTATTTTTGGTAATTTTTTTTCTTTAAATCTTGCTATTTTAAGGCCTAAGGCAGATGACTTCTAGTGATTAAGTCCTGCTGTTCAGCAGCAGGAGATTAAGAAAAAAATGTTAATTGCAAGGGCTCTTTCTTTCTGCTTCCAGAGCCCCTACTTCTGAGTTGGTTAACTCTTCATGAGACAGAAAGCAAAGAAGAGGAAGAGAGAGAGTCACACACAGGGAAAAAACACACTGTCAAGATGCAATTAAAAAGGCTACACTCGATTTTTATTATTGCTTTCAGCTCTTAATAGCTTTTAGACAAAGAGTTGTCTATGTAAAAAAGAATTACCTTGTGGATAAAATATTATATAAATAGGGAATTATAGAAAGATGCTGATAGCAAGTTAAAAGCACTGTTTCATTTTATAAGCTCATTATAAGTTTAAAGCAACAGTTTCAGATGGCCCTGCTTTATTATAGTGCCCACCTGTGGCTTCATACTTGGACTTGACCTAGAATGAATGTTTTTTTCTGGATCACATATTTGTTCCAAGACTATTTCTTTTAGTGTAATTGTAAAAGCTCATTGTATTTCTTATTATGTACCCTTTATTTACTGTTCTATAAGGAGAGGTCACATTCTAATCTCAATTATGATTTTGTTATGTCTTTCTGGCAAAACAACTAAAAACATATCTCAAACTGTTTTTTTTTTTATTTGAATCATATTAGGAATTCTATAAAGTCATTAATTCTTTTAAACAGTGTGTACTGGCTGGTTTTATGTGTCAACTTGACACAAGCTGGAGTTATCACAAAGAAAGGAGCCTCAGTTGAGAAAATGCCTCCATGAGATCCAGCTGTAAGGCATTTTCTCAACTAGTGATCAAAGGGGGAGGACCCAGCCCATGTGGGTGGTGCCATCCCTGGGCTGGTAGACCTGGTTCTTTAAGAAAGCAAGCTGAGCAAGCCAGGGGAAGCAAGCCAATCAGCAACATTCTTCCATGGCCTCTGCTTCCTGACCTACAGTGAGTTCCAGTTCTGACTGCTCATGGCGATAGACAGCAATGTGGAAGTGTAAGCTGAATAAACTCCTCCACAACTTGCTTCTTGGTCATGATATTTTGTGCAGGAATAGAAACCTAAGACACTGATGATTTATGAAGTTCATCTTCATGTTGATCTGCAGAAAATTTGCTCAGTAGGGTACACTGCTGTCCCGGAATCATTAGGCTATGTAATAGTGACATGAAAGGCATGTCAGCAACAAGAAGCAATCTGGGATGAAGTCTCTGAGGACCCTCCATTCTCAGAGTTCACCCATCACAGGCCACACAAAATGGTAAGCCTCCAGAAAGTTCACTTGCAGTCCTTAGTCTTTCCTAGATGGCTTCTGACACCCTTCCAGCTCACTGTGATGGAAATTCAGTTCCAGGCAGATGTACACGGGGTCTCTCTTTATCTTGCTCCCAGTATCTCCTTAGGAGAGATAAGCCATCAGCATCTCTCATTTCTACGATTGTTGTTTTGAAGAAGCTAAATTCCACAAGCCACAGAATCAACCTCTTTCTTCATGAAGCAGAGGGGTGAGGAGTTTGCTGACAAAGTCTGGCAACATGAGTTTGATACCTGAAACCTCACAAAGTGTAAGAAGAGAACTGACACCTCATAGTTGTTCTAGGACCTCAACATACAAACAGAAGTAACACCTCCCACCCAACAATAATTAAACAGTACCCTGTTAGTGTCCGAATGAACATTACACCTTTGGCCTCAAATGTGCAGTGAATCAGATTATAGAGCACTTTGTGTCCTGCTGAACTCTAAAAATATTGAAAATTTTAAAATTCTGTATTAGCAAATACTGAATACAAAAAATAAACAGAGGAGCCAAAAAAGGAAAATGGAAAGCAAAATGGTTTGCATAAATTCCTTATACAAATAGCACTAAGTGTAAATGGACAAAACAATGAAGTCAAAGAACAGAGATGAAGTCAATAGACAGATTACTTATCACCAAGACTGAATACCTGAATTCAATTCCTGGGATGCACACCATATGTGGAAAGAATAAGTTTTTTCAAGTTGTCCTTTGACCACACTTATGCTTTCAAACTTGTTCTCTGTCTGTCTGTCTGTCTGTCTGTCTGTCTGTCTGTCTGCCTGCCTGCCTGCCTGCCTGCCTGCCTGCCTGTCTGTCTCTCTCTCTCTCTCTCTCTCTCTCTCTCTCTCTCTCTCTCTCTCTCTCTTCATACACATACACACATATGTAAAGGATGGTCCAAATGTTTAAATAGACAGAAAGAATAGATATTAAAGGATTAAAAAAAAAAGATATGCCATAAAACCCACCCTAAAGGAGCTAGAATGGCACAAAAGAATTAAAAAAAAAAAAGGAAGTGGAAAATGACTGGTCAAGTATAGGTGCTTGTTCCTGAGCCCAAAGTCCTGAGTTCAATCCCCAGGACCCCCATGGTGGAAGGAGAGAACAGACTTCTACAAGCTGCCTTCTGATTTCTATACATACACTGTGGTGTCTGTGCTCACACACACACACAAATTGTTTTTTGAAAAAGTGTAAGAAAAAAAAAGAATACAATTGGCATCTACCACAGACACACATAGTAGAGACCCTTTCTGTGTGTGTGTGTGTGTGTGTCACACACACACACACTCGAGCAGGTGTGCATGCTCATGCAGATGTGTGGAAGATACTGGGTGTCCTGCTCTATAACTCTCAGCCTTTTCCTCTTGGAGTACTGTCTTTCACAGACCAGGAACAAGCTGGTGGCTGATAAGCCCACGGGATCTTTCTTTCCAAGATGGATGGGTAGCCATATCTAGCTTTTCATGTGGGTCCTGGGTATTTGAATTCAGGTGATTATGCTTAGGCACCAAAAAAGAAAGCTGAGGTATCTTTAGACATGCCATCAAAGAAGAATGTATGGTGATAAGCAGCCAAAAAGCTAACGTTTGCTACCGGTCTTTCAGGATCTTTCATTACATTAATTCTTTGTGGTATGAGTCTTTTTTTTCTTCCTTTTTTTAAAAAATTAGATACTCTGTATTTACATTTGAGATGTTATCTCTTTACCCCGCCCTGCTCTCATCCCCTCTCTTCCTCCAGTTGCCTTCACAAAGGTGCACTCCCTTCTGATTTCCCCTCTCCACCCCATTGCCTTGGCATTCCTCTACATTGGAAAAAATGATCCCTCTCTGGAACCTCCAGACACTGCAATCTTCAGCTACATACACAACTGGATCAATAGGTCTCTCAAAGTGCACACAAAGGTTGGTGTTTTACTCCATGGGAGTTTTGGAGGGTTTGGTTGGTTGGTAATGTTGTTCTTCCCATGAGGTTGCAACCCCTTTCAGCTCCTTGGGCCCTTTCTTTAGCACCCTCATTGGGATCCCCGAGTTCAGAGCAATGGTTAGCTGCAAGCATGCTCAGCTGTTCTATATGACTCTAACATAGTCCCTGAGGGGGCATTTCTATCTGGTGCCTGCCAGTAAGTACTTTTGGGGATCAGCTGTCGTGCTTGGATTTGGTGACTGCGTATGTGATGGATCCCCAGGTGAGGCGGCTTCTGAGTGATCTTTTCTTCAATCCCTGCTCCTCTATTTGACCTTGCATTTCCTCCCATGAGAGTTTTGTTCTCTTTTCTAAGAAGGACTGAGGCATCCCCATTTTGGTCTTCCTTCTTTTTGAGCTTCATAATGTCTGTGAATTGTTTCTTGGGTATTGGGTATTCAGAGCTTTCTGGGGCTAGTATCCGCTTATCAGTGAGTGCATACCATGTGTGTTCTTTTGTGACTGGGTTACCTCACTCAGGATGATAGTCTCTAGTTCCATCCATTTGCCCACGAATTTCATGAAGTCATTGTTTCTAATAGCTGAGTAGTATTCCATTGTGTAAATGTACCACACTTTCTGTATTCTTCATCTGTTGATGGACATCTGAGTTCTTTCCAGCTTCTGGCTATTATAATTAAGACTGCTATAAATATGGTGGAGTGATGAATTCTCCCAGTAGCCTTTGAGCTTCCTCTTCCTGTAAATGGCCAGAGGTGACCTGTGAAGATGGTTTGCTAATCTCTTGACCCAGAAGACCCCACAAAATCATGCAAATTCAGAGCTTTAAACCTTTGTGTTCATTCTAAGAACACCCAGGAAACTGCCCAGGCCATCAAGGGTATGCATATCTGCACAGCCACCAAGTATCTGAAGGATGTCACTTTAAAGAAGCAGTGTGTGCCATTCTGGCGTAATAATGATGGAGTTGGTAGGTGTGCCCAGGCCAAACAGTGGGGCTGGACACAGGGACAGTGGCCAAAAAAGAGTGCTGAGTTTTTGCTGCATATGCTTAAGAATGCAGAGAGCAACGCTGAACTTAAGGGTTTAGACGTAGATTCTCCAGTCATTGAACACATCCAGGAGAACAAGGCACCTAAGATGTGCTGACGAACCTACAGTGCTCATGGCCAGATTAACCATACATGAGCTCCCCCTGCCACATTGAGATGATCCTCACTGAGAAGGAACAGATCATTCCAAAGCCAGAAGAGGAGGTTTCACAGAAGAAAAAGATATCCCAGAAGAAACTGAAGAAGCAAAAGCTCATGGCATGGGAATAAATTTAGCATAAAATAAATGCAGATGAAGTAAAAATATATATGTATATGGTGGAGCATGTGTCCTTGTTATATGTTGGAGCATCTTTGGGGTGTATACCCAGGAGTGGAATAGCTGGGCTTTCGGGTAGTACTATGTTCAATTTTCTGAGGAACCGCCAAATTGATTTACAGAGTGGTTGTAACAGCTTACAACCCCACCAACAGTGGAGGAATGTTCCTCTTTTTTTACATCTTTGCCAGCATCTGCTGTCACCTGAGTTTTTTATTTTAGCCATTCTAACTAGTGTGAGGTGGAATCTGAGGGTTGCTTTGATTTGCAGTTCCCTGATGTTTAGGGATGTTGAGCATTTCTTTAGGTGCTTCTCAGCCATTCGATGTTTCTCAGCTGAGAATTTTTTGTTTAGATCTTTACCCCATTTTTAAATATTTATTTTATTTAATGAATGTAAAAATACACCATCTCTCACTTCAGTCACACCAGAAGAGGACACTGCATCCCATTACAGTTGGTTGTGAGACATCATGTGGTTGCTGGGAATTGAACTCAGGATCTCTGGAAGAGCAGCCAGTGTTCTTAACAGTATCCTTAGACTTACAGGAGCTTTGCAATTTCATGAGGTCCCATTTGTGGATTCTTGATCTTAGAGCTGTTAGTGTTCTGTTCAGGAATTTTTCCCCCTGTGCCTATGTGTTCTAAGGTTTTCCCCACTTTCCCTTCTAATAGTTTCAGTGTACCTGGTTTTATGTGGAGATCTTTGATACACTTGGACTTGAGCTTTGTACAAGGAGATAGGAAAGGATCGATTTGCATTCTTCTGCATGCTGACTGCCATTTGAACCAACACCATTTGTTGAAGAGGCTGTCCTTTTTCCATTGAATGTTTTTAGCTCCTTTGTCAAAGATCAAGTGACCGTAGGTGCGTGGGTTCATTTCTGGGTCCTCGATTCTGTTTCATTGATCTACCTGCCTATCTCTTTACCAATACCATGTAGTTTTTATCACAATTGCTTTGTAATATAGCTTGAGATCAGAGATGGTGAAGTGTTTTTATTCTTGAGAATCGATTTCACTGTTCTAGGATTTTTGTTATTCCAGATGAATTTGCAAATTGATTTTTTCAATTCTATGAATAATTGAGTTGGTATTTTAATGGGGATTGCATTGGATCTGTAGATTACTTTTGGCAAGATGGCCATTTTTACAATGTTGATTCTGCCAATCTATGAGCTTGGGAGATCTTTTCATCTTCTGAGATCATCTTTAATTTCCTTCTTCAGAGTCTTGAAGTTCTTGTCATACAAATTTTTCACTTTCTTGGTTAGGGTCACCCCAAGGTATTTTATAGTCTTTGTGACTATTTTTTGTAGTATTTATTTATTTATTTATTTATTTATCTATTTATTTATTTATTATTCATTCATTCATTAAACTCTGGAAGGTTCACTACTTAGAATATTTAACTGTCTTTGTGACTATTATGAAGGGTGTTGATTCCATAATTTTTTTTCTCAGCCTGTTTATCTATTGCATAGAGGAAGATGGTTGATTGTTTGAATTAATTTTATAGCCAGCCACTTTGCTGAAGTTCTTTATTAGTTGTAAAAGTTCTCTGATAGAATTTTTGGGATCACTTAAGTATACTATCATATCATCTACAAATAGTGATATTTTTACTTCTTCCTTTCCAATGTGAATCCCTTTGATTTCTTTTTGTTGTCTAATTGCTCCGGCCAGGACTTCCAGTACTACATTGAATAAGTAGAGAGACAATGGGCAGCCTTGTCTAGTCCCTGATTTTAATGGGATTGCTTCAAGTTTCTCTCCATTTAGTTTGATGTTGGCTACTGGTTTGCTGTATATTGCTTTTACTATGTTAAGGTATGGGCCTTAGATTCCTGATATTTCCAAGACTTTTATCATGAAGGGGTGTTGAATTTTGTCGAATGCTCTCTCAGCATCTAGTGAGAGGATCATGTAGGTTTTTTTTCCTTTTAGTTTGTTTATGTGATGGATTCTGTTGATGGATTGCTGTATATTGAACCACCCCCGCATCCCGGGGATAACGCCTACTTGGTCATGGTGGATGATTGTTTTGATGTGTTCTTGGATTCAGTTTGCAAGAATTTTATTGAGTATTTTTGCATTGATGTTCATGAGGTAAATTGGTCTGAATTTCTCTTTCATTGTAGTGTCTTTGTGTGGTTAAGGTATGAGCTTAACCGTGGCTTTGAAGAACGAGTTGAGTAGTGTTCCTTCTGTTTCTATTTTGTGGAATAGTTTGGAGAGTATAGGTATTAGGTCTTCTATAAAAGTCTGATAGAACTCTGCGCTGAACCCGTCTGGTCCTGGGTTTTTTTTTTTTTTTTTTTTTTTTTTTTTTTTTTTTTTTTTTTTTTTTTTTTTTTTTATGGTTGGGAGGCTTTTGAGTGGCAGGAGTCTTCTTGTATCCTCTTTGCAAATAAGGACAAAGCTGCTCTGACAAATTTAACCACTTCTACTCCAGGTTCTAGTTAGTAGCACCAACTTCTCTTATAGTACTGTTTATTCTGCTCAGGTTCATGAATCATTTTCTCCTGCATTTGCAGGAAGAATTCCCGGAATGTCCCCTGAGCTTTGTGCTCTCTGCAGGACTCCATGTTAGCATTTGCCATTGCTCAATTCACCAGGTAGTGAGGCTCCTATGCTCCTAACTCCCCTCTCCCCCCATCCCCATCCTTCTTCCCTCAGAGTAAGACAGTACATAATTCACTCGGTTTTCGGTTTGTTGTTGTTTGTTTGTTTTATGCTTGGCTCATGAATATAAAAAGTCAGTGCTAAGATCTTTGGTACCTAGAGTAAGCACATGCCTTTGAGAACAGAAAGCATCCCCTAAAACTATTTGGAAGGACTGGGAGGAGGGGATGTGGGTGATTGGATAAATGAGTGGATGATGGACAAAAAGACATGGATGAATGGTCTTATAAACGGTCCTAGCTTCTGGACAACCTGGGCTACACCTTGCCCAAGTGTTGCCAAAGTGCACGGGGAAACTTTAAAAATATCTCGAAATGCTAGCAGAGGACTTAAAGATAAAATGCTTCCTTTAACCTCTCAGAAAATGTTAGCTGGATTTGGTTCTCAGGAACACAGAGAGGGAAGACCTCTGAAACTCAGTTGAGTTCTGCAGACTTGCTCCTCCTTGTGCCCCAGTGACACATTTTCAGCAACTCAAGCAGAGAGCGCATGCACTGGGGAGTTACCATCTAAGACAGTCAGTTCTGCATTAAACAACTGTTGCCATGACTGCTGACATACCAGTAAGCAACTGGGCACACGGGGACAGATGGAAGATCTGAGAAAGCCATTATCTCAGAACACCCCAGAGAAACCCGATCCCTCCAGTTACGGAAGGCCGTGTTGAAAATGGGCTGCGGAGCCCACAGTTGGCCAACACAGCTGAGGTAATGAAATCAAGGGCTAAAGAAAAGTTCGATGAAACAGGATTTTCGGGAGCCCATCTCGAACCAAACCATCCTGGAGTTGCCTGGTGCAGAGCAGGTCTGGATCTTGTTTCTCAGGATGGCAAGATCAGCAGATTCTATTTCATAGTGAAAATCCCGCAAAGTACCTTCTGGCAGCCAGTCTCTCAGCAGGCCAAGAGATGATGTAAATCCCATTATACTATTTATACTTCCACAAGGGGGCACAGTGGAGGTAACAATAAAAACTATTTATGGTTTGACTTTTAACACCCAATGTTAGGCTAATCATTTAACAAACAACCTTAAAATCTCAAATCAAAAGTTGAAATGATGCCACACCATTTAGCCAAGAACAAATACTTACTGTGGCTGGGAGATGCTCCGCGGGTAAAGTGCATAAACATGGAGAACTGGCTGTGGATCCCCAGGGCCCTCAGCGCTGGTGGGAGGCACTGGCAGGTCTTGGGCTCGCTGAAACGGTGAGCTCCAGGCTCAGTGAGAGACTCTGTCTCCACAAACGGGGGGGGGGGGGGGGGGGTGACAGAGGACACTCCGTGCAGCCCTCTAGCCTCACATGTCAACCCAGACCTAGGGAGGCCGAGGCAGGAGGTCATAAGTTCAGTCAGGGCCTACAGAAAGCTAGCCTGAGGTACATAGTGTGCACCTTCACTGAAAACAAAAAACAAAAAATCATGAAAATTTCCAGTGTATAGTTCTTTTCTAAGCCAGAAAGGATTTTATATGACTAATGTTCCCATATTACTCCCTCCACTTAAATTCTTTCAGCAATGCTAAAGGGGTGAATAGGCATGTGCAGCTTCAATGCAAGCTCTCTGAACATATGAAGGGAAAATTCCTGAAAGTAGGAGAGCAATGGATACTATAGGACCTCGTTGATATTTATAATATCCATGTGTGTATATATGTGTGTGTGTATGTATATGTAAGTATATATATTCTTATTTATGTGAATAGTTGCTATTCTTCAACAATACATATTGAACCTTAAGAATATGCCTGACCTTTAATCTGGTACTCAGGAGCAGACACAACAGATTTTTTTTTTTTAAGTTTAAGGCCAGCCTGGTCAACACACTAAACTCAGAATAACCCAAGCTATATAATGGAACCTGTTTCAAATATAACTAACTAATTAATTGCGAATTAACTAACAACAGGGTGAGTTCATTTCTAGTAGTCGTTAAAAATTGAAGGAAGTTTGTTGAGAGGAATGGAAGTAGTGGTCACATTGAGTTGAGATCTGACTTCCTGACCGTGCCACGTGTGCACTTCTGGCCATTCCCCATAGCCGTGAGAATATGTGATGGTTTGAGTATGTTCGGCTCAGGGAGTGTCACTACTAGGCGTGGCCTGTTTGGAGGAAGTGCGTCACCATGGGGGTGGGCTTCAAGACCCTTCTCCTCGATGCCTGGAAGCCAGCCCCAATTAAATGTTGTCCTTATATGAGCTGCCTTGGTCATGGTGTCTGTTCACAGTGATGGAAACCCAAACTAAGACGGCCACTATGATATTTGACACTGCACCTGTATGGTGTCACATTATACAGAGAAGAGAGAGGGCTGTGAGGCTGTGGGATGCGGGTATGAGAGGGGTAAGTGCTGGTAAGGAACCAACAGTGATAATATTTGTTAGTAGTATTGTCATTGTCATTATCATTGGCAATGTTAGGGATTGAGAATTAAACCCAGAACCTATGAACTTAGATCAACAAAACCCTAAGCAAAACAGTCTTCCAACAGGGCTCTTTAGGGAAGTCAACTGATTCCAGCTCTTAGGGTAGGAAAACACAAGATGAGTTCAGAATGACCTGTGGTACCAAAAAATTAGAATTATTTTTTTTCAAATAGAGGACTATGGAGATGGCTCAGCTTGTGTAAAATATAAGGACCAGAGTTCTTATGAACTTCAAAGTTCAGAGTTCATAAGTTCAGAGTTCACAGAACCACATAAGAAAACTGAGCGCTGTGGCATGTGCTTGGAAACAAACTGAAGGGGATCCTTTGATCTCTGTAGGTAGACAGCCTGCCTGAATAGGCAGTTCCAGGCCAGGTGAGACACCATGCCTCAAGAAATTCACTGGGTTCCTGTATTTTTCCAAAGATGTATATGTTCCGTGAGATGGCTTAGCAGGAGAAATTGTTGTTCAAGCTGATTGTCTAAGTCACTTTTCTATTGTGCAAAGACGACGTGACCAAGGTAACTTATCAAAGAAAGCATTCAGTTGAGGGACTGATAACAGTTTTTCAGAGGCTGAACCCATAACCAGCAGGGCAGGAAGGATGGAAGCAGGCATGGTGCTGGAGCAGTAACTGAGAGTGTCAGCTGATCGTCAAGTTGGAGGCAGAGAGAGGGAAACCGCTAACCTCCTAATTCGTCCTGAACATCCATCAGCTGGAACCGAACGTCAAATATATGAACTTTGCAGACTGTTCTCATTCAAATTGCCATACTGGTGCTCTGAGTTCAATGACTGGAACCCTCACTGGAAAGAGCGGGCAGATTCCTGAAAGTTGAATTCTGACCCTAATTCACCAGCATACACATGAACACACACACATACAGACACACACACAGACACATACACAGACACACACACATACACACACACACACACACACACACACACACCAGGTTTCAAGGGGACTCTCACTGACAGGACACAGGAGCTCGTGTGAAAGAGCTCAGGTAACCAGAGTTAGAACCCTTTGAAACAGTGAGTGAACAGCAGCTACGCAGACCCTCCTGCCTTACATGGGATTCACGTCAGTGGGTTCACTGAAACTATTAGAAACTGCAGTGCTTTTACCTCATCTACAAGCTGCACAACCGAGTGTACAACAGTGCTGTGTCCCAGACTGGGGACTGTGCTCGCTGCTGCCACCAGGCACCACCAGGAGGATGGCACCTCGGCTTGAGAGATCTGAACACAAATCTGAAAGTGGGTTTTTTACTGAATGTAAAACGCTTTCATGTAACCGTAATTCCAACTGTTGTTAGATCAGGGACGGTCTGTACTATATTATACACCCCTGCTCCCAGATACAGTGTCAGAGTTTCTGTGCTGATAAATATAAGCAACTGAGTGGGTAAATGAGCATTAAAAATAGCAACTCTTCCCCACAGAAGGACTCCAATGCACATACAAGGGCCTAGTGTTGAGTGCATGTGACCCTAGGTAGCACTTGGGAAGCAGAGGCAAGAGGTCACAAGGCTAGCCTTGGCTACAGGGAATGAGGAAATGGGAGGGAGGGGTGAAAGAATATCTGTGAATACAGTTACTGGAGGAAAGTCTAACCAGTGAGTGCTAAAATGAGGACTGTAAAACTTAATTGAAGTGGGACACTCCTGCGGTTTTAAAGAATCTTCTCCAAAATACTTAGGGGGAAAGAATTAAGTTTACAGAGTAAGAGGACTGGCAGTCACCACTTGGTCCAGATGGCTGAGGCTGGCACATGTGACCCCTCTGTGGCTGGCTTTCTTCCACATCTACAAAACTTCATTTAATCCTGAAAACATAAGTCTCCCACTGGAGACCTGGGTTCAGACTCGTCAACCAGTTGTCGCCAGAGGTATCTGATGTCTCAGTATCAAACGCAAAGCATAAAGCAAATGTTATTTTTAGATGACCAAAACTTAATAGAATAGTCTATATTCTGTCCCATGTTTTATGAGATAGTTAACTGAATAGCACCTGGTTACAAATGGTTACACTTAATTTATTTAGTTAGAACAGTATTATTTTAAGTGTTGGAGCATTGGGCCCTTGCCTCTTTCAAGTATAGCTTGCACCTGTTACTAGAGGAGAGGTCAGAGGTCACCAGTCACCAGTGCAGACAGACGCATGGACCTGGCCTCCAGTGTCTGCTCAGTAAGTGTTGCCTCTGAAACTGCCTATGTCATCCTCAAATCCCTGCACAAACCAGGGATCTCTCTGTGAGATGAGAGACGGCAGAGGGCATGGGACACTTTCCCCGGAGTCTCTCACCTGGGAAAAGCCCAGACAGAAGGCAGGTTAGAGGAGGGAGACTCTGTCTGCTCCTGTTTCCGTCTTGGTGAGAATGGTGTGTGTTGGCTTTGGAACAGTGTGTGACCTGAAGATATGTGTACTCCAGGAATGACAGATGCTTCCAAGCAGGAACAGAATGAGGACCTGCTGTCATTTGGAAATCAAGACTGATCTTAGAAGGTTCCTTGGACAACATTTTTATAAAGAAAGCTGCATGTTAGTTGGAAAAAATGGGGGCAGGTGTGAAAAGATTGTGGATGATAGGAAGGAAGGGAAGAGGTGTGGAGCACCAGCTTCTGGGCGTGACGATGCTGGTGCATCCTTGAACTCATAGCAGTGTGACTCTCCGTATAGATCCGGTATCTCATGAGGCTTTATTCCCAGTTAATGGTTAACCGGGAAGGAAAGACATGCTTTCAGAGGTGTAGACACGGGTAAGGGGCCCATACTCCTATAAACAAGCCCTCACCCTTGCTCCTGCAAAGAACCCAAGTGAAGCTTATTAGGGGGTAAACAAAGTCATAAAAAGAGAACTGGCTGGAAAGAAGGAATCAGCAGGAGGGGGAGGGGTGGGCAGGAGAGGGTGATGGGGAAAATGACAGAACTACATTATGTAAATATATTAAATGCCATAAGGAAACCTAGTAATATACATAAGTAATTTAAGATGACTGGCTATGATGCCACATGCCTCTAAGCCCAGGACCTGAGAGGCAGAGGCAGGGATTTCTATAGGCCAGCCGGGGCTACATAGTGAGATCCTGTCCCAGACAAAACAGAATGAAAGCAAGCAAACAAATGAAAACAGAACCATTTAAAATGTTATGCTCTTGGAGACATGGCTGTCTGTCAGCAGATGTTGGGCGCGGGTGGTGATGCACAGGCCCACATAGCAAAAGAACAATATTCTTTCTGTATGGTAGGCATATTAACTTTCCTTCAAGACTTTGCATCATACACACTTCCTATTGCTGAGTCTGTCTCTGTGTCCTATGCTCGCTTTTGAAGGGTATTTAAATGAAAGCGAGGCTAGCGAGATGGTTCAGTGGGTAAAGGTGCTTACCACCACGCCTGGTGAGCTGAGTTTGAACTCTGCGATCTGCATGGTGGGGAGAAAGAACCAGCTCTCACAAGTTGGTCTCTGACCTCTGTGTGTGTGCCATGGCATATGTGTGTACATACAAACAACAAACAAACATGTGTGTGCCGTGGTGAATGTGTGTACATATAAACAACAAACAAATAAACAAAAGTGGATTAAAATGGGGCTGGAGGGACGGCTCAGCCATTAAGAGTGCTGGCTGCTCCTCAGGCGGATTCAGGTTGGATTCCCAGCCCTGAATGGCAGCTCACATCTGTAACTTCAGCTCCAGTGAATTCAATGCCCTTCTCCTGTCTCCACGGGCACCAGACACACAATGGTGAACATATACAGGCAAAAATGCCCATATATGTAAAACACATAAAACAAATCCTTTTGTAAAATCGCTGGTGACATTTTCATTTGCATGTTAAATAACTAAAATCGTGGTGGCTCTGGGACAGTGTATCAGGGACATTATCCCGGACATCGGGACTTCAGGTGCTACTCCATTCTGGCTGCCATAGGGCTTCAGTTCTAATGGAGGGAAAAGGCCACTGGTGATGGGATGTGGAAGGAGGAAGGCAGTCATGGGGTACAGGGAGAAAAAGAGGGGCCCTTAGAAGGCCTTTCTAAGAAGGGCTGGTACCAGAGCTGGGGATGCTGGGGACGCTGGGGACACGTACACAGCTCTGCCAGGGGTCAGGGAAGACCAGAGTAGCTTGTATTTACTTGTATTTTGTTTGGTTGGTTTTTGCCAACTTAACAGAAGCTAGTTATCTGGGGAAAGGAACGAGAATTAAAAAAAAAAAAAAAAAATCCCAACCACACTGGCCTACGGGAAGCCTGTGGGGCAATTTTCTTTATTGATGATTGAAGCATAAGGGATCAGCCCCCGGTGGCCATGCCACCCCTGGGCAGATGGTTTGATTATCTAAGAAATTGCACTGGGCGAGCCAGAAGAAGCAAGCTGGTGAACAATATTCCTCTATGGCTTCTGTTCCGCTGAGTTCCTGCTCTGCCTTTCCTTGCTAATAGACCATTGCAGGAGAGTGTAAGCCAAGTAAGCCGGTTCCTCCCTAGAGTGCTTTTGGTCAAGGTCTTTAGCAACGAAAAGCTAATTAAGACAATGGCCCTTAATGAATAGCGCTGGGAAATTGACCATCCTAAGTCACAAATGTCTGCTGGGGCTTCCTCTCAAACCCAAGGCAAGGGGCAGTGAGGAAGGGAACAGACATCGTGTCATGGGTAAAATCACAGTTCACCTCACTGCTCCCTCTTTCTCTGTGTCTGGAACAAATGTATCATGGGGCACACATGGTTATCATCAGTGTGGATGGAGAAGACCGTGGCAACACAATCAACCGGGTGACCTCAGGGACAGCCACAGAACTTGTCGAACACCCCACCCACCAGCTGCTGAGCAAACATGTGTTGCAAATCTACAGGAAACATTCACAGAGATAGACCATATGCTGGGCCATAAAACAAAGCTTGGTGAACTGAAAGTCGTGCAGAGCATTCCCTGACGACGAGAGAACCAAATAAGCAGTGGATGCACAGAGAGCTGGTAACTTTCAAATCCATAGTAATTAAACACAGCAGCTGGAAATCCCCACTGAGTCAACCTGAAGTCACATGCAGGCTAAGAGAGTCTCCATGGCTATCTGTGAGGCGTGGGTGAGACCGAGGCAGGGATGGAGCATGTTGTAGATTCCTGGGGGATTATTGTAGTGCCTTGGTGTTGGGCAGAAAATGGAGAGAAATGGGCAGGTCCAGATCTTTTGAATATAGCTAGATTATAACACACACACACACACACACACACACACACACACACACACTCTCACAATTTGTACCCAGTTGTACTGTGGAAATAAATCAGTCCACAGCTATAGCAAGATAAATTTTAGAGAAAGCCAGCGGGCTCCTGATAACCAGGTTGTCTGTGACTAGGCTCCAGTGTGTGTGTGTGTGTGTGTGTGTGTGTGTGTGTGTGTGTGTGTGTGGTGCCACTTGTATGCAGGTACCCACACAAGGTAGAAAAGGTCATCTCCCCTGAACCTCGAGTTACAGGTGGTTGAGAACCACCCAATGTGAGTGCTGGGAACTGAACTCAGGTTCTTCAGAAGAACAGGAAGTGCTATTCCGGGCTGAGCGATCTCTCTTTCTGAGCTAGGTCACTTGTAGCGACTGTCCAGAGTTGGGGCAATGGAAGGGCTGAGCAGCACTGGGAACAGATGGCCTTTGTGTGTCACCCTACTTCTCTTTGTTAAAAAAAGCCTCTCATCAAATGTTCATTAATTTCCATAAAGGAATCACAATGGCGACATCTATATGCTTTTGGTAAATATTACTCTTCCCATTATAACACAACCAGCAACGATCCCCTTCACAGGGATCCTAATAAACTAATAAAACACAAAGGAGAAGTTTGTTTTGGCTTACAAATCTGGAGGCTCAGAAGTACAGGGGCCAACAGTGAAGTTTGCTCAGCATCAGGTGAGGCTGAGAGCTCACAGTAGGGCAGACATCAGGAGGGCATGAAGGGCAAAGTTCAAGCAGAATCTTAGTTTGTCATTTATCCTCTGTTCTCAGCAAAATCTCAACTCTGCTAGTGACCGAAGCACCTGCAAAACATCCTACCACCTCTCAGCTCTGCTCTACAAAGGGAGGAAATTCCAACATTAGCTATTAAGCAGAAAACCAAATCCAAACAGAGCACGTTCAACTCCATTCTTAAATGCATTATGTTGTAGAAATTTTAATCCCAGTCTGGGATTTCTACCTCACCTTTGACCATTCAGTTCCCAGATAAGACATACTTTTATTACTTACATAAACCTTAAACAGCACAAGAGCTGGGCAGATACTTGCCCTCTGTGCTATTAAATCTATTTTCCTATCTATAACCCTGAGTTGTTACCCTGTTCCATCTGGGCTGCTCTTAACGCCAATTAGCCAGCCCTCAGGGTCAGGTTTTCATTACTCACCTTTCTCCTTCTTCTCCTTCTCCTTCTTCTCCTTCTCCTTCTCCTTCTTCTCATTCTTCTTCTTCTTCTTCTTCTTCTTCTTCTTCTTCTTCTTCTTCTTCTTCTTCTTCTTCTTCTTCTTCTTCTTCTTCTTCCTCTTCTCCTTCTTTTTCTTTTCCTTCTTCATTGTCATCATTGTCATCCTCTTCCTCCTCCTTCTCCTCCCTCCTCCTCCTCCTCCTCCTTCTTCTTCATCATCTTCTTCTTCTTTTTCCTCTCCTTCTTCTCCTTTTTCTTCTCCTTCTTCGTTGTTGTCATCATTGTCATCCTCTTCCTTCTCCTTCTCCCTCCTCCTCCTCCTCCTTCTCATCCTCCCTGCCCCCCCTTCTCCTCTGACTCCAAGCCAAGAAATCCTAAACCCCACCTATGTCTCTTCTATCAAGCCATTGGCTGTTCGCATCTTCATTTACCAATCAGAAATAACTTGGGGGCAGGGCCACTTGGGTCTTTGTGCAGACCCCAGGTCTTGGGGGGGCCCCACTTAGCATTACAACAGACAGCAAGGCCAAACCTCAGCAGTATTATTTTTCCTGTCTCTAACCCTTTAAGCCTTCAGAATCAAACCACACCTCAATCTCATTTATCTCTCTCTCCCCTTGTTTCTGCCCTCTACCCTTGTAACTCCCCAACAACAGAGAAAAAAAGTCACCTGGAAGCAGCAGCATGTCACAGTGTGTCCCACAGCACACCCTTTTGTCCACACTTCTTTGCTTGCAAATGTTCATGGCAAAGACTCCTTGGTCTGGTTTCAGACCTCTGGCTTATGCTACTTAATCAATACTGAAACATTGCTGGGATTCCATTCAGATCTCCATTGTTGTTGCCCTGTGCCATGGAGACCCTGTAGTTTTGGATCTGCAGAACTGTCTCCTTCGTGCACTCCAGCAGTTCACCAATGGAGTAGATGCTTTGGTTGGGCCAATTCAAAGCCCCGGATCTGGGCCTGGTAGGCATCTGATCTGGTCAGCCCACCAGCTCGCCTACATCTACACCACCATGCTCCCCTGCCTTGCCCTGGCTGACTGATCCAGTGCTGCTCTCATTGAGGGGCAGACCCAGCTCTCCGGCTCGCATGCCTTAGAGGCCAGATCATCCAAGCTCACAGCATCAGAGCCAGCTCTACTGTGCTACCCAGGGGAGGTGCAGAGGCTGCTCTCCCAAATGCTGCAGCAGGTGAGGGGCTGGGCTGGCTCTCCGGCTCTCATGCTCATGGAGGCTCATCCCCAGTGCCTGAAGCCAAGACCAGTTGTACATGTTGCTCAGACAAGATGCAGGGCCTACTTTCCCGAGTGTTACAGCCAGTGAAGGACATATACAGTTCTCCCACTCTCTTGATCCCAAGGCCAGCTCTCCCACAAAACCTAGCCTCTCCGCCACCTGCTAACCATACTAACCACATCTGCAACACCTTTAGGGCAGACAAACAATATGTTTGAACCAAATAAATGGCTTCTGTTTAAAAAGAAAAGACAGGGCTGGCAATATGACTCAATTGGTAGGAATACTTCCTGCTAAACCTAAAGACCTGAGTTCAGCCCTGAGAATCCACGTGGTCAAAGGAGAGAACGGACTTCGGCAAGTTGTCCTTTGTCTATAGTAGTAATCAAATATATGAAACAATGAGATGTTGTTATAAATAAAAATGTTACCCCATTTTTGTCCTAACTGGGCCTGGTGGTGCACTTGAGAGTCAGAGGTCAGAGGATCTCATGCTCAAGGCTATTGTAGGCTATGTAGTGAGATCCTGTGTCAGAAACTAAAACCACAATGGAATAAAAAAGGACTCTGTTCATATAATTCTAACCAAGTGTATCAGCTTTCTTGAGGGACATTCCATCACAGTTTGATAACCCCCTGCTTCCTCTTCCTTTTCTGGTCCTTCCACCTACCTTTTTTTCCTTCTTTGTTTTGATGAGGGTTAATAACCAAATTTTTATTAAAGAAAACATCAGTATAACAATGATTAAGGTCCAAGGAAAGCAGTGAAAGTCATCTAGTCAATGAACTTCAATTTGCTAGTAGATTTCTACAAGGCCTGTAACTAACTAAAGCATTGGTATGATGTGCCTTAACTGGATCTTGTTCTCTACAACACTAAAGAGAACTTCTCCAAGAGCTGAAGTGCTTTTCTCCCCCTCTCCAATTCCAAGGTTGTGAGTTAGTTTTATTCTTTTTAATACTCTGCGGTGTCGGACTCAAACACTTCTGGAAAACAATTTTATCTTACTCTAGGCTCATGTGGCCTACTTTAGCAATGACTATTTGACACATGAACTTAGGATACTCTTGTACCTCAGTTTTTCTTCCCTTTGAGGGAAAGGACATATAATTTCCCCATCAATCCTCTTAAGTTTGTAGTTGAGACAGAGTCTGAAACAAGAGCGTAACAAGAAAATAAGTTTGTCAACACATGGAACATATGGACACGGGAAAACACACAGGGTCTCAGGCAGGAGGCTGGCTTATTTAATTATTTGAGAACCATACATTTTATTACATTATTTGTCTTAGTCACTGTTCTATTGCTCTGAAGAGACACCGTGACCAAAGCCAACTCATATAAAAGAGATCATTAGTTGGGGGCTTGCTTACAGACTTAGAGGTTTAGTCCATTATCATCATGACTGGGAGCATGGCATCAGGCAGGGCAGGCATGGTGCCAGAGAAGTAGTTGAGAGCTAGATCCTGATCCAGAAAGAGAGACAGAGATAGAGAGAGAAGGGTTTTGCAAAATCTTTTGAAACCTCAAGCCTATCCCCAGTAATATACCTCTTTTAGCAAGGCCACACTTCCTAATCCTTTCAAATAGTGCCATTCCCTGGTGACTAAGCATTCAAATATTATAAGCCTATGGAAGCCATTCTTACGCAAACCACTTTATTTATTTATTTATTTATTTATTTGGGTGTGTGTGTGTGTACAGCTTGAATGTGGAGATCAGAGGACACCTTGCAGGCTTTCGTTCTCTTCTTCCACCATATGGATCTAGGATGGAACTCAGGCCATTAGCTTCTAGGGGTAAAATGCCATTACCCCTCCCCCACCAGTCATCCTGCCAGCCCTTTGAGAATAATAAATTGCAAATCAAGACAAGACAAAGCAAAGCAGCTGCAAGTTTCCAGGGGAAATTTGGGAAGGGCAATGTGGGGAAAAGGCTAGTTGAGATAATTCTGCAGAGTCTCAGTTTCTGAACTGCTGAGGTCTGCAAAGGAGAATTTACCTCCTCTCACTGGGTAGGAACTAGTAGGGGAAGACTAGAGGGGTCTTTTTTCAGGAGTCTCTGTCCTGTTTCTAGGAAAACAAAGAGAGCAGGCAAATAGCTCCCCTGTGCCCTGTCTTCAGTTAAGTAGTTCTTCATATTTGGAGCAGGTATGTTCTGGTTTCCTTCCAAAGAAAGACTATCATTAGCAGGACATGAAGCCCTTGGAATGGCCTGAGGTCATAAGACAACATGTTACTAAGGAGTACACATGGAACAACACAGGACTCTGGCCACATATGTAGTAGAGAATGGCCTTGTCCTGCAACAGGGAGAATGGGGGTAAAATAGGGAGTTTCCAGAGGGGAAACTGGGAAAGGGGATAACATTTGAAATGCAAATAAATAAAATATATAATTCAAAAAAAGACAACAGGTTCTTAATTATATGTGATGTGCAATTTTTCTATCATATTTGTTAACACTTTTGTGGAGAGTTGACCCTCTCTCCACAGTACACTAGTGTAGGTTAGGTAGGCCATGTTAGGAACCCTGATTTTCAGGTGAGATCGGTCAAAGCCCCAGGAGTGGTAAACTAGACAGCAGGAAAGCTTCCCAAACTCTCAAGAATCGGAAATCTTCACACTGGCATAAGCAGTGCACCAGTGCATGGCCCCTCAAGGTGTAGGCCACGCCCCAAGTCTCACCTCCACAGGAGGATGTAACGTGGACCTCAGCCAGATTGGCCACGCCCCAGGTTTCTCCCTTGCACATAGACATGACTACATGTAAGCTCTAGTTTAGGCAGAAGCAGGACCACCCCAATATACGTAGACAAGATTTTCCCAAGCCCTGAGGCCAAGCCAATAGGAAGTGTGGTTGTCAGACTCTGAACCATTTCAAAAACTGTATTTATATGGGAGATGGGCACAAAAGAAAAGTAAGACACTTGTAGAAATCATTCCTCTGCCTGAGTTCCTTTGTTCTAAAGACCTGGTAACACCTCCTATCGGGAAAAGATTTTCTCTCCCAAAGTTTCTCACATCCTGCACCAGAGCCTCTCACCACCCAGTTCAGCTTGGCCTGGCACCCAGTGACAGTGGTGTTCTGTTGTGTCCTGCCAAGACCAGCAGCAGAGTGCTGGTCTCATGGGCTCAGGCCTGAGTTCACATGCCTCGCTGAGCATGCTGATCTCACACGTCCAGGCCTGAGTTTGTGCACGCTGGCCGGACCCAGTGGTGGAGGTAGCAGAGGCTGCTTTTTCCCCAGCCAAAGAGCTTTGTGAGACTCCTGGCACCATGTCCCACACACTAGGGTTTCTGAATAATGCAGACTGGTGCCAGCCTCTGACAGGTTTTGCCTTTTCATAGGAAATAAGGAAAAAGGAGGAGAATGTGGGGTGTTTGTTTTGAAACAGGGTTTCTCTGTATACTACAACTAACCTCAAACTCAGAGATACGACAGTTTCTGCCTTCAGAGTGATGGGATTAAAGGTGTGTGACACCACACCTGGCTGAATGGTAGATTGCAGAATTCATCATAATTCTGAATGAAATCAGAATTTTTGAGTGTTTTCGTTTTTGTTTTGTTTTGTTTTGTTTTGTTTTGACAAAGAGTTTCTCTGTGTAGTCCTGGCTTTCTTGGAACTCTCTCTGTAGACCAAAGTAGCCTAAAACTCAGGTATCTTCTTGCCTCTGCCTCCTAAGTGCTGGGATTAAAGTCATGCATTACCATGCCTGACCAATTTTTTTTATTTTGTTTTAATAGGATGGTAGCTGTTATTTTTTTAATTTTATATACTGATTTATAAAATCTGTTCCTCTAATAGGCAGAGAAAGAGCCTGAGTTTAGTCAAATAGGCATTGAAATAACTCCAGTTGAAGTCCCTGTGAAACTCGACTGCAAAGTACCCATGTTTGCACTGTTAAATGCTGGGGATCCAAACAAGTGCTGGATTAATCTACTCAGCTCCCCAGTGAGACATGAGACACTGCTTCCTTAAACAACAGAAACATGTTTCCCATAGTTCTGATTGGGGAAAGTCCCAGACTTGGATGCCAGCAGGGTTGGGTTTGGGCAAAGGTTCTCACCCTGATGTGCATGACACGCCACCTTCTTGCTGTGTCTGGATGGGACAGGGAAGAGAGGGCACTTTCTGATCCCTGCTGTCAAAAGGGCACTGATGCATTATGATGGCATCCTTACAACCTCAGTTAATCCCAGTGGTTTTCCACAGCCATATCTCCAAATGCAGTCACTGTGGGTATCAGGGCTTCATTGTGGATTTGAACTCAGAGGCATATACATGTTAATTCATAATAACATGTATGATTACAATGAGGATCAGAAGGAGTTAAATCTTTCCTTGATTAAGCTGTTCTAAAGTTTGAGGAACAATAACAACAAAATGAGACAACTTGCTGACTCAGGCTTTAAAGTTTCACACTCCAGGGTGTAACCCTGGAATCTGGGCTGAAGATGTGGGTGCAGAGGAGATAGGCCGGGGGAAAGATATGTAGCAAGCTTCCTGGTAAATAGAAGTCTGTGGATTTTTGTTTGTTTGTTTGTTTGTTTTAAAACTCAGAGCAAGAATATTCTATGACATCCAAAAATTATACCGAATTTTGCTCCTAGGATACGTCAGCAGAGCCAACTGGCTACAACAGAACCTGCAGTGTGTATTTTCTGGCCCTCTACAGTAGAAGTTTGTCAAGCCCTGATCTACAAATGTATACAGCCAATGGCCTGCTTTTTCTAGTCCCAAGTCCAAAGAGGCTAAAAATATCATCTTAGAAAGATGTGAGGCAATGTCCTAGAGTCCTCTGTCCCAGAGCTTGGGGTAGGCCTGAGAAGTGTCCCTTGGAATTGTCAATACCCGGCTATTCCAACAAAGATGTAAGGGAAAGTGGTTTACTCGTGGGCGAAAAGAACAAATGCAAAGGAGCTACAGTGTTCAGCTGATGTTTCCGGTTTTATCTCTTTTAAAGTCTGGCCCATACACAACTAGACCAGGGTCTCTGAAATCGGGCCAGTCTAGAGCCAGGTTTGTTTTCTCTTAAGTCTCTACTCCCTGGCTGCCACTCATCCTCAGGTGACAGGGAAGAGAGAGGACTAATACCTGGTATAGAGTGGTACCTGGTATAGAATCCTACATTGGTCACTATCAGTGTCATTTTTCCTGTGGAGCCACTTTCAGTGTTTTTGACCTGGTTTTGTTTTGTCCTGCCCTTCCCCTGCCTCTCGCCCTTTATACACAAAGGTGATCTTAAAGGATGTGGACTCACTTCTCTATGTGGACACTGACGTCCTCTTTCTGCGGCCTGTGGACGACATCTGGAAGCTTCTGAGGCAGTTTAACTCCACCCAACTTGCTGCCATGGCCCCAGAGCATGAAATCCCTAAGATTGGCTGGTACAGCCGCTTTGCCCGGCATCCTTTCTATGGCTCTGCTGGGGTTAACTCAGGGGTCATGCTCATGAACTTGACTCGCATAAGAAGTACCCAGTTCAAGGTAAGGAAGAGCTTTAAAATGCCATCTAAAGACCAGGAGTTAAGGTGGCGGAGCAAACCTTTTAAATCTGAGCACCCAGGAAGCAGGGGCAAGCAGATTTCTGAATTCAAGGCCATCCTGAAATACAGAGTGAGTTCCAGGGCAGACTGGACAACATGGAAAAACACTGTATCAGGGGGGACAAAAAAAGACCAGGAATTAGCCTTTCCAGTAGGGACTCACTGGGATGCTTTGGGTGTGGCTTATCTGATCTGGCCTGTGGATGTAGGTGGAAGGATCCAGAGGAAAGTGTTTGAAACACTGTGGAATTTTGCTCAGAAAAGCTCAGGTGTCTGTAGAGTGTGAAACTTCATAGTCTCCATTCAGAAATACAATGTGATGTTTCTAAAGTATAGTGTGCTTCTCCAAGGCTTCAAAGCTCATGGCCAATCATGACTCTAAGGTGAGTTCCTGTGAGTGTGATAGTCTCTCTTCACTAGTAAAAAATAAATAAGGGGAACCAAAACGAAGGTCTTTAGATGATAGTCCCATTCTCTTAGGAAGAATAGGAGACTGGGACATGCTCAAAAGTTCTTCCCTTGCAAGCCTGAGGACCTGTGTTCAACCCACATGTTAAAAAATTTTTAAAAAGCCAGAAAATATACTTTAAAAGCCAGACAAAATGGCACATGCCTTTAATCCTAGCACTCAGGAGGCAGAGGCAGGGGGATCTCTGAGTTTAAGGCTAGCCTGGACTACAGAGTGAGTTCCAGGACAGCCAGGGCTAGACAGAGAAACTCTATTTTGAAACAAAACAAAACAAACCCAGATGTGGCTTATTGTCCCAGTGCTGGGGAGGCAGAGGCAGGCAGATTTCTGGAAATCACTGGCCAGCTGGTGTATCCTACGAGCTAAATCCCATCTCATAAAACAAGTAAACGGTCTCCAAGAAGCAGCATTTGGTGTTTGTTGGTCTCCAGCAGCACGTGCACACTTGCTCACATTCACCTACAGGTTTGCACCACCACACACATGAATGTGTACATACCTTACACACATACACCAAAAAAAAAAAAAAAAAAAGGAAGAATAGCCAGTGTGTGGTCTGCCAAAACTAGGCCGCACCTCCTAATCGTAGCACTTCCCATGGGCCAAGCGTTTTCAGACCACCACACACACACATACACATACATCAAAATTTAAAAACAACAGGCTAATCTGTTTATTACTAGCAGTAATACACTTTCCAAAAATTTCAGGTGAAGAAAAAAAAATTATACTTTTATGCCTTACAGAAAAAAAGTACCTAAGAGACCTTCAGTTGTTCATTGTGGATGCTTGGATGAAAAGTAGAAATTGGATCTAGAAAGGGCAGCAGGAAAAATACACTTTGTAACTTTTTATCTTAATGTACTAGATGAATACTTCACTTGCGGGTGTGTTATTTTCACTTTAAAAGTAATTTTTCTGAAACAAGGACAGGACTGATAATGGCAGCACACATCTATAACCACAGCATTTGGGAGGTGAATGCAGGGGCCCCACATTGAAGGCCAACCTGGGATACATTGCAAGACGTACCAAAATTAATTGTTAATTAAATGAAGAAATAAGGAAAGATAGTTTCCCCTTAAATGCCTTGACTCTGCGATCGCTGTTTTGTTTCTTCACAGATATAAAGTAGATATAAAAGATAATGTTTTTAGTGAACAAAGCTAAGAAACAGGTATTGTCTCAGCATGCGTTTTAGAAATCACGGGCATGATCTGCAGAGCATACTCAGTGGGTAAAATGTATGTGGTGATAGCCTGACGATTGGAGTGCAGAACGCTAGGACCCATGTAAAGCCAGACACGTTGCCCTGCAACCCAGCACACTAAAGGTCCAGACAGGAGCAATGCTGGTAGTTTTCAGTCAGCCAGCCTAGGACCAGCCGCAGAGACTGTGTCTCAGCGGTGGATAAGGCAGGGCCAGCTATTAGAAGGCTGTCCTCTCACTCCTGTGTGTGCTGTGCAACACATATGCCTGCATCCACAGGCATTCTCACACACTGTAAAAGAAAAGGCTGATGAGGGGGAGAAAAGACCCCGCAGGTAAGGGGAACACACACACACACACACACACACACACACACACACACACACACACACACACACGGGGGCGGGGGGAATAAAAGGGGAAAAGATAAGAATACTGTAGGGCCCTCCCCACTTTTGGTCCACCCTGCATCCATAGGTACCTCCCACACACACACACACAAGCTCTACCCACAGCTTTTTGCTTTGTGTGGTTCTCTGACCAGGGTAGCAGGACCACACCTGCATTTGCTCTGTCTCAAGGATAAAGGAAAGCCTTCCCCATTTGCACAGGACAAGGCACACTTGCTTTGCTTCAACTGCTTTCATAGTTCTCTCTCTTCCAGAACAGCCTGATTCCGACAGGCCTGGCCTGGGAGGAGATGCTGCTCCCGCTGTACCAGAAGTATAAGAATGCCATCACGTGGGGGGACCAGGATTTGTTAAATATTATTTTTTATTTCAACCCAGGTAAGTGCTCTTTTCAGAATGCCACTGTGTAGGAGTGTGCCCACTTTATTTCACAGGGAACATTCCAAGCCTAGGCTGCTATTGATGGGCCTCCAGGGAGCACAGAGAGGCCTGTGTTCCTCTGGCCCACCCCCATATCTGCCCCCTGGGTGTCTGCAGAGGCAACTGAGACAACAACTGAGACAAAAGGCCAAATGTTGCAGCCCCAATGCTGCGCTCTGGTTTTAGAGAGCATCTTTGCAGTCTTGCCTCACTAGCCTTCTAAGAAGTGAGGTGCAAAGGTCAGATGACTCCGTTGTCACCTCAACACAGGACCCTCACGGAGGAGCGCCTGTTAGATGTCCAGAGTGCAGAGGGCCTTGAATATGCTTTGGGTCTCCGGGGTTTTGTTTTGTCATCGAGAGCAAAGGAAAATTTTATATGTTGTTAACTTGGTGGTGGGAGTAGGGGCGGAAGAGGGTACTGTGGTTGTTTTGTTTTGTTTTGTTTCTGTGAGCCTGACCCAAGCTAGGGTCCTTGGGGGAAAGGAACTTCAGTTGAGGAAAATGACTCATCCAGACTGGCCTGTGGGAAGCCACAGGGGCATTTTCTAGATTAATGATTGGTGTGGGAGGCCCAGCCCACAGTGGGCAGCACCACCACTGGGCAGCTGGTTCCGCGTTGCTGAGCAAGCCAGTAAGCGGTGCTCCTCTGTGGTCTCTGTTCCAGCTCCTGCCTCTGGTTCCTGCCCTGATTTCCCTCAGTGTTGGACTGAAGTGTAAGATGAAATAAGCCCTTTCCTCCCCAGGTTGTTTTTTGGTCATGGTCTTTATCACAGTGAATAGGAATATAATTAGAACAAAGAGAAATAAAAATTTCTGTTTTTGTTTTCATATTAATACCTAGATCTAATAACAGCTCCTTCTTCCCACGCCTACACTTTGCTAAAAAACTTATTTAATTTCATTAAAATAAAAACCATGGTTGCCTTTGAGAAAAATGTCTAGGGAAATAAGGTAATCCTTTGTTTATTATTTTTTAACCAGGTTACTCCTGTTAGTCCTTCCTTTCCTGATGTGGAGACCCGTGTTGACAAAGACTCACCTGTGTTACATGCCACATGTCTCTGGGTCAAAAATAGCCAAGTCCTAGGAAAGTAAATAAGGAAGTCAGCATGGGTGATGGGTGACTTTTAATTCATCCTCCTGCACACACACACACACACACACACACATACACACACACACAGAGAGAGAGAGAGAGAGAGAGAGAGAGAGAGACATAGAGACAGAGAGAGAGAACACAGTCTGCACCTCGTTTTTCTTCTTAAGCAGAGACTGTCCTTTTATAGGTGAAGGTGCATCAGTTGGAGTTCTAGGGCCCTGGAGACAGTCCAGTGGGTGCTGGCTAAATAAACAGATGGTGTCTCATAGAAACAAGAAGTAGGAATGCCCGAAGGCTCAGCCCAGCAACTGCAGCAGGAGGGAACTTAGTGAAAAATGCAGGTGGCACACAGCCCCTCCCTCTGATGCTCTTTATTCCTCTCTGAAGGTTGTCCTGTGCTCCTTGGGCCTAACAGCAAAGTAACTGAAATCTGCTATGGCTCCAGCCACCCACAGAGACTAGATTTATGCCAATTACACACTCCCAGGGGAGAAGTCACAGGGCTCTGGCAGGGATTAGCAGGGGGGACTAATGGCTAGCTTGTACCAGTTTGTTAGCTTTCTCCTCACTGTGACTAAATGCCTGACAGAAACTACTTTAGGAAGAGGAATCTGTTTAACTCATGGTTTTGGAGTTGTCAGTCTGGGACAGTCTGGAGAAACAGCTCACATCATGATCTCAGAGAATGTGCCAGGTGCGGCTTTCTTCCTGGTTGTCAGGGATTAAGGGGTGGGCTTGGGCCAGGCAGAGCCTTCCAAGGCTTATTCCCTCTGACCTACTTCTTTTACATAGGCACCATCTCCTAATGTTTCCAGATAGTGCCACCAGCTGAAGAGCAGCGCCCAAAATCTGAGCTTATAGGGTATTTTATATTCACACTGTGACAACTAATAACCACGTGGCAGGTATCAGGATAGAGCACAGGTTGAGGTCAAGGCGTACAGCTAAGGGTCATGCCATGCAAAAGATATAACTAACCCAAGAGGGCTTATTGAGGAAGAGTGGAAGGCGTGAGAGTGGGCTCGGAGTGGGCACGTGAGAAAGAGATAGAGGCAGACAGAGGCTGTGACACAGAGGACAGAGAGCCATGATGTCCAGAGGGACCTTTTAAGGGATGTGTGTGTTGCTATGCAACTATTAGCAGCAATGGAAATGTACCTGGTGGCAGTGGGTGATGACCTAGGCCGGTGCTGGGTAGCTGGAAGGCAGCTTGGCCAAGCCCTTGATTTACAGCGACAGCATCAGCAGAAACATGGCAGTGCACAGACAGACATGGCGCTGGAGGAGTAATTGTGGGCTCAACATCTAGATCCACAGGCGGCAGGCAGAGAGAGGCACAGGGTGTGGAGTGAGCCCACCCCTAGTAAGACACTTCCTCCAACAGGGCCACACCTTCTAATCCTTTCAAATAGTGTCCCTCCCGGGAGAAAGAGTATTGAAATCTGTATCCTATGGCTGACATTCTCATTCAAACTACCATGAGGCGCAGCCTTCTCCAGAGAGGAAAGAGGAAATGGTTCTCAACAATGCTAAAGAGTAGCCACACCGGTGTATACAACCAAGGCTAACACTCCAATTCCAGCCTCAGGGAGGCGGCAGAGAACATCTCAGACTGAGGTGAAGAACCAGACAGGTACCTAGCATGGGCATTTTGATCTATTGTTTCTTTCCTATAACTATGGCATTTCTGGAGGCTGGAGAGGTGAACCCATGGTGTAACATGTGTACTGATCTTGCAAAGGACCTGAGTTCAGTTTCCAGCAACCTCGCCAGGCAGTTCAAAGCTGCGGGAAACTCCAGCTCCAGAGGATGTTACACCTCTGTTTTTCACAGGCACATGCACTTGTGTGCACATACCCGTGTGGACACACACACCACTACCACCCTTAAAAATAAAGTGAGTCTTTCTTAAAATGGAGTTTTCTTCTCTTGTCACATGATTAGAACTATCTGGCATGAGCGTCTCCACCCAGGCTCAAGCTGAGAATGAACCATTGGAAAGACACAGTGGCTTTGCTACAAATTGTCTTAGCTTACTGAGCTTAGCTTCTTATCTCAGCTGATTCAAACCAGCACAGTGGCTTGAATAAGAATGGCTTCTGTAGGCTCATATTTGAGGGCCTAGTCACTAGGGAATGGCACTATTTAAAAGATTAAGAGGTGTAGCCTTTTAGGAGGAAGACGGAGGCTTTCTCCTCCTGCTGGCTGGGATGCGGAACTCTCAGCTACTTCTCCAGCACCTTATCTGCCTGCATGCCTCTCCTTTCTTCCCGCCATAATGAGGCTGGACTAAACCTCAGGAAGTGTAAGCAAGCCGAGTTAAATGCTTTCATTTATAGGAAAGTTGCTGTGGTCATGGTGTCTCTTCACAGCACTAGAACACTAAGACAGGATCAGCTAGTAAGTAACACTGAAAACAGCTTTGTACTTTATCTGAGTGTCTGGGTCTGATGGCCTGGGGGCCTCCTTCTGAGATCCATTGAGCCAAAGATACTGTGACCTAATCAAGAAGTTGTTCAAAATCCTGGTTCTTAGCAGAGCCTGGTCAGGAACCAAGAACTCTGGTTTTAGGTCCTTGTTGGGTGAACTCATTAACTATTCTTTGTGTGGCTGTTGAAATCCATTTTATACTTTACCTAGGCACTGTATTAAACAGTAGCTCTCTCTAACAAACATCTAAGAATAGCCACCCCTTATAAGCTTTTCATTCCTTTATTTTATATGTGGACTCTCTGCAATGTAGAGCCAACTGTTTTTTGTTTTGTTTTAAGATGTGTCACCTTTAGCATGGTAAAGAAGGGGGTGATGATATTGGCAGCAACCTGGGAAATAAACATGTTTGTCGTTGAAGCTCATTGGGTTGCTATGGATAGAGCCACGCACTGATGAGAGTCTCCTGTAGCCAGTCACCTGCTTACTGAGATGTATTTAAAAGTCATTAGCTCAAAACTGTCGTAAACTTCCTGCCATAATTAGATCGTAAGCTTGTGGGTGTGTGAGTGCCTGGCTAGGTTACAGGCTGCCTCAAGAGGAGGCTGATGAAGCCCATGGGGACTGTGCAGGCAGCTGGTCCCATGGGACATTTCATGGTATGTGAGCCAAGGTGCCTTCTTCCATAATGAAAGGCTGAGCTCACTGTGTGTGTGTGTGTGTGTGTGTGTGTGCGCGCGCGCGCGCACGCGCTCATGGTGGGGTGTTCATGTCTATACACACATGTATGTATGGTGCATGCATGTAGAAAATGGAGGCCAGAGGTTGACTTTGGGTGTCTTCCTCAATTATGCTCCACCTAATTTTCTTTCTTTTGGGCAGGGTCTTCATTGAACCTGTAGCTTGCCATTTTGGCTAGACTGGCTGGCCAGCAAACCTGAAGAGTCCTCCTGTCTGTTTCCCCAGCCCTGGGGTTGCAGGTGTGTGATGCTGCACCTGGCTTTCCGTGATTGCGGGGGATCAAGCTTAGGTCTTCATGCTTGCAAGACAAGCACTTTACCAGCCGAGCCATCTCTTCAGCCCCTGAGCTCATACCTTGACAGTGGGCTTGAGTCTTGGCCAGAGTTTAGGAGAAAGAGAAAACCCGAGGGAACGCTGTTGGGATGAATAAGCTTCAGTCTCAGGGATCGAAACTCCACTCAAGGGACTGGAGAGATGGCTCAGTGGTTAAGAGCACTGGATGCTCTTCCAGAGGATCCAGGTTCAATTCCCAGCACCCACGTGGTAGCTCACAACTGTCTTTAGCTCCAGTGCCAGTGGATCCCACATTCTCACACAGACATGCAAAACACCAATGTATATGACACACACACGTCACACACATATACATACATATTTCCCAAAGGGTCGAGATAGCCGCATGGGTCCACTGAAGCCAGGCTTTCTGGGGGCTGTCTTTGGGATGCTGCCAAGGACTATAGTAACTGCTTCAAACTCCGGAGTCCTATTTGGCTGGAACATCTTTTCTTCTTAAGAGATTCCAGTGTCTGACAAAATTCTCTGTTTTCCTAGTACAACCTGATTGTCAGTCAATGCATAAGAGACCACAGCAAATAAAGATGGTTCTCTTACAGTTTCTAATTCAAGTGGGAGAGAAATAGACCAGATGTAAGACTAACCTTGGTTTGATTGCAAGGGGCAGAGGAGGAGTTTTCCCCACCCACCACATATGTCTGCTGCCACTTTGGGCAAATTTCTAGACTATACTGCAAAGAAAGTAAAGCACACTGGGTATGAATGGCAAGGCCAGGCATCCCATCAGGAGAGAAGTAGAATTCTCTAAGGGAGAGAGAAGAGTCTGCCCATGGTTTGTACATAGGTAGACAGGAGCTGGGTATGTAATACTAGAGTCAGGAGGATCTCCTGTGGGGCACACACAGGTCAAATCGCAATAATGGCTTTATTTTGGCCCTCATTCTCACCCTTCCTCTAAGGTTCTTCCTCCCAGCCCCTTGATCCCAGAAATAAGAGTCAGACTCAAAATATGTTTACAAATACCTTGGCCATATAGCTAGACTCTTCTCTTACTAGATATAACTCAGTATGTCCCGTTTATTCCACCCTGCATTCTGCCATGTGGCTGGTCACCAGGGCTCAGGTACCATGCTTCTGTCTCATCACACCTCACAGGCTGTTCCCCCACCAGGCTCTATCGCAGAAATCTCCTGGTTGTCCCACCTCCACTTCCTGCCTAAGCCATAGGCCATGGGCTTCTTAATTGACAGGTGATGCATCCACACAATACACACGATATTCTCTTTGCAGTCCTGTGCAGGCGATCAATTCAGCTATCTCACGTTAGGGGTCATTCTGGACACTGGTGGACTCTGAAGCTCATGAGCCACGACTTCTGTTCAACACAAGGGACCAAAAGGATATTAGAGTCCATATGAGAAAAGCGACATGCAGTTTATGGTTTTGGTTTTGTTATTGTTTTAGTGAAAGGCCTCAGAAGAGTTTGTTGGCTGAATGGATGGAATTAAGAAAATAGAGTGAGGTGGAACATGAAAGGAAGAGAAACAAAATCAGTCAGGGAACTGAAGGAAAAGGGAAGTGGAGGCAGAAGGAAGACTACAGTAAGAGACAGGGCAGAGATACTTCTGGTATAGTATGTAAAGTTCCCTCATCCATTATTCCTTCCTTCCTTCTTTTTGCGCGCGCGCGAGTGTGTGTGTGTGTGTGCGTGTGTGTGTGTGTGTGTGTGTGTGTGTGATGCACAGGGGGAGAGAGAGAATAAGCATCTCCCCACATAGACTAGCTGTCAGGTAATAGTTCTGCCCCCGCCTCCTGAGTGCTGGGATTGTATGTGCGCAGCACCACCCCACCAAACACAACTAGCACGGTGTAAAAAGCCTCCATTCTATAGCTGGAGGGAAGTAACTGAGTGGCAAGCTCATCTTTCTGTGACCTTAAAATGATCAGGCACGAGCCATTCTGAAATCTTCAGCACCCACTGGATATGAATCGTCGGAACTGCAAGTGGGTCCTGGCACTGTGTAGACTCTTCCAGATGATCTATCATTAATGATAATTAATAGAGAACCAACTAATGACCTTTTTAGGCATAAAATAACAAAGACCAAGGGATTCAAGAAATGGTGGCTTGAATTTTCCTTTGTTTTTTTAATGTTTTTAATTTGTTTTTGGACAGTCTCATTGCGTAGCCTGCATTCAGCCTTCTCAGTGGTGCGTGCTTAGCCCTGCTACTCCTCCTGCTCATAAGATGCACAGTTCCGACAGTAACTCTATCCAAAGTTAACCTGTAAATAAACAGACGCATCTGAGTATTTGGAGGGGTTGGAGGGTATACACTGGGAAGTGCACATGTACATGTGTGACGTGTGCACATACATGAGGATAACCATGGGTATAGTTTCTTAAGCACTAGACACCTCAGCTGGGGGACACGATCTCTCATTGGCCTGGAATTCACCACACAGCCTAGGCTGAGCCACAGGGATCTTGCCTTCTCTGCTTGAAAAATGCAAGGATGCTACCATATCTGGCTATTTTCACGTGACTTCTGGGAATCAATCAGGCCTTCAAGCTCATACAACTGGCACTTTACCAACTAAGCTATCCCCCTGAACCAAATCTTATTTTTGATGCCCGCCTTTTTTTTTTTTTTTTTAACAGTGTCCCCATTGCTGGACAGAATTGCTCTTTCCCTATCTCACGCTGCCCAAGAGCCCTGCCCTCCAGTGATTCCCTGCTAAACCAGTCAAACCATCCATTCCCTGGTTTCTACACCCTGCAAACCCAAGAGCAGAATTCATGGTTGGCTTACCCAGGCAGCAGGGCTGAAAAGCCAGCGTTAATTAGTCCCCACCCCAGAAGCTTGGACCTGCCCCACTTCTGGCTCCAATTCAGCCTAGTCTCAGATTTTATCAGCTACTTAGTCGGCTGCAACCAACACAGATTTCTGTCTTGATTATTTCAGACCAAAGCAATGGATTTAACAGTTTGTCTTCTATCACCCCTCTCCCCTTGGAGAGATTGTCTCTCCAGCAAAATCCAGACGATGACCTATCTTCTCCTAAAACACAATCTGATTTCCAAAAATTTAATATGATCAGACCTTCTTCTTCCTGGAGTATTCTTCTGACCCTTTGTTTTTGTCAGAACTGCAACCCAACTAAAGCCTGTATTTAAATGAAACTGTCAAGACTGGACACCACTCTCCTGCAAGTGACACAGGGGACAGATCCTTCCTGTGACTACATGTTTTTAAGTCTGTGTTGTTCCCGACTTGTAGTTTTCAGTACTCGGGATCTAAAGGTTCCATTGGATTCTCAAAGGGATCTGTGGCTCACAAGATGGTAAAGAATGGTCCTGCATGTCCAGGAATGGTTGCCAGTAACACTGATCACAGCTTCACTGTATGCTGCTGTCCACTGCTGCACTTTAAAATAACATGTTTCCTCTAAATGCATGTGTTTGGACCTCAACTGTTTTGCGATACCATTAGAAAGGGGAGCCTCACTGATGGTGCTATAGTTGGGTTGTTTTAATCCAAGGGGAATTTTGAATCTCAACTCCTTTTTTGTGAGTCTCTCCACTTGACAAAACCTTTCCAAAGAAATGATTCATTGCTGACACTCTTGGGCAGTCCTGTGTGCTTGGCACACATTTGTTGTGTATCTGATTTTTCCCCCCTTGGGGTTTTAGGGATTGAACATAGAGCTTCGTGAACGTTAAGCAACTTCTCACCCTCAGTGTGACATATTTTAAATTTTTAATAAACAGAATCAGGGAGATCCTGTTAGTTCTGTTTTATAAATGAGGAGACTGGAGTGTCTAGAAGTGAAGTGGGCAGTTCCAGGTTTCGCTGTTCGTGAGTGAGAAGTTGGGGTTCAGACCCAAGTGAGCTGTTTGCTTTTTACACCATTACTCACAGGTGTCCCTTCGATCATTGATCTCAGAATTTAGACAAGTGTGGTATATTTGACCTGGGACGTCATAACCACACTCAAGCATTGAAATCATGCACAGTGTGTGGTTTATAAATGTTAATTTTTAAGCGCCAGACACACAGGTGACAGCTGGAACTGACCGCAGCTGTATCTCTTCCTCTGTTGCCACCAGAGTGTCTCTACGTGTTCCCCTGCCAGTGGAACTACCGCCCTGATCACTGCATGTATGGAAGTAACTGCAAAGAGGCTGAGCGGGAAGGCGTGTCTGTTCTGCATGGCAACCGGGGCGTCTACCATGACGACAAGCAGCCCACTTTCCGAGCGCTCTATGAAGCAATCCGGGATGTAAGTGTGTTCTTCAAAGCGCCAGTCAGCAGACATATGCTTACCATCATGATGCGCTTCAAGTGCTGTTGTTCATGAGTAACTTGAACATCAGATACTCCCAAAGAATGCTCCTATGCCTTTTGCTGTCCGGTAGAGTAAGAGTTCTGGGCAAAGAGAATGCAACAAAAATAAGGTTGTTTTATTCAGTTCAAGCCAAGCATGTTGCCTGGTTACCAGCTCTAAGATCTTGAGCAATCACATCTCAGGCTGGTCAATTAGAAGCTGCCACACAGAATGTAGCAACTAGTCGAGTTTTTTTTTTTTTTTTTTTTTTTTTCTCTTTGTTTGTGTATGTGAGAGTGAGTGTGTGTATGGAGACCAGAGGTTGGGTGTTTTCCTCAACCACTGGCAATAAACTGTGCGTATGAGTGGTTTGGCCGAATGCATGCCTGTGCACCACATGTGTGCCTGATGACCTTAGGTGACATAAGAGGACACTGAATCTCCTGAAACCAGGAGGGTTCCAGAGGGTTGTGAGACACCACATGTGTGGGCACTGGGAATTGAGCCCATGTTCTCTGGGAGAGCAGCCAGAGCCCTTAACTATTGAGCCATTTCCTCAGCTCCTCTACTTTATATTTTGAGACATAACCTAGAATGCACAGGTTTGGCTGGTAAACCCAAAGATCCTGCTGTCCATACCTCCCCAGTCCTTGGATTATAGGTATAACCGGAGGACACACACCGGTTTTTACATGGGTGCTGTGGGTCTGATTCAGAGCCTTAAATTTGAGTTCAAGCTCTTTGCTAACTGAACCATATCCTCAGCCAACCAAGCCCCCATTGACTTAAATAAAGTACAAGTAAGAAGCAAAAAGAGGCGCCTGCCATTTTTACCACCAAAGGGGATACATAGGGTTGTGTGGATGCCTCCTGGATGGTAGGACTCTTCATGTAGCCAAGAGGCCTTGAGCTATATATATCATGAACCATGAGCCAGGGATGGGGAGCTAGAGCTCTGTAAGCTGTACGTGTTTGGTTTCAGAGATCACATATGGTAGAGCCTCTTCCCCATGGTTTTACTTTGCATCGTTTCAGTCACCATTTCTAACCATGGTCCAAAAATATTACATGGAAAATTCCAGAGTTACACGCTTCATAAGTTGTAAACTGTGGGCTGTTGCCAGTAACATAGAATTTGATGCCATCCTGCTCTGTCCTGCCAGGTATGTGAATCACCTCTTTGTACATGTATACACACGGATATGTTACTCACCCACCATTAATGTCGTAGCCACAAGCCGTCCAGTCTGTAGGGTTCCGTTCTTACTCGTCGTGTTTCAGGCATCCACCATGAATGTAAGAATGTACAGCCATATATATATATAAAATGATGATGTCATATACAATGCTATCGTGAACGGAGTGGAACCTCGTATAGTTTGAGCCCACTCCTTCTTCCTTGAAGAGATGTGCAAGCACAGGTTTTGTGAACTATTTCCTCTGGAAATTCTGTGTTGCCTGTTACCTTTGTATCTTGATATTGAAATTACTAGTAGGAAGCCATCAGCAGGTACTTACAAGGAGTGCCCACCTTAAGCTGTCCCTCCATCCCTCCAAGATGCAGAGCTGGAATCAGCAGATTTTTCCAACATGACGAGTCTGTAGATTTGTGTTTCGGTATTCATAAGTAAGGTCGTGGGGACACGGTGACCTTTTTCATTCATGCATTGCCACTGGCTAAATTGGTATTCCAACAGCAGAACTTATGCTGTTCTCCACCTTCCGTATTGTGGAAGCAGGTCTCGGTCCTTTATTGCTTCCTGTGTCAGAATAGCTGGTCCATGAGATTCTGAGGACTCGACCATCTCTGTCTTCCATCCTACCAGAGGAGCACAGGAATTACAGATGCATGCGACTATGACAGGCTACCCGTGGGTTCTGGGGTTCCAGACATAGGTCCTCACACTTTGTGGCATGTAATACATGTCTCTGTATGAAGATGAGCATTTTGCTGAAGAATTCCAGTTCTGGAAATGCCAGGGCTGTCCTCCCCACAGGGATCACTTAATGTGCATCTAAGCACCTCTTCTCCTGTTTCCTGCTGTTTAGTTTTCAAAGGGCAAGTGATTGAATTACACAATCTGTTATGCACTCTGTGACATTCTCACACTTGATTACTCAAACACTGACTCAAGGGGGAAACCCTCCCCAGCTCCGGTGGAAGTCAAGAAAGCATGCAGCCGTGTGGGCTCTGCTTTCCCTTGTGATCTGGCCCTGTTTGGGGATTGAGCAATCATGGCTGAGTTATGACTCATCTTGCTTTGTTCTCTCGGGGATCAGAAAGACAGACAAATGACTGTGTCTTAAACAATTCTACATCATTACTTTGTGGGGTTCAACAGTTTAGCCCTAAAAGACAGTTTTCATTCAGGCATTTCCATCAGGACAGTCACTAGCTCCAAATCAACACAAGAATAAACACGCTTCACTTTAAGGCTGTGTTCCTCTCTGCCCGCCATCTTTTACTGGGCTGTGCCATTTTTTACCATGTGGAAAAGGATCAGAGCTGGCTTTCCTGAGCTCAAACCCCAATTCTATCACTTTCTCATTAGTCATTAACTGCTGTTACCTTCCTGAGCCTCAGTTGGCCTCATCATCATAAAATGAAGATAATAGAGGGATGGAGAGATGGCTTAGCAGCTAAGAGCACTGGATGCTCTTCCAGAGGACCCGGGTTCAATGCCCAGCATCCACATGGCAGGTCACAACTGTCTTTAGTTCCAGTTCCAGGGAATCTGACATCCTCACATAGACATACATGCAGGCAAAACACCAATACACAGGAAATTAAAATATTAGAATACATTTTAAAAATAAAATAAAATGAGGATAATAATGATACCTTCGAAGGTCTGGAGAAATGGCTCAGAGGTTAAGAGCAATTGCTCTCCCACAAGACCCAAGTGCTGTTCCCAGCATTCATTTCAGGTGGCTCACGGCCACTTAGGACTCCAGGTCTACAGAGTCCAAGAAACTCTTCTGGCTTCTGTGGGCATGTGCACACGTGTGGCATGTGTGTGCACGTGTGCGCGTGCGCGCGCTCACACACACACACACACACACACACACAGAGAGAGAGAGAGAGAGAGAGAGAGAGAGAGAGAGGAACAGAGACACAGAGAGAGACTTTTTTAAGTATTATCTTTCTAATGAGATAGTTATGAAGATTAAGAAAATGATAACTTTTAAACCACTCACCTGACGGTTGTATTCCGTATGTAGACACTGTTCTAATGGTGAACATTTCACAACCATTTCTTTCCCTAGCCCGCTGTCTTTTTTTCTCATATGCACACAGCCTAACCCTGTGTTTGTAGGATGGACTGGTGTAACAGCTTCCCCATCAATGACCCTCTAAAAGTCACTGGACAGTTACTCTTCAGTAATTATTTCAACAATCATCTATAAAGCCTAGTAGTTTAGGCAGGAATAATTCCAGTTGCCTGGAATTTAGAGGCTAGCATTATAGACCAAGCCCTGTATTCCAGATCTCTGTTCTAGCTGGGCAGTGGCAGTGCATACTTTTAATTCCAGCACTCAAGAAGCAGAGGCAGATGCATCTCTGAGTTTGAGGTCAGCCTGGTCTACAGAGTAAGTTCCTAAACAGCCAGGACTCTAGGGAGAAACCTGTCTTAAAAACAAACAGAAATCTCTGTTCTAGTGGAGGAATCCAGATGATAGAAAAGTTTTTGGTCACAAAGAAAGATCAATTTTATCAGAATGGAAAGGTTTAAAGTTCTAAGAGAAACAGGTGGAATATTTCAGCAGCTAGGTTGTCAGGGAAAGCCTGTGCCAGCCTGGGACTTGATCAGATGGAAGCATTTATGGGGAAACCCAGGGAAGATTCTGCCAACAGAAGACACAATCAGGAAACTCCCCAGTGGGGAATGAAGTAGGTGTACCAGGGCACAGGAGGATGTCACCTCAGCCACCAAGGAGAGATAATGAGAGGGAAGAAGGTGCAGCAGGGTTCCAGGTCACCTGGAGCTTTAGAGCAAGAGTTTGACTGAAGTTTGGGCAGGAAAGTGACCGCTGTGATTTATGGTGGCTTATGTCAACTAATTGCAGACATGCAAGAGCGAGGAAGCACCAGGCTGTTTGTGAGGTTGATAGCAGCGAGACAGCTGAGAAGTGAGCTAGAGGGAGTTTGTGTGGAATTGGGAAGGTAGGAGAGCATGGTTGTGGAGATGGGACTTCTGGTTGTCTGGCCGAGGGTTGTGGGAGAAAGCAGCTGTATCCCAAGCTGAGCTGGTGTGTGGCTTGATTTCAAGTCTCCTCACTGCCTTGCTGATCCACATGCTGAAGCAATGTTTGAAAGACAGGGGGTGACTTGTTCTAAGAAAGTAGATGCCCATCCACTCTGCTCTGGGGCTAGAGTGGGGCTTGTCCTTTGACCTTTCTGCTTCTCCCTCCTTTTCTCCCTGGGGTTTTCACTGGCAAGAGTTTTAAACTCTGACTTGATCTACCAGCAGCCCTTTCTCCTTCAATAGGATGGTGGTAAAACTTGGCACATGCTAGTTTCCAAGTAGTCCAAAGGTTTATTTTGGAAAATACGGTTCTTTCATGTACCCCATGGGAAAATAAAGAGACATTAGACAAGTCAAATTCTCACATGTTCGGTACTGAGTGAATTTTAAAAACTCAGAATGATCACTGACCTTTGGCCCCAACCTTTCACAGTTGACCCTATGCTATGGATCAAACTCAGAACTCTGAAATGCTAAGCAAGTGCTTTAACAGTGAGCTACATCCCTAGCCTGGTGCCTAGAATGTTTTGATAAGACACTTGTATTTGCTAAACTCTTTCTTGGCTTTCTGTAGCCACCATAGGCACATCCTTAAGTTTCTTGGATGGCAAATTGGTTAGTTAATCAGTTAATTAATTAGGGCTGAGATATTGGTCATTGGTTAAGACCACTTGCTGCTTTTGTGGAAGATCCAGGTTCAAATCCCAGCACCCGCATAATGACTTATAACTGCCTGTAATTCTAGTCTCAGGGAATCCAGTATGCTCTTCTGACCTCTGAGGGTACCAGGCATACAGGTAGTGTATGTTCATACACGCATATGCATAAGATAAAAATATAAATAGTCCTTTTGAAAATTATAAACTCGGTGTTTTGTTGTAGTGGATTTCAAATGATTATATGCTATAGCCTTGTGTTCTACTCCACCCCTTAGAGATAGACATTGTTTTCAGACTTGAAGAGCCTCAAAAAGATAAGCAAATCGTGTTTTGGGGGTTGTTTGGGAGTTGTGGGGCACCATGGTATAGGCCTATAATCCCAATACACTAGAAGTGGAGGCAAAAGAATTCCAAGTTCAAGGTTATTCTTAGTTACAGAAGACTCCAAAGAAAAATAGAGAAAATAGAATTGAGGGGTCAGAGAGCCCCATGATTTCATGGGTCTGTGCCACCGGGCCAAAGCTTACACTGTTGTGTGTTTTAATAAGAGTGGCTTGTGTTTTAATCAGCACTTGAGTAACCAGCTTCTTCCTTCCTTTCTTCCTTTCGTTCTCTCTTCTTTCTTACTGCTTTCAGTTTCCCTTTCAAGACAATCTTTTTCAATCTATGTACTACCCTCTGCAGCTGAAGTTTTTGGAGACGGTGCACACCCTGTGCGGACGAATCCCCCAGGTGTTTCTCAAGCAGATTGAGAAAACCATGAGAAGAGCTTACGAGAAGCACATCGTCATTCACGTGGGCCCCAACCCCGTGAGCTGAGTGTCCTCTTGTGCTAAGTCAGCCTGGTATCTGTGACCAAGGACATGGATCCTTACACTGCCTGGATATTTGTGTGTGTGAATATTTAATGGTGCTCTGTGACTGTTGAGGCTCAAAAGCCTGATTATGTTTTGCTAAGTTAATTATCCCTGCAAGGGAATATGCTTTTCTTTATTTTTGCCTGATATCCTATTTATCGTTTATTCTTAAAGTTATTGTATGAATTTAACATCGTCCCAAGTGGATTGAGAGAAAGAGGGGAACCCCCTTTTTAGCTCTCAGATATGAGCCCCTGTTGGAATATGCAGCTATCATAATTATCTGGATTTCTTGAGACTCTTCCTATGCAACTTGCCCTCTCGTACCTTATTAAAAAGCAATACAGGGGCTGGAGAGACGACTCAGCGGTTAAGAGCACTGACTGCTCTTCCAGAGGTCCTGGGTTTCATTTCCAGCACCCACATAAATGGCTCACAACCATCTGTAAGTCCAGATCCGGGGCATCTGATGCTCTCTTTTGTCCTCCACGGTCACTATGCACATGAGTAGTGTGCACAGATATACATGCAGGCAGACCATCCCTACACATAAAATCACTCTTTAAAAAATTAAAATAATAATAATATATGTTATGAGACAAAGAAGAGAATATAGGTCAGTGTGCCACGATCAAGATTAGGTTAGACATAATCTTACCAACCACTTGAAAAAGGTTGTTACCATTTGGATGCATTTTCTTCCAGACTCCTTAAAACTCCTGACTGCTTTATTTCCCTTCGTAGCACGTGTAAAACATGCAGCCTCACTAAAGCCCAGCCCGTTTGCTGAGATTTCATATAGGAGACCAAACAGTCAGACGAGATAATTACAGCATGCCGCATCTGGAAAATGCTTTCAGACCGGCTAATTGGACAGCATTTCAAGATGAAGCATGTGTCTGCGAGTGCGTCTCAGAAGGACTGCTGAGCTCCGTGGAGGGCTCAATCATGAGAAATTTCTATGCAACAAAAGCTTCTAAAAGAAAGCCCAGGGGATCTCTTTAGCAAAGAGGTGTGAGTTTGTGTTTCTCCACAGACAAGAGCAGATTAGACTACTGGGCAGGGAGCAGATATCAAAGGACAACTTCAGGTGTTTGTTTGGTATTTGTTGTTTTAATTGTATTTTTAACTATGTGTCTGTCTGTGTCTGTGTACGGGCATGTGAGTGCAGGTGCTGATGGAGACCAGTAGAAGGGGGCATTAAGTTCCTTTGAGCTTGAGTTACAAGGTGTGGCCCCTGACTTAGGCACTAGGCACTAAACTTAAGTCCTCTGCAAGAGCAGCAAGCTCCCTTAACCATTAAGCCATCTCCCCTTCCCCTTGGTGTTCTTTGGTTTTGTATTTTAATGACAGGATTTCACAACCTGCCTGCCTCCACTTCCATGTAAGTCCTGGATCTACGGGTGTGTGCCCCCACACCCAGCTCCAATTTCAGATTTAATTTGCTCAAAGTAAATATTTCAGATAATTTCATTGGCAAGAAAATGCAGATTCCTGCCAGCCTCAGGACTCTTTGTCACTGTGGTTAGCCATATTTTAGCTTAGAAGCCTTACAATCCTAGCACCTAGCAGGAGAGAAAGTTCTTATTCTGTCCCCAAAGGGATCTGACTTAATCCCTAGTTACTTATATAGTTGGTATCAATGTAGGGACATTTTGCATAATGTTTTATTTATCTCAAATGACTTTTGCATAAATGATTTTGTTTTGTTTCCTGCAACCTAGAGAACAAGGAGGGGCCCAAATCATCCCCGAGAGGTTAAAAGAAGGAAAGCCTTCTAATTAATTGCTTTAATACAGCAAAAGGAACAACCCCAGTATAAGTACACTTCTATAAAATACAGGTTGCCATAAGATGGATCCTATTTTGCAGGAAGGAAAACATTTGAAAATAAACATTCTGAGTTCCCTTCATCCTACACATACAGCAATCTGAAAGTGGAAAACCAAGAAAAAGAAAACAAATTATTTTTATTTATGAAGTGTGGGAGCCCATATATTAGTAGGCTATCACGGCCCCTGTATCAGCAGAAATGTCTTATCCGGAGGTGGGACTCCTTAGCAGTACAAAGGAACCCTGTGGTGGCAGTTAGTGTATGACACAGTTACCATAGTCACAGATAGGACGCTGAAATGCTAAGGTCTGGCCACTCTCTCCTTGTGCCTACCACCTGCTGTTGTTAGGGAAATCACCCTGTGGTGTGCTAGTCTCATTTTTACAGTTGTTTTGTGTTCTCACCATCAGACCTGACATCTTATTTTGGTCTTTCCGGCTGTGGGCACATGGGGTGTGGGGTAACTACCCACAGTCTGGGTTTTACTGATGGAGCCAGAATGTACACATCAAGCCTTCCATCCCAGGCTTGCTCTTCATCATCTGGCCAGTGAACCCACCGGTGCTGCAAGATCGAAAGACTTCCCACCAAAGAAGCCTTCAGATAAAAAATACACCAGTGCCTTTGGTTTTATGAAAGCAGGTCTACTCGCAACTGTTTGGCGCCAACTGAATGCACAGCACTGTTGCTACCGGAGCTCAGTGACAGAATTTTAAAACATTCTAGAAAGATCACTTATGATCACGTGACACTTTAAAACCTAATGTCACACACACACACACACACACACACACACACACACACACACACACACTCCCCACAATGAAATAATTCCCATAGTGTGGCCTACAATTTTAGGTCTGGTGGAGAATTTAAAAAAAAAAAAAAATCCTCTTCCAAGTCTTTGTACCTAAAAGTGGTAATTATTGGGTTTTCTTTGCCTTTGGTGTTTCCTGGGAAACACCTTTGAAATCTGAGAGTTCACTGAGTGTTCATTCAGTGAACTTTAAAAACACGTGATCTGTGATAAGCAGTTACCGGCTGCCTTTCAGCCCCTTTGGTCACACTGAGTCTACCCCTGCTATAGCTAAGGCTGGTGCTCTTATCTCCTGCTCTGCCCTTGTTTCTTTTCCCTTCCTCATCCTTCCCTCTTGTCTTAGTCACTGTCCTATTGCTGTGAAGGGACACCTTGACCAAGGCATCTCTCATAAAAGAAAGCATTTAATTGGGTGCTGACTTACATTTCACCAGCTAGTCCACTATTATCATGTTGGGAAGCATACAGGCATGGTGCTGAGGCTGAAGCTGAGAGCTTCACATTCTTATCCTCAGGCTGAGAGACCCCCAATGACACACCTCCCAACAACTGAGAACTAAACATGCAAATACATAAGCCTATGGGGGGCATTGTGATTCAATTCAGGACACCTCTCTGCTACCTTCTCTCTTTACTCATTTCTTTGTTTGTTTGTTTTGTTTAAGTCTGCTGCACGGATGTAGCTGTGTTGTTCTGTGTACTGTCAGAGCACTTTGGAACAGGGACGACCATGGTTTTGCATGCGTTGGAAGTGAGATTTCAACAGGTAGGATTAGTAAGAAGGCTGAGGTTACTTCTTTCTGCTTATTTCCAACATAAATCTGAGAAATTGTGACTTACATGAAAATTCTAACATGTGACTGTGTCCCATCTACAAAATCAATTTGACTGTGTCCTCGACTTTGACAATTGTGGTTTAGCACAATGCTCTTGACTTCAGCTTTTTTTTTTTTCTTTTTTTTTTTTTTCTGTGACATTTGGATGATGTCTACTGTGAGCCATCTGCACTTTTAATGTCTGCTTCTGAAACAGATATTCACATGCTCCCAGAGACTGGCTGATATCTACAATGTGTTTGTAGTGTCCATAAGCAAAAGTCAACAAGCATACCAAACACTCGTAATCAAATGTTGACTCAGAGCAACCGCAAGGTGGCACACAGCTATCATCTGGGGGGATGTCTGTAAGTTAACAGCCAGCCTGGAGGACCCAGATTGTCCAGGCCTTTCTTGAAAACAACTGGAGGGGAGGGTGGTAAGATGGCTCCGTGGTAAAGAGCACTGACTATTCTTTCCAGATGACCTAAGTTTAATTGCTAGCACCTACTGATGGCTTACAACCATCTGTGACTCCAGTTCTAGGGGAATCTGACGCCCTCTTGTGGCTTCTTAGGCTAGCAGGCATTCACGAAATTCACAGACACATGCAGACACAATGCCCATCAGACACGTATGATTTTTAAAAAGTTAAAACCACCCAAGCAGGGGCCATGCTTTTAATTCCAGCACTCGGGAGACAGTCAGGCAATCTCTGTGGGTTCAAAGCCGGTCTGGTCTACAGAGTAAGTTTCAGGCCAGCCGGGGCTACATAGTGAGACCAAGTTGTTGTTGTTGTTTTGGGTTTTTTTTTTTTTTTTTGTTGTTGTTGTTTGTTTGGTTGGTTGGGTTTTTTTGCACACACATGGTTATGTCTGGAAAAAAACAGTTATTGAGTGGTCATAAAACAATGGTTCAGAAAGTTAAAATTCTTATAGCCTGCTCTGCAAACAGGTCACCTGCCACATACATGTAGAATTATAGGAAGTAATATTTGATATTCACTCATAAAGAATAAATGTCATGCTTGATGAACCAAAAGGGGGCATCATTTCATGGTCAAATTCAGAAGTTTACTCAGTGTAAAAGTGTCACTACCAGAGTGGCAGGAAACTCTCCTTACGATTTTTTCTTGCTATATTTCCATGTTTTCCGGTTTTGCCTGCCCCTTTCTGTCTATGATATGAATTTCTGGGTAGAACAGGAACCGGGGCTTTCTTGGAACATGTGATAGCGCTTGGGAACCCCGGTGTAGGTAGAAGAAAGTTCTAACTAGACCTTAGACCCACTCGTCTAGGATTGGGGCTGTTGCAGACATTTTAAAAGGCTAGCCCTGCACACACTCATACACACGTGCCGTATTCCTTTTAAAGGGGCTGCTGCCTTTTTCTGTATCTGTGAGTTGAAGAGTCATGCACAGTTAACATCACCCATTTCATAGCCGCCTTGTGGGCCTTTACTTCTGACAAGATTTCTCCAGCAAAAGAGAGAGCACTTTGTTCTAGTTTTTGTTTCTCGCAAGTTAAAACCGGAAATATTCTCTTAAGTCCACAGCATAAAACTGTGTGTGTGTCACCATCTGTGTGAACACGTGAGAACCAGGCACAGCACTGGTTTCACTGGGTTGATACGTTTGCATTGTCACTGAAAAGGCATGTCTACTGTTCAGAGCTCCCAAGGAGTCCCTGAACACAGGATGGCTTTTGTCTTGTTTGCTCAAAAAACTTGGGTGTTTTTGTTGTTGCAATTTTGTTTGCAAAGAAATACATAAAAAAAAAAAAAGAACAATCCAAAGAGAAGGAATTATTACAATTAGTAAATGGAAGACAAGAACTAAGATGGCATGACCATCTCATCTTTTTAAATGTCTCATGAAAGCTTTAAATAAGTGTTATTTTGATATTGCTTTTGAATTGTGTATGTATATTTTCCTTCATAAGATTTTAAGCATAAACGTGTATCTTAAGTATGTATAACTAGTAAAGAGTATTTAATATGTAGAATAGTTTATTTTTTAAAAAAATTATTAAAAATTTTACCACAATTATAACAGTGTCCTCGTAAGTTATTTGTTAAGAGTTTGGGGCGTGTGAAGATGAGCTCTCTGGAATTCTTGTTCTGTTTAGCAAAAGTGTGCTTGACTTGTGTGGACCACAGCACATACAAAAATAACTGAACTGCTTCAAAGGTTTCAAGCTCATCGGAATATTTTTTTCTATCATCTTTTTTTTTTTTTAAATCAGCACAAAATGTACAGTTCATCTACTGAATTTTCTCCTCATCTGAGAAATGTCCACTCCTCTTTGGGCCTCAATGAAAGTGTCAGTTCTTTTTGGAAGCGTCCCATGATCTGCCAAGGGTGACAAGGCCCTCTTGTACACTCATTTGTGTCACCCTGCCCACTGTCATGTCTCTCTATTGGAACAACAGTGAAACAGTGACATAAAGCTAGACAGAGTAGAACCTGCCCTACGCGTCAGCACTCGGGACACACTCAGGAGGCAGAAGCAGGTAGAGAGGAGGGAAGGAAAGAAAAACAAGGAAAGGAAAAAGAATGAAGAAGAAACAGTGGAAAAGGAAATAGCAACAATACTAAGTCATAATTTATTGGCTTCCCCAGTAGAGACACCATTCCTTAAACTCACATTTCTTGTGGTCCTTTCTCTGTTCTGGACTCTGGTAATGAACACACATGAGCATCACAATAAACAACAAAATAAAATAAGTTGGCTCCATGCTGACCGGGACCCAGCCTTATCAGCAAAGCTTCAGAACACTAATTTTGGTTATTCTGAAAAAACAACTACCTTTCCTGGAAAGGTTGCTACAGAGGTATGGTGTCTTATTCACTGAATGTTTGTTGAGTTGTGTGAGTCTTAGGGGGTTATTTACCCAAAGAAGAACAAGACTGAGACAAAGACTGCCGAAGTTCTTTTCAGTTTAAGTGCTCACTTTTTCCACAGTTCATTCTTTGTGACCCCGTGAAGGGCATTTATCTGGAAACCACCTTATTTCTGGTAGCCATTTCTTTCATCACTATTTAAATTATAAGTGACAGCAAACAGGCCATTTAATATAGGAGGTATGCATGTATGTGTGTGTGTGTGTGTGTGTGTGTGTGTGTGTGTGTGTGTGTGTGTGAAAGAGAGAGACAGAGACAGGGAGAGACAAACAAACAATATAAATGTGGACTGCCAATCTGTGTAGTCAAAGGTTCACAGGATGCTGAGGGAAATGTATCTTTTTCATGGTGCTTTTGTCTAGAACATTTTTTTGAAGACCGTTTACCATCCTTCTAGGCTCCCAGCCATAAAATGTTCACTTCATTACAATAGCATCTTTCCATCTGCAGAAACACATTGTCTCCATATCCAGATGAAAAATGACATTGCCAAGCTAGGCTGCCAAAACATCAAGCAAATTATTCTAGTATGTTTGTTTTAAAATAATTACAATATTTATTTCCCCTGAAAGCTAAGCAACCATTGGCCACCTAAAGCCCTCCCCAGAAAAAAAATCAATAATTTAAATGTCTTAATTAGGGTTTTACTGCTGTGAACAGACACCATGATCAATGCAAGTCTTATAAAAGACAACATTTAATTGGGGCTGGATTACAGGTTCAGAAGTTCAGTCCAATGTTATCAAGGCAGGAACTTGGCAGCATCCAGGCAGGCATGGTGCAGGAAGAGCTGAGAGTTCTATATCTTCATCTGAAGGCTGCTAATGGGAGACTGACTTCCAGGCAGCTAGTGTGAGGGTATTAAGCCCATGCACACAGTGACACACCTACTCCAGCAAGGCCACACGTCCTAATAGGGCCATACAAGCCATCACAGTAACCAAAAGGATAATTGGAGGGATTTTGTCATAAACCCAATCTGCTGAACAAGACTCATTCGGCAGTCCCTTACAATTGTAGGCAAAGTCATGAGTGTAAATGTATCCTCTACATGTCTGTAGTGTGTATGTCATTTATGACATGTAAAATGTGACTGTAAAGGGTCTTGCGAGAACACCTCCTCTTAGTGAAGATGTAGGACTTATCAAAACATTAATGTTCCCCTTTCTGGGATGGCCATTTTGGGTTAAATGATACATCAGATGTACATATGTTATATTAGAAAAGTACTGGGATTAAAGGTATACACCACCACTGCCCAGCAAAATTTGGATCCTTTTTCAAATTTTAATTTTTGTCTGTGTGTAGCTTTTATTCTCCTGCTCTATTGTTGTCTTGGAGGCTTATTGCCTTGTCTGCTAACCGAGGTCTAGGCTTCCAGCAGCTGCTCTACAGTCTCATCTAGGCCTAGAATGTTTTCAGCCTCTGATACTGCTGAACAAGATCACTCTTTCTTGTTCTTTTGGATCTCTGACTGGCTGGTCAGTTCAGCTGTTTTGGCTCAAACTCCTCTCCAAGCTGACTGATTAAATCTGCCCCCCCCCCAGGCCTCTCCTAAATTACACTGCTTGGCTTCATACCGTAGTGCCAGGAAAGGGTTAGCAATCCCCCCCCCCCAAAAAAAAAACAAAAACAAAAACCAGAGAGGAGCGGATCTGATGCAGCTCTCAGCAGGGTCTTTATTCAAGCTAGCTCAGGGTCCCTTAGTGCACTGCCTTTATGCAGAAAGGTTTTGCGGTAGCCCTGAATATCTATCAGGACAAGGCTTTATAAAAAGCTACAAGCCAGGGGGAGGTGGTGTTTAATCATCTGATTGGAGAGCTACCATGGCCATTAACATAATAGGCTGGTGTTGGGAGTCACATCATAAACTTAATTTCTGCTTCCCTCTGCATCAGTGGTAGTTAGGCAGGGGATGGGCTTGTAAGCTGGGTACACAAATCTATTGGAGTAATAACTCAGAGACACTGGTCTTGTGGGGTGTAACCTGGAGACTGGAGCTAGGCTTGGGTTTTGTTGGTGGGTAACTTGGAAACTAATGTTAAGCCTGTTAGTTTATCTGAGTTCAAACTTAGGTCAGGTTCTCCAAAATGGAGTCTGAATGTAAAAGATTTGGCTCCACAGGACTAACTCTGGCAATCTGTTCAGATCTTGTTGTTCTTTCTCAGTCTCTGCCTTGTTCTGTCTTCACCTATGTCTAACTGTTCTCTCTCTGTAACCTGTCTCTGTACAACTGTTCCAGTTAAACTGCGTCCTCTTTCTTTCCGAACTGCTCTCCTAAGTAGCTTCCCTTTCCTCTCCTAATGAGAATTGGCAACAACCTAATCTGTCAAATTTTTCTCTTATTCATTACCTTGCCGCCACTTAATTAGGCATCACTTTCAAACACAGGTGCTTCTTTCTACAAACTAACTTTACCTTAATTATTTGAGATTAAAGGCGTGTATTCCAGCCAAAGAGATTAAAGGTGTGTGCTAAGGGCTGAGCCACACCCTACGTAGAAACAGGTTCAAATATCCTCTAATGTGCCTGTGTTACAGAACACATGTGATGATCAGGGGTCCACTAGTAGGAATGAACTTTCTTCTTCCACCACGTGGGTCCCAGGGATCAAAGTCAGGCTGTCAGTCTTGGCAGCAAGTGACTTTACAACTGAGCCATCTCACTGGCTCAGAAATGGAATTTTTCATTAAGTTATCATTAGGAATGATTTAAAAAAATATAGAACTAAAAGAAAAACCAGGAAATCATACCATTGTGGGCACGCTGAGTGTTTGAAACTTGGTCAATGAATAGAACAGGCCTTTTTATGGTTTGCTATTGCTGGCACATATGTTAACACAAGAGTTAGCAAAACTAAGATGTATCCCCATGGGAAAACACCCAAAGTCAAACTTTACAAGGGCTGGAGAGATGGCTCAGTGGTTGAGAATGCTGGCTGTTCTTTCAGACGATCAGGGCTTGATTCCCAGCACCCACAGGAGAGCTCACAAACCATCTGTAACTCTAGACTGGCCTAGGAGATCCAACACATTGGATTTCCACAGACGTACATACAGGCAGAATACCCACATGAAACAAAAATAAAGGTCTAAAAAGTAAGAAGTAAAGTAGTTGGTTTGTTGTGTGTTGGGATTGGAGCTGTCTAAGCTGCCCTCGGTCTCTTTGGACGTTTTCTGCGTGTGCTGCCATTTGACTTCCTCCCCTCCTCCCTGCACACATGATTTCCAAGCCAAGCAGCTCCCACTGCACTTCCCCAGCCCTGGCAGTCTCAAGCCACCCTCAGCCACCATGCCTGCTCTGCTTGCTTAACGTCATGCTGAAGGTGCTGGAAAATGAACATTTCTGGGAGTAGGCTTCTAAACAGACAGACTGATTTAGTCTGTCTGTAACGTGGCTAGCTCCTATCAGGTGGGTAATGGAATTGGCAGCTCCACAATTTCACCCCTGAGTCCTCCAGCAGGAGTTCAAAGTACCACCAGTGGGGACTTGATAGTATGTGCTTTATTGGCCTCCCTACTTTCCTTTCTTACCCCTCACACCATCTAGCCACAGTTCTGTAGACCTGCTTCCCGGGGAAAACACTCAAATCTTTGACTCATCATCTGCCCTGGGTAATACTTTTTTTGAATTATTATTTTCGACAGGCAGCATCTTGCCAGCATCTGGCAGGCCTGGAATTTACTATGCAGACCAGCTAGCTGACCTTGAACTCCCAGAGATCCATTTGCATCTATTTACTTCCTCAATGTTTGGGCTCAAAATGTGCACCACCACTTCTGGGAAACCAGTTCCTCTAAGAGCTTATGTTTCTCCAAGTGCAGTCTCAGGAGCCGTATTTATTAGTATCCCCCACCCCCGCCCCATGACCATGGGTCTCACAGTGTGTATTTTGGACCGGCAGCATCAACATCAGCATTGCTGATATCTTGATAGCAGTGAATATCTTTGGATTCTGCCACAGACTTAACTGAATCTGAACCCTGCACATAGATCTCCACAGCCAGCTTTTGGGTGGTGCTGGTGGCATCTTTAGTGGTGCTGGGAGAGGGTGGGTAGGAAAATAAAGGCCACAGGCTCAGGCAAGCTCAAGCACTCCCCACTACAAGCCACACCCACAACCTGTGTTTGAATAAACCCTTTGGTAACTTGAAATTTAGACTCTCGCTGAAATGGACCATGCTGACTCCTTACCTGAGGCCTTTTGACTCAAATTCTTGGATTTAGCAGCCAGAATGCCCCCTTTTCTCCAGCTCCCCGACAATTCCAATTCTCTCTACACAGTGAGAATAATCAGTCGAGTAGTGTCTTCTCAATGGCAGAGTTTAGAATAATTGAGGGAATGTCAGGACATGGGCATCTCTAAAAGATGTGTGTTTTCTTGGGAGTCCAAGAAAGGAAGATTCGACAAGAACATGGAAGATTTTGATAAACATAAATCAGTGTCTGCAATTTGGGTGGGTAAGACATTCCCCTGTCACCAGACATGGTGGCACATGCCTTTTAATCCCAGCACTCAGGAGGCAAAGGCAAACAGATCTCAGAGAGTTTAAAGCCAGCCTGGTCTACAAAGACAGAGCTCCAGGCCAGCCAGGCTACATGGTAAGATCTTGTCTAAAACAAACAAACAAATGTCTAATCAGAACAAAAACCCATTCCACTGGAGGCGCTTGTCCATCTCTGCAAGTATGAGGACTTAAAAGCAAATTCCTCAGCTCACAAGCCAAAAGCCAAGCTAGGTTGCAAGTGCTGAAACCTCAGCGCTGAGGTGAGCACGGTACACCTTCCCAGCACACTGACCTAGCCCAGGCATGCAGCTTCCGTCTCAGTGAGAGATCCTGTCTCACAGTAATAGGCAGAGAAGGACAAAGGAAGGTAGTTCACGCTATGCTCTGGCTTCTGCCCATGCATGCAAGCATGTGCAGGACAAAGGAAGGTACTTCACACCATGCTCTGGCTTCTGCCCATGCATGCAAGCATGTGCAGGACAAAGGAAGGTACTTCACACCATGCTCTGGCTTCTGCCCATGCATGCAAGCATGCATGACTGCAGGACAAAGGAAGGTAGTTCACACCATGCTCTGGCTTCTGCCCATGCATGCAAGCATGTGCAGGACAAAGGAAGGTAGTTCACACCATGCTCTGGCTTCTGCCCATGCATGCAAGCATGTGCAGGACAAAGGAAGGTACTTCACACCATGCTCTGGCTTCTGCCCATGAATGCAAGCATGCATGACTGCAGGACAAAGGAAGGTAGTTCACACCATGCTCTGGGTTCTGCCCATGCATGCAAGCATGTGCAGGACAAAGGAAGGTAGTTCACGCTATGCTCTGGCCTCTGCCCATGCATGCAAGCATGTGCAGGACAAAGGAAGGTAGTTCACGCTATGCTCTGGCCTCTGCCCATGCATGCAAGCATGTGCAGGACAAAGGAAGGTAGTTCACACCATGCTCTGGGTTCTGCCCATGCATGCAAGCATGTGCAGGACAAAGGAAGGTAGTTCACACCATGCTCTGGCCTCTGCCCATGCATGCAAGCATGTGCAGGACAAAGGAAGGTAGTTCACACCATGCTCTGGCTTCTGCCCATGCATGCAAGCATGCATGACTGCAGGACAAAGGAAGGTAGTTCACGCTATGCTCTGGCCTCTGCCCATGCATGCAAGCATGTGCAGGACAAAGGAAGGTAGTTCACGCTATGCTCTGGCCTCTGCCCATGCATGCAAGCATGCATGACTGCAGGACAAAGGAAGGTAGTTCACGCTATGCTCTGGCCTCTGCCCATGCATGCAAGCATGTGCAGGACAAAGGAAGGTAGTTCACACCATGCTTTGGCTTCTGCCCATGCATGCAAGCATGCATGACTGCAGGACAAAGGAAGGTAGTTCACGCTATGCTCTGGCCTCTGCCCATGCATGCAAGCATGCATGACTGCAGGACAAAGGAAGGTAGTTCACGCTATGCTCTGGCCTCTGCCCATGCATGCAAGCATGCATGAGTGCAGGACAAAGGAAGGTAGTTCACACCATGCTCTGGCCTCTGCCCATGCATGCAAGCATGCATGAGTGCAGACACTCATTCACAATACACATGCAACTAACCTAAAACCCAAACAACCATTTTAGTTTACATCCCTGGAGAGTTGAGAATTGAATTCTTTATTGAGGCCCCACAGGCCTATCAACACCTCCTTCTCCTTTCTTTCACACCCAACAGCCCTCTTCCCACCTCCCTGACCACAACCCTTTAGTTTTAGTAACTAACCCGTATCCCAGCCCCCAATTAGAGTTCTTTTAAAGCTAAGGGTGGGACTGGAGAGATTACTCAGTGGGAAAAGGCACTTGTTGCCAAACTTTACAACCAGAGATTAATCCCTCTAGGGCTCATGTTGTGGAAAGATACCTGCAGGTGATGCTCTGATCATCAAGGTGCTTAGTGGCATTTGTAGGCCACTCTTATACACACAAAAAAATCATTTGATTACCAAACAAGGTTTGCCAAACAAGGCCGGGATACCTGTGAGGGAGTGAAGACAGAAGGATCAAAGATTTAAGGTTATCCTCGGCTACATATAAAGTCTGAGGCTAGCTTAGGCTACATAAGACTGTCCAAAATAATCAAAAGATTGGCGAGGGCCCAGTTGGTGAACTGCTTGCTTTCATGAAGCCCTAGGTTAGGTTCCCAGCACTGTATGATCCAGTTGCTCCCACAACTGCCATTTCAACACTCTTTGGAGGTGGAGTCAGGATGATTCCAAGTTCAAGGTCATCCTCGGGTACAGGAGTTTGAGGCCAGCTTGGGCTACATGAGATGAGATGAGATGAGAGAGACTGACAGACAGAGGGACACATAGAGACACAGAGGGACACATAGAGACACAGAGACACAGAGGGACATATAGAGACACACACAGACACTAAGAGAAAGATGACAGAGACAGAGAACATTTGGCAGCAGAGGAAGAACTGACTGGAGAGCCTTCAGTCAGCTCCCCTGCACCTTGGCTCCAGTCCTCCTTCTCCAGAGCTGCAGAAGGACACATTCCCATTAGTTTAAGCAACTGAGTTAGTAGTAAAACATCAGTGCAGTTTGCAGAGAACAAGTACAGTTACAGGGGGTAGGGAAGGAATGCACATAGGAGAAACCTGACACTCACCGTGACAAGATTAAAGTAACTATATTTAGTGATGGGCCACCCTTGATGGTATGCCGTGCAATGGGGTGGAAAAAGAATACAGCATTTCCTCCTGGTGTTCCTGCCAGGGACCCCTCGGTGATGCTTTGCTGTGTCCATCCTTACAAAGGGCTCTATGTCAGATGGAGGTGCTCATTTCTAGATGGAATGGATAGGAACATGGCTGTCCTTGTGGCAGGAGCCTGTGGCTACCTGCAGCCCCTTAGTCTCAAGCAGCTCACAGAAAGTGCTCTTGTTTTAGTGCTGTGACTCTGCATTTGAAATTACTTCAAAGGCAGGAGTAGCAAATTCACAGATTTTTTTTGTCAGCCAGCCTAAACGAGAACATCGGGTTGTCGTCACTGAGGCAAGCCACCGGCTTAACTGGTTAAGTCACCTCTGGTGGCTTCGGGTCACAGCTGAAGAAACTGGCATTTTAGACATTAATGATTTACCTGGGTTCACACAATCAGGAAGTGGGAAGCAGGGAATTAAACCCAGATGTCAGATTTCAGACCTTTATGTAAACCAGAAGAAAATTCAGTGTTATTACACTCAATTACTGATAGTGTATGTGTATCTTTATATTTAGATGTGTGTGGGTGAGGTCTTCCAAAAAAACAGAAATAGTGTAAATGGGACAGAGAGACACTGGTTTTTTGGTACAAGATTTCTTACTGAGCCTGGAACCCACTGAGTCAGTGAGTCCTAAAGATCTTTCTGTCTACCTCCCCAGTACTAGGATTAGACATCCACACTCTATGCCTCATAGTGTGATGTGTACAGATGCACAGACAGCACTGGGGAAAGTGAGACGGGGAGATGGAGAAGGAGGAGAAAGGTTGAGAATTACTATAAGTTGTCGGAACAGCTCCTATGGTTCAGGCTGATCTACAGGCCAACCTGACAAACCAGGTCCAGGCGGAGCCAATCAGACAGAAGACAATTAAGATCATTTTGGGGAAGAGTAAGGCTTCTGTTATATGGAGCCCTTTGCTCACATTAAGGGAGGTCAGCTATTCTCATCTGGCTTCTGACTCAGATGCTTCTCCCATGTAGAAACATGCTTACAGACGTGCTCAAAGTCGGACCAAATTCTACATCCCCCTACCCGACCCTTCTCCAAGAACTTCCATTACCTGGACTTAGCAACCAGCAACAGCCAGATTTATACAAGACCTTGGTTCCTAGCTATTGTGGTATGAACACTTGGCCTGCGTCAGCCTACCAGATACTTTGCCTGTCACTGAACCATACTGTTCAGCTGTCCTTAACAAGCTAATTAGAATGAAGGTGTGGACTCCTAAGCAGTGGAGGGAGATTCAGAGAGAAAGATGAAGAGGCAAAGAGGAAGGAGAGGGTCAGGGCTGGGGGCAATGGATAGCTGGCAGGTGGAGCAGGGGTCCCAATCTCAGAACACTCCACTCTCCTAACAGTCTCCTGTTTTATTTTCCCAGATTTCTGGAAGCCCACTTCCACAGTGGAGGTCAGGCTGAATGAAGACACACTTATCTAGCCTGCCCGGCTCTGTCCTCGCCAGCGTTTGTCATGACACCACAGAAAACAGTCCCGGTTCTTTAAGGGCAGACCCAAGATCCCTATATTTCACTAAGAACCTGCTAGCTTTTGAGAGTCTGGGGGGATGGCATGAAACCCAGCGGGCTTGGGAAGTAACTGCCATATTGTTTAGAATGTTATAAATGGTCTATTTTGTCTTCTTCAGCTCTGTGCTTTGTGATGTACAAGTAAGGACTCAAAAGGCATAAAAGGGAATCACAGAACTTCCCAGGCTTTATATAGTACATTGAATTTAAATTTAGTTTAACTGATAGATGAGTATATAAAAATTGCAAGAATTTATGGGAATCATCTAGGTATCATGTGATTTTATTTTATTTATTTATATTAATTTTGTTTTTTGAGACAGGGTCTCTTTATTTAGATCTGGCTGTCTAGGAACTCACTATGTAGACCAGGCTGGCCTTGAACTCAGAGACCTATCTACCTTTACTTACCAAGTGCTAGAATCAAAAGAGTAAGTCATCTGGCTTGGCTTTTGTGTGTTATTTAAATCAAGGTAAAGATCAACCTCCACAGACATTTATCATTTATGAAAAAAGTCTTTTTTTTCCCTAGCTTTATTTTTTGTTTGTGTGAAACAGGGTCTCTACAAAGTCCTAGTTGCCCTGGAGCTCTTACTACATATAGTTCAGGTTAGCCTTGAACTCACAGAGATCCTCTTGCCTCTGCCTCTCAGGTGCTGGGGTTACAGGGATATGCCACCTTGCTCAGCTTTTTCTAGCTTTGTAAAATATACACCGTAATGTCATTATCTATGGATATCTCATTGTGAAGTACATGTTGACATCTCCTGTGACCCAGCAGATAGAATGGCGTGTCATGAAAGAGGATTCTTTAGATTGTCTTACATGATATGAACTCCAAGTGCATGTGCATACATGTGAGCCCGAAAACAAAAACATGAATACATACACACACACACAAATGTACATTTAGGTCTTATTTTAAATGTTTGTATGTTTATGCATGATTGTGTGTACATGTATCACATACCTGCAGGTACTCAGAGAGGCAAGAGGAAGGTGTTACAGGCAGTTGTGAACTGTCTCGTGGGTGCTATCAACTGAACCATCTCTCCATCCCCATGCAATGCTCATTTTAAACTGATTTGCTGTTACTGAATTTTGTCAGTTTGGTATATATTCTGAGTATTAGCCCCCTTGCAGAGGAATGCTTTATAAATACGGTCTTCCATTTTGTATGGTCAACCACTTTCTGTTCGTGGCCTCTTTTGCTAAGCAGTAATACAGCGATATTTTAACCCAGGTCTGGTCTCCAACCTGTAGAAACTGGACGTTGTTTTTTTTTTTTTTTTATACCTTTCCTAAATCTCTTGTCTTTTTCTACAGACTCAGCTCGGAATAACAGCAAGACTCCAGTAATTCCCCACGAACTTATAAAAAGATCCTCCCACACGGTCTCTGAAGTCACCCTGGCTGTTTTCTTTCTACCCTTTCTTCCTGTCTCCGGCTTCTGCCACCCACTCTGTGCTCAGGACCATCCCTCAGTGCGCATGCGCATGACATGCAGGGGGGGGAGTGAGGGGGCTACAGTCTGACAATTGCTGTTTATAATGGTTTAAGGCCCTTTCCTGTTTTGGTTTAAATCTGAAATGTCCCCCACTGGCTCAGTTTATAATGCTTGGTCCCTAGCAAGTGGCAATGCTTAGGGACACTGAAATCTTTAGAAAATGAAAATGGGGGCAGGGATGGGTCAGGTGGGTGGGTGGGTCGGAGGAAGTAGTTATAAGTGCTGGCCTTTGAGACTTATTCCTAGCTGCTGTTTTGTGCCCTGTTCTGTCTGCTGTGATGTGAACAATGTCTAACACAAGCTACTGCACCAAACACTAGGTAGTTCTACCTGAGTTCCCCACTAGGATGGACTGAGCCCTCCGAAACCGTGAGTTAGATAAATATCTCTTCCTGAAGGTTTTTTTTTTCTTTCTGTCAGACATTTGGTCACGGTGAGGAGAAAACTGAGGTGCTGGTACACACCAGCTGTTGTACATTGCTGCCCTTAGTCCCAAACTCCTCGCTGCTGGCCCTGCTGATCCCCGTGACTTCTTCCCTGGGAGCGTGGGACTGGCAGTGTGAAGTTAACCTTTAATCCCCGCACTCAGGATGCAGAGCTAGGTGGATCTCCGTGAATTTGATGCCAGCATGATCTATAAAGTGAGTTTCAGGTCGGTCAGTTCTGGCAGGTCACTACACAATGAAATCCTGCCCAAAAAATAAAAAATAAAAAAATTCTAAAAACTTTTTTTTTTGTTGTCAGCGTTTAAATTTTGTTTGCATTGGTTTTCTATTACATATAAGAAATCCTGAGGTTTCAGGAGTGGACTATTGTAACCATTGTCATCTTCTATGGGTCCTTTTATCAGTCACTGGGGAGTTGTTCAGATGGGCTGTTCTAGGTGAACTCACCTTAACTGCAGTCCTAGTATCAACTGTCCCTGCAGTTGTCACTGTCACTGAGCAAGCCCCCAACCTAAGTTCTCTGCCTTTCTCCTTCAGGCTCCTTCCCCTGGGCTAGCCAGTGTTGTCCCGAATGACAGCTGACTTCTGCCCCCAAGGCAGAAACCCCAGGGTCTTCTGTGATCTAGCTGGTCCCTCCCCTGTGCACACTGAATTCTCTGGTTCAGTGTAGGGAGAGATCATACATGGGCGGGAATCATTATGAGGAGTTCTGGGGCTGGCGGCCACATCTTGATCCTGTTTTCCTCCCCGGGAATTAAGTGAAGAACCAGCCTGCTTCCATCTTAGGCTTAAAAGCCATTTCATAGTAAAGACAAACAAGGTTCACTCCTGTTTATGATTAAAGCTCTGTTTCTCAAGGACTGGGCTGTGCCCCCTGTAACCCTAGCTACACATGGTTCTGCACTGCCTGTTCCAGGAATGGCAATCATGTCTCTGTTTCAAAAAGCTAATAAGCATCTTGCAAACCTTCCCTTTGCTTCAAAGGATTGCTATGGCTACCTTGTTGCTGTTGTTATGACCACTTGCAATTATGCCTTTGTTTCAGGAGGTCGCTAAGACTGTGTGCTCTTATATTCTGCTCCTGTATTTTCCCTGCCAACTCCCCCATTTGGAATGCCCCCCCCACACCCCTGAGCTTTTAAAGCTTTTAAATTTTGTCTTCCTCATATCCAATGTTGACCTCTCAAACCCCCGCTTTAGCGGGAGGCAGCCCAATTACACGAATAAAAAAGCTTGCTTTAATTAATTACTTGCTTTAATTAATTTGGCCATGATGATTTGGGTAGGTGGTCTTTCTCCTCCCATCTTTGGGATTAAAAATAAGATTAGCAGGAAGCTGCCCAGTTAAGAATTCTAGGAGGAAGTAGGAAACAACCCAAAAAGCCAGTCCTCGGGCTTGTCTTGCCTCTACGCTCTTTGCAAGCCTGACCTCCAAGTAACAAACAGATAAGGTACAAGACAGAAGAGAAGGGTACGCAGCAGCCCCTGCCTGAGGGAACAGGAAGTTTCTCCGAGGAAGTGGAGTTTAGCCTGACACCAGAAATGTGTGAGGAAGGTCCCACAGTGTTCTGCAGGGGAAGAGCTTTCAAACAGAAAACCCTAAAAGCAGGGACCTTTAAATGAGAAGGCTGGAGAGAAGGCTGGCCCTGGTGGCCGGGCATGGTGGTCAGTGCCTAGAATCTTAGCACTCAGGAGACTCGGGCAGGAGGGTGGTGCGTTAGAGCTCAGAATGGGCTACACGGCGAGTTCTCCACCTGCCTGGCCTACAGAAAGCAGCTTTGTCTAAGAAGTAGGTGTTGGGGGGGGGGAGGTGAGAACAGGACAGGTAAGAGAGGGGAGAAGGGAGAGAAAAAGAGGGAGAAGGGGGAGGGAGAGAAGGGGGAAAGGGGAGAGGGTGAAGAGAGAAAGCAGGGAGAAGTGGGAGGGAAAAGGAGGACATAGGATGGAGGGAAGAGGAGGGGAAGAGACTGAAGAGAAGAAAGGGAAGAAGAGGAGAGAGAAAAAGAAGGGGGAGAGAGAGAAGTAGAGGAGAGTAGAGAGAGAAGGAAGCAAAAAAGGGGGAAGAGAGGAGGAAGGAGGGCTGGTGAGATGTATTGCTTGGCACATTGCTCTGATGTGAGAACCTGGGCCCTGTGGTGGCTTGGATATCAGGGAGGAGATAGTAAACTCTGTTGTGGAGTTTGTGGTTCCATTCAGAGCTGGAGGGACCCTGGCACATGGCAGCCATCAGTGGTTTCATGACATTGTCCTCCCTGAAATCTCCCTGTGACTTCTGAACACTCACCCTCATCAGTAGTGGCCTAAAGACATAGATGACTGGTTGGCAGCAAAATCTGACAGAGGTATTTTGAGTGTGGGAGGATTTTGCATCTACAGCCCAGGGTTAGAGTCGGAAACATCTTTTTAAAGTCAACTTTGTAATGGCCGTGTCCGGATTCTTAGCATTTCAGTTACGTCTGGCAACAGGCTTCATTCCTTCTTTGTTGACGACATGGTATGTGGGCCTTGGGAAGAGAAGGTGGAATAAGCAATAGCTTTTCCTTTTTTCTTTATGTTTTTAAAAATTACTTTGTGTGTGCCAGAGTAAGTGTGTTAAAATGGAGGTCTTGAGTTCAATTCCCAGCAACCACATGGTGGCTTACAACCATCTGTAATAAAATCTGATGTAAAGCCCTCTTCTGGTCTGTCTGAATACAGTGACAATGTACTCATACATAAAATAAACAAATCTTTAAAAAAAAAAACATTAAACATTCCATGTTGGTTTAAAGCCAGATGTTCTGAGTTCTAGAACTGTCTTGACATACTTTGTTTCCATTTGTCATGGAGTTCTAGAATATACTTGATATCCATTTGTCTTGGCTGAAGAGCCAAGGTTCTTGCCTTCTTGTAAGAACTAATAGCCATAATAAAAGTGCCTCGTATCCACTATCGCATTCTTTCATTATGTCTGCTCAAAAAGTTTTGTTTTCACATTGGAGGTGGGTGGGGAGTGGGTGTGTGTAAGGATCAGGGGACAACTTGTGAGGGTCAGTTTTCTCCTTCCACCCATGTGGAGCCAAGGGAGTAAACTCAAGTCCCAGCCTGACAGCAAATGCTCTCACCTTAAACTCTCTTTAAGGATCCTCTCCCCAGTTCACCAGGGAGAAAAGTAAGGTTTCAAGGGCTGGGGATGTAGCCCAGTGGTCAAGCCTCACCTAACCTATGTAGGGCTCTGGAGTGCTCACAGACATAGTGAGGCCTTGGGAATTTCTTGACTTTAGGTCACTAACCCTCAAACAAGGGAGAGGAGAGAAGACTCCATCTGATTCTAGATTTTCAGTCTCTTGGTTATTCAGCTGCACCCATCATTTCTCACCAAATATCAAAGCAGAGTCCAGGTCTGTTTTGTTTTGAAAATGCAAAGCGGCCAGGAAGGTGCCTCGGCAGGTAAACAGGTAAAGGAGTTTACCAGGAAGCCTGAGGGGTCTGTGTCTTCATTCATGGAATTTACAAGTGGGAATGAGAGAACCAACTCCCCAAAGTTATCCTATGACCTCTACATGCACGCTGTGATACACCCTGTCTCATATATATATATATATATATATATATATATATATATATATATATATATATAAAACGCCTTCAGTGTACAGATGGGGAAACGGACGCGCGGAGAAGTTATGTGGACCCATCAGTTACACTCTTTCTACTCAGTGGCGTCTGCAGCGCCCAATGACAGCCTCGGGCTCCGAACTCGCGCCTCAGTCCCTCGCGCCTCCGCAGCGCACGCGCACTGGGCGGGCCGGGAGCGCTCCTGGGCGTGTGTGGGTGTGCGCGCGCGCGCAGCGGGCGCGAGGACGACAGCTGTGGAGAGCGTGCGCGCGCTGACGTGCCGGGCGCCATGTTGGAGGGCTGGTGGTAGCGGCTCGGGGAGGTTCTCGCTCTGTCCGTCTCGCTCCGTCTCTCGCTTCCCCCCGGCTCCCTTCGGGACCCCCCTCCCCGATCGCCGGCGTGTGCGGAGTGTGTGCGAGGGCGGGGGCGGGCGTCCGGGGGGCGGGGGCGGGCGCCGCGGCCCCCGGGACGGCGGCCGAGGGAGGCGCCGGCGGCGAGGGACTCCGCGGCGCCATGGACGTCGAGAGGCTGCAGGAGGCGCTGAAAGGTGGGGGTCGCCGCGCTGCGGGCCGCGCGCTCGGGCGGAGGCCGCCCGCGCCTCCTGGCCGTCGCCGGCGCCGGGCTTTGTGTGGGCTGCGGGCGTGGGGGGAGGGGAGCGCCTGGCACCGGCGCGGCCTCGTCGTTTGGCGGCGGCGGCGGCCTCCGGGCCTGGGGAGGCTCGTCCTCACCATGCTGGGGCAGAGGCTTGGCAAGCAACAGGCTCGAGAACACTGCTTTCCAAACTTGGAACCGCGGGGTCCGTGCGTTCTGAGGACCCCCCCTCTACACACACACACACACACGCACACACACACACACACACACACACACACACGCACGCATGCACACACACATCTTGGACATGCAGGAGCATTTGGAGGATGGCGGCTTAGTTGAGTGACTTGGAGCTGGATTCATTCAGATAACACGCTGCGGCGGTCGGGGCTTCGGTCGGATGCCGGGGCACCCCTGCGCCACTCTTGGGGAGCACTGAAAGGATGGTCTGTGAGGTGGAGTGCCCCCTTTAGGAGAGTTCTCACTGCTGGTGGGAAAGGGTGCGTGTATGTGGGTATTTGAGTGAGAGGCTTATTTTCTTACTTTTTTTTTTTTTTTTGGAGACGGTTTTTCTGTGTAATCTTGGCTGTCCTGGAACTTGCTCTGTAGACCAGGCTGGCCTTGAACTCAAGAGATCCGCCTGCTTCTGCCTCCCAGTTACTGGGACTAAAGGCGTGTCCCAGGGACGCCTGGCTGAGGCTGATTTTCTTGTCTCCACAGGTGGAGAAAGAGTTTGAATAAAGTTTTCTTGGCGAGGACATGGTGATAACCCTTTTTTTTCTTTCTCTTATCTAGATTTTGAGAAGAGAGGGAAAAAGGAAGTTTGTCCTGTACTGGATCAGTTTCTCTGTCACGTAGCCAAAACTGGAGAAACGATGTAAGTAGAGAAAGTGGGTTCATGGCCACAGTCTACCTGTCATTCAGAGTTGTTCAGGCATGGAGGGTGGGGGGGATTTCAGAACACTCATGTGATAGTTCTGTCAAAATGAGAGACCTTTGGGGATGGGTGAGATAGCCCAACAGGTTAAGGTGCTCGCTGCCAGGTCTGAGGACTTTGGATCTGGGAGTCCCACACAGTAGGAGAGAACTGATTCCCAAAAGTTGCCCTCCAGACTCCTATACACAAATCAAATAATGAGTGTAATAAAAAAAATTGGAGATGCCTTAAAAATCACAGTAAAGGTGAGAATTCTTTCTGGGGATTGTATAACAATTGTTAAGAATTTACCAGAGTTGTCTAGATTTCTGTGCTTTGGCACAAAGAACCTACTAGTTTTAGTTGGAAAGAACCAACTAAATGTTTCTTTGTGTGACTTTGATGTTGTTTCAGGGATTTGTTGAATACTTCTTTTTGCTGTTGCTTCCTCAGTCTTTTGTTGTTTTACTGATCCTTGTAGTTTGAAGTCTAACATTTATTGCCCTGAGGACTTGAGGTGATTACCTGACACATTCCAGACGGTGAAGTTGTCACTGTCCTGACTTCCTAGGTTAGTAACTTATGTATGCCCAGCGTCTTACTAGGCTCTTTTCCAAGTGTCAGTCTGAACTTATACTGTGGTTTTTCAAAAGGTAGAATCTGGTTTATTCTATAGCTTATGGAAAAAGTTGCTTTCACAGTTTGGCTCAGTTACTCTGGAAGATAAACCCATCTTTGTACACTGCTCTGAGTAGTGTAGGGTGTGGAGCAGGAAGAGGAAAGATTATTTTGGTTCCAGTGTTGATGAGCTGCTTAGTTTGAGTATAACACTCAGCAGCGATTATATAGCTTCTCTGTCATCAATTTTCAGTCAGCCTGTAGCCCTGTCTAGCCTGGACCAACAACTATGTAGACCAGGCTGGATTTGAACTCAGTGATCCTTATTGCCCTGCCTTCTTAATTAAAGTCTTAGTTAGCCAAGCCAGACTGTTTTATCTTTTGAGATGGAATCTCCATCTAGCTCAGATGGTTTGGAACTCATTAGGTAGCTAAGACCGACTTCACACTCTAGTTAGTTACTCAGCCACCAAATGCTGGGGCTACATGCAAGTCACCTTAGCTTACCTCATCGGTGTCTTCAACATCTTAGTATTATTACTGGCTCACTGGAGCTGGAACCTAGTGCCTCTTCCTAGGCTAGAGCCCTAACACTGAACTACATTCTCAGCCCCCTTATAGATTTATCTTGAAGCTTTTAATCCCACCACTCAAGAGGCAGAGGCAGGCAGATCTCTTGTGAGTTCGAGGCTAGCTTGGTCTACAGAGTGAGTACTGGGAAAGCCAGGGCTGTACAGAGAAACCTTGTCTTGAAAAAAAATTTTTTTTGAGTGACTGTCTCTTTAAGGTACCCATACTGGCTTTGAACTGCTTTTTCATCTCTGTAGTGCTGGGATTACATGCATGTCCCAACATGCTAGATCTGTCTTTATTACCGAGTATTCATTTCTTACAAGATTTATTTATGGTTATAGTTTAGCTTTCTAATAACTAGCTGCATTTTAGGAAGAAAAAATATCTGGTATAGTGCATAATTTAGTAGTTATACAAGCAGAACCTTTTCAGTGGTCTGTTAAAATATATCTGTCAACCTAATGTGACTGTGATTCATTTACTTCACTTAATATCTCTGTGCATGTCAGTTTTAAGAATGGAATCCTTACAGGACGTGGTGGTGAACACCTTTTATCCCAGTAGAAGATTTAAAGGCATAGACAGGTGGATTTTTGCCAGTACAGCATGGTCTACAAAATTTATGACAGCCAAGGCTACACATAGTGAGACCCTGTCTTGGGTGGAGAGAGGGGAAACCTCTAGTGAAAAAGAGAAAGCGTTTATTAGGCTGGAGAAATGGCTCAGTGGTTAAGATCTGGCTGCTCTTTTAAAGGACCCAGGTTTGATTATTGGCCCCCACTTGTAGGTCTTTGGAACTCCAGTTCCAGGGATTCTAATGACCTCTTCTGCCCTCCAAGGGCACCACATAACCACTGTACTCATCTGTACATGCAAGCAAACGCCCCAAAATGAATGCAAGTCACTAGTTTTACTTACATAGAAAAGCCTAAAGATGATTAGGTACAATTTTTCAAAAGTAGTCCCTAAATGAATCCCTTGCTCATATTGCCTTTCTTCCTCTTGAGCTGTTGACTGAGGTATTTCTGTGTCATCACAAAAAAAGCATTTCATTTCCTGAAAGTGTTTTTTTATTTGTTTTACAAAAGGTTATCTTAGCTTGGCTGTGGTGACTCACACCTTTATTCCCTGCATTTGGAAGGCAGAGGCTGGCGGATCTCTTGAGTTCAAGGCCAGCCTGGTTTACAGAGTGAGTTCCAGAACAGCCAGGCAATGCAGAGAAATCCTGTCTTGGGGATAGGAGAGGGGTATCTTATCAGTCAGGACTATACAAATTAAATTGTCTTAACTTTTGTTAAGTACAGTACCTATAGTTGATCTGCTCTGATTTAGGAATTGAATTCTCTACTCACTACATTGTTTGGATATTGTATATTTAGATGTTTGTATTAAAATGATTGTTCCTTTATATTCTTTATTACATTTAGTAGAATTTGAACAGTAATTTCCCCCCCCCCAAACTAGGTGTAGCCTTTGCTTGCTTGTTTTTCACTATTTTCCTGGGGAGATGGGGACCTGGGTCCTGCATACATGCTAGCCCAGCACTCAGCCACTGAGTCACAAGTGCAAAACTTGATAGCAATTACTTTATTTAACTGGTTCTGGAGATGATATTCATATCCTTAGTGTGCCAGGCAGGCTCTATACGGCCTAGCTATCCAATACTGTGTGTTTTCTTTAGGAACTTTGTCCACAACAAATTCCCTGGGTCTGGAGGTTGAATGATTGGATCAGTATATCTCACAATTGCTACGGGGATCTATTTTGCAGGAGAAAAGGTGGAAATAATGCCAGTGTTACTTCCACGAAACAAGAATGTTAAGTTAAAAATTTTAAGGTTTATTTAATTTATTTTTTTGGTTTTTCAAGATGGGTTCACTGTAGTCTTAGCTATCGTGGACTACACTACACGTGAAACATTCTAGACCAGACTGACCTCAAACTCAGAGATCCTTCTGCCTCTGTTTGCCGAGTGCTGGGATTAAAGACATGTGCCACTTCTGCCAGGCTTTAAGGCTTATTTTTAATTTGTATGGGTGTTTTCCCAGCACATATGTCTGTGTACTGTGTGAATGCAGGGCCTGCCAGGATCAGAAGTGAATGTGTGGCGTTTCAGGGGGTTTTGAGTTGCTTGTGGGCATTTGGAAATGAATTCAGGTGACCTTAACTGCTGAAGCATCTCTTTAGCCCCAGGAAAGTTATTTTTTAACAAAATGTACCCACTTAGAGTGTTTTCCCCTCTACCTGTTTTGAGACAGGGTCTCACTATGTAGCCATACTTGTCTCCTGTGGGGTTGGTTTATGAGCTTTGTTAATACCACATTTAGGAGCTCAGTGAGCACAAGTGGTCCCTTCAGATCTTCTCTTAACTCATTGGTGGTGTGGCCAAGGGTATTTCATTTGTAACTGCTGCTCTCAACTCAGGCAGCCATGGCTCTGGCGATACCTGTTGGACCCTGTGTTCCTGTGTGTGTGTTCCTGTGTGTGTGTGTGTGTGTGTGTGTGTGTGTGTGTGTGTGTGGTGGAGGTATGATTCTTAGTTCAGGGCCTTGACCTCTGAACCATTGTTTCCTTTTGAACAGGTAAGTCCCAGAGGTGCATAATTTGTCAGCTTTTCTTCACCCTTTTGGGGTTTGTCGGGCTTTTTATTTTGTTGTCTAGTCTGTCTGACGGGGTTTTGAGAGATGAACAAAGCCAACAGTGTCATTCTTTTTGGTTTCTTTTTATTTTTTCCTCCTTTTTTTTTTTTTTTAAAGGAAAACTTAAATCTTTGCTAGACCAGTGGAACAACCAGACATTGAAAACACTTCATGTGCAACAATATACTCACCAGATAGGGAGCCCACAACAGACCAAAGTACGGATACCACCAAAATCCCGCTTGGTGAACTAGTGAATTTTATTGGGGTTACTTAGGAACAGAATGACTCAAAGATAGCTACATTATTATTACCAAGGCCCACCCCAGGATGAGTGACAGCTCACAAAAAACCTGGAGTACATTGTACAGCCTGCATGCAGCACAACAGGTTGTAGAGTGTATTTTCCTTATATTTCAGGTGCTCTAAACTTTTTCCATGTAGCTGGTCTCTTCTTAGAGTCTTTGAAGCTCAGCTTCTCTTCCCCTCAGAGGGACTCACTACTCTCAGCTTTCTTGCTTGCTTACTCAGTCAGGAAGCAGACTAGTGAGTCTGGTCAGCTTCAGGGAGTTCTTGCTTTGTTTACCTCTCTGCTTAAAGAGTTTGCAGGATGGACTGTTTTGATCATGGAGGGAACTGTTACACAGCAGCCAGTTAAAATTAGGCTAGTACCTCAAACAGTATGGAAATAATATGCAACACCTTAGACCACTACTTGGTGCTAAAAATAAATAAGACTGTGATGGAATTGGAGGTAGTCTAGCTATTGTCCAGGTTAGCCCTGGAACTTGCTTTATAGTGTAGATTGGCTCCAGCTGGTAGGCCTGTCTGGCTCTTTTTATGTTTATATATTTGATACTTCAGGAAGGGAATAATTTTAGGTAACTTAAAAGTAGTTACTAGTCACTATGAATATATACCGTATTATAGTATGAGGCTGGTGGGTCTTTTATAATTTTAAGGTGGGAAATACTTTGTAGTACTGAAATTTTTTAACTTATTATTAATCATGTAATGGTGAAGCATATTGGTTTTTTTTTCAGTCTTCAGTTTCTTTTTTTTTTTTTTTAAATCACACTTTTAAGTGTGGAAGTCAGAGGACACCTTGCAAGAATTAATCATAATACCTTTACCATGTGACTCCAGAATCAAACTCAGTTCATCAGATTGTGTTCCATCTTATTAGCCCCAGTTTTGTTTTGTTTCTTTTTTATGGAAAAAAAACCCCTGTATATTAATTAAAGGTTTTGTTTGTTTTCCTTCCTCAGGTCTAACTTCTGTTAATTTTCCCTTTAATTTTAAGGGTGTAGCATTTGAAACTTGCTCTGTTGTATAAGTGGTAGATTATAAGTTAACTTCAGTGTTTATATCTATAAACACTAATGTACGGACTGTTTTTGTGTCATTGTGTGTATGAGCTTTGGGCTGTGCACACACAGGTGGTGGTTAGAAAGGTAGAAACTCACTTTTTTGGTTAAGCTGGTTTGGTTGGAGCTCAGGATTCACCTGTCTCCACCCTATGACTCTGGGGTTACATGCATGCAAAGTTCTACCTTGCTTTTTATGCGATGCTGAAGATTCAAACTTAGTTCCCTCAAGCATTCTTACCCTCAACTATCACCCTATCTCTGCCCCTTTAAGATTTTCTTATTAGCATGTATTAATGCATAATGGATTTCAGTATGAGGTTTCTATGCATTCAAGGTCTCACTGTGTAGCTCTGGCTGGCTTGGAAGTAACTATATTGAGCAGGCTGGCGTTGAACTCAGAGATCCTGCCTCTGACTTCAAGTGGCTGGGATTAAAAGGTATGTGCCACCATGTCTGCCTGGCATTTTTCTTTCTCCATTAGGTGAAACTTTGCTTTGTAGCCCAGGCTGCCCTTTGACTTGTGACCTTTCTGGTTTAGTCTCCTCAGTACTAAAATTGCAGGTGAGCATATATATGCCTGGCTCATATGGGAACTTCTGCTTTGGGTTGTTAACTGTCTGCCACCAAACTTCAAGAAAGACAGATTTTGTTAACACATTTTGTATAAGACATCAAATATTTCCTGTATATACCCAGCCTTAGTCTTTGTGACTGTTTTCTGTGATGTATGTATTGTGTTTGAAATGGGGTTAGGCTTACAGTCTTATTATGTGCAGATGATGAGCACTGCATTTATCCTTGGGCATGGTCAATATCAGGTCCTATCAAAACTGATTCTTTGATGCAGTGGTTGTGCTGTGTTTGCTCACTTGAACAACATTATCCCTCTCTACCGCAGCAATCTTAAAACCACCATGAGAATTCATTTTCATCATTATTTGAGGTTGTCATTGTTTACCTAAACTTACTTCATATACCTGCACAGCTCCTTCCTTCTCCCAGTACATATAGCCTGAGGCCTGTGGATGGGAGAGGTGTTTGGGTAGGTATTGGAAGGTTGTGTGGTGATGCTTGAATACTGTTTGGCAAAATAGGTGATGCATGTGTTCTTAATACTATATTTTGACATTTCTAGTAACTTCAAAGCCTGAACATTTTTATGTAAATACGGTTTTTGCAAAGACATAAATTTGGTATGACATTGATGATTAGACCCATATGTCCTATTTTAGTTTGTGATACAGAAACCTAGCTTTTTTTATTATGTGAAGAAGGCATAAATTATGGAAGTATTTGAGATTTGAGGGATATGAGAGGTTTCACTGGCACTGGTATAGATTTTGTTCTGTTCTTATGTCTATAAAAAGAGCAGATAAGGTGGCTTCTTATCAACCATTATCAAATTATCTCTTAAGTTTTTCATGCTAAAAGAACTGTCATTTATAGATTTTATTTTATTCTTTAAATTATGGTTGTATTTTAGGGATCTTTGCACAGTGACTTGTAGTTATTTCTGAGATTTACTGCATTCTGTAGCTCCTGCCAGTTCTGGTCATGGAGACTTGTCACACTTTTCAGGGGTTTTACAGCAGTATTTCTGATAGGACAATCTTAATGTGGGTGAAATTTGAACATTTTTCTTTTTAGAGTCAGTATCTTGTAGCTCAAACTGGCTTTGAACTTTATATATAACCAAGGATGGCTTTGAACTCCAGATTGATCTTCCTGCTTCCACCTCTGTAATGTTAGGATTAGAGGTTTGTGTCACCGTGCTTGGACTACATTTGAAGGTACTTACAGATTCAGTGAGAAGGTACCTTGATAACTTCAAGATAGTTCACAGTGCTGTTGTCTTTGATTTTGGTATTTTCTGGTCTTTGCTCCTGTTCATTTGGTAAGTTCATAATTTGCTTGTTGCTTGGCTTTCTTTTATTTTCTGAGGTCTATGGTCTTACTTTCCCACACACTCTAGGATATGATTAAAATCATTGGCACAGCCCAAGTGAGGCAACTTTAAAAACATTGTTGATGGTTCTGGAGAGATGGTTCAGTGGTCAAGATCATTTTTCTTGCAGAGGTCTTGTGTTCTCTTCCTAGCACTCATACCTCAAAAACCATCTGTGTAACTAGTTCCAGGGGAGCTGACATCTTACAATCTCCATTGCATGCTAATGGTACATGTATATACATGCAGACAAAACACTCATACTGATAAAATAAATGCATCTTTCTTATAACTTAAAAAATGTATGTTGACAATATTTTAGGGTTTTCTTTTTTCTCCCTGAGACAAGGTCTCTCTCTGTAGCCTTGGCTGTTTTGGTACTCTATAGACTACTAGGCTGGACTTAAACCCAAAGAGATCTGTCTACTTCTGCCTCCTGAGTGCTGTGATTAAAGGCATGTGCCACCGTTACCCATTTTAGATTTTTCACTATAGGATAACTTCATCTTGACAAACAGTTTAATATCACTTGAAGATACTTTCTGAGAACCTTGTTGGGAGTTAGTTGATACTATTTGCAAACATCAGAGATTGTACTTAAAACATAGGTAGTGGAAGTCAGTCAGTAGGTCCTCTTGGTGTCTGAGTCTGCAGTGGCACCATGCAGTTTGCTGTTATTAGTCAACTTTAGCTAGACTAGCTTTAGCTAGAGACATTCTCTAGCAATAAAATGTGTGTAGGCCAGTGAGTTGCATGTTCTTACCAAGAACTATGCACCATAACAACTGTATATGCATTACTATTCTAAACTACACCAGACCATTGTGTGTTGCAGTACATTATTTTGATGGCATGGCTGTGCTATCACACTAGGCAATGGGAATTTTTTATTTTCATTGTATTCTGTTGAGACCAAACCAAAGCTATGTAGTGTATGACTGAATATTTTATGTGCAAAATTTTTCATGGTTGTATTTCTTCATAGAAACTTTCATGATTCATAAGTGTTGATAGTTTGTTTTTACTCATGGTTCTGTGAGTGGCAGAGCTTAACTTGTTCTCTAGTGTGGCACACAGCTAGGCCAACAGAAGAAAAAGCTTTAAAAGAAATTACAGTGAGCTTTTCCCAGGCGGCTGCCGAAGATGGCGGAGGGGCAGGTTCTAATACTGGATGGCCGAGGCCATCTTCTGGGCCGCCTGGCGGCCATTGTGGCCAAGCAGGTACTGCTGGGTCGGAAGGTGGTGGTTGTACGATGTGAAGGTATCAACATATCTGGAAATTTCTACAGAAACAAGTTGAAATATCTAGCCTTCCTCCGAAAGCGGATGAACACCAACCCCTCTCGAGACCCCTACCACTTCCGAGCTCCGAGCCGCATTTTTTGGCGCACTGTGCGAGGCATGCTGCCCCACAAGACCAAGAGAGGCCATGCTGCCCTGGAACGCCTTAAGGTGTTGGATGGGATCCCTCCACCCTGTGACAAGAAAAAGCGCATGGTGGTACCTGCTGCCCTCAAGGTTGTACGGCTGAAGCCCACCAGAAAGTTTGCTTACCTGGGTCGTCTGGCTCATGAGGTCGGGTGGAAGTACCAGGCCGTGACTGCCACTCTAGAGGAGAAACGGAAGGAAAAGGCCAAGATCCACTATCGGAAGAAGAAGCAGCTCTTGAGGCTATGGAAACAGGCAGAAAAGAATGTGGAGAAGAAAATCTGCAAGTTCACAGAGGTCCTCAAGACCAATGGACTACTGGTGTGAACCCAATAAAGACTGTTTGTGCCTCAAAAAAAAAAAAAAAAAGAAATTACAGTGAATAAAACTCATGTGCATAGTAATGCTGAGAAGTGGGGGGGGGGGGTTGATGTAGGTGTTGGTTTTCAATGGTCATCCACATATATCTTATATAATCCTTACCTGATCAATAGGTAGGTAGGTAGGTGAGTGGGTAGATAGATGAGAAGGTAAGTAGATCTGGAACTCACTGTGTAGACCAGGCTGTCTTAATTCACAGAGAGCTACCACACTTGGACTCCTTGGCTTTTGAGATAAGTCCTCTTACTGGACTCACTAATGATGGTAATGCTCATTAGTTAGGTTAGGTTGCTGACCACAGGTCCTAGGAATCTTGTCTTCACCTATCCAAAACTGGGGTTACATACTTACCCATCACAATGCCTAGTTTTTTCTCCAGATCCAGCACAATATTTTAACTTTAGAAAACAATAGAAAATATCTGAACCTTGACTGTCTGATGTATAAATATTTGGAGATAAGTGTACCTTGTTTATTTTCAATTTCTATATGTCCAGAATCTGTTTATTCTTTAATCATTTTAGCCATTTTTTAGACCTTAGATTGTAAAAGAATGCAGTGATCTCATTAAAACCTTGCTTTACTGTGATCTATTTTGTATTATGAATGTTTTGTTAAAGACATGTCTCACGCATGCCAAGCTAGTCTCCTTTGGATGTCTGATCATTAACATCTCGGGGTGTGTGTGTGTGTGTGTGTGTGTGTGTGTGTGTGTGTGTGTGTGTGTGTGTGGTTTTAGTGTTTTGTTTTGGAGTCAGGGTATCTAGTCCTGAATAGCATGGTATTACTGAGTTTAAATGCATGCACTATAATGCTTAGTATTTTTAAAATTTTATTGGACATGATCTTTTGTAGCCTAGGAAGACCTTGGACTCTTTGTCCTTATTTGCACCCACAGTATGTCTTTAGTTTCTAAATACTGGAATAATAGGCTTGTTTTGCTTTATTAATATATGTGTTTATTTGGGATGAGCCTCATTTTGTAGTCCCAGCAGTCCTTGCACCTGTTAGGTTTATGCAAGGCTGGCCTAGAACTTGTTATGTTACCCTTGTTGCTGTCTTTCCAATGCTGTGATCATAAGGGACTACCACACCAAGCTGGGATCATGCTTTTGTATCATTGGTCTTTTAAAATGTAGACTTACTTATTTTAACTTGAGCTGATGTAACAACAGAGGCTGCATGGCTTAGTGATCAGGTCTTTTCTTTCAGTTTCTTAGTTTAGGAAATCTAAGATGAGGGTGTCCTGTGGTGGTGAAACTTTGCTGTCTGCCTTGTCACATTTTATCACAACTTACAGAAAAATGTCAGCTTCTCATGTCTCTAGGCCCTAATCATGAAGGTCCCATGCAGATGTTCTTAGCTAATCATAAATTACCTGTGAAAGGCACCATCTCCACAAGTCATTGCACTGAAGTTTAAGGGCTTCAAATTGTGAATATTGTAAGATCTCATAATTGTGTTAATACTTGTCACAAAATTGTGCAGTGACTGAACCTCAGGTTTACTGATTAAATTGGGGTGTGGGTGCATTGTTGAAGATGACTTTCTTGCAAGTGTATGTTGAGTTGTGGAAACTGTTTAGCTGTTCTTTCATCTGTCTTTAAAAAGAACTATGAGAAGGGGCTTGGATTTGTTGAGTATAATGTGTGGTTACTTAGGTATTCAACAGCCTGTACATGTGAGATGCTTTTTGCATAATTTATTTTGATTGACTTAAGTCCAAAAGGGAACAAGAGGAGAAAGAATTTTTGTAGTCCAAATTTTTTTTGGAAGGATGTTGAGTTAGCAAAGAGTCAGGCTTTGGGGTAGGAGGATAAATCCATTGTAGTTGGTAGAGCTGTTCCTTGGGCTGCTGATTGTGCTTCCACTGGTTTCTCTTTCAGTTTCCTTTTTGTTTTACATTTTGGAGGCAGAGCAATTGATCCATTTGGCATAATCTACTTTTTTGAGGCACCTGGTAGGCATCATCCCACCAAAATTAAATAGAAACAGCTGCTGGTGGTGGGGGTGTCGGGAGGATCCTGGTGTCTTTCCAGAAAAGTAATGAGCACAAATGAATTGGGAAGCCAACTCCTGTGTATACACTGTAGCCAGCAGTACAGGGTGCTCAGTAGATGTCTAAGTAAAGTCCACTAGTAAGGGTTATAATTGCAACTTTGTGTCAGTGGGAAGAACAGCTTCTGCCTTGAGGATCAGATACATTCAGTACCCCAGTCTGTAGAAGTCTTGGAGTTGGTGGTGTATACTTAATGTTTTCATAACAAGGATCTTTCCCCTAAGAAGAAGAGTCACCCTCCCCCCCCCCCACTCCCACATGTAGACTATGCTGGTCAGAACTCATAGATCCATCTTCCTCTTCCAAGCACTGGGAATAAATCTGTGAGTCACTAAGCCCTTTAAGAAAGGTAATGACTTTCTCCTGCATACTTTTTTTTTAAACTTTATTTTAAAAAACAAAGATAAAAGAAAAAAATTTTAAACATTTTTGCATAAATGTATACAAATACAATTGTGTCAGTGCTTGGCTTTTTTTTTTTTAAGGTTTGATACTCCGCATTAAGGTCTTACTATTTACAATGAGCAAAAAGTACATGTAAAACAGGGTGTAACCCGGAATTAGTCAACATTTTCTTGGTGTGTAAGGATTGAGCATGACTTTTTTTTTGTTTGTTTGTTTGTTTTCTTTTCTTTTTTTCTTGAACTTCCTGCATACTTTTTAGCATCAAGGTATCTGATGATCTAACAGAGTTACTTACAGTGTATGTTTCAGTAAGTAAATTAGGTTGCATTCCTGAGAGGAAATCAGTTTTTACTAGTTATACAAGGAGGTGGGAGACTACAGTGATTAAAAATAAACCATACAATGCAAGGTTGCTGTGGGGATCAGAAATTTTAGTAAAGACATTGAATTTTTTTTCCACATGGAAGAGGACAACGGAGATGGGGGTGGGGGAGAAAGGAAAGAGAAAAAGGGGGCAAGACATTGAAGTTTTAATGTAGAAAGACTAGAAGTGTTGCTTAAGGATTTTGTGCAAGAAAGAGAATCCATGCCTTTATCCTTGGGAATCTAGCACACTTAGGAATAAAAGAAAATTCCTACTATGGTGTGTTAAGTTTGAGGAACTGAGACTTGCAATAGGGGAAGTAAGATTATCAGACAGTTTGGGGATTTCCATCTGGGACCATTCCCAATACACTTTTCTTGTTTTTTTTTTTTTTTTGGATTTTTAAAAGCTCAGGCTTTAAAAAATAATTGGCTTCCTGAATTACAGTTTCATTTGCTCTCTTTAGATATCATATTGAAAATCTTCATGAATTTAGACTTTAAAGTTTAGGAGTCTGCTTGCACGTACCTGTTTAATTTGTGGCCTTCTGTTTTCTTGTTCCCTGATCACAGTGACTGTATATTCATCCTTTCTGGGTGCCCAACTTCAAAGGCATTCTAAGGTCCCTCTGGAAAACCTTTTTCATGTTCTTGCTTATGACAACTTGATGGCTTCCTTAGTCGTGTGTGATTTGCCGCGCCATTTTGGTTTAGAGTGTGAGCTTCAAGGGCTATCTGGACCCTTCCACTTGTTCTCTAGTCACAAGGTAATATAGAGGTGCCTACTTTAGGGAATGCTTTGTTTTGATGTTCTCCTGTACTTAAACTCTAGTAGAAGTGTGCAGAATTTTCGAAAACTAGGTAGGGGCTGGAGTGGAATGACCATGACATTATTGCAAACCTCTGGTCTTTAAAGACCTTTTGTTTTTACTCTTAGTGACACCTATGTTTGAAACAGAGAGGTAATGTTGTTAGACTGCATTATCAAAGGAATGTACTGTGAATGGTTATGCTGAACTGGTAAAGGAGATGTGGGTGCTGTTTATTATTGGTTATTTTCCTCCTTCATTGGCGCTTTTAACTGAACCCAGCCCTCAGTCAGGCACAGTGTACACAAGCTGTACACTGAGCTTGCAGCTCAGTAAAGACACAGCTTGAATTCAGGCTAAAGAATAGTGATGCTTTTGAATAAGTGGCAGCCAGAGGTAGTAGAGAATGGTTTGTGTATATATTTATTTTCAGACAGGGTCTCATGTAGAGCAGGCTATTGTCTTTTGGAGGCCTTGTGTCTGTTTCCTGATCATTGCATACCACCATACCCAGCTTTCTGTTGTTCTGTTTTTGAAACATGATTTCAATGGCCCTGACTGGCTTATAAATGCATTTTATCGTCCAGGCTGGCCTTGAACTGACAGAAATCCACCTGCCTTCCAGGTGTGCACTATCATGCTTTATTTATTTTGAAGGTATAAATATTGAGGGTATAAGTAGATTTTTTTGACAGGAAGATGTGATGGGGGAAAGTAGTGAATTAGGGATTTCATAACAGGAAGAAGAGAATTCCGGTAGGAACCTTTGGTAGGAAAAATCAGTTTGGTGTTCGACACTTAGAGCAAAGTGGAAACACGAAGGGTGTGGTTGAATGGATGAGTCTAAGAAAAGTCTAATTGACAGAGGTATAAAAATGCTGGGTGAAGTCATTATCTGTTCAGAAAGAAGAGGTAGGTTGTGCTCCTGAATGCTGCAGCATTGAACATTTGAAAACAGGGAAGAATGGTAACCTTGCAGAATGCTCCTTATAGAACAGGGAAGTTGAGGTGTTAACTACTGAGGCCTGGAGAGATGGCTCAGTAGTTAAGAGCACTAACTGCTCTTCCAGAAGTCCTGAGTTCAGTTCCCAGCAACCACATGGTGGATCACATCTATCTATAATGGGATTTCCAGGTCTGTCAGACTTGGGAATGTGAAGTACATAAATGTCTTTCCCTCATCAAGTACTGTAAAAGTAAATCTCACTAGAGTTGGGCAAAGCTAAAATGACTCTTTTTTGGGGGGGTTGTTACTTTCTATACTGGTCTGTCATTTGACATACTGTCTTTAAATAAATAAATAATAAATGAGTTGGGAATCAATACTGAGAATTTTCTTCTTAACAAAGGGGAATGCTTAAAGTGCCTCTGAAAGTATTTCTAGGACAGAGACTTCCTGAAGTTGTCTATTATGTGATAGTATGTTATGAGCCCAACAAAAGTCTATTTTGCTAGGTGGAGGTGGCTTTAATCACAGCATTTGGGAGGCAGAGGCACTCTGATCTCTGAGTTCGAGGTCAGCCTGGTCTAGAGTGAGTTTCAGAACATCTAGGACTAGATAGAAACCCTGTCTTGAAAAACAAACTATAAAGTCTAACTGACCCATTTTACTATTATTAATGTCATCTCAAAGTGTTACTGTCATCTTCACGTTCTTATATTTCTTTCAACTTTATTAAAGATTTATTTTATGTATCTAAGTGTTTTGCGCGCGCACGCGAACACACACACACACACACACACACACACACACACACACACACACCACATGCATACCTGGTACTCCTAGAGGCCAGAAGAGACCATCAGATCTCCTGGAATTGGATTTACAAATGGTTGTCAACCCCATGGTGAGTGATGTAAACCTAATCTCTCCCCCACCTCCTTGAATACAGTTCCTTATGTGGTAACACGAAATTACTCTGATTGCTACTTCGTGACTGGACTTTTACTACTGTTATGAGTTGTAAGGGTCGTGCCACACAGGTTGAGAAACACTGCATTAAAGTATATTTATTTCTGTTAGATATACTCTTCATTCACATCTCAGTCTTGAGGTGAAACATGCCTCTGTCTGATAAAAATATGAACAATTTAAGTAGGAGCCATGGTTGGCCACTTTTAGTCTGTGTCATATGCACCGGCAGCTTCTGCATCATTCCTTGGCTTTTGTGACCTTTGGAAGGACTGGTCCAAGCAGCCCCATTATACATGCTTGAGACAGGACTGTCTGCTAGGATTATAGGTGGGGCCTCCATGCCTAGCAATGAAGATGCATTTTTAAAGTAAATTGTGTGTTGGGCATAATGTATAGCAGTGCTCATGTGGAAATCAGAGGGTAACTTGCAGGAGCTTATTTCTCCTGCCTTGGAGCTTCCAGGGATTGAACTCAAGCTTGGCAACAAGCTTCTTCACCTATTGAATTATTTTGCTGACCCAGAAAGAGCCATTCTTGATTGTTTATTCCAAATTGATTGCCTGCAGACTTTAAATTTCACCATGTTATAAAGATAGGGATTTTCATCTCACCACTAAGATGACAATTTTTATAATGAAGGTGTTCTTAGTAATTTTGATTTATTTTTGATCTTCATTTTTCTAGGCACTATGCCATCCTTGTTCACTTGATTTTATTGAGCAAGGGGATGCTGGACAGGAAACTGGTTAATTCTGCTTTCAGTGTTTAAAGATGTTTTTGGTATCACCTTACTACGATGGATAGTTTGGGCTTATAATTAAAAGAATCATCTCTTAGGATTTTGAAGGTGTCTTCTTTCTATTGCTCTTATAACACTGACTTTTATACTTCTGAGGTCCTCTGATGTGTTTAATCAATGAAATATTGTAGTGCTTTTTTTGGGTTCCAAGATTATGCACTTTATATTGTGTCTTGATATATGTATGTCTTGTCAACTCATAGTGTGGCTACTTTCACTTACCCTTAAACTCTTTGAATGTGAAAATGATAGCTATCCTTTGATGTCTTCAAGGTATTGCTATAGGAGCCCTGCTGATACCAATTCTGGATGCTCAAGTTTCTTAATATTTATTATGTTTAACCTACAGACGTCTTTCATGTGCTGCTTGTCTTGGTAACCTCCTCAATACTGTGATAAAATATTCGGACAAAAGTAACTTAAAGGAGAAGGAATCTAGTTTGGGTTACAGTGTCGTAGTGATGACTAAGGTGGATGTTTTTAAAGGTCACAGTGCTAGAGTGTTTATTTTAAATGAGCCATCTAAACGTTAGAATCTGTGTGTTACTTTATGTCTCATTGAGAAATTTCAGTTGGAGGTTCTAGGTTTCCTAGTTTCATTTTTCATTGTAGTCCTCAGCAGAAGGGATTAAGGATTGTTAGTGGTTCTTAACTGGTGGCAGTTCATTTAACAATGGAGGCACAATTGATTGTTACTTCTGAGGTGTGATTAGTGCTCCTGGCACAAGTGAATAGTGGCCATGCTGCAGAAAACTAAAACACATAAGGCAGCTTGTGTGTCAGGATTCTGTGGCCCACCATGCCAACATTGCTGAGTGTGAGAAATTCCCTTTATTTACTTTTTTTCTTCTTGTGCTGGCTTTAGTCAAGTCTTTGACCTTTTCCATTTTTTCCTTTATACTCATCCTTTTAAGGGCCAGTTTATATGTCCTGATACCCTCGTGCCATAGTTCTAAATCACTTGATCTTTTTGTGAGTTCTTTGTATTAGCACTAAAAGCTCTGTTGTGAATTTTCTATTTAATATCTAAAGTCTTTTGAAACTAATTTTGCCAATTGTGGATCTTCCTCTTCTATTTCTTCAGGAAATTTTATGTTGAGATAGGCTAACCTGGAACTGTGTTCCAGTGATCTTCTAGCCTCAAAAAAAGTCTATTTTGCTAGGTGGGTTGGATGGTTTATTTTATGTAGCCCCTGCTGACCTTGAATTTCTGATCTTCAGTCTCCATCTTCCAAATAGTGGGGATATAGTCTTACATCATCATGTCCAATTTATGCAGTGCTAGGGATCAAGCTCAGGGCATTAGGTGAGCATTCTACCACATCTCCAGCTCCAGATTTAAAAAAACAATTTGGTATGTGTCCGGATTGCTGTTAGGTTGTTATCAGTTCCGTACATCATTATTTTCCAGGTCATTATTAGTACACCATCAGCACAGTGAAGATGTCTTGACTCCCCATTCAAGCCTTGATCTATTGAATCACTTATTTACAGAAGTATGAATGAAGATATACACTACTCTCCTAGTTTACTGGGCTGCTAGACAGTTGTATATCTAGTATTTTAACGTATGTATGCCATAGCGAATTATTACACTTTTTATAATTATATCTAAGCAGTGAACTGCACAAGAAAACAGGTTATATCCCTAACTTTTGTGTTGCCTAGAACTTAGACTATTGCTCGGGTGTCATCAATTTTTTGAAAAATGTTTAAATTTTTTACACTAATGGTAAAGTGTGAGGGGAAGATAGAAAGATCTGGTACTATTCCTAGGGGGACATGAACAAACCCCTGCTCATGCTTGATTAGGGACCAGTATCAAACCAGAGTAAAGGATACCACCACTGAAGTCCAGCTTGGTGAGTACTGGCTCAGTTTATATTTACTGTTGGCTTTACTCATCGTTCTATAAAGGAAAGTGTTTAATTAGGGCTTGCTTACACTTTTGGGAGGAGTTCTCAAGTTTTCTAATGATGTGACTCTTTAATACATTTCTCATGTTATACTGGTCCCCAACAATAGTTATTTTTCTTCCTGCTTCATAATTGTAATTTTGCTACTGTCATGAGTTGTAATGTTTTGATGGTCTTAGGTGACTCGACCCTTGTTTAGTCCCCAAAGGGTCTGGACTTACAAGTTGAGAAACACTGGTTTTGAAGTTTATCCCTTATTAGCATGGTGGCATGCAGACAGGCAGAATGCTAGAGAAGAAACTGAAAGTTATGTCATCATCCACCTGCAGCAAGGAAGAGACAGACACTGACTTGCATGAACTTTTGAAACGCCAAAGCTCATCCCCAATGACATACATCTTCCAACAAGGCCACACTTCCTAATCCCTGTCAAGTAGTACCACTCCCCAGTGACCGAGTATTCAAATATACTAACCTCCACACTGATGGTACTTAGAAGTATGGATGAAGGGTTAACTTACAGGAGCAGAAGTGCCCAGGATGGGTGGCTGGTTACCCATGGAACTGGAAGTAAGGGATGTGCTGTGCTGCCTGAGCACATGAGAGCCTCTTCCAGGAAGTGTGGCCTTGGAGTGAGGCAGTGGTTAAGAACTCTTGATGCTCTTCCAGAGGTATATATACTAAAATAAAAAGTTTTTACTGCTTATATGAGCTTGGGAAAAGCAGGTTGCAGTGAGTTGGTCAGAGTCAGGATTTCAGGTACTTGTGAAACAGCTGAGTTGTTTACTGTCGGGGTTTCAAGGGGCACCCCTTAACAACTTCCTGAGTCTCAACAGCTTCCTTTAAAGATGGAACATTTCATCTTGGAGGAAATTGCCACACACCAATAAATAGAGATGAAAATGCATATTTTTCCCATGCATGTATGCATTTTTGTGTGCTTGTGTGTATGTGTATCTAAGGATGGTGCTGGAATTGATTTTTTTCCACCTTATTTGTTGAGTCAAGGCAGTGTCTCTTGTTGGACCCAGAGCTTGCTGATGAAGCTTGTTAGGCTAGTGAGCTGGCTTCAGGGATCCTGTCTTCACCTTCTAAGCACTGGAATTATTTTATAATAGGTAGACTATCATACCTACCTGGTACCTGGTTCTGGGAATCCAAACTCTTATCCTCATGCTTGAGCTCTGGGTGCCTTAAACATTGAGCCACCTTCTAGCTCAGGCAGTTGTGTGCTTTATTTACTATGTCAGACAGGCTAGGACCCTGAGTACCTCAAATGACAATTGACTGAAAATGTTGGGAGTGGGAGTGAAATTAAAGTTATTGTGGCTTATATTGGTTGTTCATTTATATTGTTTATTTGAGTCAAGACCTCTCTGTATGGGACCTGATTGGCCTGGAACTTACATTGTAGACGAAATGCCCGTGAACTCAGAGATAGGTCCTCCTGTCTCAGTCTCCTAAGTGCTGGGATTACAGGTGTATGCCACAAAACCTGGCATATTCTGTACTTGTAGTGATAAGACTTTCCTAGTTTAGTTCATGTAAGCATTATAGCATGAAAGTTGTGAACACATTTATAATATCTGTATTTGCATTTAGTGTTAAGTAATTGTTAATGTTTTGTGACTTTTTTATAGGATTCAGTGGTCCCAATTTAAAGGCTATTTCATTTTCAAACTGGAGAAAGTGATGGATGATTTTAGAACTTCAGCTCCTGAACCAAGAGGTCCTCCCAATCCTAATGTTGAATATATTCCCTTTGATGAAATGAAGGAAAGAATACTGAAAATTGTCACTGGATTTAATGGGTATGCCATAATAATAGTAATAATAATATTTTCAAGCGTTAATTTTAACAACAAAGATTTTTTTCTTAAGTTTTGCTACATCTGATTGATAATTGATTTTTATCAGTGTTTGCTAATTTTTGATTAATAAATATTTAAATGTTTACTGTCTTAAAAAACTAAACCGTTCTTAGGAAATTTGAGGGTGTTCAAACTTTAAACATACTGTGATAGCAGTGATATTCCTTTATCAAAATAACATTTTAATATTTCTTTTATTTGGCATTATTTTGATATTTGGTGAAAACTTATTTATAATTAAGAGGTTTATTTATTTTAGAGTTTATGTGTCCTTCTTTCTTCCAATAATTTAATACCTTTAAGCTTTCTTAAGACATTGAAAACACCAGGAACACTAAATGAGTGATACTTTAAAAAAACGTTGCTGTAGTTTATAGTCGTCGTGTGTTTATATTTCTTGAAGGGAAGATGATGGTGCATTTGTGAAGTTGGATTGTTGAGCATATTGCATTTGGTACTGGCAATTTGAAGCATGTGATGACAGTATGAAATACGGTGAATTGGTTTATGTTTATAAAGTTTCTGTTTACTGGTAGGTTTTATGTGAAGAAGTTTTAATTCTGTGTTTTTATGCCTCAAATAGCCTGATTCTTTTGGGGCTGATATTTGGACCAAGGTCTTACTATGTAGCCCTGGTTGGCCTTTGATTCACAGAGATCCACTTGCCTCTTGGTCCTTTGTTGTGATTAAAGGTGTGTACCACCCTTCTCAGCTGCTTTTTCCCATTTTAAGTTTAGGGATTTGCCTACAATATCAGTTTATGCTTTGACATTGGGTCTATTAATAAAACTGCTTTTTCCAGGAGATGTTGTGCTTGGTGTTTAGTTTCATCAGATTAGTTTATCCTAGGTCTCTGGAATCGGAGGAGACTTATCTTGACCATTTATCTGTAGTTATTTAACCACATGCTTTGTCATTATGAGTTTAGTTGGGACTTTTAAAAATCCATGTACCAGGAAGAAACCACATGTTGTTAAGTTTGTTATATGTTGCATAAGATTTATTTTTGAACTGGGTGTATGCAGAATATACAGACTTTCTTTGTAGAATATTTGTGTGTGTTTGCATTTGTACACACAAAATGCTTAGACATTCCAAATATATGGGAGTTAAAAATGAATTATACTATTTCATTGTGAATGTTGAGCTAATTTATAAATTAGTAAAAGTAAATATTCATAATTACATTAAAGCTAGACTAGATGACAGGTAAGTAGGTTATTAGATAAAGCTAAAATATTTATAATTTTTAACCTGTTAGAACATGTATTCATCTACTTGAGATGATTTGAACAGTCATTAAATGCCTAAGCATACTTAAGCATAATTGCTCTTAAGGTGCTTTTCATCTTTGAGCCATAAGTATTTTAATTCCAGTTTTCAGAATGGCTGTTTTTGAATTACTTTCTCTAATTAGGCAGGATCAGAGTTTCAATTAGTGGTATGTTAGGAAATTTCATTTCATACCTGCCTTTTTGGTTTATAATTACATATTGACATGTTGAAACTTGATAACCTTTTGTTTTTAAGTTCTGAATATAGATATTAACAGATTAAAAAGAAATACCTTTTTGCTTTCCATCCAGTTTATTTATTTATTTTTAATAATAATTGTTTTTGTGATGTGTGCCTGTGTGTATGCTTATCTGTCTAGTTTCCTGTGGCCACCACAGGTCTGTTAGAGTGTCATCTTTAATTGTTTACTGGCCCTGGGGTTCATTGATTGGCTAGTGATTGGGCTCCAAGGATCCACTTGTCTGTGCTTACAGCATTTGGGATACAGCTTTGTGCTGCCTACCTATATAAGTGTGCTTGCTGGTTATCTAAATTTAGGTCCTTGGGTTGAGGCACAGCAAATACTTTACCCACGGTGTCATTCTACAGGCCTATTCATCAGTTGAGAATCTTCTTTCTAGTATGTTAATCATTAGGTTGTCTATGATTAAAATGATATTTCTTTAGATCTCCAAATACCAGGAATACATATAGAAAAGGAGGTATTGGAATCATGGTATATTGTAGTTGTATATTCATTTTACAAAAGATATGACACCTCGTGATTAGTAGGTACATGTATAGCCTGGTGTGGCTCATCACACGTCATCCTGTACTCAGGAGACTGCATGCTGACCAGCCTGTGCTACATAGTTAAGCTCTTGTGTCTTAAAAACACAAGGAGAGGGACTTGGCTCAGCTGTTAAGAATGTGTACTTAAGAATGGGCCACAGTTGGGTTCCCAGCACCCTATAGCCAGGCTGTGGTAGTCCATGCCAGACAGAGGCAGGTAGATCTCTTGAGTTGGAGATGAGTCTGGTCTATAGAGTGAGTTCCAGCACAGCCAGACTAGATAGAGAAAACCTGTGATGGGAGGAAGGGGTAGTTGTGCAGGGGGTGGGGGTGGGTTGTGGGGGGGCGGAGAACACAACCACCTGCAAAACAACTGCTGCTCCAGAGGATTGGATGCTTTCTTTTGGCTTCCACCAACATGTGCCTTTTTGTTTGTGCACAAAATAAACAGGAAAGAATATGCCTTTTTTCTCTCTAGAGATAGACAGGCCTTTTTTTTTTTTTTTAAAGTGGTGGAGGGCGAGCAGTACTAGCAAATTCTAGACCAGCACTTTACCACTGAGCACCCTCTTAGCCCTATCTCAAAATGTCCACATATACCTCTGTGTAGTAACTGAAATTACTGTGGTTTTGTGTATTCTGTGTATGCTTTTGAGTTTTGTGTATATCTTTTCTGTCTACATTCAAGGTGCCAGTTTGTAGTTTTATAAAATAGAATGAAAATCTTTTATTTGTGTGTGTGTGTGTGTGTGTGTGTGTGTGTGTGTGTGTGTGTGTGTATGGGTATTTTGTTAGCAAATATGTTTGTACACCACATGCATGTGTCCTTGGAAGCCAGAATACTGCATCAGATCCCCTAGGACTGGAGTTAACAGATGTTTATGAGTTACCGTGTGGGTACCGGTCCTCTGCAAAGCAGCCATTGATCTTAACCGCTGAGCCATCTTTCCAGCCTTGCTCTGTTTGTTTTATTGTATTGCTGCTGTGCTTCAAAGAATCTTAATACATGCCACTATCTTCCAAACTATTTTTGTAAATTTTGAGTAATTTTTGCTTTTTAAATTAAAAATTGTCTACTTCCTTATTTTAATTTTTTCTTTTATTGAAAGTAGATTTTTTTTTTTCATGAAATGTATTCTGATTATGGCTTCCCCTATCCATACCATTTTCCTTTGGTCTCTACTGAGAAAACAAACAGGCATCTAAGGAATAATAATAAAATAAAATAAAGTAAGATAAAATAAAAACAAATAAATTGCAGTAGGACAAAGCAAACAAGGTAAAAACACAAGTAACACATAAACACATTCACACACAGCAATCTCATGAAAACACAAAACTGTAAACCATAATTACATATATTCGATAAGGACCTGTAAAATTAAAAAGAAAAAAAGGCCCTGACACAACATTATAAACAACTTCTCAAGATGCCATTAGATTCATTTTATGTTGGGAATGGGGGCCTGTTTTGCCTTTGTTTACCCAGTGAGGCTCCCCTGGAGAAAACTAAGCTTTTATTTGTAAGTGGCTAGCATTTGCATATAGTTTTTTAGTTGGGGATTAGGGTTTGTGTTCAGTTCTCAGTTCTAGGACATTCTCTATACATGCTTCCATAGTCTCTGTAAATGTTTGTATGTGCAACACTCACTCATTCTGTATTTAGAAGGTTTTGTTTTCTCGGTGTCTTCCATCTCCTCCAGCTCTTATCACTCTTTCTGCCTCCCCCTCTTCAGAGTTTAAATCCTGATCTTGAGGGAAGGGATTTGATAAGAGACATTCCCCTTTAGCAGTAAGTGTTCCAAAGTCTTTTACTCTGCACATTGTCTGACCATGGGACTCTGTATTTGTTATCTGTTGGAGGAGGAAACTTCTCTGAGGATGTCTGAGCACAGCACTACTGATTTATGAGGATAGTAGAATATCATTAGGAGTAATTGTATTGCTATGCTCTTTTAGCAGAACAGTAGTATTTGGTTTTCCCTTAGTTACATGGACTATCTTGATAGTCTCAGGTTCTTGCCATCCAAATATTGTCAGGTATGGGTTCCATGAGTTCTATCTCATGAAGTGGGCCTTAAATCCAGTCAGGTGTTGGTTGGTTACTCCCACAGGCTTTCCACTAATGTACAAGTATATCTTGAGAGGTCGCCATTAACATTAAAAATTAAAGGGTTTGTAGCTGGGTAAGTTTTTACTTTTCCTTTTTGGTAGGGTGTAGAGTACTTTGTAGTGTCATGAACACTAGTTCATACAGGTAAGTGCTCTAAGTAGTATCCGTTTGTTTTCATGTTAGGTGAGTCAAGTGGGTGTTGTCTTCAGCGATGTGGTCTTACCATCCTTATGGAAAGTAACCAATAGCCTGGGTCTTTGGGGGTGTCCATGGGGCCCCTTTGGCCAACAACTTGATTAGGTGTAACCTATCCTTAGAATTGGAGGTTTTATTTGATAACAGGATGTCTAACTGGGGCTCTCTCTCCTGTTATTTGGTGATTTCATTTAGATTTCTTACATATATGCGTATATTTCAAGAAGCTTCTACTTTATGGGCTTTTATACCTCTCATGGCACTTAGTTTTGTCCCTTTCTGTATTCCCTTACTCTCCCCTCCCTGTCTTATTCTCATTTTAGTAAATTTTGTGTCTGTAATTTTTTTTTTTTTGCTCTTTGAATTTCAAGTTGCCCACTCACTTTCCCCTTTTAAAAATTAGAATAGTAATGATAGACCTGAACTATTAGCTTCTAAGGATAACTGCTTCCTTAAGCAAGGCCATAGAAAACTACAGATCTAGACTGGTAGGTTCCCACGTGTGTACTGAGAACCTATTCACTAAGAAGTACTTATTTTCTCTTCCTTTTTTGTAGTATGATTATTTGAGGATTGGTATAATTTGGTCCTCCTCCTTATCCTATCCCCTCACCTTGCCTTGTGATGGTAGGTCTTGGTATGATAATCAAATAAAATTCTTAAAATTGGAAAGTAAGATTTATACAAAGCTAGTTACTTTTTGATACATATTTGATAGAGGTATAAACAATTTAGAGTTCTATAAGCACTTGTAGAAATAAAAGCTTTGACATACTGAAGATTGATTGTTCGGATATGGACTGATACAAACATTAATATGCTTGCAACCTTGGCTTTTTTTCCAATATTAAAAGAAGTTGGTTCATTTAACTGCTAAGCCTTAGTATAGAAAAAACATGTAGCTTCAAATAAAGATAATGCCATTACACTGGTGATTATAAGTTGTATGAGGTAATAAAATTAGGAATGTATTTAGCTTTTAAGACCGTGTCATGTATGGATTAAGTAAAATTGTGAGTGAATATGTTTGACATGACAAGGACCCATGAGAGTGGTAAAGCTTCTAGTAAATGTTGACAGTATGTGCAGAAAGAATCCACAGTAACTTTTCTCTCCTGGATATTTATGGCCTGAAGACAGTTCTCCTACAGACTGTTAGTGTTACTGAGGTTAAATTACCTCCTTAATTCCCCTGTAAATACTAATAAACATACTGAGCTTCCAGGGTGTTACAGCTTTGTTCTATCTTGAGAGCACAGACCACCTGGTCTTAGCTTTTCTGTGTCAGTGTGTCTTTATGTTTGTCTTTCTTCATTTCCTCACTGCTCCCAGTCAGGGTTGTGGGACCTTGCAAGGATATAGCATCATCTAACTATTGTCTCACTATGTATCTCTGGCTGGTCTGGAATTCGAATCTATTTGCCTTGTTCCTAAGAGCTTTCAATGTTGTGCCTCGCCATACCTAGCTTCTGTTCAGTTTTTGATGATTTTTATTAGGTTCCATGAATAGTTTGTAGGCTGAGTAGAAAAGAAAGACATAATTATAAAAAGTTCAAATCGAGTGGTCAGAATTTAGAATATTGTACTAATCTTTTTATGGAATGAGTTTTAAAGCATTCTGTTTCCTTTGTTCTTTTTATTGCTCTAAGTGACTCCTACCTACATTCATTCTTCTGTAGCTTAACACATGGTGATTTGGTAAAGCTTCACTGTGAAGCACTGATCCTAATCCTTCACACTAATGGCCTTAAACTATAAAATTATTTCACAGTATCCCTTTTACTATTCAACGACTATGTGAATTGCTGACAGATCCAAGAAGAAATTACACGGGAACAGACAAATTTCTCAGAGGAGTAGAAAAGGTAAGTATTCCATTAAATTAAGTTTGAAGAAAGCTGCTTATTTACTTTTACTAAGCATTAAAAACAACAACAAAAACAAAACAAACCACCAGCAAGACATAAGATTTAGTAGTGCATTGTAAATGTCACTGTGGGATTTTGAAAGTCAGAAGCACTTGGAAACTTGAGTGTAAAACCATTTAAGTGATTTTTATTGGCTTAAAAGATCTGGTTCAGATTGTGGGTGGAAGGTCACAAAAGGAAAGAACGTTGGAGAGTGGAGTATTCTTCCTTTTGTGACCTTCCGCCCACCATCTGAAGCAGATCTGATATCAAATATATATTAGTTGAGTTTTAAAACTTAATTCTACTATTCATTAAAATTTTTTGTTTGTTTCAAAATCGGTCCTTTTACTCTGGGAACTGGAGTCTAAAACCATTACCTTTGGAATTTTTTTTTTAGTAGTTAGGGCTTATCATATTGTGTTTTTAGACTTTATGTTATCCCTTATAATGAGATTCCGAAGGCCAACTTCAGTATTTTGGCTTAAGGATCCAGAGTAGTTGTGTTTAGAGGATTGATTGATTGGTTGATTGATTGATTGATTGATTGATTGATTGATTGATTGATTGATTGAACAGACAGGATATCACTGCCTGCATTTGCCAAATCAGTGGTATGGTGTTTTACATTCTGAGTCAGGGATTTAAACAAAATTTGTTTCCTGAACAATTTTAAGCCTTCATGATAAGGCTGTGAGACAACCTTAAAAGTACTTTTCTGGTATAATTGCCAAAAGAGGGAATTTGGTCTATTTTTGGGCTCCAAAATAGTTTTTTTTTTTTTTTTTTTTTTTAATACTACTAAGAATTGTTTAAAAGTGAACCAACAGTCTCCCTACAATATGATGGCAAGTTTCAAGGGGTCATAATGCCACTTAATCTGACTTAAATTATTGGAATTGTTTTTCCTGTCAGAAAACACTGAATCCTGGTGTGGTGGTACAAGCCTGTAATTGCAGCACTTGGGGGTCAGAGGCTGTCCTGATCATATAGTGAATTCCAGGCTAGCCAGGGCTTTAAAAGAGGGGTAGGGGTTTCGTTTTTAACCAGTTGCTCTGAGTTGGAGTAGGTGGAGGGCTTGCCTAAGAGACTGGTCATGAAAATCTCCACAAGGGGTTAATATTTTATGTTCTGTGCTTTGCTTTCACTCATCAACTTACTGGTTTCTGTTATTTCAGAATGTGATGGTTGTTAGCTGCATTTGTCCTTCTTCAGAGTAAGTATAGAGTGTTTTGGTGGTTTTTTTTTTTTGTTTGTTTTTTTTTTTTTTTTTTTTTTTTTGCTTTTGGCATTACTATATTCTAGTTGAATAGTGTTCTTTAAATCATTTGCATTTAATTATTTCATATGTAACTAAACGTGATAGCATCCAATCATTGTGAAATCTACCTGGTCCCTGAAGTGGAATATTGCCAAAATACTGTTCAAGTGTTGAACCAAAGAGACGGGCTAATTACTCCAGTTTGGGTCATGTAAATCCATTTGTAGGGGTGGCAGTTAGGAGCAGAACAAGCTGCTTCATGGTATCCTCCACGATGAACAAGTATTACTAATTGTCAAGATAGCTATATCCAAATTAAGGACTTGGTTCTAGGCATCTCTTAATCCATGGCACTGTTAACATTTAGGTCACATGTGTAATTCTTTGTTGTCTGTGGATGTCCTAGAAATTGCAGGCTAGTGCACCCTCATCCTCCCCAACCTACCCTAGCACATTCAGAGTCTGTGGCATGAAAAGGGCTGGGAAGAAAACGCTGCTACTTGCATAGATCCACTGCTCTTTTAAAAACAAAAAGTTTATTTTTAGAACTTTTGACTTTACTAAAGTGATTTTCTAATGTAAAGTTAGCTAAAGAACAACATTTCAAGAGATTTGAAAGCAAGTGTCATCGACTAATAGTTTTTTTTAAACCAATCTCAATATTGGTGTGTGCATGTTCTAATGTTTGAATTTGACAGCTGTGTTACAATCTAGACTTAGATTTTTCTTTATAATGTATTTATTTTTGCTTATATATTGTTTTACCTGAATGTCTTTAAGTATACTTTGTGTGTGCCATGGAGTTGGGGGAGGGGCATTAGCTCTTCTGGAGAAGGGGTGAATGGATGGTTGTGAGCCACCATGTGGGTGCTAGGAACAGAACCCTAGTCCTCTGGAAGAGTAGGTTGAGCTCTTCCTGCTGAGCCATCTCTTTAGCCCTATACCCAAATTCCTTAGAATTAGCCCTCCTTCCTTCAGTTTCTTCCTTTATGTTTTTATTTTATTTTGAGACATGGTCTCAATCTGTGGTCCTGGCTGGCCTGGAACTTGTTATGAGGTTCAGGCTGGCCTTGAACTTATAGAACTCTATTTGCCTCGGTGTTTTAGTGTTAGGATTAAAGTCGTGTACTACCACGTTTACCTGAAGTTTTTTTTTTTGTTTTTGTTTTTGTTTTTAATTATAGGAAGAACAATTCTAATAGTTTAAACAGAATGAATGGTGTTATGTTTCCTGGAAACTCACCAAACTATACTGACAGGTGAGAATATTGTGGTTTGTTTTGATTTTTAAATTGTCCAGAGTGTTTTCTGGTAGTATTTGAGTTAAGGCTCACTATTAAAAAAAAAATACACATACACATTTATGGGGAAGATAAAAGATAAATGTTGGAGACAGTAGGCTATTTGCTAATATGGGATAAGGCACAGATTCAAAAGCCAGAATCATTGCAAATACTTGTAACGTGTACTTTGGAAGTTGTAATTGTGTGCATGTGTTTTATTTTTATATTATTATTTCTAAAAGAAAATGATGTTTATTTATCTTATTATAGGTCTAATATAAACGGGCCTGGAACACCCAGGCCACTTAATCGACCAAAGCTTTCTTTGTCAGCCTCCTTGACAACAAATGGTTTGCCTGAGAGCACAGATAGCAAAGATTCAGACCTGCAGCTAAGTGAAGAGAAAGCCCACAGGTTTGTGTGTTTATAATTAAAGAGAGAGAAATGCATAGAAATTTAATGTTAAAGGTTTTTTATAGCACTATTTATATTCACAAGGTAGAATGGACCTTCTTTATTTAGTGAGCTTCATCTGTGGGTTTGTAAGATTCAGCCAGTAAAAGATCAAAAGTAATTGAGAAAGTTTGCATCTGTCCTGGTTAGGTATAGACAAAGTCTATACCCCTGTGCCCAGAGTGTTCATTTGCATTAGGTATTGTGTCACCTAGCGGTGATTCACATGTAAGGGAGATAATATGATTTAGTGTGTAAGTGTAAGAGGAAGCTCTGCATGTTCCTAGAGATCTTTAGGCTTTGGTGCATGCCATGGGGGTCCTAGAATTTCCGATGGGTCCTCAGGGACAGAACAGGCCTTAAAATGACTGAAGGAGATATGGCTTCTGGTTTGCATCAGTACAGCTAAAACTCAATATTGACATGATTTTTTAGAATTTTTCAGAAAGCTCATAGAACCTGACAAATTGGTCCTAATGGGAATATTCTGAAACCGTTTCAGTTGCTTTGGAAATCATTTTCTTAGGACAGATACTACCATTAATTTCAGTCAGTTTGTTAACTTTCTAATATTAGAGGTGAGAATATAGATTATGTGGAAAATGACTTTATTAATGACACACAAAAAAAATCTGCAGTGATTCTTCAGCATCTGAATCAGAAGATTCCTCACTGAGCCCTGTTAAGAATAAACATCCAGATGAAGATGCTGTGGAATCTGAGGAACATGAGGTGAAAAGACTGAAGTTTGACAAAGAAGATGACGTCGGAGAGACAGCTAGCCAAACGGTGTCCAGTGAAGTCTCTTCAGTTAGAGCAGAGGAAACGGAAACAGCCTCTTCCCCCCCTGAGAAGGACAGAGAAAGTCGAACCAGGCAGCATTGTACAGAAGAGGAGGAGGAGGAAGAAGAGGAGGAAGAAGGTGAGAGAGGGGAAGAGGTCACCCCTTCTTCCCCACACATGTGCACATGGGGCTCCTCAACCTGCTGCTGATGGGCTCTTATCCCACCTGTGTGTGTGCTGCTGAGTTTGAGGAGCTGTGAGCCATAGACACAGGAATCAGGAAACTTAACTGCGCTTGTTTTGAAAATGAATTTAACTACAACATTTGCTTATTTCTAGAATCGTTTATGACACCAAGAGAAATGATCCCAGAAAGAAAAAATCAAGAAAAGGAATCTGATGACGCCTTAACTTTGAACGAAGAGACTTCAGAGGGGAGCCATCAGACGGAGGGCTCTGGTGTGTCTCCAGCTCAGACAGACTCCACTTCAGAAAGGAGCGACCGTGCTGGGCCCTTGAGGAGTGGCTCTGACTCCCGGGAGACTCAGGGGTCAGGAGGTCCCCCTTCCAGTAAAACTGGGGAAAGTGTGTCAGGGTCGTCTATGGAAAATGACGAAGCCACAGAAGTCACAGATGAACCAATGGAACAAGACTAACTACTTAAAAACACTTAGAGGCAGTATTTTACATACAGTTCTGGTTTTACACTGTATAAAACTTTTAAGTAATAAATAAAGTGGACCTTTAGTTTTACAAGAGAAACAGGCTGTAAAATAAAGAACCTTAAGAATAAACCCTAAAAGAGTTGTACATGAAGAGCTGTGAATGCGGCTCCTCTGGGTCCCGCTTATTTCTGATTTTCTTGTTTTGTTTGGTTTTTCGTTTGTTTTTTCCTGGAGTACTCAAATCAGTGGTTTGTGTGTAGATTTTTTTTTTTTTTAATTTAGAATTAAAGTTTTTAAACTGGAAGATAATTATAATTTTGAACTTTAAAGATGATCTCATTTGGTTTATACACAGAAGGGTTTTTGTCTTGTCTCTTGCAGTTCCCATATTTTGGTCACAGTTTAAACATGTTAACATGTGAATTATAGGGTTTCATGTGGTTTCAGATTTTTATTGTTCGACTGTATAATGGGACTTTAAGTCATATATACATATATAGATTATCCTAAGGGGGAATGTTCTATTTTTCTGTTTCTATAAGAGATAAATACAGTGGATACTTTTTTATTGGTAATGACTGAGTTCACTTCTTTCAGAGACATTTTCTTTTTCTTCTGAGTAATTGAGACTAAAATCTGGCCCCTGTGAAAACCTGGGAATCTTTAAATCTGTTGAAATACCAGGTTAAACACATTCCAAGAGATCTGCGCAAACTAAATTCTTTTGTATACTTCTAAGGTGCCTGAGAAAAAAAGACTTCATTATTTATGAGAACGTGTGCTTTATCTTGGGAGTTGCACTCAAACATTAGCTTACTGTTAATAGAATGAGTGCTTAGGAGCCTGACATGAAACCATCTCAGAAGAGCCCACAGGTCCCATAACATTTGATTGCTTTTCTGAACATTATCAACATTACATCTATCTTTCTGAATTATCCTATATGCACATGGCACTGGTGCGAAACATCCCTGTACTGGAAGAATTAATAGAGTACATCAGTAATGTACCTGAGCTAAAATAAAATGAAGCTTTGGGGGTACACAGAAACCGCCATTTTGTATAACACTTGGAAGTGAGGTAATATTTTTGAACATACATCTCCAACAGCCAGTGTTACATTTTTCAGATCAACACAAAGCACAATGGTTACTCCTTTAAACTCAATATTTTCAAATCCACACATTTAAAGTCATGCAAGCTGCAACTTCCCTGTCAGAATTACTGGCTGCCAAATTTATACCTGTTTCTTCAGCTGTACTTTTTGATATTTAGAATTTTTAAATTTCTGTAAAGTAGATTTTGTAGACTGTAATGTGTTCACTGCCTTTGTGAAGCGGTATATAATTGTATAATTCTGTGTGTAACTGAATGCTCGGGCTTTCCATACAGTATTCATATAAAGCAATAAATATTAATGTTATGAAATATTTGAGTACATTTTTATCAAAGTACAAAAGAATCCCTTTTTTAGTTTCAGACATCTGAGGTACACAGATGGACCTGATAGTGATGCAGACGGTCTCTCACTGTCCTAAGCTGGCGATGGGAAGCCACAAGGTGTGCAGTCTGGCTGCTTAGACGTTACAATGGCTGAAGAGATACTTGGCTCCGTTTGTTTGTAAAGTAATACACTACTGATTGATGACCTTCAGGCTCACAGCAGCTGGATGGTATGTTTATGAATCTAATAAAATGGTCGATTTACTCACCCAAGAGGGGTGAGAATCAAATGTAACTTTAAGAATTTTTGACAGAAAAAAGGTTAAAATGAAGCAAATTTTAAGTGTGACAATTATTTGTAATGGCCTGTTACTTTATTTAGTTGAGGGATTACCAGTAAGAGCAGATTTTAAGCATTTTAGGTTTAGAATTTTTGAGATTTTCCTTAGGGTATTTATGAGATTGTTGTCAATAAACCTGTTCTCTAAGCTCCTGTGACCTTTGATAGTTTTTATTATGGTGCCATGGACCATTCACAAACAAATCAGTTCGCTGCTGGTTAAAAGTTGAAGATTTAGCATCGTGAATGGAGGTCTGTGGTTTTATTTGTAATCTTGCAGTTGCTATCTTTGCAAGGGGAAATGTATTTCTTTATTAAATAAAGTACAATTAATGGTGAATGTACCAAAATGACATCACTCAATTCTATGAGAGGTCTGCATTTTAACCTATAGTTTAATAGCTTTAATACTTATTAGCTATTCCTATGTTTATCATAGATGAAAGTCGTTGCTGTCTATAAAGATACATGTAGGGTACTGGTGAAGGGTCTCTCTAGGGCAGTTGGAATATTCATGACTTTGTGAAACCATGTTCAGGCTGTGGATGCATTGGCCCCTTGGAAGTTCATTTCCACAAGACTGTTAGATGCACTTACAGGAGACTGCAAGGGAAGCATCAGTTCTAACAAGACCTGAGTCATGTGAGTGATGAAAAGGCAAGTTGTAGGCATATTTCTTTAAGGTATCCAGCAAAGCCCTATGAGAAGATCCAGAGGGTCAAGACTTCGGAGGCTGCAGTAGCTGGTGATCACTAAGCTGTTCCCAATCCTAACAGAACTGGGCAATGCCAGTGAGTTATATACACATATGACATGGTTTTGCCATTTTTCCCTTTTAAAGAGTGAAAACGTTTTTGAAAACTCTTCAGTTCTGAAAATGTAGCAGAACAGAAGTGAGTAGTGAAAATATATTTTGAGTATTAGATAAAATAATCTACAGCCTTTCCCATATGTAACCAGAGCAGTGGAGTTACAACTCTGGTTTTTGAAAACTAATCCAGAAATCCTCCATCAGAAAGTTTTAGAGCATTGAGATCCCTTGTTTTATTCTGGCAGTGTAGATAGGCATGTATTTATGCATTTTGTAAAATCAAATTTTCAAGTTACGTAATGTACTAGCTTAAATGGTTCTGGGCAGAGCCTAAAGCTGCTGCAAAAATTGAATGTGAGACCTGTATTGAGGGTGGAAATGTACCTGCAGAGCCAAAGCAAGTTATCCTGGGTAGTGTTTCAAATTGTCTTTTGAGCTGGAGTTGCTTAGATCTGTTGGTTTTGACAAAATGAAGGTCGGTTCTTGAGATTTGTGCTAATCATAAGATGAATGGATGTAAAAACACCATGTAATTTTATATTGGGATTATGAAAATTAGCTTGACGGGGTTATTGGCCTAACAAGGATGCTAGTATGTGCTGGCTATAATACACATATTCCACATTTTAAAAATAATCAGGACACCAGAATTCTCTTCTTTCAATTTGGAGCCTAGATCGATCACTTTGCCAAATAAATGTATTATTTTCATAATGCAATAAAGTATAAACTAGAATTTTTTCATGTGTGGAATCACTTTATTTACTATTCTGACACACCTGTCTCTTCTCCATTGCCCTTCAGTTGAGCCACAGGGAGGAAGTCTAACATGAGACTCTAGTACTCAAAGCCATTGGCGGGTGCCATCAGGGAGAGTTGGGGTCCTAGGCCTGTGTGCAGGTGTCTGTTGACATAACCCGGCATTAGTTTGCATGCACTGATTTATGTGTGTGTTGGAATCTGAGAAACCTGACCTGAGGCACCTGCATGGGAACTGTAACAGGTTAGGACGAGAGCATCAGATTTCTTATTATTCATTCCCATTTGACCTTTGTGTTGTCACAGAATTGGCACTAATGGAAATTTAGAGTTGGCTTGTACTACCAGGAGCTGGGTGCCCTCTGGCTTCTTAAAGTGAAGCTTGTGAAACAGGCTTTAGTTTTAGAGTTTATGGTCTTTGGGTTCAGCGTACAATTTTTTTTTCACTACCCGAAAATGAGTAGTGGAAATCCAGTTTGAATGTTATTAGGTGATTTTAATACTGGGTTCGATTCCTAGCACCCACATGTTGGTTCACAATCATTGGGGGGGGGTCATCCAACTTCTTCCTTAGGTACTATGGTAGAGAGGCATATATGCACATAAAGCATCTGTATACATAAAAAGGGAGGTAACTGAGTTAATGTGATGGTTTGTGTAAGCTTGGCCCAGGGAGAGTCACTATTAGGAGATGTGACCTTGTTGGAGGAAGTGTGTCACTGTGGGGGTGGGCTTGGAGACCCTCTCCTAGCTGCCTGAGGATGCCCAGTTTGTTCCTGGCTTCAGATGAAGATGTCAAACTCTCTGCTCCTGCACCATGCCTGTCTGAATTCTGCCGTGCTCCTTAACCTCTGAACCTGTAAGCCAATTAAATGTCATTTATAAGACTTGCCTTGGTCATAGTGTTTGCTTGCTGCAGTAAAACCCTAACTAAGCCAGGTGATTGGACTTTTCGTTATGAGGGATGTCAGGATGATCTGCCCTGATTTTCTAGCTACACACACCCAACAACAGCACAAATAAAACAAGTTCACTTTCTGTTCTGCTACTTTTACTTCCATGTACCTCACTTTAGCCCTTCTGTGTTTATGGATTCCTAGGGTTTGAATCCTAACTCGGCCACAACTTGTTGCCTGGGTAATCACCAAAAACAAAAGAGCATCTGTTAGGAACCACAACAAGCCCTGGTGAGGGTTAGCTGCTACATCCATGTAAGGTCAGGTTTAGTACTAAGCAGCACTGTTGTGTGTCCGCAAATGAGGTCAAACTTCTGCAAACACGGGTTACTTATCACTGCTGGGACACACATTATAACCACGGGGTACATACTGGGGACACCCACCCACCTACACACCATTTATACAGCAGAACTTCATTCACTTGCACAAGGACAGGTGACATGCTTTACCAGTGGTTCCGCCACTCCTTGGTGCTGTTGGTGGCTTTTTAGAAATCAGGTTAAGAGAATCCTGTAGAAATCATGGTCCATCAGCTAGAGTAACTCTACCCTCACCTTGACTAGAGTGACTCCAGTGTGAACACTGTCTCTAGGTGGTACCAGCTATGAGATCCACACGAATGTCTGCATTTTCCAAGTTGAGATGTGGAACTTAGACTTCTGTGGAAGAGCCATCAATTAGTGTGATACACACTCTTTTGTCCATAACTTCAAACCCCGGCTGGGGGATTCAGGAGTTACTGGTAGCCAAGGAGATAAATACCCATTAAGGTGGCCGTGAGTGTTTGACCCTCAACCGCAGGGACAGAGCTTGCTTGCATGGAAGGTGTCCTTTTGTAGGATACCTTTGAAATAGTACACTGCACACTCTGACTGTCCTCCATTGAGGGGCCCAACTTTAAAACAAACAAACCCCACAGAAACATATACTTATTTACAAACACACTGTCCATGACATTCTTTTCCGAGAGACCAAATCCTAGTGGCTAAGAATCAGCAGCAAGGGACCATGAACTGAAGATGCAGGCAGATCTAGGTGACTTGCTGATAGGTTAAAGTGTGGTCTAAGGTGTTGATGCAAAAGCCACAGCTCTCATCTTAAACAGAACAAGACACTTTATTCTGGAATGTGAGTCACCATGTGGTTGCTGGGAATTGAACTTAGGACCTTTGGAAGAGCAGTCAGTGCTATTAACCACTGAGCCATCTCTCTAACCCCTACCTTTTAAAAAAGCATTATGGTTTTTTTTTTTGTATGGTAGAGAGTAAGCATCCCATCGCATGCATGCAAGTGAGGTCAGAGAGCAACTTGCAGAAGTCTGTTTTCTCTGGCTTTATGCAGCTTCAGGGATCAAACTCAAAGAGAGGGCTTAGGCTTGAGCAGCAAGCGTCTTTACCCCCTGAGCCTCAGTTTTGAAGATGCTTGTATTTTAGCTACTGATCAGATATCATGTTCACCCTGGTTATGAGGCTTGGGGTGAGCAGCATAACCAAGAATGACAAATATCTCCTCAGCTTACCTAAGAAGTGTCCTATTAAAGCTGGGCCAGCAAATCTGAAGTTTGGCAGACTGAGGCAGGAGAGTTTAGGATTCAAGGTCAGCCTGGGCTGCATAGTGAGACCTCACCACAAACAGAACAAAACATTTGCAAGTCTTCCTGTCATCTTCTGCGTAATGTGGAAGGGATCATCCTATAATCCACAGACGTGGGGTCATTTTACTTTTCAAGTTGACAGTAAGAAGTTCCACTCGGCTCCAAGTCACATAACCTGAAATAAAGGTCATACAGTGGTTATTTTGCAGGAGCAGAGTGAGGCTTTCTACTCCTTACCCACCCACCCCAGGAAGTAGGTACTGCCATCATCACTTCTTCCAAGATAAAACAACATCCCAGAGAAGCTGATTAATTTCTCTAGGGACACACAGCTGTGTGAACACTGAATAGGACCTTAGGACCAGTTTTTCCTTTTGTCTAACTTTTCTTGCCTGTACTAGGGATATTTGTAATAACTTCGTATTCATAACAAACTTTCCTGTTCCCTTTTCCTTCTACCAAATTCATCAACTAATCTTAGTAATGGCATTATGCAGGTCCCCTTGGAAGTAGGAAGTAGTCAGTATGTAAAAATGGGTGGAGTTCAGATGCCTCTCCACTGCTACCTCAGCTTATTGGTTATTTTATTGGTTATTCCTCAGTCTCTCTCTCTTGCTCCCTCTGTCTCTCCCTTCCCTGTGTTTCTCCCTTTCCCTCTATCTCTATCTCCCTTTCCGTCTCTCTGTCTCTGTCTGACTCTTCCTCTGTCTCTGTCTTCCTCTGCCTCTCTTTCTCTGTCTCTCAGTCTCGGTCTCCTACTGTCTCTGTCTCTGTCTCTCTCTCTCTCACACACATACACACACACACACACACACACACACACACACACGTGAGTCCATACACGTATTCTCTGGTGTTTTCTCCTGCCTTGCTTTTTGAGACACGGTCTTTTCCATATCTGAAGCTTGCTGCTTCTCCTAGGAAGCTAGCCCCTAGCAATCCTGCTTCCATAGGCCCCACTGCTGGGATTACAGATGCTGTGCCTGGCATTTATGAAGGTGCTGACTCATGAGCACCAAGTCTACAGCCTGTCTTCACTCCTTTGAAGGTTCCGTTTGATGAAGGACTTTCTGAAGGCGTCAGCTAACAGGATGTTCAGTTTCTTCAGTGGATGCTCACTGCTGTTGCTCTGTACACTTCAACCAACTGTGACTAAAACAAACCTAGGACAAAGACTGCTTGACTCCCAGTCGTTAGAAAACTTCAGGCACCAAGAAGAAGTCATCCGACTTGTTACCGTTATCACTATCTCAACAGGTAACTTCTTAGCCTGCCGCCCCAAGTAAGTGTTCCCACTTTGAGTTTTATGTCTTAGACAGAAGTGACAGAAGCGACTTTAAGAAAAATCGCCAGTTTGCCAGTGTACCAGACCAAGCCATCGCATGGATGGAGCAGATGCATGGCCTCGTGGTGCCCCCTTGTGGTCATGAGTCTATCTGCAAGATGGTGTTCGCTTTTTTTTCTTTTAAAAAAAGAAAGGAGCGAGGGAGGGAGGGAGGGAGGGAGGGAGGGAGGAAGGAAGGAAGGAAGGAAGGAAGGAAGGAAGGCAGGCAGGCCTTACATATGTTTTTAGTCAATACATTTTAAGGTGTGACAGACTGGCCAAAACAAGGCAATTCATCAAATTTTAACCTCTACATAAAATGGACATTTTCTTCAGCATTCTCCACTAGCCTTGCAGCGAGAGATGCCAAAACATTTTGAATGGCAACAATGAGCCGGGGAAGGGAAGCTGGGCCAGTGTGTGAGAACCAGACCTGGACCCAGAAAGCCAGTGGAGAGGCAGAGACCTGGGGCTGGAGTCTGTACTCTCGGCGGGCTTTAAAAAATGAGATTCCTTCCTTGGCCGTCTGCACAGCGCCACATACAGAATAAAGACAGTTTCAGAAGGAAAAGTGCTGTGGACTGGGGGAAATAGACCTGTGGACGTGGTTAAGAGGTCTGTTCAAACCCTCACTTTTCGTTAGAGAAACAGCCCTCACTGGGCTGGTGAAACGGCTCAGGGCACAAAAGTGCTTGACACACAACCCTGGGATCTGAATTCCATTTTAAGAACATGGTAGAAAGAGAGAACTGACTTCTAGAAGTTTTCCTCTGACCTCATGTGTACTGTGGCATTCACACCCAAATTCACACACACACACATCCTACACTACCTCTCTCTCTCTCTCTCTCTCTCTCTCTCTCTCTCTCTCTCTCACACACACACACACACACACATCCTACACTACCCCCCCCTCTTAAACACACACACACACACACACACACACACACACACACACATTTAAAAAAATCAAAACGGAGAAGTCCTTCTTTATCAACAGCCTTGTGACACGTCATTGTAGAGCAAGTTAGGAAGAGAGTCTTAAGTCTAAAGCTACTGTCACGAATAGCCCCTATTATCAAACATGGAGAAATCAAGCTGGTACTCAGCTGGAAGCTTCACCTGATGGTAGATTTCTGGAAGATGCTGTGCAGGCTTCCGGAGTAGAGCAGTAATCATCAGACTCACTCATCTTAGAGCAACAACAACTGCCCAGCATGATGATATACCCTGTGTGGTTTGAATAGGTTTGCCCCTCTCACCCCTCCCCTGCCCCCAACCCCATATACTCATGTGTTTCATTACTTGGCTCACGACAGAGGACTGTATTAGGAGACGTGACTTTGTTGGAGGAAGTGTGTCACCGTTGGGGTGGGCTTTGAGGTCTCTAGGCTCAAGCTCTGCCCAGTGTAGAATTCTAGTCCCTTTCTGTGGATGAAGATGTAGAACTCTTGGCTCCTCCAACACCATGTCACCCTGGACGCTGCCATGTTTTCTGCCATGATGATAATGGACTGAACCTCTGAAACTGTAAGTCAGCCCCAGTTAAACTTTTTTTAAAATAAGAGTTGCCTTGGTCATGGTGTCTCTTTACAGCAATGAAACCCTAAGTAAGACACATCCACTGATGCAGTAGAGGCATAAATGTTATGGGGGTAACCAACTACCTTTTGGTTGTGTCTAAGACCTGCTCTATGAGATGGAACTCATACTTGGCATCATTAGTAGGGTCACAGACTGTGTCTAGACAGGCCATAGGCCCTGGGAGGGAACAGAATACTATTGTCTGTTGGATGGACACTCTATAGAAACCACTCCCAACACTCAGTGTATCTCTTAGCCATCCACACAGAAGCTTCCTCTTGCAACAGATGGCGATTAATTCTAAGACACTCAACTTAGTCTGGTCCATGCCCAGAGAATAAGAGACTATGGTATGCTTCATCCTAAATGAGAATTATAAATCACACGTCTATAGCCAAGGCCCAATGGTCTTCAAGGGACAGGTGGCAGAGAGATGGTTAGAGACAGAAGTGATGTTACCCAAGAAAGCGGCATTATCCAGACATATCAGAAGAGTCGCACATATAAACTCACAGCAGTTGTGACTGCATGCACAAGCCCTTCATAAACTCAAGTCAACATGGACTGGGGGTGGACAGGAAGTCCCACCACTAGCTGAAGGGCAATTGGCAATTGACAGCTACTGGGAAAGGGAGAGCCTGTTTTCTCAAAACCTTTTAACCCTGGTAAGGTGACTAAACACGGGTACTTCCCGCTCCCAAGAGTACTTACACAACAACTGAATTCAATGTTTTGTTTTTTAAAGGAAAGAAAACTAGAAGTTGAGTGTAGGAAGGGGAAGATAGAGAGGGTGGATCGTAGAGTTGGGGGGAGAGAGGTCAATTTGATCAAAACACACTGTATATGAGAGATGGCTCAGTGGTTAAAAACAAGAGAGCTGGGTGCCCACAGGGTGGCTCAAAGTCATTTATAAGCTCAGATTCAAAGGGTCTGACGCTCTCTCTGGCCTCCTTGGGCTCTGAATGCGTGCAGTACACAGAAGCGCACACTCACGAAACACCCATACGCACAGCGTTAAAACAAACAGCTCTTTGAAAATACATCGCATGACACTCTCAAGGAATTAATTACAAACCTTGTTTAAAAAACTCCTTATCCATGTGAAATTTGAATTTCCCTCAGTGTCCTGAGCACAGGTCTGAGAAAGCAAGTGTGTTTGTCCGACCACCCTTGCTGGACTCACAAAGGATCCAGGTGTGGGCCTGTGCTGTGTCTGCGTTGGGTTTTCTGATGGTCTGTGGATGACTTTCCCCCTGCCTGCTGCTTTGTTCTGCCTGTGCTTTTCCACAGCCTCAGCACACACAGCTGGGTACAGAGGGCGACTTCCCAGGTATCTGAGAGGCAGGCTATTGAGAAAAAAACATGGCTCCTGTCTGGGTTCCTTTGGCCATGGGTTCCACGTACACCTGCTCATTGCTGTTCCCACAGTGAAAGAACAGGCTTTGATGACAAAGAGGGACCTTCAGGAACTTCACCCTTAGCAGGTGGAGCTAAATTAGGACCCATCGGGGATGAAATCCCAGCTCTTATTCTGGAAGGCCTGGAGACTTCAAACAGAAGGAAAATGTCTTCACTTGGCATGGCTTAGGTAAGGCCAGTTACGTCTGAGTGGCTTGTGCATTGTCAAGTAGGGGAGATCGTGTCACTGAGGATTCATCTGAGGATAAGCATGCTGGGAGTGTAAACCCATGGTGCCATGTGTGTGGGCCCACTAACCACGCACATTTGCATTTTGCTTTAGCTAAGAGGGAACATGGTAGACAGGAGCTGTCAGGGAGAGGAGGCCCAGATGTGTGTGAAGTTCTGCTCTCAGAGGTGCTGTTTCCTTACAGAGCACATAGGGGCATTCTTCCACAGTGGCATTCTAGAGCTACTGCAGGAGGATGGAGAGTCTGAGGCTAGTCTGGGCTAGATAGTGAGTTTCAGACTACCCTAGACTATGAGACCCAATTTTAGGGTGGGGGAATACCTGGGTCCCACTGCCACTTGTAAGCTGTCCCAAGCTTCAGCTTCTCCAGTGAAGAATGCTTGCTCATGGTAGGGAGTGACACACCCAGGCAGGCTGGAGTCCCAGCTTGACTCACTGCAGGAAGTACTGAAGGAGCTGGCCCAGGTGGAGGGGGGTGGAAGGTGGTATAGGGAGCTGTGGGGCGTAGGCCCACTGTAGGAGTGCAGAGGCAGCTCCAGAAGGCAGGCAAGGGCAAGGCTGTGTTCTTCCTCTTCTTTCCCAGCCTGGTGCCATGTGTGGGTGAAGAAGAGGCCCTCACTGGATTAGAAAATTCAGCTGTGAGAGACCCAGAGCTGCTCGTGAGGAACCCGTAGTGAGCAGGATTGAGCAGTTGTTTTTGGGAATTTTTCTCTATCACACTGTGGAAGAATCCAGGTTTTTCTTAACATTTGAGCAGCTCTTTAAATTATTTATTTATTTATCTTTATGTATAATAGTGTTGCTGGGTAATGGTGGCACACACCTTTAGTCCCCGCACTGGGGAAGCAGAGGCAGGCGAGTCTCTGAATTCAAATTCAGCCAGCCAGAGTGAGTTCCAGGACAGCCAGCGCTACACAGAGAAACCCTGTCTCAAAACAAACAAACAAACAAACAAAAAGAGTGTTTTGCTTGTGTGTATGTATGTATACCACATGTATGTAGGATGCCAGAAGATGCTGCTGAATCCTCTAGAACTGAGCTTATAGACTATTGTGAGACCTACCATGTAGGTGCTGGGAACTGAACCCAGGTATCTGGAAGAGAAGCCAGAGAGTGCTCTTAATCTCTGAGCTGGCTCTCTGGTGCCTACAGCAGCTCTTTAAGCTGAGTGGACGCTTGGCCCTCTACTGCACCCCTTCCCCACTCATGGTTTTAAGACAGTGTCTCACTGCATAGCCCAGGCTAGCCTTGAACTCATGGCAAAACTCTTGTCTCAGCTTCCCAAATGCTGACATGCAGGTGTGTACCACCACACCTGGACCCCTTTCAATGTTCTTTGTTCATCTAACTAGAGTTTGAAAACCAATCATGGTAACTCTGAAATTGGGCAGTATATTACCTATGGAGTGAATGTGAGGATCGTTTAAAATCCGCACTCTTGTGATGCCTTTAGCTTTGGATGCTGGCTCGCTGGGAACCTGTACTCTAACAAGCAGGGGGCAGGCTCAGCATTCTGAGGCACAGCTAAGCCTGGGAACTATTGGGCCAATCTCTCTTCCATTTGTAATTTCCTCCTTTGCTTAAAGTGGCATACTCACTGTAGGACCAGTGGCTACCAGTTCAGTGGTTCCCAGAACGGGAATTGCATCTTCAGCTTCATCCTGAAGTCTACAGGATGTGAGAGCCCTGACTCCTGGGTCCTAATGGAGTCCACTGAGTGAGCCCCCCAGGGTGCCCTTCCCACCCTGTGTTTAACAAGCCCCCCAGAGACTTCTGTTGCTGGCTGAGATTTGAGAAGCAACTGGTGTGTGTCTTTTCTTTCCTTCCTTCCTTCCTTCCTTTCTTTCTTTCTTTCTTCCTTCCTTCCTTCCTTCCTTTCTTCCTTCCTTCCTTCCTTCCTTTCTTTCTCTCTTCCTCCCTTTCTTTCTTTCCTCCTTCCTTCCTTCCTTCCTTCCTTCCTTCCTTCCTTCCTTCCTCTCTCTCTCTCTCTCTCTCTCTCTCTCTCTCTCTCTTTCTCTCTTTCTTTCTTTTTCTTTTGGATTTGTACATGGAGCCCTAGAGTTCCAACTGTGCTAAACCACTTTCTCTAGTTGTGAGGCATTTACTGCAAATCCTTTGGGAAGTAAATCTTTCACAGGGAAGAACGTGGCTTTGGGAGGGTGCCCCACACCCTCTTGTAGTTAATTAATTAATTAATTTGGTGGTTCTGGGCATCAAACCCAGGACTCGAAGCACACCAGGCAAGTGCTCCACCACTGAACTACATTCCCAGTTCCTTAACCAGACTTACGGTACAACCGAGAAGGAAAACACCAAATTTCTAACCCCTCCAGACTCTTGAGCCAGCTACTGTCTGAGGGAGCACCTCTGTTTGTATTTATATCACAAACTAACTCCCCACACGCAAGGAGTGGGTTTGGGGAAGGGTCTGTCTCATAACACCAGCTTTCTCCTTTTTTTTTTCCAAGTCAGCTGTGCCCACAGCCACTCCGCCAGGCCATGGCTTGTCCCCTACACTCTTTTCTACTCCTGGGTGTGAAATCTTTGGGTTGATGTTCTCACAGATGAACTTCTGCCCACTGCCTAGTTTGTGGCCACCTAGGGTCAGCAAGGTGTCCTTTGGACAGCAAGGGATGGCAGAGGGTGGAACTCAGGAATCTGCTGCTGCTCCCAAAGATGAGGGGGAAAATTTGTGTTGGAAACATTATCAAGAAATACGGGAGGAGCGGCGATCCAGTTGGATCCTTGTACAAAGTGGTTGAGGGACTCAAACTAAGTAGGTTTTCCCCAAGGAACCTTCTCCCTTCTAATGACCCTGGGCCCTTGCTGGCCCACCACACACCCAGCTGAGGCCGTCTCTCTTTGGCATCACATGGCAGCCTCTGTTTTTTCTGCCCCAAGCTCCAGCTTCTCTTCCTTCTCAGGCTTGGTGGATTTCTGTGGAAATCACCCTTGTGTGTTCTCTGTGTTTCCATTAATTGGCAGCAGCCTCATCAAAGGAGGTTGCTTAAGAAAATGTTGGCAGCCAGAGGAGGCTTGGAGCTCAGATCCGGTCTTCTTGCAGCAGGAAGCCCTTTCTTCCCGAGCCTAAACAAATCCCAGGACTTCCCCCAGCTCCCCTTCCCCTCAGGCTCAAGCTGGCTTTGAAATCCAAGGGAAAGGGTTCAGGTGTAGCCTTATTTTGGCACAAGCCCTAGTTCCTGTTATTTTAAGAGTTTATGCACATTACCCGTTTTCCCACATAAGACTTAATAAAAGTCATGTGTATTCCCTTTTCAGGTTAAAGTTCATCAGCTTGTCGCCAAGGCCAGTTGGATCCTGGTGTTGCAGTTCATATTCGAGCCACGAGGGGGAGCACGATACTTTGAGAAACATCGGCATTTCCCTCAATTTTCTGGCAACCCTCCTCCCCTCACCCCCACACCTCATCTTGCTACATGTGGAGCCGCTAATGAGAGATACAACCAGAGACTGTTGCAGGGAATTTGAGAATTCAAGGAGATTTGAGGCCACTAGTGTTGTTCTGTAAATAATTAATACCGCTGGTCAGCAGGTGGGTGTGGACCGTGCTGGCTGTAATCATTGGCATTTAACGCTTTAAGTGGACAGTGGCTAGAGGCCGGTTTCCTACCTTAATGAGTGAGTTAGAATCTGCCCCCCCCCCAGGCACCGTTAATTGCTAAGAACTGACCTTTGAGCTGGACTGTAAAGAAGCTCGAATTAATAACATTTTGGTCCCCAGAACTCGTGTGATAATTATCTTTAGCGGCCTGTAGCAGCAGTAAAGGGATCTGGGCCAGACCTTTCCGGGCAGAATTATGAGTTTGGAAGTCCAGGGAAGGACAGAAGGGGCGGTGGTGCCTGCCATAGCTGGGATCCTTTGGACAGACTTGTGGGTCCATGCGCACAACATGAAGAGTTCAGGGAGTTGTTTAACATTTGTGACATTCTGGTAAGGCTGTTTCCTGTTAACTACTTATTTATTTATAATTACAAATTTTATGTGTATAAGGTCCCCCTCCCGCGTGTATGGAACTGCATTACATGGGTGCAGTACCCCCTTGGTACTAGAAGAGGGCATCAGATTCCTTGAACCTGGTGGTCCAGAAACCTTCCTGCAGTTGCTGAGAACTAAACCTGGGTGACCTGCAAGAGCATCCAGTTATCCTTAATGACAGAGCCATTGCTCTAACCCTCACTCTCACTTTTAGAGAACGGAATGGGTGTAAAATAGCTGGACACCTATTCGCTCAGCTCTTGTAGCAGCAGAACGAGCTCCAGTGTGATTTCTGTGCTGTGTGGGAGGCAGAGGATGGAGGTAGGGTGAGGGTGGGGGTAGAGGCAGGCGGACCTCTGTGAGTTTGAGGCCAACCTTATCTACATCCTGAGTTTCGTGAGAGCCAAAAACCACACAGAGAGACCGTGCCTCGAAACATAAATGAACGCATAAGTGAATAAATAGAAAAGACAGCAACGTAAAAGGAAGAAGCGTTTCACCATTGAAGGGCAGTTCGTGTTGCTGCATGTGCAGTAAGAAAGAAGAGAGCCATCGACACTGGTTCTTAGCTCACTTCCTCCTTTCTCTTGAGTCTGAGACCCCAGTCCCAGGGATGGTCTTATTCACGTTTACAGTGAGTCCTCCCTTCTCAGTTAACCCAGTCTAGAGAATCCTTCATGGATATTTTTGTCCTAAAACATTCTAGATCCCGTGAGGTTGACAAAACTGACTATCACGTTGGCACAGGGGCTGTGCCACCGAGCTAAACCCTAACCCCAAGGTACTTTGCATGACTATGCAAAAGAAGCAAACAGGAGCTTTGATGGGCAGCGTTGTAGGAGCAAGGAAGAAAGTGTACTTTCCAGACAGTGCCTATGACTGCGTGGAGGAGAGGGGATGGAGAAAAGATGCCCAAGGAGTCAGCCTCCATCTATGCAAAGAGCTTCCCAGAAACAGGGTCCAGCCTGTGCAAAGGTCCTGCCATGGTCTGGGATGGGTGACGAGGGTAGAAAAACAACAACAGAACAACCAAACAGGCAGGTGAGGCTAACCTTTGTCATCCATAGACTCCCAAACTGTCTCCCATGAGTCCGTCTTTGCCAGGCATATGTGTTGCTGTCAGACACAAGACAAGCCTGTGGCGAGATTCCAGCTCATGTCACCTTTTCTCAAAAAAAAAAAAAAAACATTTAATTCATCCTTCCTGGCCTCACTGGTTCCCAAAGGAAGGCCCAGCTGCCAACTCTCTCTCTATTATAATCTCCCTCTGGCCTCCTCCATCTGCTTTGGACCCCAGCAGAAGCTGGCACCGTCATCCCTGGACCATCAAGCCCTACATCTTGTTTAACCTGCTGAGCTCTGACACCGGCCTCGGTTCAAGGGCGAGCCAGGCCTTGGGGATGGGAGGAAGAGAGAAGTGGGCCAGGTGGAGGAGGAGGAGGGTGCTGCCAGGTAGACAGTGCACGTGGGCTGTGGTGGTGGTGGTGGGCAGAAATGGAGGGTGTGCCGCTCAGCTGTCCATCAACAGGAACTGGCCAGCTAAATTCAGATTTTTTAGTATCATGGGGTATCTGGCAGCCATTAAAATAAGGATCTGATGCTGTATTTGGCCTAAGGAGTTAGATTCAAACATCTCCATTAGATACCATGCGGGACCATTTCCAAGGGACTCTATAAGAGCTTCTGCAGAGCTCAGAAGACAGAAGAAGGGGTGCATGCCTGAAGGGCTCCCTCTGAAGTTCAGGGGTACAATCACTGCTCAGCATCCCAGTGGCAGTTAAAGGGACATGTGGCTCTAATGCTTTTGTGTTTCCTTCTTAGCATTAAGGCGAATGGATTGTGTGTCATTCTCCTCGTTTGTCCGTAGAGGGGGCTATGGAGCTGGCTCCGCTGGTAAAGTGCTCTCTGAGCCTGAGAACCCTAGTGGGATCCCCAGTGCCTATCCCAAAGCCAGGCATGGCACTGTGGGCCTAGAATCCCAGCACTAGGAGGCAGAGACAGGAGAACCCTGGAGCTTGCTCGCTAGACAGTCTAGCTGGATTGGGAAGCGTTGCGAGACCCAGGTGCAAAGAATTCAATGAAGTCATCTGATGTTGACTTAGGGACTTAACAAGCACACAAATATAGGTTCGCATATATACAGGAGTATATGCATATGTCCTAAACACGTGAAATTATGGTGGAATTAAAGTTCTGTTATATGTTGTAGCAAGTGATTGAAAACCTTTATAAACTGTAATGTGTATCTAACATTTATTTGGTAGGTGCTGAAGGATGTATGTATATAGGTATGTATGTATGTGTATATGTATATGTACATATGTATGTATACAAATATATAATATGTAACACGTATGTTATGTATCTACAATATATGTTATATACATATAATATATTCTATGTACACACAATATATACATTTAATTGATTGATCCACTGGACTCCTGTTACACTGATCATACATACATCCGATCAGTTCTTATCTGAGTCTATCAGTGAAGAAACAAAGAAAGCACCAGAGAGAGTGACTAACTTCCCCGAGGTCACACAGCTTGTGCTGAGTAAGGATTTGAACTCAGTCGCTGGCTCTGAGCTGCAGTGCTGTGCTGGTCTGCTCTTACCCAGGCTTTGTGCTGCAGGGCTCCTCAGAGCCTTAATGAGCTAGTACACCTTGTGACTCTCTAAAGGGATTCACCAGACCACAGCACCCTGCTTCAGGAGCTGACTATCCCTGGAGCTTTAGAGAGGGTCTCTAAGGAGCTAGGTTGTGGCTCGGTGGTAGAGTACATGACTAGCAGATTCATATCGCCACACAAAACACAGTTAGAAAACCAAAGACCAAATATAAGCTGTGTTATTTTAGTCATTTCGGTAAAATTTATCTTGAAAGAAGCCACTGCACACAAGACTTTTGTCCCCAGGGTTGAGCCACCTTTCCAAACCCCAGTGCAAGGTGAGCGTAATCTGTTTCTCTTCCTAACTGGTTTTGTGTCAAATCCACGGGTTTGTTTCCCTTTCTTGGTACTGACCGGTGCAGGTTCGGAACTCTGGAGCCTGGACTTTCTTGGGGTTTATTGGTGGGGCCCCCATCCTGCTGTGTCTAAGGTAATGTGTGCAGCTCGGCTTCCAAAGGTCTGGTGGCAGCTGAAGATGCGTCCCGAGCTGCAGGGATCTCTTGCAGAAGCCGCAACGAATCTAAGTTCTGGACACCTGGGGGAGAGGTCCCCAGTCGCAGCATGGCTGGCCACACTGACTCTTTTCCATAAGCAAACAGAGGCATGGGAGCGTGCCAGCCGCCCTTCCTGTGGCACACCCCGGTGGGGTTGGCTGTGCTCTGCTGGGCATTTTTATTGTGTGTCTCAGCTCCCTGATACACTCTGAGGGAAGCCCTGTTCTGCTTCGACAGGCTGGGAGTGAGTGAAAGCACTTTAGCTAATTCAGAGAAGGAGCCGGTGGCAGTCCCTTCTTCACAGCAGCTCCCCATCACTGCCCTGGTTCACTATCTTGGTCCCACTGCCTTGGGACCACCAAGCAATGCCTCCACACCACAGTGAAACCGTTTTCCATCAAGCAGCCTTTCTCCTTGCTTCCTGACAGCTATCCAGTCGAGTCCCATCTTGAGTCACATGGTCCAGTGACTCCACACAAATGGAGTTGTATAATATAGGCATTCGGGTTTGGATTCTTTATTCAGCATGGCATTAGAGTTCATGCATGTTGTAGCATATGTTAGTATAGCAGTCCCTTTTACGGGCTGCATAATATTCCATTATAGATATACTGCTCCAATTCTAAATATATTTATGTATATATTATTGCTGCTGCTGCTGGCTTTACTCATTGATGCTTCTTGCAGTGGTGAATGCAGAACCTCACAACTGACTAAAGGGCACGGCTCAAGCCTAAATGGGACATCTAGTTCACCCCCTCAAGGGCTCAGGGAAGAATGGAAGAGCCTGTAAGAGCCTGAGGGTGGGATGGCATGCTGTGGAATGCTGTCCCCTGAATATGACGTGACATTGCACATGAATCCACAGTAGCATGGGGATTTGTAGGTAGTCAGTGTTGCTGGGAAGGTGTTCCCGTAACCATGCTATGCTTCTATAAGCACCCTTAAACTTATGGGAGTGCAAGAAAAAAGACAGGGAAGTTGTTGAGACCAGTGGGGGAAAGGGTTATCAGAGTGCTGGTGGAGACAAGAGAGAGGGAGGTAAGATTCAGTAGTGGGGAATGAGTAAGACCAACACACACACACACACACACACACACACACACACACGCACACGCACACGCACACGCACACACGCATGTATAAAAATGTCATTGTGAAACTCGTTATTATGTGTACTTAATGTATGTCAATAAAAATAATAGTCCAGGGGCTAGAGAGGGTTCAGTGGTTAGAAGCACACACTATTCTTGCAGAAGGCCCAAGTTTGTTTTTCTAGCATCCATGCGGGTAGATTACAGCTGCCTGTAACTTCAGCTTCGAGGGGTTCTGAACCCTCTTCTGGACTACGAGAGCAACTTAACTCACACATATGCATCCTCATACACAGACACAAACATGTAAATAAAACAGCAGGTCTTTAAACAAATACTATTCTTCTATAGATGTATGTGTGCAAATCTATAATCACACTGCACTGTGTGTGTAGTGCACATAGAATGTGTGCCTCTCCTTTAGAAGATAAGCATCCACATTTATTCGTACGTAGCATAACAGTTTACACTGAGAGTCACTGACCAAGTTTCCTTGGCTCTTTGAGCCTCAGTCTTTTGATCTGTAGCCGTAACTGTCCCTTAGAAAAGGAGAGAGGCATGGCTGTTATGTGTCTGGCAACATTCCAGGTGCATACTGAAAGTGTCAATAACACCCACAAGTCTTGTTGGTGATGTTTTGTCTCAATTTAGTGTTTCTCAAAAGTAGACCCCTTGATAAGGATTCGCCTCCAGGTAGCTTCAAAGAGTCATCTTGGGAGGTAAGATTCAGAAAGGGACAGAGCCCAGCTGGTTGTCAGTACTCCTCACTTCTGAGTTCTGAGTGTGCACTGGCCTTCTGAGTACATCCATCTTGCTAGGGGACCAAGGGCCTAGCATCTAGTCCCCAAAGTCTGTTGTAATCCATGAAAGACTCATCTAGGGAGTGGGAGAGTCTAGGTGCTCCCCAGTGAAGGCCACAGAGAGCCCTCCGGCACAGCAGTTATGGTTTGTGTGAGGCCTGGGTGCTGGGCAGTGGGCAGCGTGGCAGATGTGGGCGTCCAGGCTGTGCTGTCGGCTGTGTGCATGGGTGCCCAGCATCTCACGTCAGTCCCTGCTCTCTGCCTTCGAGAATCCTGCAGGACAGCACGCTCCGCTCCCTTATCAGGGAAGCAGGCGGCACAACAGGCTTTATGTCTCAGTCTTGTTCTAACTTCCGACAGAGCCTAGTTATTTTGGAAATGCCCCCCTGGCTGATTCTAGGCGATGCCCGGATGCAGTGTGATACAACCCTCAGTAAAGCGCTCCACACCAGGACCTCAGAGACCCACGCAGCACGTGCTGCGATCCCTGCTTCCTGGGCTGTTTCAGACGAAGTGCAAAAGCCCCCGAGAATAACCTGTGCTCAAACCTATTCATGTCACTGAGATAACTGATCGAGTCTAAGAGGATACACATAGAGTGTCGTTTCCCAGACAACAGAGACGAACACTTCAGCACACTCGGAGCTCTGCCCTCGAAAGACTATGCAATGCTTTTAGGTTCTGTCTCCTTTGGTGGGCAGTGTTGACTGTGTATCTGGTCGCCTGTCTCCACCTCCTTCCCCGTCTGCCTCTGCTCTGGACTCTGGAAATCACCTCGGTCACATTTCCAGCTTCTTTTAGAGTGGCTGTGCCTGTGACCCAGTTCTTACCACAGAAGGTCAAGGTCCTCTGGGCGCGGGGAATGGTTATGAGAACAGTTGTTTCTCAAGCAGCGGACACAGCACCTTCTCCCTATCTGGAGCACAGATGCAGCAACTAGAGATTCAGCAACCATTTTTTTTTTTTTTTTTTTTTTTTTTTTTTTTTTTTTTTTTTGGTAACCATAAGGCTGGAAACCATTTGCCGAGGTAAGAGAGACACCTTTGGGTCTTTTGCGATGTCACAAAGACATAGCGACGACGCAAAAGTATCTTGTCTATTGGATTTACAGTATAAATGTTTACATCACTCAAACCATTGTTACTCGGAGCCTAAAACATTTCTAATAAATACTGCCTCTTCTGAAAACTTGATTTCACGACTCCCAGGTGGTGCATTATGGGTATGGTCTATGCAAGAAAAATGATGAGCAGTTCCAAATAGGTGAACCCTCGTTAAAGATGCCAATCAGTATCAACTAGGGGACACTAAGGCACTGGTTATCATCAATTAGGAGACCCATCCTCAAAGGAGCTGGATAACATCAGCTAGGGGACCCATCCAAAGGAGCTGCGTACCAACAACCAGGGGATCCATCTTTAAACATACGGCTTGATTTCAATTAGGGGACCCAGCCCCAAAGGCACTGGCCACTGTCAACTTTGAGGACCCATCCTCAAAGGCATTGGTCATTTATCAAGGTGTTAGCACCTCTGTGCCATAAATGGAAATGCAAGTGTCTGTGTGTGACCCAGTATATTACAAGAAAGACATTAGTCAAACCTACTATGTGGGTAGCCTTTGGGGCACCTGGCTAGTACTTCTGAGCACTGTCAAGATGTAATGAGAGAAACTGTCACTGTGCATAGGAGGCTTGAGGAGGAGTGGTTTATAGAAGCTGAATGCACATGGTAGGAAGAACATGCATACAAGAAGAACATTAATGAAAATAATTGGTGAATTTAACCAGGCATAGTGGTTTAGGCCCTTTGGGAGGCAGAAGCAGGAGGAATTTGAGTTCAGGGCTCTTCTGGGCTCTAGAGAGATCCTTTCTCAAAGTATCTAAAGGCTCAGCGGTAGAGTGCCTGCCTTCTCAATACCACGAGGAGAAAAAACTGTTAGTGGAATTCAGGTAGAATCTGGAGGTTAGGGCATAAGATTTGCCAACAGTAGTTGGCTTTGAAAAGTGCACAGTGATGATGCTCACGATGAGGGAGTTTAGCGAGGCTCAGTCCTGTCAATCACAGAGCTTTAGATGGTTAACTTAAATATACTGTGCACGAGTGACTAATACAGTCACTTAACTGGTCAAAGTGCTGTGCATTCGTGACTGTGGAGTACTTAGCTCTGAATGTGACCTCCATACCACACTCTGTCTTCCCGAGGGGGACACCGAGGAAGAGGGGATGGACAGGCTTTTGAGAGCTGAAGGTGACATGGTGTCTTCTGTACACAGCAGGCACTGTCCTCATGATCTTGCAGAGCCTGTGGCTGCTTACACATGACCTTCCCAAGATCAGACAGCCAAACTTCCAGCACAAATCGGGGAGGGTCACAAAGCTCCACTCCTGGCTGAGGAACTCTTGGCAGTCAGTGGCCACTGGATGAGGAAGAGTTGGTTTTCTTCAGGGACGTGGTCTGTGGTAGGTTGCCCATGCTCCAGTGGATGGCTCCAAACCCATGTGCCAATGGGCAGCACTAATTAGACTCAAATGAGTTATATGGAAAAGAAACTAGAGAGGACAAGAAGTTGGGAGGGGAACACATTGGGGAGGGAGTCTGGGAGAAATCTCAGGGGGAGATAGGGTAAATATCACCAAACACAGAGTTCCATGTGCATGCATGGAACTCTCAAATAATAAATGGGAAAACATATTAAAGCACCATGCTGCATTCTTTATTGTTTTGGGGTCTCATTTGTGTAGGCTTGGGCTTAACTTACCGACTACCAGCTGTTTGAGATGTTGGGGCTTCCAGAACACAGCCAGTGATCACCCTTGCTTCATTCACCCTTTGTTTTCAAGGACAAAGGATAATTTTGCAGCATCCTTCCCTTCCTCAGGCTACTCAACCCCAGAGATGTTTATGCCTTTTACCAAATTTTTTCATTTACTCAAAATTTACATTTGTATAGTTTACTTATTTTAAATTGATGCAATTACATTCTTGCCATTTAATTTATAATGTGATTACTTTCATTAATTGGAATTTGTATTCGATTTTGTTTTTTTTTTTCTTTTTAGTTATTATTTTATTGTCCTGGGAAGGATGGCAAACAAAGGCAATGGTCACGGTTGGCACAGCCAGCACTCTGAGATCATGGATGCTCCCCTCCTGGAGCCAGGGTGGCTTCTCCACAGCCCTATTCTCAGCAGCTGGGACAGGCACAGTAGACCATCCAGGCACACACACAGGGCTTGGCACATGGGCAGGGAGTGGGCTCAAGACTTGGCTTGAGTTCCTGGCTGTGATGCCTTGGGTTTTGGCAGAAGGCACCAAGCTGTTCCTTGTGTTCCTGGAGCTGGGGACATCTGTGGTGTGGTCAGAGCAGATGCCCACCTGGCAAGGCACCCAGAGGACAGCAGACCCAAGACTTGGGGACCAGGTTTGCTAACACTGTGGGAGCAGCTGGGTTTAGCCACAGTTGCATCCTAGGGTTTCTCCTGTAAAGAGCACACAGAGCGGCTTTGTTTTCAAAGCCACTTCAAGCTGGTTCTCTGCATCAGTCACAAAGGACTACAAGACTTGTTGAACAACCATGGTGCCTGACTTTCCAAGTTACAGTGTTGTCCCTGACCTTGCCCTTGATCCTTTCCCAGTCCTTGGGATAAAAACCACCATTGCCTGGTCTTGCTTAAGATTCTGGGCTTACTGGTCAAGCATCTTTGCTTTGGCCCCTTTCTGCTATGAGCAAGGCATAAATTCCACAAATCCTGAGACTCCCCAGAGCCTCGAGTTCCTTGTGTGTACAATATAAATAACTGGACCTCAAAAGGTTGTTGCACTGGACTGGAGGTGAAGCTTAGCAGTAGAGTGCTTTTCTGGTGTATTTTAGGACCCAGGTGTAATGTCCAGTGCTGCCAAGGAGCTGCTGAGAAGATGAAAAGGCACTCGGGAACGGTCCACATGAAATGTTCAAGTTGTGCTTATTTTTATCAGTTACTATTAATAAATGCAGGACAATGGCAGGGAGTAAGCCTGCGTTCTTCTTCTCTTTTGTGTATTCCATACGCTTGCCCTGCAGATGGAAGTTGGGAAAATTTCAGAAGAAAGTATTGATGGCTGTTCTCTGTTTCTAGGAATCAAAAAGTGAGTGAGATATCATCACCCCGTGGCTCCTCAGGGATGGAAGGCCTTAAAGGGCCACCCAGAGCAAACGGTGAGCACACCTGAACTAACATGGGGTCAGCTCATTAACACAGTACACTTCACATAGGGGCTGTTCTGGGGAGTAGTGGAAGGTTCCCAGGGACCAGAAACAGGGATGCCTATGTTTGGTACCTTTTTCCTGGGGAACAAATGTCTGTTTACTCCAGTACCAATGGCAGACCAGAGAAATCATTGCACCCAACTCTTGCTTGGTAAAGCAGAGTTTATTTTGGTAACTAAGGCAGTTGCATTACTAAGAGCCCTATCAAGTTATAGGCTGTTGTGAGCCACTCTGTCCAACTTGGACGCAGAGACTCAAACTCAGGTCCTCCGCCAGAGCAGTAAGTACCCTCTTGACTGCTGAGACATCTCCCCAGTCCCAAATATCTACTTCTCTAATGTCAGGGCTGGGCCTTGCAAGTGTTATAGCTTTCTGTACCTTGTGAGCTTCCTTAGCTTTCTGACTCTTGTCCTGCCCACTCTAGGAAGGGATGTTTTCATTCAGAAGAGCCTCCCAACATTGCTTCTCATTCAGCATAAGTGACAGAGATGAAGAATGTGTCCCTTTAATATTGGGAGCAGGCAGAGAGGCATCATGTCCACAGAGCTGACCCTGGGCCTAAGGGACATATTTAAAAAAACAACTATCATTTGGTTGCCTCAGAGAAAAGCTTTGGCCACTCTCTGAGTATCTGTTACTTTAAGTTCAACAGAAGCCTGTAGGATCCAAATTGTCATTGTTTAGATGTTATTTTATGATGTATAGTTTTATGAAAAAAAAAAAAAAAAAACTTAAGCCAGAAAAAACAAAAGGTCTCTCTTGCTACTTCTAGATCTTGCCTTTGTTCTCTGTCAAACAAAATCACTTAGGAAGCCAAATTTAAGTCATTTCAGGATTGCAGATGTGCAAAATCTTTTATGAGGAACATTTGACCTGATTTGTCTTACTAATTAGCAAATATCTCTCCCCTGGATGGGGTGTTTCACCCGACAGCACATTTTTAATCAAGGCGTAAATTTTAGCGAACCAAGGTTCCTAAGAAAACCATGAAATGCCACCCTCAATGGCGGGATGCACATGTCACAGCAATAACACAGCAGGGACCTGGATTAGAGGGAGCTGCGAGCTCATTTTCGGAGGCGACTGAATAGTCCACAGGAAATAACGACTCCCTGCCCTGTCTGAACACACGACCAACAAATGGCTATAAGGAGATGGTGACAACTCAAGGTGAGGCGGGACTGCCACTTGGGTATGGATGGGGTCAGGGGCGTGAGAAGCTGTAAAGGAGAATTCTTAAAAAAAAAAAAGAGGTGCCACAAAGCACATTTTTACATGAGCCATAAGGCTGGAGTCTCGTAGCCTGTAGGACTCACTTAAGAGCAGCGAGCAGGACCAGCATCACAGGACCAAGAGAGTTTGGCGACGTTCTGTGGGCTGCAAGTCCCGGAGATGAGCTCCGCTGGGCCAGTTCAGGCTGTTATCCACATAGAGGAAGCTCCTGGCCTCTGCAGCAGGAAAGTGAGGCTGTACCAGGGGTGAGGCTCCCACAGAACAAAGGAGAGCAATGCCGAGACTGAATTCAGCTTGCCTATGCCTTGTCCAAAACAGGAACTCAAGCACCTTGAACCTTGGAAGGACGCGTTCAACTACCTGCATAAGCTGAAGTTTTTAGTCAAACTGGGGCTCAAGAGTGTGAGTTTGAGATAAGCCCGCACTACACAGAGAGATTAAGTAATTAAACCGGAACAACCAAAGACTCACTTGTTTTACATTAAAAATGACACACACATCAAGGCTGGCAAGATGGCTCAGCAGGTGAGAGGAACCTGTGGCCAACCATGACAACCTGAGCTGGATCCCCAGGACCAGTGTGTGTGTGTGATGTGTAAGAGTGTATGGTGGTACATTTCCACAGTGTACCTATGGAGGTCATAGGACAACTTTTGAGACAACCCTCTCTTTCTCCATGTGGGTCCTTGAGATATTAGGGATCTTTGTTAAAGGGGGGTGCCTATTTCATCATCCTCTGCCTCAGCCTCTTTCAATTTCCTTCCATCAGCCTTCCCCTCTCTGTTCCCTTTCTTCTTTTCTTTTCTGATTGAGTCCTCAGTGGAATCGTAAGTCTTAATGGCATCTAAAGCCTTATGAAGTAGATCAGTGAAGACATCGACACTTCTATTCAAACCAAGTATTTTAAAATCTAAAATCTCAAAAGTTAAATGTCCCTTATGCCAGTGCCTTGGGTAGTGGCTTTTTATAATTCCCTTTTAAGGCACACACTAACCTACAGTGTTGTCTTCCTAGGGACAACTTCAGCCCTCTCTTTGCCTCTTCCCTGTCATATGGCCTTTCCCAGAAAGAGATGAACAAAGATCTATTCATTTCAGATGGGGCACCCACGGCAGACCAAAGAAAAGATCACACTCGAGTCTGGCTTCTTAAACCCATGGGTTTTTTTGTGCTTACTTACAAGAGCACAGGAAACTCAAAGGAAGCTGCATCTGTGAGTATGCCCCACCTCCTCCCCCCTTCCAAGTGTCGGTGGGTGACACAGATCCCTCCTCTCTTCCAGGCCAGGGTGAAGGCTCACAAAGGCTGCATCCCTGTGCTCTCTGCATCCCTGTGCTCTCTGCATCCCTGTGCTCTCTGCCTTACTTGCAGTCCATAAGAGACTCTTCTCTCCCTCTGAGCAATTGTTCCTTTACAATCTTACAAGCTTACATAGTATCTTTGGCGAGGGAACTTTGAATGCTTGTGGCTTCCGGAGTTTGCAGGATTTTTTCAGTTTCCTTAGCTTGTGAAGTCTTAGGAGCTCTCACCTCCCTCCAGCTCTCTCTTCCCTTCCACTCACTGGGGAACAGCCACGGGACACTTCCTGTTGATGGATATTGTAGCTCATCACAATCTGTTTTGCTTGCTTCCTAAGGCTGCTCAGATGACTTTTTTTGGGGGGGGGGTCTGGGACTTGTAGGATCCCTGCTGTTCTATTTAATGACTGACCTTGTGGTCCACCCTGTGTGGATACATCCCTCCCCCATTCCTCACAGATGCAGGTACATCCCAAAACTCTCCTTTCTCCTGAGTCACACTCACATATATCCTAAAAAGGTTAACACTAACAGCACATCTGTACAGCGTGAGGGATCAGGGAGTGGCGTGTGAATGTGCACACATCTCCACATGCAGAATCTTAAGGCTGTGTGCATAGTCAGAGGCAACAGAACCTCCATCTCTATGAATTACTTATATATATGGTTATGTATATTGCATGCACTGGGAGAAATCTATGCAGGCAGAAAGGGCAAAGGCCCTGCTCAGTATGGAAAGCCTTGATAAGTAAGCAAGAGTCTGGAGCCCACACAGCCATGCCCTGAGCTAAGCTGGAACTGGGCCTGCAGAGACTAGCAGAGGGCTCCTATGTGGGTAAGAGACCCAGAGAGGTGACAGGACCCTGCCGCCGAAAACCCCGGCACAGGAACAGTGGGTAAGAGATGTCTCTGGTTGTTGGTTCAGACGCTGAGAGTCCCAAGGGTCCACGTTAGTAGATTCTGTTGGTCTTTCCGTGGAGTTCCTATCCCCTTTGGGCCTCAAATCCTTCCTCCTATTCATCCATAAGAGTCCCCAAACTTCATCCACTGTTTAGTGGTGGGTGTCTGCATCTGTCTGAGTCAGCCGCTGGGTGGAGCCTCTCAGAGGACAGCAGGCTGGACCTAGGCCCCTTGCCCATAGCTAGCAGGTGTGTAGCTTGATCTTCATCTGGGTCCTGAACAACTTGGAATGGGGGGGGGAGTGCTATCCTAAAAGCCATTGCCTGCTTGGGGGACATGTTCTTCTAGCTGGGCTGCTTTGTCTGGCCTCAGTGGGAGAGGAAGCACCTAGCCTTGCAGAGACCTGAAGTGCTAGGGCAGAGGGAATACCCAGGAGGGCCCCCACCCATTCAGAGGAGAAGGGGAGGGGAGATGAGGGAAGAATTGTGGGAAGGGGTGATCAGGAAGAGGGCAGAAAGTGGAATATAAAGTGAATAAGTAAAGATATATATATATATATATATATATATATATATATATATATATATATATATATATATATATATATATCTTTAAAGGATTAAAAAGAACTAGAATAAACTGTCAAAAACAAAACAAAAGCAACAACAACAACAAAAGCAAACCACAAAGATGCTGTCTCAAACAAGGCATCGTCCAGGGAACCCAAGGATCTAGGAAGAATGATGCTAGAGAAGAAAATCATCATGATCCCAAATCATGTTATAAGGAAAGCCAGCCAGAGATAGAAAACACAAAAAGTCCAATGTCACAACTCTTGTTCACTGATTTTGGGAAATTGGTAAGCATGGAACATCTGTGCCCCTTGTCCGACATGTTACCGCTGCACTTTCTTTCCATTCGAGTGGAGAAGAAACTTCACAGTTCCTTTTGTTGTCCTAGATTGCTGTAAAGCGGAGCTGACTGGCAACCGGGCTTGTGCTCCACCGTAGCTTTTGAGAGCCCTGCTGCATGCGGAGGTGCTATGGTTTTGAGTAAGAGATCTCCCGACTCTGACTTGTTACATCTATTCCCAGCTCCGTGTTCTCAGGAAGTGCTGAGTCCTTTAAGAGGTGGGGTCTTCTGGGAGCTCTTACGTCATTTCTCTAGAAGGGGATCATGGGATACATACTACTCTCTCTTCTTTCTTTTTACTTCCTGGCTGTAGCTTCTTCTACCTCAAACCCCTGCCATGATTTCTTGCCATAGGCCCATAGCAACTGGGCCAGTCAGTCATGGACTGAAATGTTCAAACTGTAAGCTTTTCTTCATTTTAAGTTGATTTTTCTCAGGTTATCAGTAAAGCTAAGAGTCTAGATGGGGGACTTCACAATATCCTTGATGGATTTTCCTGCTTATGTGGGTATGGATGTCCTACAGCAAAGCCATGGGAGATGCTGGGATAAAGAGTTTGACATGATTTGAGTGGCAGTGACAACACTTGTTAAATTGGGAACCTGGATAAATGAATCAACTTTTTTCTTGGTCTCACTTTACTCATTTGTAAAGAACATTCCCCAACCCCAGGACTGTAAGAAGTATTAATGGAAACAATGTAGATACTAGGTAACCCTCTTGTTCCTTCCTAACCTTTTTATTTGACATTAAGTTAACTAGTACTGCAGTTCCTGGGACCCTCCTTTCTGGCTTCCGGCCCTTTCTTCCCACAGCTGTAGCGCCTTTACCCACAGTCCTTGCCTGATGGGTGGTTCGTTAATGCAGCTGAGCCAATCGCAGTAGCCCATTCCCTTGGCTGCTATGACTGGTTTACAAATGAACATGCCACTCAGGATTATCCAATCCGCTTCCTCTCTTGGACTTCCTGAAAATGAAGCTCAGGAAGAAAAGCCAAGGTTCTTTCCTGCCAGAAATGTGGGATATGAGTGTAGGAACCACCCTGTATCGAGTGTCTTTGTTATAAAGAAAGACCAAAGAGCTGTGCAGACCCCGGACACTGGTGTGGAGGCAAAGCTACGGAGAGTTCAGCTCATTACTTTAGCCGGTCCTGGCCCCGGTCACCTTTTGCTACTTCCAGTATTTGGGACTCAGCCAGGATCTCCTGAACTTTTTTGATCTGAGCCACTTGGGGGTCATATTGTCATTTGTAAGATAGAAAATGCTGACTCCAAAGGTGTCCAACAAGCCATTGTGTGCATATTTCCAAGAGCCTTGATTTTCTGTAGTTGAGACAAGGGTTGGTGCTGACCCTACAGTACCGACACCTGGTTTTGCTGTTTGGGAAGGAAGATAGCACTGTACTGGCCCAGGGAAGGATGGGATAGGAGGAGAGAGGTGGGTAGACATCGCCACTGAGGAGGGTCCATCATGAAGACAGCCTCGGGACGCTCCTGAGAGTGTCCCATGATTCCTCTTGGAAGCAGGCCGGTATGTGCAACCAGTATGATTTCAACAAGGAAACAGTTTGTTGTGAAGTTGCAGGAGGGAGCCGACCAAGAGGTGGTCCTCTGAGCCTGCTACTGACGATCAGGAAGACAGTGTCCCAAGTTATCTAGAACCCAGCCCAAGTAGTGCTGCTGGCCCATTGCTGTGGTAGAGTCAGCCCTTCAAGTCGTTTATTTAGTAGATGCTGAAAGCACAGATTTAAAAATCATGGATCTGTTAAAACTACTCTGTGGATTAATAAGAAACTATAGACATCATGGTTTGGAGAGTGTTTGATTTTAAGTAAAAGCATATCACAGTCTTTAACCCCACTCCCCCACCTATGATACAGCACCTCCCCCACATCGGGTATGAGGGAGCACTGCCCGTATGAAGTCAGAAGATACCTGCTGGAGTCTAGTCTCTTCCTACCACATTGCTCCCTCCAATCGAACTCAAGTCCTCAGGGTTGGCAGTAAGCATTTAGACCCTCTTGTTGGGTATAAGTGCCAGTCTTTATAGTGACGCAGTGTCCTGTCTTTATAGTGACGCAGAGTGCCCTGTCTTTGCTACTTAAAGCAAAGCACAACAACATGTCAAGGAAGATTAAAAACTGGGTTTTGAAGTGAAAAGATGGGTCACAGAACTGGTATCTAAACTATATAAAGAGCTTTCTTAACAATTAAAAAGTCAAATTATGGCTTAGTGGTTAAAGAGTACTTCTTGCTCTTCCAGAAGACCCAAGATTCCCAGGATCCACAGAGGTGGTTCATACCTACTGTTAACTACAGCTCTGGGGCGTCCGGTTCCCTCTTCTGGCTCTCAAGAACACTTTTTCATATCCACATAAATAAAAACACAGTAAAAAAAAAATCAAACTACCAGACAGGTGGGAGACAGATCATGAGTTCTAGGGCAACCTGAGCTACATAGCAAGCTTCAGTATACACAAACAAGCTAACAGAACTGGAGCAACCTAATTTTAAAAGTGCACAAAACATTTTAAAATGATGAGTGAGATAGCTTAGTGGGTAAATGTGTCTGTAGCCAATCCTGCTGATTTGGGCTTGATCCCAGGGACCCATGTGGGAAGGGTAGATCTGGCTCAGAAAGTGATCCTCTGACGTCCACAGGAGAACCATGGCTGGAGATCACTTGCAAATGCTCACAAAAGTACAGTAAATAAAAAGGAAAATTTGAAAAAAAGAAACAGATTTGAACAGATATTTTCCAGATAAAATGCCCAAATAAACACACAGCAAGATGTTTTCAGCCAGGCTGATTGATCAATTTCTCTCCCCCAGGATAACCAATATACAAAAGACTCCATCAAGCGATAAGTAGAGAAGCTGGACCTTTCATTGAAATGGAGATTTTGGTGCAGATACAGTGGAAACGATCAGTTCTTCATAAAGCACAAAACAGAAAACAACGTAAGACCCAGCTTTCCTACTCCTCAGCCTCTACTTAGAATCGGGAGCCTGTGCATGAAGTTTTGTGGCTGCACTTTTCATACGCACTGAGATGTGCGAACCGAACAACCATCCAACAACAGACAAACAAATATGGCGGTCCGTATTTTAAAGTATCATTCAGTCTCGATGAGGGACTATTCCATACCACGGAAAGAATGTACCTTAAAAATGTGTGTTGTGAAAGAACCTTCATGGAAACCATGCTACCCTGTGGGCCACTAAGGGGCCCTGCATGTAGACTGTCACCAGGTCAGAGCATACGGGCAGCCCCTATAGAGGACCTGAGAGTGGCACGAGAAACAGCCATTTATGTTTGCATAAAAACACAGTTGCATTTATGTGAAGTGCCCAGAGAAGACAGATCCCTGAAGACAGATTGTCAGCCTGTTTGTCTGGGCCAGGAGAGCAGACGTGGGGTCTGGTTACAGTGTCCCTCACTCTAGCCCTCTCTGAGCCTATGCTGGAAGAGGAACTGTTGACCATGTCCACAGCAGCCTCCTAGCTTTCCTGCATCACAGCCATCCTGGTGCGACAGTCCCCTCTCTTTGATTAATGTTCTTTGAGGTGGATTTTGTTCCCACTGGACCAATTGTGGATTAGTCTGAAACCACGGAAGCTGTGTCCCCTTGTGGCCTCTGTGAGGGTTGAATCGAGGCCCCCAGAGATGAAAAATAGCTTCTTCAGCCCAACACACAGGAGCCTTTTCTTTAATCTAATTCTTGTGTGGTTGGTTTGAGGTGGCCACATGGCCACCACAGAGTTCACGATTAATCACCACACTTGCAGATGGAGGGTTTTGTTGCTCTAAGCATTTGCAAAGGCTCAGTTGGCTCAGCTGTGGCATGTCAATAAGCCATGTGATCAATGAAGAGATGGCTGTAAAATGTCCCTTTGCAACCCTGAAAAGAATGAGCCATTTATGGTGGTGGAGCAGGGTGTTAGCTATGAAAGGATCAGTCACTATGGCCATTAAAAGATCAAGATTTAGGGATTTGTGAGAGCTCTTCAGTTGTTTCTCCTAGTTCCTGAGGGACAAAGTTTGACATATGGCCTTTCCATGTTACAACGCCCAGGTCGAATGTAAATTCCATCTTCTTTCATTGGGAGGGAAGACAAAGCCAGTGCCCTCTTTATTCTTGGAAAGCAGCAAAGAGTTAGAGGGAAGGACTGGCTGCTGCTTGGGAGGCCTCAGGCATAGTTCTCAGTGCTTCTCACTGCCAATGTACCCATTTCATAGGAAGGACACAGAAGGTTCAGAGGCCAAGTGGCTTCTCCCAGGTCATACAGTCAGTGTGTGGCTGAGCCGGGACCCAATCTAAGCCAGTGTGAAACCACTGCTAAGTGATAAGCTGATCTCACTGCCCAGTAGCACAGCTCTGTACCGAAGGACTCTAGAGCTTTGGTGTGGCCACTGGATGGAATGTCTGGGGGCTGGAGAGATGGCTCAGTGGCTGAGAGCACTTGTTGCCCTTGCAGAGGACCTGGGTTTGGTTCTCAGCACCCACATAGTGACTCACAATTACCTGTAAGTCTACTTCTGGGACACCAAGGCATCTGATGTCCTCTTCTGGATACAGAGGCGTGGGGGCGGGAGGAGGGAAGGAGGGAGGGGGAGAAAGTAAGAGAGGGAGGGAGAGAGAGAGTTAGAGTAGTCGTCCATTAGATTATAAGGGAATCAAAAAGTTCTTAGAACCTAGTATTTTTAGCTTATCTTTCCTATGTTTAGATATGTTTAAATAAATATAAAAATGCTTACCACTGTGTGATGGTTATTCAGGGAATTTAGTGCAGAAGTAGTTTGCACAGGTTTGTACAATAGATTATCATATAGCCTGAGTATATAGGATGCTATACAATCTGGCTTTGTGTGAGATATTGTGTCCTGTCCACAACACAACACAGTAAATTAATGATGCATTAATAAAATACAGACTACGTGACACAAGCTGCGGAGGAATGGGACTGAGCTCCGTGTGTTACAGATTCTCACTACCCGAGTCCTGCGGCACTCACATTCACGTTCTCTTAGTGACTTTGTAGTTTACTGAAGGACTTTCATAGACGCCCTGGCTGTTCTGTGTCCTCAGCTGCATCAGGACCAATCATCTCTCCTTCATATGTGTGCTTTTCCTCCTCGAATTACTGCAGGGTTGGGACTCCCGGAACCATGGTAAGTAGAGTTGTGGTGTTGAGGGAGTTCACTTCACCGTGCTCCACTAGCTGGGGTTTTATAGACACTCTTTATTAAGCTGAGGCGTTTCTTCTATATTCTTAGTGTGATGAATTTTTTTTCATGAATTCATCTTACATTTTGTTAAATGCTTTACTGCACTATTAGATATGATTCTTCTCCTTTAGCATGTTGACAAGTTATATGATTATTTTCTTCATGGATGAAGGCATTGTATAGTGAAAAGTATGTTTGCACGGAGAGACCCAGGGCTCCAGTTGCATATGTAGCAGAGGATGGCATTGTCTGGCGTCAGTGAGAGAAGAGGCCTTTGGTCCAGTGAAGGCGAGTTTTCCCAGTGTAGGGGAATGCCAAGGCACAGAGGTTGAGAGGGTAGTTGGGAGAGGGAGCGCCTTCATGGAAGCAAGCAGAGGGGGAGGAGGTATGGGAGTGGGGGGAAAGGGGGTAATGTTTAAAGTGTAAATAAAAGGAATATCCAATTAAAAATAAAGAATGTACTTGCTGTGTTTTTCTAAGACTCAGGGGAGAGTGGTCAGGGGATGTTGACTAGAGGAATAATCAAAGTGGAACCTGGGGTGGACAATTGATTTGAAATGCAAATAAAAGACTTTGGTTTGCAAGACCTGAGCACAGGCTGTCAGGTTGCACCCACCCTTCAATCCCCACCCCCAAAGTGAAAAGAAAGGAAGAAAGAAGGAAAGAAAAGTATGTTTGAATGTAAAGAGGGCAGACACAAAGGATCCTGATGTGAACGCACATGTATGACGTGTTTGTGGGAGAAGTGGTTTTATAGCAAAGCCACTTCCGTGGCTTCCCACCATGTTATCAGCATGTGAGGGGAAGGCCTCCTCAGAGTCTACTCCGTGTTCAGGTCCCACCTCTCAGTGTTGCTATAGCATCAGTTACATCTCAATGTAGGTTTGGGAGAAGTCATTCAAACCGCAGCACCTCCTTCCCTGGCTTCCAGCTCCTTAGTCTCTCTTCATACTTGATACCGGTGTTGATGTCTCTTCTGTTTTTTTCCCAGACTTGCTGAAAGCATACCAATGTTATCAATTTATTTTTCTTTTTAAAAACACTTATTTTATCTTATGTGTATTAGTGTGCAAGACTAAAAACTGAACCCAGAGCTTTGCATATGCTAGGTAGGCACCCCACCACCGAACTTGTTGTCCCCAGACTTCTGAATGTTTATTTTGATATAGGGTCAACTTACTGAGTTGCCCAGGCTGGCTTTGAATTCATTTTTGCATAGATGGGTCTTGAACTTGTTATTTTTCCGTTCTAATGTCTTGAGTTGCTGGCATTGCAGGCTTGATGGATATTTTTGGTCCTGGGGTTATCTACTGGTCCCACAGTCAGAATTCTGTCATTTTAAGTGATTATTGCCAGAGAAGACTTCTGCTTTATTTGAAGTTTTTACCTGTTATATCTGATCTCCAATTCGGATCTACACATTGATTTTCTCTGAGTGTGTTGCCTTTTCCCAATCTTGTTCCCTGTAAGTCACTGTCAGCCACCTGCCTGTCATTCAGACCTGCCTTCAGTCCTACAGGGGAAGTCAAAGGGACCGTGGAGCAACCACCCTGTCCCTGCTGGCAAATTAATTGGGAATCAAATATTTGCCTACTTCAGAGTGATTTATCACAATTAAAAGGAGTCATTATCTGCCCTTTGGGTCAAGTCAGAGAATTCAAGGGGTTGACTTCTGGAGTGTGTTAATAAATCAAGCCTTTGTGCCTGGCCAACCTTGTCCAGAGGGATGCCCACAGGTATCGGGGGAGTTAGTTAAAAATGGTGGTTAGGAGCACATTGAGGACCCCTTCTCATCTGAGTGGCCCTCAGGAAGGTGCCATGCTTACAGAGCAGGGTTCCACCACACCCAACTTCTTCTAATTCATAACTCATCCTGGCTTATTCAGAGTACCAGATGTGGCTTATAATCAGTTCAGAGTTTCTATAAAAATGGGAACAGCTGTATTATGTGTCCCCAGCTCAGGTTCATTTCAAGATGTGTGCTGGTCAAGGTTGGGGACATGGCTCAGTAGGTGGAGTACTTACCACACAGGCATGAGGACTTGATTTTGTGTGACAAAGCCAGCATGATGGTGGAACATTGCAATGCCTGATGGGAGGTGGGGATAAGAGGACCACAGGCTGGCTGGCTAGTCTGGACAATCCGAGAGCTGCAGGTTCAGTGAAGATCCTGTCTCAAGAGATAAGGTGGAGAGTAGCAAGAGAGCTGATACTGATGTGTGGTCTCTGCACACACATGCATACACAGCACATACTGCATTATACATGTGCATGCACACACATATGCATACACAATACATACTGCACTCACATGTGCATGCACACACACATACATGCATATACACACACTGTGGGTGGGGGTGGGGGTGGAGCATTGGTGCTGTGATCATATGCTTACAGGGCAAAAGCCTCCGCCTTAGTGGAATGATTTCTTTCTATCTCTGCCTCTGTCAGTGCTGGGGATTGAACCTATGGCTTCAAAAAAGCTAGGCAACCTTTCTATCACCCCACTTCCTGTCCCTTCTCTCTAAATACTTGTTTTGGAGGATGTATATAAGAGGCTTTGCAGAAGCCAGAGTTCACTATGACAAAGCTGTTCTCCACTGGGATGTAAGAAAGTCTTGACTTTTCAAAGTTTGCTGTCACTGCTGGAAAACTCAGTTCTATAAACTGTGTGGCCATCTGGGACTCACTAACCTCCACTAAAGATTCAAATCCAGCCAGGGCAGGGGTCTGATGAGATAACCTACAAGTTAAAATGTAACACTTTGGGGGCACAGGTACTTAATTTGGGCAAGACTGTTACAGATCAACTCTCAGGAATATTGCTTTATTTTTAACATTTCTTTATTTTGTGCGTGTGCGTGTGTGTGTGTGTTTTGTGCCTCAAAACATGTATGGAGGTCAGAGGACTGCTTCTGGGGGTTAGTTTTTTCTTCCCACTGTGTGGGTTCTAGGTATCTGTTCAGGTCACCAGACTTGGCACCAAGAGCCTTTACTCCCTGAGCCACGCGGCAGGAACGTTCATTTTAAGGGAGGGCAAGCTGTGCTGTGCCCAAGCTTTCTCAGTCTCAGGGGCATTTCTGGTGTTTGCCCGCAAGGCATAAAGGACCGCTTTAGACATAGAGGGCAGGGGCTCAGAATCTTATTTGGTGTTTGCAAACTGGGAAGAAAGTGGTGGATGTGAGCAGCGTGCTTGACGAGCTAGCCTGTGTGGTAAACCCTCCTAATGAACTGGGCGGTGGCAACTCTCACATGCCTTCAGGCTGCCTTGGGACCCCTGTGACCTCTCCCCAGGGAAGAAGGGGACTATGCTTCCATGTGGTTAACAGAAGGACTTGTGGGATGCCCCTTGGTGCCCTCACCCACTGGAGGTCACTGTCCTGTCTCTTTTCTCCTTTCCTGCCTTACTCTCTGCTCTTGTGGCCGTGACACCTTTTAGACTGGCTACTCTCTGAAGTTGCCTGGATTTGAGATTCCAATAGTAAAATATACATAACTGGCCATTTTACCAAGTCATCATTTATGAATATAGCTCGATTAATTTGTTTAGTCAGATGTAGAGAGGCAATAAAAAGTGATTGACTAAAAACAATTAAAACAGTAAAAGTAAATTGTTTGTGTCCATTAAAACCTGCTGAGGCCGTCAGTTGAAAATTGTGGGCTTCAACGTGAAAATTAAAACTATTGATTTTCCCCCTTATGTATGGGAATATCAGGGTTCTAATTTGTTTTGTTTTTACTGGCTGAAAGCCCCTGAGGTCGGGATGAAGGGAGGCCTTCAATAAGCTCTTCTGGTGGAGTTAATAAAGATTTGGAAAGACAAATATGATAAGAAATGGCCCCAGCGTTTTAGGGAAGAATTATGTGTCCGATCAGCTCCCAAGTTGTGCCATGGCATGCTAATATTTTGTAATTTATTGCATTTTGGTGGCAAAATGGAAAATCAAATGCAGAATATACGATATTCATAGGGCTGAAGTTTTAGGGCTTTGCCTTAATTTATGTGAGTGGAATAGGTATTTTTTTTATTATTGTCATTTTATTTTTTTATGTGCTACACTAAATCTTGTATTCCAGGAACTGTTATTTTTTTAGTGTTCAATTAAAATACCAACATAAAAGGAATTTTTATATGGACAGATCTCGACTCCCAATAAGAACACTTGGGGAGAAAACCCCGTGTGTCAGGTGAGGAGGTTTTCAGACGAGAGGCCCTTGCAGACTGTAGAAAGTGTGGAATGTTTAGAGACCCAGCTCGTGGCCTGCCTAGCTCTGTGTCAGCTGCTCGTTCGTCATATCAGGTTTCTGCCAGTAATCAATCATATTTTGAGAATGCAGACTGTTGAATTTCGTAATTAAGTGGATGATCAATAAACAAATCCGGCTTCCTTTGAATTCTTAAATACAAGTCAGACACTCAAGTTTTTGAAGAAAGCTCACAGGGCAGACAGACTCTCCCCTTTGAATACGGTGTTCAAAAAGTAGAAGGTGCTGCATTTGTTGCTTTTCTGTTGCTGGGAAACACCACAGCAAGGCAGTTTATAAAAGGAAGGGTTTATTTTGGTTCTTGGCTTCAAAGGGTAAGAGTTCATAATGGTAGGGAAGCCTGGCAGTGAGCGACAGCCATGGTGGCAGGGGCAGAGAGCTGAGACCTCACGTTTTCAACTGTAAGCATGAAGCAGTCTGGGCAACTGGAAATGGCTCTTGTCTTTAAACTGGATGTTAAGTATCCAAGTGCATGAGCTGCTGTGGGGAGGGATATGGTCAAGGAAACCATCACAGGCGGGGTGGGGCAAGGCCTGCAGGAATGGGAGGGGAACAAGAGAGGGAGACGGGGATGAATAACATCAAAATGCATCACATCTGTGTTTGAAGGTGTTAGGAAACCCATTATTGTGTAGATCTAATATGTGCCAATAAAAAAAACTGAAAAGCAAAACGGAAATTAGATGAAGAAAGAAAGTAATTGCATGGGATAGGGGCGCAACTCAGGGGCAGACTGTTTGCCTACTGTGTGCTGGCTTCTGTCCCAGCACCCAAACAAATAGCCCGAAGCAGTAACACAAGATCACAAATGCTGCACCGTGTGTGACTCTCACATGCTGATTTCTTAAATGATAGTGGATTTTGAGAATCTCTCTCATGAGCACTATGGCTTTATCATTCCTGTTCTTTCATCCCTCCCCCCCCTTCCAGCTCCTGCAAGGTCTTTCTAAAATTCACAGTCTCTTCTTTAGCATAAATATATGTTTGTGTGCACATGCATGTGTGCGTGTGTTTATGTGTGTGTGCATGTGTGTGTGTACATACCTATATTACTATATCAATCACATTTGACTACTGAGTCTATTTACCATTTAACCCTGTTCATGTGTATATGTACCCAAGGCTGACCACTAGGGACACCAGTGTGGGAGCTTGTCACTGGAGGCAACCGATTCTCTCCTGTTCACACACCGATTTTCCAGGGAAGTTCAAGTGTATTCCCTTGCTCCTCTTACAGAATCTGTGGATTAGCTTTCTCCCAGTCCACTCGGAGTTGCCTTCCGAGATTGTGTACTGTTGCCTTCAGAGGTTGTGGCTTCCCTTGTGACTCTCCAGGGCACTGTGTGGGACACTTGATTCTCAGACCACAGGCATTCTCAGGCATGCAGGTATTCTGTTGAGGGAATGGCTGGCTGAGGCTGGAGAATGCCTTTCAGGAAGGATCTCCAAGGCCTCCTCTGGTGTCCTAGCACCGCACAAGAAAAGTTGGCACCTGGCACCTCCAAGTCAGAAAAACCCGGTTGAGAGTGTACTCAGAATCTCATTCTGAGAACATCATTGTGTGTGCGTGTATTTGTGTTGCATGCTTGTGCAGAACGGAGAGCACTCTCTACTTTGATTTCTTTTTTTAAAGACAGGGTCTTAACCTAGAACCTGACAAGTAGGTTGAGCAGGTCAGTAGAGACCTGCCTGTGACTTCTTGCCCAGCTTTGGGGTTATAAGTGTACCTTGTGATGCTCAGTCCAGTTCAGCTGGTCTTCAGTAGATGCTGGAATTCCTAAGACGTAGGCTCCGGTACTAGGGAAAGAGAGGATTTGCCAGTGTTCATGAGGCCAAGCAGGCAATGGGCAAGAGCGTCCTTTTTCCATGGCTACCACCAGGAGGCATGCGCAGACTGGAGGTGGGTCCCTCAACTGCAACAAGATTTCAGATTCAGGGTGAGGCTTCCCACTCCAGATGATTTAATTGAGAAAAGCCCCTCACAGTTGTACTCAGCCACTTGGGTTTTAGCTAATTCCAGTTGTAGTTGAGTTGAAAACCAAGAATAGTCATCAACTCTGGGCGATTTAAGATGGTGATAGGTGAGTAGGGGCCGGGGTGCATTTGGGATGGAGCGATCAGTCTTTTTCCATGGGGGAACCAAACTGTGTGAACCCTGCTTGTGAGTTTCCAGAGGAAAAGAGTGAGAATATGGGCCAGGATGGCACTCACGGTAAATAGGGGGTTGGGGGAGAGCAAGGCTGGCTCTGCTGTTCATCAGCTTCTAGTGACTTTTCATGTATTCCTCCCTCAAACAAAGAAATCAGACGTAGTGACGTATGTAGTAATGTTTCAGGGTACAAAAGTCATCTTTCCTTCATTTCCCCCTATTTTTCCCCTCCCCTCCCCCCTCCTTTTCTTTCTTCCTTCTGCCTTAGTTAAGGTTTTCATTGCTGTGTAGAGACACCATGACCAAGGCAAGTCTTGTAAAAGACAACATTTAATTGGGGCTGACTTACTGTTTCAGAGGTTTAGTCCATCATCATCACAGTAGGAAGCATGGCAGCATGCTGGCAGACATGGTGCTGGAGAAGGAGCTGAAAGTTTGGCATCTTGATCTGAAGGCACTCAGGAGATATGTCTTCTAGGCAGCTAGGAGGAAGGTCTACAAGCCCACCCCAATAATGACACACTTCTTCCAACAAGGCCACACCTACTTCAACAAGGCCATACCTCCTAATAGTGCTATTCAATCCCTGGGCCAACCATATTCAAATCACTACACCCTCCTCTCCCTTCCCTTCCCCTCCCATGTCTTTCAGTTCCCTTCACTTTCCCTTTCCCTCCCTCCCCTTCCTGTCTGTTATCTCCCCTTCCTCTCCTTTTCCCTCCACCCCCTGCCTTCCTCTCCCATCCTCTCCCTTTCCTTCCCCTCCAGTCTCTTTCCTTCCCTTCTGGTCCCTTCCTGCTGTTTTCTCCTCTCCTCTCCTCTCCTCTCCTCTCCTCTCCTCTCCTCTCCTCTCCTCTCCTCTCCTCTCCTCTCCTCTTCTCTCCTCTTCTCTCCTCTCCTCTTCTCTCCTCTCCTCTCTCCCCTCCCTCCCTCCTTCCCTCCCTCTCTTCCTCCTTCTTTCCCTCCCTCCATCCCTCCTTCCTCCCCCCCCCTCTCTTCCTCCTTTCTTCCTTCCCTTTCTCCCCTATCCCTTCTTCTCTCCTTCCTTCCTCTTTCCTCTCTCATCTTCTTTTCCTAACCCTAGTCCCACATTTTCCTCTTTAAACTTTGAAATTATACTTTGTATAGTAAAAAGCCTCCTCTCAGGGTTGGCAGGGTGGCTTAGCAAGGTAGTCCTTGCCAGACAAATCTGAAGTGTGTAGTTTGGTCACATAAAAGGGACCAAAGCCAACTCTGCAAAGTTGTTTTCTGGCTTCCATTTATGTGCCATTGCATGTGGCCTATGGTTCTTTATGAGTTCTAGGCTCACCAGGTCTCCACATAATAAATTCCAGGTGAGCTGGAGCTATATAGTAAGACCTTGTCCTAAAGAACAAAACAACAAACAAATGAACAACCCCCCTTTTCTTCATGGCTATGGGTTGATGTGTAAGCTAGGGGAAATTTTATGTAAATTAATCATACATTTTTATGCACATGTAAGATATATATGTATGTATAAATGTGTGTCTATCTATATAATGATATATGAGTTTATCCATATAAGTCTACATCTGTTTCCCCTTTTTATGTTAACACAAGTGGTCAGACACTAAATACACCAATTTTGCAAATTTTTAAGTAGTGGCTGGCATTCCTTTCCAGAGTGAGCTTGGAGAGGCCTCTCAAGGTCACCTAACACCCATGGGGATGGCTCATCGGCAGTTGTAAAAACCTGTCTCTTGACTGGTGGAGAGTTAGTTAACACGGTTCGAGAACTTGTCTTGGGGCTGAATCCACAACAGAGAAAGTGTTGATATTTGTTTCAGACTAAAGGGAGACCAGACCTCACCCACCTATGCCCAAGGACCCCAATGTGCCAGTTTCCCACCAATTAAGAGCACCAGCTGTTTGCTAGCGACTCCGCTTCTCATTAGGAGTAGGTTCTCCTGAGACGCCTTCTATAAACACCCCTAACTGGGTTCCATCTTCCCTGTGCCCACTGCATAGCCCCAAGGTACATACCTGCCTGTGATAATTTTAGGTACAGACATGTTTTTCATTTGTCTCAGCATCATCCAAAGGTCCTGGTTACTCCCCCTACCCCCCAACCATGTATTGGTACCAGAATTGTAAATAAACATAGTTTCCTTTGATTCCTGGTTTAATCATTACCCTGTTGGGTGTGTTTGTTATGGCCTGTGTCAGAACCACCTGGGGAGGGAGACAGACTCACAGACTCATGGGTCTTGTCACTGGAGTGAAGGTCACAGCCTGAGGAATTTGTAGAGTGTCCCGCATAGTCATGATCACAGTGTCAATCTATCAGGAAGAACCCGGATAGCCTGTGCACATGGGTTCTGGCTTTACCATATGAAGCCAGTGTCTAAAGGAGGCTGGGGACTTCTTTGGGATGGATTTAAGTAAGGGCCCCTTTCAAGCTATGTCACTAGCTGCCGAGAGCTATAAAGTGGTCTCTTTCTTTTCTGTTGGATTGATTTCCTAGCACTAGACCCTCCAGGAAGCTTTGTGAAGGCAGCCATCCTTGCTCACTGTGTGCTATGATTTCCGTGTGCTCCTCAGAAGTTCACGTGCTGAGGGATTAGCACCCCAGTTTATTTGCTGGTATTTGGAGATGGGGGTCTTTGAGGTGGTAATTCTGATCAGAGGAGGTCATCAGGGTAGAGCTCCTACCATGATATTACTGTCTTTATAAGGAGAGGAGGAGATACATGTGACAGTGTACTTGCCCTGTTTCCTGTGTCGAGGATGTCAAGGAGCTTGCCATAGTCTTGGACTTCCATCTTCTAGAGAATAAGCCAAGCTAGTTTTTACAAGATGTCTAGCTTAAAGCATGTTGTCATAGCTACAGATGACAGATAATGACAGAGGATTTGGGGTGGGCCTGATTGTCTCACAGGCTTCCACAGGATGACTCATCTTCCATTTGGGGCTGCATCTACAGTCTGCCAAACAAAATGGAAGGCGATTTCAATCCATTTTTGTAGCTGTTGAGCAAGCAAAGCTATATTTCTGCACAGTACCCTTCTGAGGGCAGATGCGGCTGCCAGCCTAGCGGGAGTTCCTTAGATTGATCAGATGTTCTGATTCTTGTAGTACATGAAGGAGGCCTAGGATGTGGGAAGGAGATCCAGCCCCATCTCTGGTCCCTACCTATCCTACCCTGGAAGAAAACAATTGACAGCAGGATTGGTCTCTTGCAGGGGGACAATGATGAATTGGAAATAGTCATCTGGGTCAGGGGAACCCCAGGAGGACAGAGCTCCATTTATGTAAGGCCAAGCTGAAATGGTGTTTGCTTACCTAAATTTTAATTATGTCACCCAAGGAAGGTGATTTCAACTTCCGTGAGGCCGTGAGTTCTTCTGTCTTGGCAGTTTTATGCAAATGTTTCCTCTTCTCTGAGTGGTGAGTACAGTGAGGACAGGGTGGTTCCTTGTCTCATCCTTCTGTGCACAGGTGGCTGCACACAAGCATTCCACTGGGGAGCTTGCATAGTTAAGGTAGCACGGGTTTCCTTGTCACCTTGGTACTTAGAGTTACAGAGGCTTGTGAACTGCTTGGTCCCAAGAACCAAATTCAGGTCTTCTGGAAGAGGATGCATTCTTTTATTTATTTTTTAATGAATATTTTCTGTATTTACATCTCATACGTTATCCCCTTTTCTCTAATCCCATCTCCCCTCCCCCTCCCATTGACTCCATGAAGGTGCTCCATTTCCCAACCACCCTCTCCCACTTCAGTGCTTTGGCATTCCCCTACACTGGGAGAATGAGCCTTTGCTGGACCAAAGGCCTCTCCTCCCATTGATGCCAGAGAATGCTAAAGAGGATTTATTCTTAACTGCTGAGCCATCTCTTTGTTCCTTCTCCTTTTTAGAGATCAAATTGTGATAAATTCTAAGAATGCATACACACACACACACACACATATATATTTTGCTAATTTCATAGTTAAATTTTTTTAGTACAGAATAGAGTTTATTCAGGTCATGGGGGAGTTAAGAGGGTAGTAGAGGCAAAGAGAGAGAGAAATAGACAAGTAGAGGAGTAGAGGCTGGCTATGAGCACATGGAGAGGGGGGGAAGGGAAGGGGAAGAGGTGGGATAAGGGGGAGCAGAGACAAGGGAACAAGAAAGGGAGCAAGAGAGAGCAAGAGCGTTAATTTATTTTTTGACAATTACGTGCGTACACACACACACACACACACACACGCATGCACACACACACACACACATATGTATATATTTCTTATAGTTAATTTATTTTTGACAATTATACACACATATGTATATATTTCTTTTGAGGATTTTATAGTTAATTTATTTTTCGACAATTTTACACACACACACACATACACACACACTTCTACTCTGGTCACATTCATCTCTCTAGCTCCATTTACCATCACTATACCTCTCCCTTACCACACCATCTTTATGACTTTTTGTTTGTACTTTGTGACCCAGTGGGTGTGACCAGGGCTGCTGGAGTAGACATAGGTGTGGCACTGTCATCTGGAGCCTGAGTCTCTTAACTGTGACTACATCACTGAAGCCAATGACTTCTCTTTCACTGTCCTGCGTAGGGCAGGGCCCATGAACCCATAGCTAAACATTTTGGGACTCAGTCTTCTGCAGATGCTATGCAGGCAATCCCAGCTGCTGAGTTCATGAGTGCCATGGCCACTTCACACACAGAAGATGCTTTTCATGTCTTCTTCTCCATCATCTGGCCTTTAGATTCACCCTGTCTCCACTTCCATGAGGTTGCCTGAGCGTTGGAGAGGGTGATGTGGGTGTTAAAGAGTGAGCACCCAGGATCACTTGCAGTGCATACCTTGACTTTCCACGGGGCTGCACCAACTACTCTTTGCTGTAGAGAGAAGGTTCCTTGCTCAAGACTGAAGCACCAGTCCGGGCATATAAACTACATATTAGAAAGCAGCCCGACAACATGGCCATTTAGCGAAGCAATAGTAGGCCCCTGATGTTTATGACCTTCTCCCCAGCTGTGAGCCTTATGCTAGCTCCATAGTGTGGGCATGAGCCCATCCTGAATTTTTAAAACAATTCAGCTGTTTGGAATTTTTTCTTCTTTTGCCATTTTTCACTTTCTTCTTCTTTCTTTCTTTCTTTCTTTCTTTCTTTCTTTCTTTCTTTCTTTCTTTCTTTCTTTTTTGTAAGCTAGGGTCTCACTGTGGAGCACTGTATGACCTAGGATTTGCAATGTGGATCAGGCCGGCCTCAAACTTGCAATGGTCTACCTATCTCATCTTCTTGAGTGCTGATATTACAGACTAATGCCATCATACCTGGCTCCTTTTACCACACTCATGGCAATTTATTTGATCTTAATTTGGCATCATCTAGGTACTAAGGAGCTTACCAAGACCTGGAAGCAATAGCCAAAAAAAAAAAAAAAAAAAAAAAAAATGATAAAGAACCCCATCCCTCCAGAGCTCTCCAGCACTGCACTCAGGCCGTGGTGTCTAAGCTCCTTATTTGATCACAGGACTCTGGAGACCTCAGGAGCCATTATGGAATCATTCAGAGCTGTTTTGTGAATGTAAACTAGCTGGTTCTAGTGATCTGTGGCACTAGTGAGCTATCTGCTCTGTGGGAACCTGATGGAGCTTGGTCTGGGTCTCTAATTTCTCAGCCTCTACAACTCTATTTATTCTAGAAATTTCCTTCTGCCCTGTTCCTCACTGGCCTAGGCTCCTGTCTTCCGAGTGCCACTGTGATTTTGAGGGATTCGGTTTGTCTTTGCAGCTGGATGACAAACACCAGAGGGCAAGGATTAAGGCCTCTGCTAAGATTTGCCCGTGGTTCACAGGACTGTGGTGGTTTGAAAAAACATTTTTTGACGTAGGCATATTTATGGTGATGTAATACTGTGACTAATTCATTTACATGATGTGATAACATCACAGTAATTAGTGTAGCCATCACCTTGACCCTGGTGTTCACAGTCCTCTTGTTTATCTTTTTTTGTTTAGTATCCAAGTCTTTGCTGTCTGTAGCCCCCCTGTGGGTGCAGCCAAGACTCGTACATCTGCTCTGACTGCATCCCAGAACACATCCAAACCTCTGCTCACTTCCCCGGCTCTCTCCAGCCTCTGATAACCTACATTCTGTTCTCAGCTTTCAGGAGAGGAAAATGTAACGCTATTAGATTCCTTAAGTGTTCTCTGTGAGACTGGTGTGCCTGAGATGTACTACTGCACAAAATGTCTGTCGATCCCTATCATGACAGCCACAGGCTCTTGTCTTCCTAAGGCCAAAGGACATTTCTTTGTATATATGTACCACAGTTCCTTTATCCACCATTCATAGGTATCGCTACCCTAGTCCTATAGAGAACGTGTCCGTATGGATGCTGTGGATACAGGGCACTTGATCCCAGTAGCAGCACTGTAATAAGATTTCTGGAACATATAGTACTTCTAATTTAAATATGAATTCTATTAGGGAATATTAATTATGCTAAACAGTAGGCTGATTTTAACTCTTTTGAGGCACCCCTTGCTGTTTTCCATGGTGGTGTGTCATTATACATCCCCACCAGCAGGTGTGGCCGCCCTCACCCTCCGAATCCTCTATGATAAGTTCTTTTTGTAGTAGCTCTTTCCAGTTGTAGCTTTGGTTCATTCTCATCTTCCACCACTGTACAGGTTTGAGGAATTGAACTCGAATCTTCAGGCTTGTATGAGCAGACACCTTCACTCACTGAACTATCTCCACTGGCCTGGTATGTCTTCTTTATTAATCCTCCCCCAACTCCTTCCTTCCTTCCTTCCTTCCTTCCTTTCTTCCTTCCTTCCTTTCTTCTTTCCTTCCTTCCTTCCTTTCTTTATGATTTTTGAGATGAGGTCCAGAGGAGTAGTTCTTTCTGGCCTGGGCTTCACAGTGGTCTGCTTGCCTTTTCTCTATGTCTTGTGAGTGCCCAACTCCTACATGGTTTTTTTTTGTTTTTGTTTTTTTTTTTAAAGAAATACCTATTAAGTTTTTTAGCACATTTATAAATTCATACATTGGATTACATTTGTGAGTGTGTGTGTGTGTGTGTGTGTGTGTGTGTGTGTACAAACTGGCTAGGACAGGTGTGTGTGCAAGAGCTGATGTCTGATGTCTTCTATTTCAGTTGTTTCTGTTTTGTTCGTTCGTTTGTTTTGAGATGGTCTTTTGCTGAACCTGGGGCTCAATTGTTTGGCCTCATTGGACAAACAACATCTTCCTGCCTGCTCTTCTCTAGCACTGGGCTTACATGTGTGCACTCCACACCTGGTTTTTTTATTTCGGTGCTGAGAACCTGCAACAAGGTCCTTGCACTTCCATGGCAAGTTCGTTACCCACCAAGCCATCTTCTCAGCCCCAGAGTTTGGAAACCTTTCCAGTTTATTCTTGTTTATTGACTTATTTGAGGTTCTTAAGAGTTCTAGACATCAACCTTTGGTTGGATGAGTGGTTTGGAAACCATCTTTCCCATTCGGCTCCATCCAGTGAGTGCTGTGTGAAAAATCCTCTGCACAGCTTGAGTGCTGTAGGGTGGAGAGCTTTTCTTCTCGCTCTCCTGCTATAGAGGTGGGGACCGGGAACTGAGCTGTAGCCAGTAAACCTTGCAGAGGCCCCTAGCTCTATCGGAGAGCCAGACAGGCAGAGGTGCTCTGGCAGTGAACTTGCCCTTTCTTCTAAGGTCACCTCTGCCTGCTTCCGCTTCCTTTGCCTTCCCTGTTTTATGATGCCTAATAAAACAGAGTGGTTATTTTACTATTTAATAAATTCTAAGATCAAAGGAAGCTCACCAGTCTTTTCTGTTCCTATTAATTGGTCTTTTCTTTCTCAAATTAGTTTTCTGATGATGTTCTCAACAGATAAAGGTACTGCCATTTCCTTTTCCCCATGAAGTCCTAGCTTTTGATTCATTCTCGAATTTCAAATAGAAAAGGATGATAAAAGAAGTTAGAACAGATATGATTTTAAAAGACAAGTAACGACTGGAGAGCCGACTCAGTGGGCCTGCTCTTCCGGAGGACCTGAGTTTGGTCAAATTCAGCAGCTCACACCTTCCTGTCATTCCACGTCCAGTGTATCCAACATCCCTTCCTGTCTCTACACATGCATGTGTGCAGCATACAGTCACACATACATCTAACTGAGAAGGTATATAAATTGCTTTTCCCTCCTTTATTTTCATCTCAGTTGAGCATGCAATAAGTCAGGCAGGGTGTGGCACACTCCTTTATCCCCAGTACTCCAGAGTTGAAACAGGAGGCCCTTTTGTTCCAGGCTTATACAGGCTGTCTAGTAAAACCCTCTCTCAGGAAAACCCGAAATGAACGAAACAAAATATGAAAAAGCACCTTCTCGCTTTTCAGTGTGTCACCTGCACTTTGTGGCAGGGGTGGGCTGGGTGAAGTAATTAAGTATAATTATGTAAAATTAATTAATTAATTGTGTGTATTTGTGCCTATGTAATTTTATGTGTATGTGTGGCCAAGGAGGCCAGAAGAGGGCGCTGTATCCATCAGCGCTGGGATGAGAGGTGGTTGTGAGCCAACAGATGGGTAACTAAGGTTGCTTTCTTCTGTACTGTTATGGTCACTGTCACTGAGGCAGGGGCATGGTGTATATGTAGGGAGGAGTGATAGAGAGATAGAGATAGAGAGAGAGAGAGAGAGAGAGAGAGAGAGAGTACAAAAATTGCTTTGCTCTGCTCTGTCACCCAAACAGCTTCTGGAAGTCCTGTCACAGGGCCTATGAGGCTCTTTAATTTATGGGGTTCCCTGCCATGCAGAAGTGAAACTGCTTAAGTTTGCCTTAAGGTGACGTAATAAACCTCTTAGGTCAGGGCAGAGAAGTGATAGAGTTCCATACATAAATGCTTCTTGTGTTCTTCAGTGATGGAGGCTTCTGTAGTGAGAATAGCCCTGCAAGAACATGAGAAGGTTTGGAGATATCAACATGCAAATATTTGCAGGAAAAACAGCAACAGACCCTGTCTTGGGGACTTGAAAGGATGCTTGGCTGCTGTTATCTCCCCAGAAGCTATAGGCACGGAGCCAGCCTAGGCTGAGCTTCCCCCTTGTAGACACCAACTCCTTTGAGAAAACATGGCAACAAATATGTCTGGACTCTGATCGTCTCTTCGATATGTCTTCTTTGCATTATAGTTTTGACAAGAGACGGACACATTGGTGTTTGGCTCATGAAGTGAAACATCACTCTCTTCTCTCTTGGTGGAGGCTGGACCATCACAGTAAACTAATTAAGTCCCTTTGAAGTGCCAAACCCCTCCCCTTGACTGTCTCACATTAAGTGGGTGGTCTCCTGGCTGTGTAAACTTGCTCTATTTTTATCATCGAAAAGAAGGTTATGTGCTATGCATATGGGAAGTTTACTTAGGTGGAAAGTATACTAATGTCTGCAAGTTCCTTTGAAGTGTATTTAAACAATTAGATGGGTTGGCAGATCAATAGCAGTATGAGTAGATGAGATAAAGCAAGGATAGACAAATATTAATTGTGGAGTCAGTGTAGCAAGCATATATAGATGTTCATTATGAAATTCAACTTTTCAGTGTGTATGGAATTAGTTATAAATAGATATTGGGTAGAGGGGCATCATCCTGGATACCTACATGGAACCCAGACTTAAAACTCTTGATCTACAAAGTCCTGATGAACCTGCTAACTCAATAACGACCTAAAAATAAAACACGAGAACAGGAATAGGGGGTGGGGAGCTGGGTCAGTCAGCAAAGTGATTGCCACACATGCATGAAGACCTGAGTTTGGATCCTCCATGCCCATGTAAATGTCTGGGCATGACAGCGGGCATTTGTAATCTTGGAGCTGGGAACTGAGAGAAGTGCATCCCCAGGACATATGTCTGACTAATCTAGCCTAATCACTGAGCTCCAGGCTGTGTGACTCAAAAAGGGGAGAGACACAAGCAGAGACTGTTGTCAATGTCTGGCACTTACATGCGCAGGCACACATGTGCCCATGCACCCACATGCATATGTGCCTGCACACAAACATGAGAACACACACACAAAGATAAATGAAAAGCTCTCACGTAACGGACATTCTTCTATGAGTGCTGAGGTGCTGGCTCAGTGCCTAAGAGCACTTCCTTTTTAAGCTTCTATATCAGGGGCTTCATAACCACTTGTAAGTGCAACTCCAGGAGATCCAGCATCTTCTTCCAGCCTTCATAGACACCCGCATTCTCACCCACGTACAAACAAGCAGGCACATGTATGCATATATAAAGAAAAATAAAAAAGAATCTTAAAAACATTCATTTCTTTTGCCTTTCAATGCACATATTTTTAAAAAATTAACTAAATACAATGAACTCCTGCTTGCCTTAGACCATGAAATAGTTGCCTTTGGTTAATGTGCATAGTGAACCCCCCCCCCACCTCTCTTTCTTCTCACCATAACTCTTTTCCTCCTTGAAAGCAGTCTCTGCACATTTGATTCTGGGTGACCATGTCTTTCAGGGGCCTACGGAGCGCTAGTGTTCCCAGTTTTCTCTGATTACATAGGACAAAGTTCTGTGGCAGTGATCATGAGCCTACCACCTGGAAGACTGTCTGTTGGAAGTGCTGTATTAATCAAGTTGTATGAATATGCTGTAATTGGCATAGCCAATATTTGATTGATAGATGTAGCAATCTTCCAGGGAATCCACGACAAAATACCAGGGACCAAGATGGCAAAATTACAGATGTAGTTTTTCACAGTTTGGAGGTAGAAGTCCAGGAGAAAGGGAGACAGTCTCTGTGTGTTTTCCTTGACTTGCATCGATACCAAGCTATGTTCTCCTGTGACCTTCTGTCCTGATTTGCCTTTGTCCTTCAAGAATGTTCAGCTCTGTGGGACTAGGGCCCCATGCATGGTCACTAAGCCATTGAAAATGACTTGAAAAGTTTCACACATAGATTCTTTTTTAAAAAAATATTGCTCAAAGGCCAGTGAGACAGGGCCCGTTGCCAAGCCTGATAACCTGAGTTCAGTCCCCCGATGTCATGGTAGAAAGAGGAGTACTGAGTTCTGCAAGGTGTCCTCTGACCTATACACACATGTGACACATGATTGCCCTGCACCAACAAAATGAGTAAAATTAAAAATGTACAACATTTAAAAAAAGATGGCCTGAGCTGGCATACATAATTTTCTTTCCTGTCACGTGTCGGTATGGGGAAGATGAAAGAAAATCGGTAAATTATCTGGCGGTAATCACAGAAGTAGGAAGAACGTGTTTATAGTAATTGCTTCCGGGAGCAAAAGAGATGTAGCATATAAGTCTTATTTTTATTGTGTGTCCTGCTGGGCTGGGATTTTTATATATATAAATAATTTTTGTAAAATTAAGACATTTAAGAGTGGATTTTAAAAGCAGGGTTTTGTGGCACAGGGCTTTAATCCTGGCAGTTGGGAGGCAGAGATGGATGGATGTCTGAGTTCAAGGCCAGCTTGGGTTACCTAGTGAGACCCGGTCACCAAAACTAGCAAAATAAAAAGCTCTCTAAACAAAAGAACGGACTTTTACAACAAAATGAAACAAAAACCAAAGAATGACAGTGTAAGTTAAAGCTACTTTGTCTATTAAAAAATGCTTAATTCATAACGTGTGTTTTGCTGATATGCAGTACACAGTGGAACACTTGTCTAGCAGGCTAAAGTCCCCAGGTTCAGCCCCTAGAACCATATGCGGTAAGTTTTTTCTTCCCTACACTGGACTTTCTATATTTCCACCTTAACTATAGGACCCAAGAGCTTACAGGAGCTCTGTGGCCCCTTTTATACGAAGTCCCCTCCAGGAACAGAGAATGCAGTGTCAGCTGATGCTTTTTGGCAGCTGCTAAGCAAAGATGGGCCGTCCGAGAGAACCGGCATCTACTTGTGTTCATAGCAAAACTTCAAGAGGTGTTGTTTACCTGACTCCCCCATTTTAATAGTTACATATGGAAGAGTCTTGATCTTCTCTCTGCCTTTTGGACAAGTGGTTTAATTGAAGATGTCAGGAATAGGACACACCTGTTCAGCAGCACGGTAACACGAAACACAAAATATGGGGTGTATGAAGAAAAGTTTGGAAGCCTTTGCTCATCTGCTTTGGAATGGCCAGGAGACACTTGAAAGGCCGCATGTGGTATCTTTTCCCACTGACCTAAGTGGATGCCCATGACTTTAAACTCATGGCATGCCTGTTTTTAGTGCCCAGAAGATGGGTTTGACCACTGATAGCCTAAGGCCCCGTTACAGGGTCACAGGAGCATCCGAAGCTCTGTGTGTGGCTATTGAACTCAGGGCACTGACCACGAGGAAGAAAGTGCAGGATGTGTGAAGAAACTGGGTTCAAATGTAGAGTTTTTGATTTATTTGTTATACTGACTCGCAAGACTTCTAACTCCTTTAAGCCTTGTGTTGCTAGTATTACTATCTGTCCAAGGACAACTTGCTGAGGGTCCTTGGGAGGCTCAGGGAGAGGTTTCTGGGTACCATGGAATGGCTGGTGGAAGCATGTTTAAGTAAGAAGAGCTGTCCTCCTCCCAGCTACATGTTACCCGAGGAGCTTTGTAGAAAATTGCCAGAGGCTATTAAAATGGAAGATTTTGAGCAGCAAGCACCTGGAAGAAACAGTATTTAAAGAAAACAAGAATAATGACAGTAAACCCACCTCTACTTGTCCACCTCCCACCCCACTCTCCATCCCTTGTGGCATCAGTTATCCTTCTGGTTGCCATGGGAAAGTACCTGGCAACAGAAACTTAAGGATGGGTCGATTCTGGCACTCCCTGCTCCCTGCTGTTCATAGTAAAGAAGCAGAGAGAGGTGAATGCAGAGACACAGCTTGCTTTCTCGATTTGGTTTCTTTTAGAAGCCCAGCCGTAAGGATGAATTTTCCCATTTCCACCAAACCTCTCTGAAAGCATGCTCACAGACATGCCCAGAGGTGTGTGCATCTCCTAGGTGATTCCAAATGCACTCAACTTGACAACTAAGATTGACCCTCATATCCCCGAAGCTGATCTTAGCTGATCTAAGAGCCAGGCTCAAAAACTAATGAATAAGAGATAAAAATGAGTAGATGAGTTGGGAAACACTGTTAGCCCTAGACACTGTCAGATTTGGTGAACTGTGCCGGAAAATATTAGTCAGGTGGCAGCCTGGGTGCTGGCCTACTTTCTAGAAAATAAGAGCGGATTCAAAGTTACCTGTGATCTATTATTTCACTCCATGGCTTTTTCTTGAAAGAAGAGAGAAGCATCTTTTTATTTTTTTGACCGTCGCGTATTCATTGTACTGCTCATGGTCAAGGGCATCTCCACACGCACCGATGCTGTGTTTTGACCACATAGTTCTTCTCCGGTATTCCCCATCTCTCTCTCTCTCTCTCTCTCTCTCTCTCTCTCTCTCTCTCTCCTCTCTCCTTTTGTTAGTGCCTATTGTTCCCTAGACAGTGGCTTCCACCTTCATGTTATATACACATATACAATTCTGTGTGTCCAGATAAGACAGCAGTCCTGGGCTGGTGACGTGGCTCAGTGGGTAACAGCACTTGCTACTCTTGCAGAGGACCTGGGTACCTGCTTCCTGAAGTAACAGGCAGCTTTGCCCCCATTCAGTTTGTTGGGGATGGCCTCATATCTTTTTCCTTCTGTAAGTCCAAGATTTTTCCCATTTTGCAATTAACCTTTATTTCAAACTTCATCTCTAGTTTCTTTAGCTCGTTTGTGTGAATGAATTATGCATAACCAGTACCAGATTTGTGTGTGTGTGTGTGTGTGTGTGTGTGTGTGTGTGCGCGTGCGCGCGCATGAGTGTATGAGCTGAAGGAGCTTAAAATAGTCCACAGCCAACTCTCACCAACCTTGTAAATTAGACCACAGAAATTGTCATAAGGAATAGAGTGTAATTTTAAATCTCATCCTTTCCACAGGTTGACAAAATCATCTTTCCCTTATCATTAGGGGGTTTCCTTTTCCTCCTGGAACCTGAAGTGACATTTAGGATTCTACCGTCAGCACCTGTTTGTTACTGGGGAGACAGTTGTTGTCGTCTTTGCGGTTTTTGGACAAGGCCTTGACTGGTCTTTGTCAGGTTGGGCTGTCAGCCCTAAGCTGGCTTAAGATGCTGGGGAGGGAATTCTGTCAGCTGCTTTGTTTCAAGGGCTAAAAATAACCCTTCTCCAGGGGCTTGTACATCCAGGCTTCTTGCATTCCTGAAGCCTGTGTACCTCTGGTTTCATGAGGGGCACCAACGCACCCTCAGCCACTCACTTCCCAACAAAGAACATGTGCCAAACCCATAGCACAAACCCTCCGGGGTCCTGTTGATTCCTCTCCATGTGCCAAGGTAGACATGGAGGTTGGGGACCAGACACAAACAGAGGCGAAGATGCCACACTGATAATGGTGGGTAATAGCTACCGCAACACGTGGACCTTACATCACCCGTCGACCTTGCCGACTTAGAGGAAGGTGATCACCAGAGCTGATTCCTGTGCATTTTTGGAGGAGCTCACAGACTGTCCAGTCCTACCCCAGGATGCCTCTCCTCTGCTTCTGTGCACAGTGATTTTCTTTACATTGCAAGAAACCTGCCCTTTTACCCTCAGTATTTTTTTCTTGCAAACGTGTGGGCTTTTTCTCCCCACCGTTTGCAGCTAAGCCTCCCTAGGAGGTACATCTCTCTTCATCTTTCCTGGCTCCCCAAGGCTGCCTGGCAGCTGTTTCACAGATGTTCAGGCTACTGACCTGGCCTTGTGAAATGTGAGGATTTTATGGCTTCTTGGGGATGCTGAAAACTGTTCCTCCTTCTGGGACCTTCTATTTTCTCCAATCGAATGGTGCCAGAAGCTGTCGATTTACCTCTCTTCCTTTTGCATTTAGACCTTCTTTCCTGTTTTTGGCACCCAGGAATGAGTCCAAATCCTGGTACATGTTAGCTACCCTCTACCACTGAGCTGTTCTGTCTGCCACCTGTGTTTAGTCGGCTCCCTTTCACGAGAGCTCCTACCCACGGACACTCAGAGGCTGCTCTTAGTTTCCTTCTGCCCTTCTTTCTAGTCTCATCTGCGCTGCTGAGCCTGTTTCTGGGTGTTGATGGAAATGTGCTTTCCTTTCCTGTGCAGCTGGTGGCTCTCCTCAGACTCCCTCCCTCCCATGGTCCCCAGGCTCTACCAGGGCAGCAAGTTGTCAGTCTCTTCCTCCTCCTCTTCCTCCTCCTCCCCCTCCTTCCTCCTCTTCCTCCTCTTCCTCCTCCTCCTCTTCCTTTCTCTTTCTCTTCCTCTCCACTTTCTTCTCCTCCCCATCTTTTTAAAAATTTATTTTGAAAAGTTGTGTATGTGTTTGTGTGTGGGTATGAACATGTCTGTTCCTGCAGAGGCCAGAAAAGGCTTCAGATTCTCTAGGGTTGGACTTAGAGGCAAATGTTCGCTGCCTGCTGTGTGTTCTCTGCAAAATCACTTAACCTCCGTGTCGTCTCTGCAGCCTTGTAACTGTCCGTCTTCCTCGGTACATCACAGGCTCGGCACAGCTCTATGTGGACTGTCCTGTTTCTCTGTCCCCTCATTCCTCATGACTGGCTGCCTTGTGGGAGGTTCTCTGTCCTCAGTTCTGCAGCATGATCAAGGAAGCCTGTATCTTTAAGACACTGGGTACAGACTGGATACCACTGCTTAGCAGAGCAAAGCACACTGTTCTTCAGGGTCCAAATGGCCAGTCTTGAAACCTTTGGCTGATTGTCAGTGCTGGAGAACTTGGTTGCATCTCTGAGATAGGACAGAGTTTGATTCTGGCTGCTACTTGCACTTGCAGTGGGCTGGGAAGGAGAGTTCTGCTCTAAAGACAGCCCTTTATAAACATACCATTGCAGCAACCAGAAGCAGAGCAGAGTTCAGAGTTTAATAACATCATTGATTCCCAGTCTGCATCCAGACCACTTTGGTCTTGACCTCCCCATGTTGGAGCCCAGGCTCTAGGGGAGTTGAAGGAATTTCCTTACTCTTGGGGTCAAAAGAATTCTTGTTTCATTCTTAGTGTCACTGACCTCCTGAGACCTCCTAGACTTAGGAACAGACAAAGGGCCAGGGAAAAAAAATCCTGTAGCACTCACAGTGGGGGGGTCTATGCTGCTTTCAGAGATGTGTTTGGGGGACTGGTGGAACCTTGCAGTGATGGACAGAATCTCATGGCAGGTAATGGGTGGAAACAGAGCTACAAGATGATCTATGTGTGGGACAGTTTTACAAAGTAATAAATTGCTCTGAATTCTATGTAAGTCTTAAATGCACGTCTGGGAATGCATATGGACAACCCCCCGTGTATTATCTTCACACACATATATTCTCTCTTTTTTACTATCTCAAAACTTGGTGTGTGTGTATGCGTGTGTGTGTGTGTATGAGTATGCGTGCACACACATGTGGTAACCAGAAGTCAACCTTGGGTGTGTTCCTAGTCACCTTCTACCTTGATTTTGGAATCAGGATTTCTCACTGGTGTGAAGCCCACCGATCAGCAAGGTGGGCTGCCCAGTGAGTCCCAGGGCTCTGCTGGTTTCTCCCTCCCCAGTGTTGGGGTTTTAAGCACAGGGCACTATACTCGGCTCTTGAAATGTAGATTCTGGGGACTAATTCAGGTTCTCATGCCCATGTGGCAAATACTTTACTCGTTGAACTATCTTTTTATCCTTGAAAAAACTTAAAAATGAAACAAACTCTATTTTGACAGTTTGAACATTTGTGGTACTCCCCAGCAACATGACTACTAAGCCACCAAGAGTTTGGCGTTGCAGAAAATTGGAAATCGTTTGTATATGGATGGTCAACACCACATACCAGTCTGTCCTTAGAAAGATCTCCTTTTGAGATGGTTCTGTTCGCTCCTGCGAACCCACATCAGTGTATGTGAGTGCTGTCAGATTCCTCAATGTTCAATGTCAAAATATATGATTTTATTTTCAACCCCTATCTTTTTGCTTTCTCTGCATATTACAGTTATTGTGTTACATTAATTTTAAAAAACCACACACATTAAAAGATCAAGGTTTTACAAGGAGAGATAGGCATCCCCAAGGCTTACACTTACTTGGCGACAGGGGATTTGCTCCCGTGACTGAAGGGACGGTGACAAAAAACGTTATAATTCCCTAATTCCAAGGAGGCCATTTTTTCATATTTTAATAATGTTAGAGTCATGCTTGCTAGCTGATGTGCATGTTTTGTTGCTGTGGCAATTAATTAGAAAATCAATGCACCACCTTGAACAATTGCATTAAAATGCAGGGAGCCTGGGCTTTGTGTTTGGAAAGTTTCATGGTTTAGGTTTGTTTGTTTTCTTTGTCCCCTTCCCTGCCAATGTGTGTCTCTTGATGTGTGGGGCTTGTATGGTTATACTAAATCAATATAAGCAGCCGTATCTCACTTCTGGGTGGAAATGGTGGGTAGGAGAATGGCTCCACTAGCGAACCCTGGCTCTGCTGCTTTCTAGCTATGGAGGTCTACCGTCTTCAGCTGTGGATGAGGGACCTGCTGAAGAAGCTGGAGGTGAGAGTTGGCTCAGGTGCTGCCCTGAACTGTCTCCGTCAGGGAGTGACGGCACATGGTTAGAGAAACCACACCATCCCTTCAGACAACACCATACAGTTATAAAAGCAGGAGACAGTGCTTTTCTCCATGCGCTGGGCACTCTGCAGTCTTTGGCTCTTCTGGCTAGCACCTTTCATGCAAGGTTGATTCCAGGAGCTGCTGTGGTCGTCTCTAGGCAACTGCAACCCCTTCTGTAACAGCAGGACCTGTGCACCAGTCCAGGTATTACAGTTAGGGGAGCAGATCCATGAGAATTCTCCGTGTTCTCACACCTTGTTGAAAGGGGAGGGCGCCACGCTAACATCTCAGCCACAGACCTTTGATGTTACCTGCCAAGGGTTCTCCTTGAGCATTCATTATGCCACTTAGGGAGCCATTAATTTTACCAGTCAGTCTGTTTTTGACATTCATTACGCTAACGAGCCCAACCTCAAGTGTTGATGGAAATATAGATAAAGAAACTCTGAGCTCTGGAGAAGTCCTTCTGACAGGATGGTTGCTAACCATTTCTAGGCAGGAGACTCTCTCTCTCTTATGTGTATGTGTGTTTCTTTGTGTGTATGTGTGTGTCGCTCTATGTGTGTATCTCTGTGTGTGTGTGTATTTGTGTGTATGTGTGTCACTCTTTGAGTGTATCTGTGTGTGTGTATTTGTGTGTATGTGTGTGTCACTCTATGTATCTGTGTGTGTGCATTTGTGTGTATGTGTGTGTCACTCTATGTATCTCTCTGTGTGTGTATTTGTGTGTATGTGTGTGTCACTCTATGTATCTCTCTGTGTGTGTATTTGTGTGTATGTGTGTGTCACTCTATGTGTGTATCTCTGTGTGTGTATTTGTGTGTATGTGTGTGTCACTCTATGTATCTCTGTGTGTGTGTGTATTTGTGTGTATGTGTGTGTCACTCTATGTGTGTATCTGTGTGTGTGTATTTGTGTATGTGTACATGCCTATAAGTGAGTATGCATGCATGTGGATGTCAGAGGCCAGTCATGGATATTATGCTACTCACTTTGGTTTCTGAGACAGGGTCCCTCATTAGCCTGGAACTCACTGAGTCGGTTAGGCTTCTGGCCAATGAGTCCCGGGCGTCTACTTGTGCTGAACTCTCCATCACCGGATTACAACTGCATGCCGTAATGGCTGGGTTTTTGTTGTTTAACATAGATTCTGGGATTGAACGTGGGTCCTTCTACTTGCACAGCAAACACTTTACCAACTGAACTGTTTCCCCAGTCGTGGGTATGACTTATGTATTTAAGTGGGAGTGACAAATTAGCTATAGAGTTAGAGCTGGACAAGCCGGCACTTGCTTCTTCTTGCGTCATCCACACGGGAGGGCTTGGAAGTGAATCATGTGAATCATGGCCCGTGTGCCTTCTGGCTGCCGTGATGCCCATGCACGCTTTGTAACGTATCCCAGCCACATTGCGACTGCTGTGTGGGCAAGTGACAGCACATCATCATCATGGTAATTACTTTGACCTATTTGCCAGTTTGGGGTCCTAACATGCTATGACTCTCATCTTCGTTCCCCAACAACTCCCCACAGGAAGGTAGGAAATAGGGGCTGGGAGGTGGCTCAGAGATTAAGAGCATCACATGCTCTTTCGAAGGGTCAGGTCTGCTTCCTGGCACTTACGTGCTGACTCATAACTTAAGGTGTATCCAACACCCTCTTCTGACATTCAAGGGTACCAGGCTCACATGGAGCGCACAGACATGCATGTAAGCCACACACCCATACACATAAAATGAAATGAAAATTAAAATAGTTTAAAAAAGAAGGTAGGTTATAATATCCACTATATGAAGATGTTGTATTTGTGAATTCACTCTATTTGGTAAGATTTATTTGTAGTCCCAAAGTCAGTATTCAAGGGCCCTCCTGGCCATTTGCAGACAGGCACATTGGTGGGAAATTTTAGTTGCCCAGTGGGAATGTTCCCAGATGAAATGGAATAAAGGGACATTCATCCTTCTTGTTCGAACTCCCACACAGTGACCAGTGTCGCTCAGTGGTCTGTGGAGAGGCTTGCTTTTCCCACTTCTCTGTGGCCCCTCATCCATCTCCACACTGAGGTCTTCTCTACTGTTCAGGCTGTGAGGTGCCCCCCGAGCTGTGGCTCTGCTGGCCTATCCTCCGCGGATGAGAGCTGCTGAAGACAGCCATTTTTGCCAGAAGTACACATAAAGTAAGGATGCACATTGGTCAGTTCATAAAAATGTCATGACTGGATCTTAACACTGTGGGATCCTAACCCTGTTCTCCCTAGGCACAATTGTTCTTGTGTTCTCTAAGTCAGCGTTTGCGGCAAGTTTGTCTAGCATACTGCCACAACGAATGGGCTGTACCAACAAGGACAGCTTGCTCCTCCTCCTCCTCTCCCTCCTCTTCCTTTTTATCTTTCTCCTCTCCATCTTCCTCCTTTCCCCTCCTTTTCCCTTTTCTCCTTTCCATCCTCCTCTTCCTTCTTCTCTCCCTATTTTTCTCTTCTTCCTCCTCTCCCCCTCCTCCTTCCCCTCCTCCTCCTTTCCCTCCTTCTCCTTTCTATCTTCCTCTTCTTACTCCTTTCTCTACTTTTTCTCTTCCTTCTCCTATTCCCCTCCTCCTCTCCCTCCTCTTCCTTCTCCTCTCCCTCCCTCCTCTTCCTCTCTCTCCTTTCTCCTCTTTCTCCTTTTTTATTCTTCTTTTGAGTGAGGGTCTCACTATATAGCCATGGGTGGCCTAAAACTCACCGTGTAGACCGGGTTGGCCTCAGAGATCTTCTTACCTTTGCACTCTCAAATACTTGGATTAAAGATAGGCACCACCATGTCTAGCTTTGTGCCAACTTCTTTTTTTAAAGATTTATTTATTTTATGTATGTGAATACAATGTCACTATCTTCAGACACACTGGAAGAGGGCATCAGATCTTATTACAGATGCTTGTGAGACACCATGTAGTTGCTGGGAATTAAACCCAGGACCTCTGGAAGAACAGTCAGTGCTCTTAACTGCTGAGCCATCTCTCCAGTACCCGTACCAACTTCTTAAGGTCCCCATTTCTGTGTTTAAGAAGTGGCCTCTTTTCTGTCCCCTGCCCCCTCAGGTAAAACTAGATGGATAGTTTTCAGGGCTGAATGCAAGAATGAAAACGCAGGAGTCATTGTTGAAAGTAAAGAACTCAAGGATGAACTTTAAACAAGCCTTCGGTACCTCTGTGCTGCCACACATCACATGTCCACATGCAGCCTTGCCCCTCCCCCAACTCAGTCCAAAAGGTGACCTCTGAACACTAGGCTAGGAGGGAAGGGAGTCTGGAAAGCCAACTGGCTGTAGCCCCTGAGGTCACTGATCTTATTCTTAGGGCTCCTTCCATGTGATTGGCTATCCCTCACCAACACACAGATACCTAGGGATTGTGGCTGCATGGAGAAGTCCATCATCCCAGGCGCTGCCTACTGTCTCAACATTCTCTGTTTGTTGTTGTTATTTTTTGTTATTGTTTTAAGTATAATACACAGTCTTCTGTGATGGCTTTATCCAACTTTGACTTTGGGGTAGGGGAACTTGGGACTGTCAGTATTTTCATGCAGGAGGTTCCCAGAGCCTGCAGTCCATCTGGTTTACCATTCTAGAACGTTCCATTGCAGGAGGGAAGTAGAGCCAGTTTCATCTTCTCAAAGTGTGACTACCTCTGGGTCATGATGAAGAGATTCCTAAATGGTCCCTGGCTTGGCCTTAAAGGCCTCAGTGAAGAATGGAAGCTTGGTATAATCACAGACATTTAGTTCCTGTAACGAGGCCTGTCTTAGTCTGTTGTGCTTACTATAGCACAGTACCATAAGCAGACAGGTCCAGGAGTGACAGAAATATGTTTCCCACAATTTTAGAGGCTAGAAATTTGAAATCAGGATAACTTCCCCTTGAGAGTACACAGCAAGAAAGCAACAGCCTGCATTTAGAGGCCTCAGCACAGACTAGCCACAGGCTGTTGCTTTCTTGCTATGTGCTTGTGAGGGACAGTGACAATGGCCTGTTTTATGTGGGCTTTATTCTGCTCATGAGAGTCACATGTTCAGGAGACAATATCTATCTGTCTGTCTGTCTGTCTGTCTATCATCTATCTCTATCATCTTTTGTTCTTTCTTTTCCTTTTCAATGTCTTCCTGTCTTTCTTTTCCTTTTCTTGGCAGTGCTGGGGTTGATCCCCAGATTTCCTGAATACTAGCAAATTGGTGTCCTTTCCCTGAGCTATATCACCGCTATATTTTCTCCTTCTTTTGTTTTGAACCCTTGATTTTGTTTGTGTGTGTGTATGTGTGTGTGTGTGTGTGTGTGTGTGTGTGTGTGTGTGTGTGTGTGTGTGAGAGAGAGAGAGAGAGAGAGAGAGAGAGAGAGAGAGAGAGAGAGAGAGAGAGACTGTGCATGTGCCACAGAACACACATGGAGGTCTGAGTACAATGTATGGGATTTGATTTTCTCCTTTTACTTTGTGGATCTCAGGGATTGAACTAAGGTAGTCAGACTTGAGAATAAGCCCCCTTACTCAATGACTCATCCTGATAGTCCCCTGCCTCAACCCCTTGAGTAGCTAAGAGTACAAACCTGTTCTGTTAAGTTTGGCAAGAGGCTGAGAATTTCAACATAGAAACCCCAAATGTTCATATCACAGAACACACAAAGAGATTTTTTTTTGGGGGGGAGAGTAAATTAAAATTAATTGCTAACATTTGTACTGAGGGATTCATAAAGAAATCTCATTAAAGCTTCTTTGGAGAAAAATTCTGCATTTCTGGTAGTGGTGAGGCTTCCATTCCTAGGACAGCCACTGGCTGGGGTGGGAAAGCAGCCCCCTCTTGCAGGGGGCTTTTTTACTCAGACCTCTCCCCTCACCAGTCAGATTGCCACAGCTGAGGCCATGCATGCACGCAGTGGTTAAATATTTTGACTATCGATGCTGCCCGGAGCCAGTTGAATTGGTAACCCTGCTCTTCAGAGAAGCGGCTGGCTGTCAGCCTCTTCCTCAAAAACAAATTTAAATTGTGACTCCAGGGTCACCCGGTTACACTGATTAATCTGTTAGATTGTCAGTATTCCCCACCATTTCATTTACCTGGAGCAAACTATCCAGATTGAGTCTAAGAGGGATTCAGAAAAGCTGGCTGAGTGTGTGGTTAAAGTGGGTACCCCAGGGGACATTCATCCTGATGAAATGAAGAGCCAGGTAGGGAGATCTCAATCAACAGGAGAGAAAAAAAATCACGATGTCTGATTTCTTCATGCACCCTGACTGGCTCCTCACCGGAGCTCTGTCCTGAGGAAGGAAAGAAAGAGAGGCTGCTTCTGTCTCCTCTCAGGCACTCTCCCCCAGTGCTGAGTGTAAGGGTATCAGAGCCTCATTCCACTGTCATTGCTTAAGGCATCATATGAATATCCTGTCCTCTACCCCATCACCACACCTGCCTTTGGCTGTCAGAAACCAGCAAACAAGGAAGTGCTCGTCTGGAGGAGATGCGTGGGTTTCCATGGCGGATAGGGGTCTTAAGTGCTCCTCTCCTCCTTCCGCATCCTGAACCTGTTATGAGCGGATACAAGGAGTGAACTGGGCTAAATATGGAAAGAGAGAATGTAGCAGGAGGGTTATCTTGGCTGTCATGTTCTTAAAATATTTTGGTGTAGACAGTGTGCATATGTGTGAAGTTAAATTTAACGCATACCTTAGGAGCTGTTAGTTAACATTTCACGCCTTCCTGTCTGTTTGCTTACTGCTATACAACACTGCCCTCAAGTTTAGTGGCTTGGAATGCAGTACGTGAAGGTTGGTCATGGTTTTCTGGGGCAACTGGCCAAGCTGGGCAGTTCTCACTGGGAATATTGTGTGTTGTTGCAGCCAAGGCTGGAAGTCCCAAAAGCCTCCTTAGGGCCTGGCACTTGAGATAGTTTGCTTCTCCCCATGTCTGTCACCTAGGCTGGGGTGATTCGCACAGCTGAGGATGGGTCAGGCACGTCTTTCTTCATTTGGCTTTTTCACATGGCTGCTGTGGACTTATGACATGGTCATCTCAGGGTAGCTTGTGTCCTGAGAGCATTCTAGGAGAGTGTTGGCATTAGGATGGCTCCTACCCCCAGCCATGGTGCCACCCACAGGTGACAGGTACCTGGCCCATCCATCGCCATGGAAACAGCGAAGCATTCCTAGGATACACCAGTTCAGAAGCCCACCTTCACCCGGAAGCAAATGACATCACTAACCCCATAAAAGATGAAACCCCTCCCCCCTCTTTTTTTCTCTTCTCTTGACCCCCATCCCTGTCTTGTCATTCTATTAAACCTCTCCATGTGGAACCCTGTCAGTCCAGGCATAAGCCGAGAAATCTATTTTACAACAGAAAGCCTTACTAAAGCTACGAGGCTCTTGCCACTTGGTCTTGTAATTCACAAAACTTCCTGCCTCCTGTTGTCTCCCCATTGCTGTGATGACTAATTTAATGCATTAGCTTGGCTAGGCCATGGAAGTCAGATATTTAGTCAAGTATTATTTTAGATGGAAGTATTTCTTTAAAAAGAGATTAACATTTGAGTTCAGTGGGTAACCCTTCTAAAGCAAATGGGCCTTGTCTAATTAGCTGAAGGGTCCCTGCCTCCCTGGACATTTGCTTTTGGATTCCAAATGCAGCATCCCCTCTCTCTGAGCCTCACTCTTGCTAAATGGTCCTGTGTGTTTAAGATTTTTCAGCCTCCTCATGTGCAGGAGCCAGTATCTTAAAATCAAGTCTCACTCTCTCCTCCTCAACCCCCCCCCCATTATTCTGCTTTTTCTGGAGAACCATCACACACAGGTCCCGTTCCGAGATGCGAATTAGGCCCGTAAAAGGAGAAACTTTGGCAATAAAATCTCATGCTTCCTAGTTCAGTACATTCTCACCTGAAGTCTCCCTTGAGTGTCCAGGATGAGCAGGATGGCACATGTTCTGTGTCCTGGGAGTCATTTAGCTTTATGTCCTGCACATTCCAAGGGTCCCTTATTGTTCTGATCAGAGGGGATGGAGTGCAAGCAGACTCATCGGAGTTTCTTGTTGGTGATCCCAAGGACAAGAAAGCAAGATGATTCTGGGCATTTCACGGCTGTTTTGAGCCCACCTGCTCTGAGAAGTGATTGCATAAATAGAGAAGCGGCCCTGAGCCATGAGGCTTCCCACCTACCTCTAACCACTGGCTTTCACCAACTTTTCTTCCCCACGCTAGATAAAGCTGAGTGGCCTATGGGCTCAGGTAAGTTTATGACAAGGACACTTTTATCCCCTTCTGCATGTGGCCCTTGGGATTCATATGACTTTGATCTGCATGAATATTTAGTTGGATAAAGGAAAACTAGGACATAGAAATCAGAATCTGAGTAGGACAGCCAGCAGCTGGCCCCATGTTAATAGAAAGAGCAAGTGACTCACATAACAATTTTGCTTGGCAAGACCTCTGTTGCCCTTTTTCAGCATGGTGGTGGCACATTGGATGCTGGCTGGTCCTTTCCCATTACTGTTCTTTCTGAGTGGAAGGGTCTGGTGGATGTTCTCTTGTCCTGGGGAATGGAGACTTCCCATGAGGCTATAACACAGAGGACTACCTCAGTGGTGGTGTGGACCATCATGTGTTCTGGCTAATCTCAGATACAACGGCATAGATAATGACAAGGCCAAGTGTCTTAGGGTTTCTATTGCTGTGGTAAAACACCATGACCAAAAGCAACTTGAGAGAATTGCAAAGGATTTATTTCAGCTTACGACTTTCAGACTACAGTCTATCACTGAGGGAAACCAGAGTGGGAAATCAAGACAGGAACTGAGGCAGAAGCAAGGAAGTAACAGTACTTATTGGCTTGTTTCTTATGAGTTGCTTAGCCTGCTTTCTTATGGCAACCAAGGGCTGCACTGTCCACAATGGGATGGGTCTTCCCACGTCAATCATGGACTGAGAAAATGCCTCACAGGCTTGCCTATGGGCCACTTAGACACATTTCAGGGCTCTGAGCCCAAGAGGCACTAAAAACATATTGTCGAGTCCATGAACAACAGTAACCAGAGGGATGGTAGTTAGTTCTGGTGGGAACAGTACCGAGGTCCTTTGACTCATGTTTACCAACTTAGATGACATATATAGGTACGTAAATACATTTAAGTACAAGTTGACTTGTAGATTTTTAGGGGTGATCTTTAATTTGTATTATTTGTTGAATTCTCAGGATCTCAGAGCATGTTGTGGTCTATATGGTTTATGTGTATACACACACACACACACACACACACACACACACACACACATGCTTGCATTTGCCTACTCATCTTTGTTATCCCTGCTTCCTTTACTCTGCCCTGGGAGATTGGTTCATTTGAACCCTATGACTAGGGTCTCTTCTCTTTGGCTTCTGGTTTGTTAGCTTATAGGGAGAGCCCTTTATCTGAGTAAGGATGGACCCAGAGCATACATTCTGACTGTGCCTCCTGCTGACAAGCCTGTGTGACAGGGTGCCCTCTTCTGTGGAGCCTGTGTTAGTTTGCCCACCTCCCTCCTCTCCAAGTCCCTCCTCTCTCCTCACCCTTCCCACTTCATTCCTAATCATGTTTTCTACACTCTCCCCTAACAATTGTAAATCATTTCCACACCAAACACCTCTTAATTCCTAACCTGAGGATTTCATCTACTTTCTGCCTGGACTCAGGCTCATAGTCCAAGTTTGTGGATTAAGACAGGGGATTCAATTTGTCCTCCACCAGGCATTTGGCAAAATCTGGTGATATGACTGATTGTTATAGGGGTAGTTTGGGGTGTGTGCTGTGGGCATCTGGTGAGCAGAGGCCAGGGATGCTGCCGACCATCCCATGATGCAGGCACTCTCCCCAGCAGACAGTTATACGGACCCACATGTTCATAGAGCTGAGATGTTGATATCATGAGAAACCTGGGGTTAATCACAAGATGCTAGTGTATCTGAGAAACCCGACCAGAGATGTTAGTGCTCATGTCCCGATACAACTGAAATATCAGCACAAATTTGTAAGCTACGTATAGGTAAAGCAATAAACCCACTGAAACTCAAACTTGTGATGTTAACCGGAAGGTCAGAATGAAGTTATTTTGCTGAAATTGAATGGATGCCCACAATGAGAATGTTGGCGAGTTGCTGCTTGGGTTGCTATAACCTGGGACATGAGGCATTTCTTTCTGAATGTCTATCTACACATCTCCTGGGAAACCTTGTCCCAGGGTACCTTGTAGGGCTGGGCTGGCTTTCATTTGGCTCCCATATAATATTCATCTGACGACCATTATCACTGGGTCTCATTAACCTGTGTCAATTGAAGTTATGTTAATCGGTGCCAATATGTTCATAAATGCAGCCACAAAGGAGGCCCCCATGGCATTTCTCAGCCTTCTGTCTCTTTGGAGGTGTTACTAGAGACTTCAATAAATTAAGAGAGGATATTAAAATTAAATGTTTATGTGAACTTCTGAGCCCCAGGTCTATCCTGGTAGCTCTGGGAGAGGAACATTGCTGGTGTTAGATGGAAAATAGGAATGATCCCTGGTTCCTTCCCAGGGTCAATGGTGCAGAGCATAGAAAGTCGCTGCTGTAGGGCAGCATGTTTTGATGATGAATAAATAGAGAGCCTTTTATTTTTTTAATGCAATTATTATAGAGTATGCCTTTTGTTCTGTTTGAGATAGGGTATCTCTATGCATCCCTAGGTAGCCTAGAACTTGATATGTAGACCAGGCTGGCCTTGAATTCACAGAGATCCACTTGCCTCTGCCTCCCAAGTTTTGGGCTTAATGATGTGGGCGTTCACACTCAGAAAAGTCTTTCTACTCTTTCTAATCTAATCTTTGTTCCCCAGGAGGTAGCGAGTGGGTGCTTCCCACCTGTATTTCAGTCCATCTTCATTCTCTCTCTGTGGGTTTTAAAACAGCCTCTAGAGAACAACGTGGGGGCTTTTTTCTCTGTGATAAACATTTGTTACTCTTCCAGGCTTTTCCCCTGGTTGGGGAGCTTGAGATTTTCCCACTGTTTCCCACTTTCTTCTCCCCCCCCCCCGCCACCCCTGCCCCGTATCTTACAACCCGTCTGATCGATCATAGCAACTGCAAGCATCTTATGTTGGTCTTTATTTCGCCCTTGTACTAGCACCTTTTGCAAATCTAAAACAATTATGAAACCATTTGGAAACAATAATGCTGAAATGCAAATACTTCAATGTTATTAAACTGTTAGTATCTTGGTGAATTATTTCCTACGGTTAATTACTTCATTTCTTTATGGCCAGTCACGATGGACTGCCACTTAGGGCTGCTTCCTGTTCTGTCAGAAAATATAGTTACATGTTGGAAATCCCTTCGGACACTCAACCATCAGTGTCAACAACCTCTCCAAGCCTTTTTTTGGTTATGGTGTCCCTGTCGTTGTTGTTGGTGGGGGGGCAGTGCTTCAATTTAATGTGGATTTTATTTTTAAATAAATATTTGGCTATGATGATTTTGATGAAAAGCTCTTCACTGGCTTAATGAAGGATTTTTATGGATCCATATAACACCCGTGTCTTAATTACTACAAATGGACAATAAACCCTTTCATATATGAGAATGGGAAACATAGTGAGCACCATTAGGAACAATTGGATTTTCACTTGATAATTCAGTAAAAAAAAAAAATGTAAATACTGCAAATAACAGCCCAAGGGGGTATCTCTGCAGCTCCAGGAGAGGCTGTGGAGCAGGACTAATTTTTACAGAGATGTGGCTCTTGTGTTTTTTGAGCTGTGACAAAAGCAAAATATAAATTCATTCCTGGGATGAAATAGTCCCTCATTTAGTGGGTGCTAATTAATTTCTCTCTGTGTGCCAGAGACATTTAATTCCTCATCACCAAAAGCCCCTGAATTGAGGAATGTGCCCAGAGAGAAAATGTCTGATGCTGGGGAGTTACCTACAAGAGGCGAGTCCTGATGCAGAGGGCTGTTCGTTTATTTGAGGTAGGGTCTCACTACGCAGCTCTGGTTATCCTGGAACTCTCTGTGTAGACAAGCTGACTTTGACCACACAGAAGTCCTCCTGATTCTGCTTCCCAAGTGCTGGGCTCAAAGGACAGTGATACTAGTTTTGCATTTATTATATAGTTGCAAAAAATTGGCAAAAGTATCCACTTAGTAAACTTTTAATATACATTTTAGTATACTAAATGTTACTTTTAACATCATTTTAAAGTACACCTCTACTTCTGCGAAGTTGACTGTAAAAAGGCACACTGTGTGACCCCAGCACACTCATTATTAGCTGTGTCTCTTGCCTGTACCAAAAGGTCATGTCTTGTGACAGCCATATACCACCTATGTTTGTGTTCATGACTCTGTGACATTTGTACCTTGACAATGCCACCTTGTGATTTACCCTTCAGAATGTTCATGCTGTTTAGAGGTGCGTAACTATTTTACTTTTAGTAGTTTCCTATGCAGAAGGTTTTGGACTGGCAGGTATCCAGGACCCTCTTGTAAGACTAAGTGCACAGCGATGCCTGGAGGCTCCTTTTGATCCCTTGTTTGGGCTGAGCCCATGTATGCTGCTAAGTATTGCATGTGCAACCATGCCAAGACATTGGCTTCTTCTAGCAGGTCAAAAACTCAATCTTTCTGAATCTGTCCTTTTTCTTTTGTTGTTCTTTTGTCTTGCAGTTCCATGAGATTATTTAATTTTGGAATGGGAATGTAGGGCTCAGTGCTTGCCTAGCATATGCAAGGCCCCGAGTTCATCCCCAGATGGGGGGGGGGGGAAGCTTAGCTTATAATTTGATGGACCAAAATTTCAGAAACCCCTCTTGGCTTTCTAAAGGGTCTTTCTCTGTGTTTGCTTATGCTTGTATGTATGTGCAGGTATATATGTACATGTGCGTCCTTGTATGTGGTGGCCTGCAATCAATGCCATATTTTATCTACCCTCCACCTCTCTCTTGGTTTTCTGAGACAGGGTTTCTCTGCATTACCTTGGGTATCCTGGAACTTGGTCTGTAGACTGGCCTGGCCTTGAACTCACAGAGATCACCTACTTCTGCCTCCTAGGTGGTAAGATTTAAGGTGTGTCTACACAGCCTATTTTTACTGTATTTTTGATGATGTTATCTCTCACTGAAGGAGTCTCCTGACTCAGTGAGATTGGCTGTTGAGCAAATCCTAGGACCCCTGCTTCATCAGTACTGGAGTTCCAGCCCTGCCCTCACTCCCAGCTTTCTCTGTGAGCTCTTGGGGCTGGAATCCTGATCTTCAGAAGCATCTCCCCAGGTCTGTGTAGGAGCAATAGATAGATGTTAATGTTTTAATGATCCTCTGAGATACTCAATGCTAACTTTTTGCAAAGAGAGACTCATACCTTGATTCTGGTGTGAATTAGGGCAGAAGACTATAAAACTCTGGAATCAAAGTATGAAGAAAAATGTACACTGTAGGTTTTTTGTTGATTTTTTGTTTTTGTTTTTGTAGTGAGATGAGTCTATTGTTTCAGAGAATAGATATGTAAGGACTTTTTTAGGGTATGGATGGAAAGGTCTAATTGGTCATAGCATCAATCAAGCAGGAAGGGCTGATTGGTTCAAGAATAGTACCTAATTATCATGCAGGCAGGAAGCCAGAGTGGGACGGTTGTGCTGAGTTATGCAGCCTTGCAGAGACTCTGTACAAAGTCGATTTTCAGACAAGGCCAGACAAGGCCAGACAAGGCCAGACAAGGCCAGGCACGGGAGACTGCTACCTTAATAGCAAGGTTCCCCAACATTTCCCCAGCACCAATAATACAGTTTATTGGCTTCTTATAAAAAGGCGTCTTAGCTAGACTTCAGTGCACTAACAGTTCAGCACATGGAATCTAAAGGTGGGGGAGGGTCATCACAAGTTCAAGGCCTACACAGTGAGTTCCAGGCTAGTTAGGGCCGACAGACATACACACCACCATTATTACCCCTCCCCCACCCCCACTGTTGCCATCACGACCACTACCATCCCCACCACCACCACCTCCACCATGATTTCTTCCCTCACTGCTGCCATCCCTAACAACATCACTAGCACCTCCACCACCACGTTACCACCCCCCCACCAACAAATCTTGGGTGTACTTTCCCACTGGTACTTAGTTGAAGCTCTGTCACTGGACTGGGGTTCACGTCCTGTAACACAGAGTGTCACCTCTGCCCTAGGTCTTTCTCCCCTTTCCCACAGCTCCCATCACACACGGGATTCTACACACCTGGGATTCCCATGGTGTTCTACAACGACAAATTCATTTTCAGATGAGCCAGAGTCAGAACCAGAGAAGTTATTTCTGCTTCAGTTTCAGGATATGTGAGATGTTTTTATTTCTTTTTCCTCTGGGAAAAATGTTTAGTTTTTCTCAAATCCAAGAGGACGGCCTGAGTTCACTCAGGATTTTTTTTGTTTTACTTAACTAGTCAAAACCTAGATTTTGGGGAAGGCCACACCACGTTCTTCTCCTGCCATTCTTTCTGACTGCCTCTCTTAGCCCCTGTGTGTAAGCCTATATTAAACTATCCTTGATTAAACCTCTGCTTCATGAAAATTAGAATTTAAATGTTGACTCAAAAAGTAAGCCATTTCCAATTCTTAAAAGATTATTCAAGATGTCAAGGAGAAAAGATTGCTCAATTCTATTATCCGGATATAACTCAATCCTACTCTGTGTAAATATTTCGACACGGTTTGATTTCACTTCCTAAATTAGATTAAAAATGATAAATTTATATTTATTTTATGTGTTCCAATGTTATGCCTGCATGCGTGTCTCTGTATTCAGAATACATACCTGGTGATTCAGAAGCTAAAAGAGAATGGCAGATACCCTGGGGCCAGAGTTATGGATGGTCGTGAGCTGCCATGTCTGTGCTGGGAATGGAACCCAGTTTTTCTGCAAGCATAGCAAGTGCACTTAACCACTGAGCCATCAGGCTAGCCTCCCAGCCCCCATCAGATTATGTTCAGAGTGTAGCTTTTGCTCTTAGAAAGCTACAGGCCACGTCTGAGCTACATAGCAACATTGTCTCAATCATTTGTTTGTTCATTATTCAACCTCACTCTTAGGAGCAGAGTGAACTGTGTGGTTTACTATTTATTCTGGTTTTGGCCCCTTTCTGACCTGGTTGTCTCTCTTCTTTAAGTTTTATGATATCTAAGTCTGGACAAGCGAAAAAGATTTCTCTTCCTCATCCCCGTCTTCACCACTTCTTCCTTATTCCTTCTTTTTCCCTTTCCTCTCCCCCTTTCCATCCCCCCCCTCAGCTAGCCTGTGTAGGTGGAAACACTGACTGTCCCAAGGGAATATCCCAATCAATACCGGCACGACACAGTGCAGAAAGATTTTTCTCTCTGTTGTTACTGTAGTCATTTGATATTTGCCTTGCCAATAGCCACCATGTCTTCTTTTAGCTAAATGACATTTATTTGACACCTTTTGTCACATGAATAATCTTTACCTTGTGCAGTCTATTTATCTTCTTTGGGGGCAATTTCTGTCCACATAACATCTGTGGTGTAAGTCTATTGCTTATTGAACACATACAGTGCCCCAGGGCTTGGAGTGAGATGCATTTCCTCACCTGACCCTCAAGAGGTCAATGGAGGAACCATGAGTTGACAGTGAGTCCTCCGGATGCAGGAAGCCCACTGTGGCAGAGCTAGGGTACCAACTCTGGCCTTCCGGACACCAGCTGGCGGATGCAGGAAGCCCACTGTGGCAGAGCTAGGGTACCAACTCTGGCCTTCCGGACACCAGCTGGTAAGGTAACAGACTCTCCCTGTCCTCTATGGCTGCAGGACTTACAGAGGGTGTTGAGATGTCGGACAGACTGATGACGTCACAAATCAGAGTCTGTCCTCTTGCCAGGAGCTTCAAGCAATACAGAGAATCACCTGAGACGCAGGCTCTGCTGGACTTGTCTCCAATGCTCTCCTATTCTCCCGCAGTCAGAGTGTCCCACATCAGCTCCTAGGTCGGGTCTGCTTTTGTTTGTTGTTTCCTAAGGCTCTAATTGGCATCTCCCGAGAAGTCCTTGGAGGATTCAGACAATGAAAGGCTTCTGGTTGCAATCACCGGAAGCCTGAGGAGGAGCTGTTGTCTGGTGGACTTGGTCACTGCCCAGACAAGACAGAGTAAGGGATAGAAACATGCTGGCTGCAGAGGCACTGATGTGGAAAGAAAGCTGGCTGAGGGGGACTAACTCTTTGTCACATGGAGAGAGCACAAATCCTTGGATGGAGGGAGGCAGTGATCTGACTAGGAATCTTGAAGGTTCATCTAGAGGGCCGAAGATAACTGTAACTCCAGTACAAATTCAAAGGTACCGACTCTCCGGGTTGTCAGTTCTGGGACTGCTTTTACTCTTACTTAGAAATTTCTTGTTTTAAAAGAGCGTTTTTAATTTATTCTTTAAAAGTATCATATGTTTACACAATGTGTTTTGAACACGTCTACCTACCATGACTTCCCTCCAATTCCCTCCAGCGCTCTCACCCTGTAGGAGAGAGTTTCTTAAAGGGAAACAAAAGTTTCAAAAATCCCACCTCTTCTCGGGTCACTCAGAGGCTGAAGATAGAAGAAAATAGAGAAAAGGTTTTCCTTGTTTCCCCATCTCCCTCCCTGTTCAACAGGGTTTTCTTCAGCCAACAGTTATACAATAAAATGAAAGCTGGTTGTGGTCAGGGAAGACGTACTTTTATTGGCTCCATATATAACCACACTATTAAAGTTAAAGATAAATATACTAGTAAAAGATAAAAAGGAAATTAACTAAAGCTTTTAACCATATTTTTTTCTTTTCCTTCTTTTCTGTTTTCTTTTTCTGAGACATGGTTTCTCCATGTAGTCCTGGCTATAGCCCTGACTGTTCCAGAACTTACTCTGTAGACCAGGCTGGCCTCGAACTCACAGAGATCTGCCTGCCAGGTGCTGAAATTGGAGCTGTGTGCTACTAATTTATGTGTGTACATGCATGCAAGTGTGGGTTGTATAGATTTGCATGTAGGTGTGGATACTTGTGTTCACATGTCTGTGCCTTTGTGTGTATGTATGTGTCCTTGTGTGTTTAGGTGCCTGTGTATGTATACACATAGTAAGTGTGTATTTTTTTTAATATATTCTTTTTTCTAAATGTGCACTGGTGGTTTGCCTGCATGTCTGTGTGAGGATATCAGATCTTGGAGTTACAGACAAGAATGAGCTGCCATGTTGTTGTTGGGATTTGAACTTGGGTCTTCTGGAAGAACAGTCAGGGCTCTTAACCACTGAGCCAACTCTGCAGCCTTTTAAGAATAGGCTTCTCATTGTTCTTCAACTCACTAAGCAGGTTAGGTTGGCTGACCTGTTAATTCTAGGGATCTGTGTGTCTCTGCCTTCCGAGTGCTGGAATTATAAGCACACGCCATCACACCTGGCTTTTTTTCTTTTGACTATGTGATCTGGGATTCAAACTCAGGCCTTCATGGGAAACATTCTTCCAAGCGAGCTACCTGCTGCACCTTAAAAAGTGTATTTATTTACATATCAGAAGAGGAAATCAGACTCCATTACAGATGGTTGTGAGCCACCATGTGGTTGCTGGGAATTGAACTCAGGACTTCCAGAAGAGCAGCCAGTGCTCTTAACCACTGAGTCATCTCTCCAGCCCACTGCGGTATTCTTTTAAGAGAGGTGGATTTTTGTTTTTATTTTTTTTGTTTTTATTTATTTATTTATTTTTTGTTTTTGTTTTTCTAGACATTGTTTCTCCTGTATCCCTGGCTATCCCCGACTCTCTCTGTAGACCAAGCTGGTTTTGAATTCAGAGACCTGCCAGAGTGCTGAGATTAAAGATGTGCACCACGACTACCTGCAAAGAGCAGGAGAATCTTTATGAGGAATCTCCTGATCATCATCCTCAAAAAAAGTGGATGTTTTAGTGTAGCTAAAAGCAACATTTCTATTCAAGGTTTTTGCCAATTTGTAAATTTATCAATTATTCTAAATTTATCTTTACATAGTCAGGCTCAGTAGACAGTCCAGCTGATTCTGAGGAGAACACAATGCTTTTTCCTCCTGAGACAGGGTTTTCTTTTAGAGCAAGGGCTGGTCTCAAAATCACACTCCTCCTCCTAGCTCTGTCTGCCAAGTTGCTGGGATGTGGCACCAGACTTGGTCAACGAATATGTCTTATTAACTTTAATTTCAAAACATTTATTTCACACAAATGAGCAGATACACAAATGGATGGAAAACATCGCAAGCGATAAACTTAATGTGACAGTAACTCATGAAAATGTTCTTTCAGCACAAATTCCAATACCTCTCTTGTCTCTGTTTATTCCAGATGAATTTTAGTGGCTTTCAGATGTCTTTGCAGTTGAAAAAATTTAAACACACAAACTCCAGCGGTCATACTGAGTGACACAATTGAATTAACTTGAATTTAGTTTCCTGGTCTTCCTAACTGCTGTGTTGCCTCTATTTATTTTGAAGCTCCTACTTAAACACAGACATACACTTTACCATGGGACAGAAGATAAGATGGGTGACCAGCGCAGTACAGGCCCTGTGTGTACTGAGATGAACGTAAGGAGTTCTCAGGATCAATTTCCACAGAGAATGTAATGTTTATTAAGAATAAACAGAAAAGCCATGCCAGCCAAACGCATTCTACTGAAACCGAGAGCAGTGACTGCTTAGCACTTCGATCAGTGTCAGGCTATTTTTTCCTTGTTGTTGCTGTTCATTTGTTTTCTTCAGTGTTTTGTCTTATTTTGACATTTTTTAAAGAGGTTTTAGAACACGATCCATGGGCTAGAGAGTTGGCTCAGTGGATAAAGGTGCTTTTCACATAGGCACAAGGATCTGAGTCTTGTTTCTGAGTTAAGAACCAACTCCAGAAACTTGTCTTCTGATTTACTTCTACACACAAGCTAAGATGTGCAGGTACACACAGACACAGGCGCAGACACACAGACACTCAGACACACAGACACAGATACATACATTAATAAAGAATTGTCATTTATGATGGCAGTGATGAAAAGGTCACCTAAAATCTGTGAAGGATTTAGTCAAGACATCCCACCCAGGAAGCTAAAGTACACAGATACCCAAGTCTCTGCTACATCTGATGCATTTCTAGATGGCCTGTAATTCCCGGTGCAAGGGACATACTATGGAAAGAGTTGTTACTGTGTATTGTTTAGGGACTGATGACAGGAAAATTGCATGTGTTTAGTACAGATATTTCCATCACGGGCATGAGCGTGCACTCAATGAGACCCAGGTGAGCAATGTTCCAGTAGCGAATGCTGGAGAGGCCATAACTGGGCTTGCCCACAAGGCACTTTATTCATACAAATTCAGCATGGTGTCTGAGTTCATGGCAAATCTGAGTTCTGGAACTTTATGGCAATATGGAAAATATATATTTGATTAATTGTTTGAATCTTCAGATGTGGAATCCATGAAGACAGAAGACTGCCTGTTGACGTAATTTATTATTGTGTGAAACTACTTATGTCTCTGTTTAAACAGAATGAACAAAGACAACACAATGACATAAATGCCAGAAAAAAAATTCAGGACATTCTTGTGACCACTTAGGAAGCTGATAGCTCCTACCCTATCCATAATGTATCCATCATGTATCTGAGATATTTCTAATTCATCTCTCCACCCTTTCCTTCTCTACCATGTTTCTCAAAGGTCCTGAACCAGCCTGAGCTAAGGTTATGAGTCTTTGGAAATGCAGTTGCTTGGGGCACATGTTCTTATTGGGGGGTACATGGGTCTGCAGCCCTACCATGTTCATAGGAGTCAATAGCAGTGTTGTGATGCTCACAGCAAGTGGGGTGTATCTGTCACTCTTCCCATTCCCCTGTGGTTTAATTGCCCTACACTTGGGCCCATTGCAAGGACAACATTGTGCACTCCAATTAGACTTCTCTCTAATTCTTGGCCAGGGTGCTAAAAATACCAGCCCACTCCCTTGGCACTGGAGGCAGAAATAGAGCCACCCTGAATCTCTGGCCATGCCAGAAGTTGTCTCATAGCAACTGTGTTTACCATTCTCTCCCAAGTTGTGTTTTCTTTCAAGATGGTTTCTCAACACACTGTCTCAGGGGACCACCATGACTCTTTAATCTCATTAGGAGATGGTCCCTTTGCAAGGTAGTCTTATCAGAAATTCCCCTGGAAGAAAAAAAAAATCCATTATTAGATTCAGCTGAGAAAATCCTAATTATATACAAATACAGCCTGTCCAAAGGATGTCCCTTGGGAACTGGGGCTAAAGGACCTAGGCTATCCTTACCCTGCCAATGCTCCCTCAGAGCTTTGGTTTTTTACCCTAGAGACACTGAAGATGACAGGTACATTCCATTTGGTTTTTGGCATAAAGTAGAATGCCCGTGGGAGTTGGGAGTCCCCATAGCCAGTGACACCAATATCCACCCTCACCTGGGGAAGAGGGAAGGACATTTTATGATGCATAGTTTTCTTGGTGAGATGGTGGTGGGATAATTTAGATTTGGGGAGTAGAAGGTAAGTGACTTCTGTAGTTCAGGTCTTAAATGCTGCCCCCAAAGGACCATGTGTAAAAGTCTTGGATTGTCAATGAAGGAACTAGAGAAAGGACTGAAGGTGATGAAAAAGGGTCTTCAACCCCATGGGAAGAACAAAATTATCAACTAATCAAACCCACCACAGCTCCCAGGCACTAAAACACCAACCAATAAGTTCACATGGAGGGACCCATGGCTCCAGGTACATATGCAGCAGAGGATGGCATTGTCTGGCATCAATGGGAGAAGTGACCTTTGGTCCAGTAAAGGCTCATTTTCCCAGTGTAGGGGAACGCCAAGATGCTGAGGTAGGCGAGGATGGTTGGGAGAGGGAGAACCTTCATGGAGGCAATGGGAGGGGAAGGGGGGATGAATTGGGGGAAGATAACATTTGAAATGTAAATGCAGAGAATATCCAATTTAAAAAGTTTTGGATTGTAAAATATCAATAGAATGTAGTGGGACTTTTAAGAGTAGGGACTAGTGGGAGGTCTTTAGGTCACTGCAAGTATGGCCTAGTGGGGACTTTTGGGACCTTAGTATCTTTAATTTCCTTCTGCTTCCTAGTGATAAAGTGTGTGACACACTCCTATGATATGGTGCATTGCCATGGGCCCAAGGCAAAGGGACCAACCAATCCAGGTGGAGACTTCCAAACTGCCAGCACAAATCCGCCTTTTTTCTTCATACGTTGACCTAGTGTTTGCTGTAGTAACAGGAAGCTGACTAATGCAGTGACTGCAAATGTTCTGTCTCATACAAAAGAGGAATCCTGAGGAGACAGGAAGTTCCCACCGAATCCTAGTTCGTGCTTACGAAATCATGTACTTCTTGTAAGACAGTTTGTCTGCCGGTCCTGGGTTCGCTGCCTCAGACCCAGATTTTGTTATTCCTCTACTCTGCTTAAGGGGACAGGAGATGACCCTCGTAGGCTCCACTGTCATCTGGCTGGTGTATGCCAATGGGATGCTCAGGCAGGAGACAGGCGCAAGCCCAGACATAGTCCCTCCTGCTTCTTCCTGCCGGGGACAGGATCTCTGGAGGCAGCAGCATGATTTCAGTTTCTGTAGCTTCAGTCATGCCGTAGTTTCGTAGTTTCGTAGTTTCGGTTCCTGTGGAGGCTCTGATTCCCTGGGCTGGAATGTTGCTGACCCTCCCCTCTGTGTCATTACCTGCTGGGCAGCAATATCTTCCTGCAGTCCGGGAACTCTGAACTTCCCTGTGTCCCACTGCTGGGAAACCAGCCCCCACCCCCCATCTTGAACATAAGTCTGCTTCAAATATAGAGATATCTCCATTTTCCCTTACATCATGAAGGACACATCCTAATGTAAACCATGCATGGGACAGTAGTTGAATTTATTCTTTACCTTTAAAAAAGATTTATTTTTTTAGTTATGTGCATGTGTGCGTGTGTGTACTTGTGTGCATAGAGGTATAGGTGCCCTTGGAAGCGAAGGCACTGGACCCCCTTTCAGTTACAGGTAGTTGTGCGCCATCCAACATGGGTTCTGGGTACTGAACTTGGTTTCTCTGTTAAGAGCAGTGCTCACTCTTAACTTCTGGGCCTTCTTTCCCACTTGATTCATGTCCTTTTGTTCTCGGATTAAGGAGTGGACCCAGCCTGTTAAAGATGTGTCTCTCTTTAGATGTGTGCATCATTAGAGAATCATTGTTTTAATGCTTAATACGGCTAATCAATTGAATGGACACAGGGGCTCAGCATTTATAAATGCTGGTGTTTCATTGTTGGGAGTTGATAAGGGGATCTAATAGTTAGCTCCCCAGGCTCAGGAAGATTCCTGCCACCCATACTGGCTGTTCTCTATCCTGAATTTTTGTTGCTAGGACTTAGTGTCTTGATGGTAAGAAGCTTATCAGCTCAGCCTGGGTCCTCTGGCTTCTGTACCAATGCACAAACGTGGGAGGAAGAAGTTGTATGCTTTCATACTGGGTGCGGACATCTCTAATCATCAGCCTGTTAAGAGCATATATGATGACAGGGTAATTCCTCAGAGGGAACTGAACTGTTGCTGGCAATGGGGTGTGTGTGTTGGACCCATAGCAGGCCAGGATTCACCTCTCCTTATACTGTGGGTTGTCCCTTGGTTGTCATCCTAATTCTCTGGAGGGTTTAAATGTGCTTGAAGTTTACTCACAGCTGTCTGTGAGATGGTGGTGGTGGTGGTGATGATGATGATGATGATGATAATGATTTTGAGACAGGGTTTCTCTCTGTGGCCCTGGGTGTCCTGGAAGTCTCTTCACAGGCCAGGCTGGCCTCGAACTCAAAGGTCTGCCTGCCTCTGCCTCCCGAGTGCTGGGATTAAAGGTGTGTGCCAGAATCACCATTGCTCAGCTTAAGCATCATCTTACTTAAGTCATTACTAAGGAGGAACCTGCCCAGCAAGTGACAAAGGTCCTACAGCTGGGAAAGAACCACAGTTGGAGTTTGCCTCTGGTGGGTCAGACTCCAAACCCTGGGATGGCAATCACCTTGGTGCAGGGTTTCCCACTAAGGAAACCCTGGTGGGAAATGGCCACTCCTTGCCTTCCTAATGAGAGGCAGCTTCCTGCCCTGTCCCACAGACAGCCCACCTGACTCTCACACTGAATGTTGCATTTGCTGAAGGCACACATGTCAGCACACAGTCAGAGAGCTCTATGCTACATCAAGTCTCTCATTGCACACAGGGGCTTTTCAGAGAACTCTATATTAGTGATAAAGCCAGAGAGAGAGAGAGAGAGAGAGAGAGAGAGAGAGAGAGAGAGAGAGGGAGGGAGGGAGGGAGGGAGGGAGGGAGGGAGGGAGGAGAGAGAGAGAGAGAGAGAGAGAGAGAGAGAGAGAGAGAGAGAGAGAGAGAGAGAGAGAGGACAGAGGAACAGAAGGAGAGACATACACAGACACAGAGATAGATAGATAGATAGACAGACAGATACATACATACATACAGACAGACAGAGATGGAGGGAACACAGAGAAAAACCAAACAACCAACCACCTATTTACTTCTATGATTGTTTCCTTCAGGGACTCACAGAATACAGTATAGTGATTCTCCAGTAATCCCTAAAATCAGTATATCCCACTTAGCTCCCCGTGCAGAGCTGAGGATTGAACCTGGATGGGGGTGGGGGACAGGCAAGGGTTCTACAACTGAGCTGTATTTCCAGCTCTCTTGTTTTAACTAATTTGACCTTGGAATTAGTGTTCTTTAGCATCTCTTCTTATGAATGTCACTCAAGAGAACTTAGTGTGATAAGGTTTTTTTTTAATCTAAGTAAACCAAAAGGGAGACTCTTGATAGTAGAGAGGGAAGGTTGGGGGCAGGAGCCATCTCTGACCACATCCTAGTGTTTTGACTGTGCTGGTTGGGAATGTGGTAATGTAACATAGCAAGACCTAGCTTATGTTATGTTGCGTTATTTTTTTATGGTACTGGATGGACTCCAGGGCTTCATGGGTACCAAGCAAGTGCTTTATTACTGTTACACCCCTTGCCCTATAGCTTCTTTTTGTGAATCTCTCTCTCTCTCTTCTCTCTTCTCTAAATACAAGGGCACCACATCTCACAAAACATTAAAAAGCATTTTAGGACTGTAGTAACAGTAGTTTAAGATAACTGGAGGTCCTGAAGGTATTTCACAACAAGATCTAAGGTTGGGCTCCAGTTTCAGTGTTTGTTCATGGATTCCATTATTCTTTGGAGTTGAAACAAACATGTGACATCACCTGTTTTGTTTGTTTTTTTGTTTTTAGTTCTCACTGAGCTGCCTAGAAAAGAATATTCTTTAATTTGATTGAGGGACCCCCAATTAAAAATAGCAATCTTGCTGGGTTATGCTGGCACATACATTAATCCCAATACTCAGGAGGCAGATGCAGGTAGATCTCTGAGTTTGAGGCTAGCCTGGTCTACAGATAGAGTTCCAGGATAGCCAAGACTATAAAGAGAAGCCTTGTCTCAGAAAAAAAAGCAAAGTAAACAAAACGAAATGAAACAACAACAACAAAATAGCAATCTCACCTCAAATCCAGTGGGCCCAACATGTTTTGATCTGATGCAAAATTTCCAAATGCAATTTCGTAGCTTGGTCATGGGGATGTATTAATGATGATAGCAGTGGCTTCTGTTTAGAGACATTGTCATTAGAGAATTAAAGAAAAAGGTTTCTACAGAATTAGAGTGAATTCATTTGAACCATTAGCCATCTTCCCATGATGCACCACAGCGTCCACCTTTTGGCTACAGAGCAACGACGCTATAAATTCGAAAAGAGAGAGTCAAATTATTCATTAGCCGTGTTGCCATATTAACTGCAGATTTTATGATAAATTCTTTACATAATAATTGCCCTGCAACAGTTCTATCTATGAAAATTTGCACGAAGTCTTTTTATATATCTTTAAAAATGAAGACAGATGAGTAGTGTTTTGGCCAAACAATAAATATATAATAAAGCATCACCTTTGACCTTTCTTGCTTTCTATGGGGTCAAAGTTGGAATGGGATATAAATCATGATTTATGCCTGTATGTCTCTGGTATTTTTTTTTTAATGTAGCCTTTCTCCCTTTTGGTTGCCTTTTGAGTCATTTAATTATTCATCACTCTTCAGTACCCAAGCTTCTTCAGAGTTAAGGGTATATGTTTAATTTTGAATTCAATTAGATTTTCAATAGTTGTTTTACAGCTCTGCAAAGATATAAAAAAGATATAAAAATATCTTTTCAAATATATTACATTATAATATATTAATAATGGAATGACATTAATGTAGAGACTGTTATGGTAATTCTTTTTCTAGGGTTGAAGCCTTGTTAGTTGTCCTCTATCTGTGCTAACATGTCTATTGGTGTCGCTCTTGCTCAGTCATGCTTAGGCAGTCATGTTGGTGAGACTTTATGTGTGTACCTTCTGACATTTCTGAGACTCAAACTCATACCAAATTCCTTCATCCTCTGTCTCCTTTTTTAAAAAAGACTAATTTATTTATTTTATGTATGTAAATATACCATAGCTGTCTTCAGATACACAAAAGATGGCATTGAATGACCATTACAGATGGTTGTGAGCCATCATGTGGTTGCTGGGAATTGAACTCAGGACCTCTGGAAGAGCAGTCAGTGTTCTTAACCACTGAGCCATCTCTCCAGCCCTCATCCTCTGTTTTTTACAATCTTTCTGCCTCTTCCTCTGAAATGATTTCTGAGCCTAAAGTTCAGGTGTTGTGTTGTAAATGTATCTATTGGAACTGGGCACAAATAGTCTTCCCCAGGGGAAAGCATACTAATGGGTTTTGTAGTATGAAATTGTCAGTCAGCCCTGAAAACATACATGCAAATAACATTATATGACTGATCAGGTTGTACTTATGTATTTAGGAATACACATACACACACACACAGAAGTATATCTGTTTACATATACATATATGAACATATATTTATATGATATATATATTTCCATATGTATATGTGGATATGTATACATGTATATTTAATATATATGTATGAATATATTCCTATATGCATATGGATTTTTGTATATGTGTGTATATTACTATATGCATATATTATATATGTGCACATAAATGTATGTAACAATAATTAATGAAAAAAGGGGCCATGAATTTGAAAGGGAGAGGGCATACATGGAAAGGTTTGGAGGATAGAAAGGGATGGCAAAATGATATAATTCTAATCTCAAAAAGTTAGTTTAAAAAGGACTTGCAGTAAATGAAAGCTTAAAACATAAACATACATAGATGTACATGTGTACGTATGACCAAATGCAAATGGGTTCGTTTTTTTCATGCAAAAATTTTCAGGCATTTCCTTCACTCGCCATCTTTTCCTGCTTTCCTTTGGAGTTCAGACTTCTGAATCCTCACATGAACTGTGGGGAGATAAACACACATGCTTCTTCACATGGCTACATCAGATTTGAAAATGCTGCCTGACTTCATGGGACAGACATGTGTAAAGAGGAACATTCTTGTAGTAGGTGCATATGGACCCATGAGCATGTGTGCACACGTGTGTCAAGGTCACACGTCAATGCTGGGTGCTTTCCTTGTATGCTTTGAACTCTGTGTTCACTGACTGGGTTACCCTGGCTAATTGGCAAGCTTCAGGGACCCTCTGCCTCCCCAGCACGGGGATTACAGGGGCACACTGCCTTGCTCAGGTTATGTTGGTTCTGGAATCTGAACTTAGACACTTTGCTTGTTCAGCAACTGTGTATCAACTGCTCCGTCTCCTTGCTCCCTGATGGAATGGAGACTTTAAACGGGGTATTTCTTTATCTGATAATTAGTTAATACCATAGTAAAACAAAGCCTGGTCTAGCTTTGTAGCCCCTGAGAAGCAGTGGATCTTTTCGAGCTAGACAGACAGCATGTGAATGCCTCCGTGGTTGGCGTTACATTAGGGCTGATGGATGACTGAAACTCTCTCCCACATTTAGCCCCTCGGCTCCACGCTATTTGATGTTAAAACACATCAATCAACTTTTTAGCATAACTCGATGCTGTAATTGGATACTGACATAAGCTTATTTCATACATTACTTCTGTTAATTTGTTTTTATGCCCCAGTTAAAGTCACAAGCCACTTAGCACCTTATGGGGAAGAAACAGTTGCCATCTTACTTAAGAAAAACCCTTGGGTGCCTAACACCCTGGGCGAATCCCCCTTTCCTCTCCCAGTATCTTTATACCTTGTGAGTTCGTTCTCCTAAGTATGAAATTGTTGAAACAGCACAGAATATTTTAGCTAAACTGGAGTCACCTCATTAAGCATCCTATGTAAGGGCTGAATGTGGCCGTGTGGCCACTCTAGTGGATATAGTCCCAGCACTAAAAAACATTTATTGCCACCATTAAAAAAAGAACTTTTAAAATGAGTTTGAAAGAAAGCCATTACCTCCTTAAGTACCAAATAAACTCAGTGGTCTATGTAGATTATGATGAAATATCTCCACTGCTTCATTCTTTTCTCTTTGTTCCCGAAGCTGTAATTCATGCTGCGCTTTTGCTGACAACTTGGTAACTATGTTTGCTCCCGGCTTGGTCCTGCCCCTTCCCATCTTGGGGCTTCTTTCACTTATGTTTTTGCTTTGTTTGCTGTGCACTCTTTTTTTCTCTTGCAATAAATAGTTTTTTTTCTTATCCGACACCCCCTCCCGCTACTCCCTGCCAGCCCATATGCATGTGTCCTATGTAAACTTAAAATAAGACTTGGTTGCTTTGGGGAGGTGTGGTTGAGAACTGGCCACCCGAGGGTGTGTTACTTAAGAGATTCTGCTAACATTGTTTTGCAAATCTTGCAGCCTCCAGATGTGCACAGATGAGAATTTAGGCATGGCAGAGTACTTGCCTAGTCTACACAAACCCCGTTAGAGCTCCAGTACCACACAGACCAAGTTGCATAAAACACGGGGCTGCAGGTCTGTAATCAGCAGTCAGGAGACAGACAGGAGAATCCGAAGTCATCACTGGCTGAAAACATGTTTGAGGCTGCCTAAGCTCTATGAGAATTTGTGTTAAAAAATACACACACACACACACACACACACACACATGTATATATGTATACATATACATATATTTACTTATACTTATTATTTATGCATGTATATACATATATACATATATGTGTATATATATATATATCGAAACATATTTAAGAAAGTATAAGTGAATTTACTTGGATTAGGAATCAAGAAGTATTTGCTCTATATCTCATAAAATCAATATTTAAAAACAAAACAGGAAGGCTCAATTCCCCGGTAAACCAATCCCTTCCTCCAGGCAACTCTCAAGGCCCGAAAATGCTGAGATCAGCATGAACTTTTCTCTGTTATTACATTCTATTTCTTTATTTTTTGTGTGTGTTTCCGTGAATGTAGGCACATAAGTGGCATGGCATGGGGGTCTGAGGACAGCTTTAGGGAGTCGGTTCTTGCCTTCCACTTTGTGGGACCCAGGGATTGAACTCCGGTCTTCAGGCTTGTGTGGCATCAGTGTTACTGCTGAGCTCTCCAGACCAATTTTTTTTGAAATATCACAAAAAAAAAAAAAAAGGATTTTGAACCATAAAGTGGTGCAGGGTGTGTGTGTGTGCATGCACGTATGTGTATATGTGTGTGTGTGTGTGTGTGTGTGTGTGTGTGTGTGTGCAGGTGCGTGAGTGTATGTGTGTACATGTATGTGTGTAAAGGTGCTTGTCACTCAAGCTTTGCAGCCTGAGTCTGATGCCCAGAACCCATTCAGGAAGGAGAACTGACTCTCTGACTCTTGAAAGTTCCTGAATCCTTTCACTCATATGTTTGCACTTACACACACACACACTCACACACACACACTCACACACACGCTCACACACACACACTTACACACACACACACACACACACAGAGCTCCTTGACAGTGCCATTTTGAAAGTGATCATATGACAATGTTTCCCATATTTTCAACTGTAAGTTGCCTTAACACAACTGGATTCTTAGAGTTTTATAGGTCTGCTTAAAAGATACCTTCAGGAGTCTACCACAAGTGTCTGTCTTCTGAGAGGCTTCATCCAGCAGCAGGTGAAAACAGACGCAGAGACCCACAGCTAAACAGCAGCTGTAGCTTGGAGTATCTTGTGGAGGAGTTCGGGATAGAAGTTAGTGAGCCAGATGAGGAAAAGACACCACAAGAAAACCTACAGAACCAACTAACCCGAGACCATGAGGGCCAAAAAGACTGAACCACAAACCAAAGAGCATGCAATGGGCTGGACCTAGGCCCCCTACACATTTGTAGCCAATGTGCAGCTTGGTCTACATGTGGCTCCCCTAACAACTGGAGTGGGGGCTGTCTCTAACTTCTTTACCTGCCATTGGGTCCCCTTCCCCTAGCTAGATAACCTGGTCAAACCTCTGTGGGAGAGGATGTGCTTAGTCCTCTAGCAACTTGGTGTTCCAGGGCAGGGTGTACTGGAGGGAGGATTTCTCTTCTCTGAGGAGAAGGGGAAGGGTGTGGGGGAGGGGCTTGTGAGGGTGGGATTGGGAGGAGAGGAGGGAGGGGGGCTGTGATTGGGATGTAAAGTGAATAAATTAATACTAATACAACCAATAATGATCCCACCAGAACTTTAACCAGCTAGAACATGGGGACACCCAAGGATAATGTTTCCCAGGAGATCTTGTGCCTATATAGAGTAATATAGGCTGGTAGTTCTTTTGCACTGCCATGCAAACACAGCTGGTGAGTACCTTTACCTGACTACACCAGAACAACAGTGGTACTCACCATGTACTCAGCATCCGCCTGGAGATGACCTGATGAAGTTGGTCACAGGCACTGAGAGACCCTGGAGAAGATTTTAGGGAGAGTCTCTTTTCAATATTCACGTCCCTTTTGAATTTGGAGCAAAAAATATTAAAAGAAATCTGAACTCTTACTGAGAACGGTAAATCTTGAATTGCTGGGAGTAGATCCACATCTTTACTGTGGTTCTGGATAAAGGAGCTTAGTCTTGGGGCTGCCTCCTGGACACATTGCCACCATTAGATTTCTCAAGGAGAGGCAGGTTAGGAAGTGCAGATGTTATGATGGTTTTGAATACTGTTCACACAGAGGGTTCAGGCAACTTTCAGACAACATGGCAGAATTCTTTTGGTCTTTGAAGAGAACACAAGACATGGTAAATCCATGAAGAGTCTTCCTGGTGTCAGCCTGCCTTTAGGGAGTGTATCTCCAGGAGTAAGTAGGCAGAGACATTCATGTTGCAGTAAAGAATTGTGATGTACAGAATTTTTAATGATGGAGAAAGCAAAAGACCCTCACTGCTAATGTATGTTATGTTTTGAGCATCCCTTGGAGACTGGAAGACTGACTCTTCCTTCAATAAAAACTGTAATGGGTGTATTTGTCAGGGTTCTCTGGAGGAATAGAATTATAGAATGAGTATATGAGTATATATGTATATATTTTATAAATATTCTCTCTGTATAAATATATATTATTTATCTATATTTGTAATATATAATATGTATGACATAATCTCTAAATGCCACTGACCAACTCCACAGGTGATGATAAGGAGGAACTGTTCCATTATTGCTCTTCTGAGGAGCTCTATGTTTGCCAACACAATGGTGCTAATCTAGCACCATTGTGTTTGCTACACATTGAGTAGCTAATCATTGTGTTTGCATGGCCTTGCAAAAGAACAGACAGCTTATAAGTACTGTACACAGTACATATATATAATATTTATATATAATAAATATATAAAAACATAATATTTAAATATTTATAATCATATAGAAACATAATGTATTTATATTTAATATAAAATATTAAGTATATTTATATTTCTGTTGTGGAACAACAGAAGCCAACAAGCAGGTTAGTACATTAAAGACGCTCCCAGAACCGTGGACTCAGATGGGTTAGGTCTTTGTTTTCATTTTGGCAGGTGGTACTGCCCCTGCGCTGGGTTCCATGAGTGGTACTTCCACCATGGCCTCAGTTATGCTAAGGTCTAGAGTGAGGTGCCGTTATGCAGCCAGTCCAACCGTGGCTGCCTGCCAGTGGGCGTAGTGTTTGTTCAGTCCACAAGGCTGAATGTCTTGGCTGGTCTCCAGCATCTCACTGGAATCCTGAAGGAGCATGCTCTAAGGGCACTGAAGGAGTGGACTTCCAGTAAGAGCAAGTAGGCAGAGCAGAAGCTTCCTTCTGCCATATCCCTTCTACAGGCTGTCAGCAGGAGGCATGGCCCAGATTAAAGGTGTGTCTTCCCGTCTCAAAAGATTTAATCAAGATTTCTCTCACCGGTATACTAGCTACTTGGGTTTTTAGTTAATTCAAGGTAACAACTGTGAATAGCCCACTACAGTGAAACTTATTTATAGTAAAACTATACTGAATAGTTTTACTATTCCTAAAGTGACAGTTTGTTACCCCGAAGTGCCTAATAAAAACATACTCCGAATATAAAAGTTTAGTTTCTAGAAAATTCCAAGTAGAATGTTTAACCTCAGCTTTTCAGTTTGATAGGGCAAGTCTAAAGGTCCTTCTACACTTTCCCTCTATTTTTTTTGCAGCCCACTTAAACACACATGGGCCCTGTCTGCCTTTTTAAAAGGTTTAATTATTTTTATTTTATGTATATGGGTGTTTGCCTGCATGTGTCTATATGTATAATGTGTATGTCTGAAGTCTCAGGAGGCAAAAGAGGGTATCGGATTCCCTAGAAATAGAATTATGGATTATGGACAACTTTGAGCCACCATATGGTGAAGAACTGAACCTGGGTCTTCAGGATGAGCAACCTGGGCTCTTTACTGTGGAGTCATTTCCCTGGCTCAGGCTCTGCAAATGCAGATTGTTGTGTAGTTTGGCGAAGCCTTTTGATTGTTACATCATCATGTGGCTCTCGACTTGCTGTGCCAGCCACTGCTTAATTCTTCTACTTCCTTGGGAATACATAAAATGCTTTGGGCAGGAATAAATTAAGCCTCACCAAGGTTTTAAAACTAATTGCAAACCATCTGTGCTATTTCATGAAACCCAGGACTCATGATGAAAAGCTGGACCTAGGTGTGTTAACATTTATGTCTGCTTTCAAATAGCCTTTTGTAGAGCCTACTGTGGTGGTTTGAATAGAAATGGCACCATTAGGAGGCGTGGCCTTGTTGGAGTAGGCGTGGACTTGTTGGAGGAAGTGTGTCACTGTGGGGACAGGTTTTGAGGTCCATTTGCCCAAGCTGGGCTTGGTGTGGTAGTCTCCTTCAAGATATGGAGCTCCCAGCTTTTCCAGCACCATGTCTGTCTGTGTGCTGCCGTGATGATGATGGACTGAACTCCTGAAACTACAAGCCAGCCCCAATTAAATGTTTTCCCTCTTAAGAGTTGCCTTGGTCACGGTGTCTCTTCACAGCAATAGAAACCCTAACTAACTAAGACACTTATCCATCTGCCTAATATGTAATAAAATCCAGAAAGCTTCAGAGTTGCAGAGTCGCAGCCTAGGGCCAGGGTAGCCAGTGGGAAAGCCTGTTGACATTTATCCCCTTCCTCCTAGATATGATTCTAGATGTGTCCTGAGCAAACCTCACCTTTCTTTCAGCTTAGGACAGGTTCTGGGCTAAAGACAAATAAAAGTCTCTCTCTCTCTCTCTCTCTCTCTCTCTCTCTCTCTCTCTCTCTCTCTCTCTCTCTCTCTGTGTGTGTGTGTATGTGTTTGTGTATGCATGTGTGTTTTGGAGGTTGGTGGCCTATGCGGGTCATGCAGGGACACTGCTCAGGAACTGCCTGCAGTGAACTCCCTAAACCTGTTCAATGCTATACTGTTGGTGTCTTGATGTTCTGAATGGTTTGAGATAGACACCCCATGATTTCATCCTACATCTGGGTTCTCTGAATCATGTGACTGGTCCTGACCATGGGACTGTGTGAATTTATACAGATATTTTGTTGGGGTTTCTGGCCCCTGTACAGCGGTGGAACTTTACACATTCTTGTAATAGAGCTGCCATTGGAAAGGTAGAGGCAGATGGATAAGAAACCTGGGCCACTCTCATGCATGTCCTCTCCCACGGTTCTAGGAAAGCTGTGTGAGTTAAAAATATTTGTGCAATATTGCCTGACCTTTGTCTCTCTCTGCCTCTAGATACACCTCAGCTGATGGGATGTACTGTTTGGAAACTTACAGGGCATTCATAGTTGTTGTGATAACTGTAGGAGGCATTGCAGGCACAGTGGACATAACTCAGAGATACTTAACTTGTACAATATACCGGCTATACCCACACACTACAGAAATCTATATCATACATGACATTTGAATGATTCAGGTGTACATTCTTGTGTGTGTATGCACATGCGGGTTTATAATTCTTGTGTACATATGTGTAGAGGTCAGAGGCTAACCTAAGGTGTTTCTCAGGAGCCACTCATTTCTCAAGAATCTCTCATTGACTTGAGCTTGCCAAAGAGGCTGGGTTGGATGGCCTATGAGCCACAGAGGGCTTCTCGTCTCTCCACATCTCCAGTGCTGAGGTTACAAGCACACACCTCCATAACCAACTTCTTTCTTTTTCTTTTATGGATTGTGGGGATCCAACGAAGGTTCTCATGCTTTGAAAGCAAGCCACAACTTCACCATGTTCCCAGCCCCCACTGCACAGATACTTGAGCATGAACCTCCGTTTCTCTTCCCAGGTGTGAAAAAGGTGAAGGATGCCATGCTCCACAGAGCTGCATCCTGCTTTTGCTTGGCGTTACCATACACAGAACTATTCATGGTTATAAGTGCAGTAAAATTTGAAACACTATCATAGTCTGTGCATCAGGAAGTATCGAAGAACTCATCACTGCATTCGAAATCCTGTTACTAGAAGTAACTGTGGTATGGAGCTTCTGAGAGAGTATACCAAGTGAGTCTGCATAGGCTAAAGAAATTAAGGCAGCTTCAGGCACAAGGTAAAGCTTTGTACACTTAGCACAAATTACAAAGTGCTAAGGAGAAGGCACTCCCTCTAAGTGGGTGGCAACCCCTGACATCTTGTATGATTTACTGCAGGGCAGGACTTGAGTAAACTGTGGCCTGTGGGCCAGATCCATCCTGTTTTGTAGAGTACTTGAGCTAAGAATGGTTCTTTTACTTTTGGGTTGTCATACTTTAAAGTTGTTTTTAAAAAAATAAGAATATTTAACAGTAATTCATGTGGCTCATGATTCCTAAATCCATCTCGCCCCCTCCCCTGCTGTTTTGTTTTGTTTTGTTTTGTTTTTTTCACAAAAGGTCTTAGTTTCTGGTCCACCATGGTAGATCTTAAGTGCTTGTTTCTAACAACCCACACAGTTATAATAATCTTGTCTGCTAAGCTCCTTCTCATTTGTGAACTTGGTAATTTGTCTGTGGTTAGAGATCTACCCTTTCCTTTCAGAGAGTAAAGGAGGTTGTCTGGTATTTGTTATCTCCAGTTGCTGTGTTTAAGGCCAGTGTTTGAAAAGAGCCATGCTTGTTGGAGGACTTACGGAGCTTTGTGCTTGTCTCCAGTGCCTGGGGTATCCCTTCTTGCCTGTTTCAGTCCTGCGGACTCAAGGCTACAGACTCACACCTTTCCTCTATTTTTTCTTCTCCCTCACCTTGAGACTCTCAGAGGCTGGGAGCTAACTCCCCTCCCTCATACCGTGGTTGCTGGATTCTTCTGTGCTGGGCCACATTGGGTTTTGATCCCAGCTTGCTCTCAGCCTAGAGACCACTTTGGCCTTTCAAGTCTCATTCTACTGCCTAGTGTCCTGGAAGTTCCACACCTTCTTTGGCCTTGAACTGTTGAAAGCAGGTGTGTGTGTGTGTGTGTGTGTGTGTGTGTGTGTGTGTGTGTGTGTACAAAGTGTACATATTCATATGGGTGCACATACTTGTGAGCATGGTATAAAGGCCAAAGGTTGCTGTTTGGTATCTTCATTGATCATTCTTCATCTTTTCTTTTTGAGACAAGAGCTCTCAACAAACCTGAAGTTTACTTGCTGGACAAGATAAGTTTACTTGTTGGTCAGGGTCTGTCTATCCCCCTCCCCATGTCCAGTGCTAGGATTATGGACATATAATACCACCATGCCCAGATTTTGATGCGAGTGTTGGGAATCTGAGCTCAGACCCTCATGCTTGGTGACAGGTACTTTACCAACTGAGAAACCTACCCAGCCCCACTACTGAGTTTTTATAATGCCTTTCTCACTCCTGGACCCCAAAGCTCATATACTAGAGACTCTTTTCTGAGACTGGCAGTGCTGAAGTGGAGGGAGCTTTAGGTAAGAGATAAGGCCCATTGTGTGGAACTCAGGTCATTGTAGACACTACCTCTGAAGAGATTAGTGTTGTCTCCTGGTTGGGGGAGGGGCCACTTCTCTTCATTGTTATGAAGAGAGGCCATCTCATACACTTGGTCTCTTCTGCATGTGGGTATTTCTTTCTGAGTCCCTGCCATGTTGTGACAGGCTCGAGAGAGCCTTTAGTAGAGGATGGGCAGATGGAGCTGGTTGATGCTGCATTTTAAGCCTCCTACACGTGAGCTAAATAAAACTCATATTTAGAAGTGTTTATGCACTTTGCTATAGCAACAGAAAACAAACTAATACTATGCCAAGCCTGTCACTTCTGCAAAGGAAAGAAAAATAAAAAACAAAGATGCATCTTGTGTCTGCGAGCCTGAAATATTCTGCAATCAGTATCTGTGTTGGTGTCGGGAGAGAGTCTCCGATGCTGTATCTGCACTTGGCCTTTGACAGCAAGTAATAGAAACTCAAGAGTCTTTGAGGAATGGATTTTCTGTGCTCGGGTAACTTCCGCCTTGGCTGGTTGCAGCTGCTCAGATGAAGTCAGGAATCTTCCTGCCTTCTGGCTCCGCGCAGCATGTAGCCTTTCTTCTCAAGATGGCTTTCCTACGTGGTGGCCACATTGGCTGTGGATACAGCAATGGCTTTCTTCCCACTCTTTGCTTCTTCCTAGGAAGGCTTTTGTTCCTCCTCCAACTCCTCACACTCCACAGCACTAGCCCGTGTGATGGGGCCTCCTCCTCTTTTTGGTAGGGCCCGTCTTTAGGATGCTCCTTTGGGCCAATCAGAGCATAAGCTTTCTAGGGCAGGACTTGCTCCTTTGTGGCTAGTGCTTACAGTGTTATGGGATGACAGTAGGGAGCATGGTTATTACTTTGTTTGCGTATTTCCTTCTCCAGGAATGAGGCCGACTCTGTTCATCTTTATTGTTTGACGTCTGTGCCAATCTCTCTTAGATATACACAGAGGCATGGAGAAACAGTGGTTCTTATGCTGACCTCATATGGACCTATAAGCTGGTCTACCTCCTCCATTTTCATCTGATCAGCTCAGCAACTCCCCGCAAAGACCTTCTTCCTCTGCCTTGTGCTAACAGAAGCTTCCATCTGACTCTCTGTGTGCATGCTGGAGTCACATGGCTGTCATTGAGCTAGCACCTTGACACACACCCAAAGGCCAATCAGCTCTATGAGAACACACCAATCCGAAGGAGGGGAAGAGCTGACTGTGAAGTTGGCAGTTCACTAACTGTGATGGAGATGTTTGTTCCGGGGGTCTTTAGGAAAATCCCGATTGGTTCTGGAAGTATGTCTACTAAGCTCCTACTGCTGCTGATGCTCCTGGTCTGTGGGCAAGGATTGTAAAAGTCTACTACATTGCAAATATACCACAAGACAAAGGAATTCTGGGAGATGCATGGCTTCCTTTCTCTTGCCCCATACATCTTTTTAAACTCTGTTCTACTCAACAATTATAAATCCTACATTTTCCACCAAATGTTTGCCAGTAAGTAGAGTGCACAGCGGTATTGGGATTTCAAACTTCCCAGCTTTTACTGTTTGAAAGCCATCAAAGTTTCTGGGATGGCAAGACACAGAGACATAAAAAAAAATCACTGAGGTTCAACTGACCCTTGAAGCGCTAAAGGAAGAGACCTCATTTCTCTCACTGGGGGGCCTGTGTGGGAAGAACCATTTCACAGGTGGGCATAGTTGAATGGGCCTCTTTTGCTTGGCTTACCCAGATAGTCTGCTCTGTTGGAGAAAATCGGTTCTCTATGCCCAACTCATCACTTATAAAAACACTCACTGGAAACAAACTCTCCTGGCTGAGCAAGATTTCAGTGCTTAGAAATGACCAGAGATTCTGTTTGTCATTGAAGCCAGGGTTGTGACGGTGGTCTCTCTGAAGTGAACAGAATTCTTCAGGCCATTTAGTGCTGAGTAAAAGTTACTCTCACAGCATGAAATCACCACCACTTTATTCTGAAGTGTGCCACCTGGGTGGGGCTTGGAGGGGGCCAACTCACTTTTTTGTGGCAGATTTTTAGGGTGCAGAGATAGGACTGCATCTGAGCCAGGGAGTGCCAAACAGCTGGAGGTAGGCTGGGGCTTTGGGGTATCTCTTTCTCTGTTTAGTCTGTTTATATGATCTGTCAGTGGAGGCTTCAGTTCAGAGACGCCTAAGCACATAAGGAAGAGAGGGATGGAGGAGAAAGAGATGGGGAATGAGAAGGAAAGAGAAGAAGGAAGTACCAGAAGCCACATCACCTTTTGTGAGGAAAGCATGTTGGAAATTGTGTAACACCATCTCCATAGGATTCTGACTAGTCCATTTGTTTAAAAGGTTTTAGTTTTATAAAGGTCCGGGACCTGGATTTTCAATGTTGAACAATATTAATATCACACCGTAGGAAGTCCCCAACGATTGAGTGTGGGGGATGTGTAGCCAACCTTAAGAAAATCCAAACTGGCCATAGAAGCTTTGGGAGACATTTTAACCCTTAAGAACCTGTGCTTTCCTGACTCCTCCAAGGCTGACCTATGGTGTGCATCACTGTAGTAATCTCATAGGCACTGTCATGGCTGCCGCTGAGTGAATAGAGTTTGTTCAGTAATGAACAAGGCATTGATTGGTACCCTGGTTTGCCAGATTATAAGGAAATTGATTTCTTTTCACTTTGATAGTTTCAATCAGTATTATGCGAAGAACTCAGTATTTTTCTAAGGTCAAAAGGTGGAGACAACCTCCCGGAACCAGCAATCCAACCTATTTGTTCGGCAGAACTGTATTATTATGGAGACTGGTGTGGAGCTAGAACTCAGGCTCCTACCTCCAGGGCATGGCAGCAGATGGGGTGTGGAGCGTAATAAGCTTGAACTCCCCACTGCAGCCCGGCCACATAAGACGAACAATAATAACACTCCAAGAATGAAAACATCCATCAGAGGCTGACAGCGCTTTGACATAGATTTTCCCCGCGTTACTCAAGGATCTAGTTAAATATGATGAAGTTGCTAATAAAAATTCTTTGGTGGTCCTAATGAAACAGCCACGCAGACCCCGCTCTCCCTCCTTGTTAGGCAGGCAGAAAAGCTGCATGGGAATTTTCCCTGGCTACCCCTAGTCCTAGTCTGAGCAAACAAAAGGCCAGGGGACCAGCCATCTTTTGGTACTGGAGGTAATACAGTGGCAGATTGCTTTAATGCAGGTTTCCGGCATTAAGGAAGCTGGCCTTGTCATTTTAGATGGACAGCGTACCCCTGGTGAGAACAGGAAGTGATGAGAATTGAGGTACTGTTTATTTCCCCCATCTGAGAGGTTGCTTTGTTTATCACGCATTCATTTATCATAAGACATTGTCCTATAAAGCGAATGTCCTCTTCCTTATGGAGTCAGTGGGAGAAAGTGGACACGTTTCATGCTGAGCAGAGCCTGGTCGCAGAGCGAGTGGTGAACGAGATTCTGCAGTTGCAAGGTGGCACCTCAGGCACCTCGAGCTGGCTCCTGCCACCATGTGGATGCCATGGTGCCGGTGACTTGCACAGCATCCTCATCTCTCCTATGCTTTTGCTCACTTGTGCGTTCACCGAGGCAGGGGAGTTGTGAGGAGACAGAGGCTTGTGAACTTGTGTCTTCCTGTGTCTCAGTCTGAGGTGTGATTACTGCCCTTGGCAGTCTAGAAGCAGGTTCTAGGTCACATCCTTCCTAGATCTAATACCCTTCAACACCTCACCCAGTTCAGTTGGATTTTTTCCTTTCTTCTCTTCTCTCCAAAACCACCTCCTTCCCAATTTCTTTGGTTTGAGCACTAAGGGTTTCAAGGATGGAATTTTTTTTGCGCTGCTCCCCCTCCCCCCCGCCGTGCCTCCATCCAGTATAAAGCACAGTGAGGTTTTACAGAAACAGTGTTAAGATTCTGGCATGGTGCCACATTCCTTCAATCTCAGCTTCGCAGGGATTTGGAAGCTAGCTTAGGCTTTCAAAACAAATGAACAAACACAATAAAAGCCCAGGGAAAGCAGAAAGGAAAGAGAACAGGATAATGTGTACTACAGATGTAAATATAGCCGTGGGAGGAGAGGTCGGCACATACACACGACAAGGGTATGAACTCTAAACACAGCGTCACACACTTAAGTGATGTAAGTGGGCTTCTGCAGAGCTCGCCAGCCTGCTCTCTCCAAGTCCGATATCACACGCTTATTCCACAGACGCAGGAACTGAAGCCTGGGAAGCTGGAAATATTTGGACAAGTAATGCTGTCTGAGGTTGAGTTGGGCTAAAATTGTACCACCTAATGCTCAATCCGAGGGTATTTAACACCAGCCAGAACCAACCCTCCTCACTAAATAGGGAGTGGGCTTAATATAAACTTTTATATATTTTTTATTGTGACATGAAACAAAATTATCATTTGAACCCTTAAAAATATTTTATCCAATTTTTTGCTTATTTTTAGTTTAGTTTTAGATCTCTAGTCACATCATGCGAAATATTCTCAATTTTATATATCTAAAAATTTCAGTTAAAAAAAACCCTTACATTAGCATGTGATGTACTGGCTTTCCTTAAGACATTTTTATATCACCGCTTTTCCTTCACGTTCCCATCCCCCACCACAGCCAAGATCCTTCCACCCCAGTTGCCACCGTTTCACTCTCTTTCGACACGTGCTCCTTTACCCTCCGACCCCTCTTCCATAAAGCCTATTTCTTCCCCTGCTCCAGCCCCTTTCTAGTTTCCTGGCGTTTCCCCTCCCCCAGTCTTACCTACATGTATAAAAAGTAGAAGCTAAGATCTGCATATGAGGGAGAAAGTTAGGTGTTTATCTTCCCAGGTCTGAGTCACCCCGCTTACTGTAACACTTTGCAGGTCTATCCGTTTCTTGGAAATTGCATAATTTCACGTTTCTTTACAGCTGACTAAAAATTCCATTGCATAAATGCACATCTTCATTATTATTCCTCTTCCAATAGACACCTAGCCTAGTTCCTTTTCCTAGCTATTGTGAATGAAGACAGTGGCGAAGAGCATGGCTAATGATTAAGTGTCCCTGAGGTAGAATGTGGGGCGTGTCCTTTGGGCATGCGCAGCTGCATCAGGTAAGGTTACAGCTCTCGCTGCCATTGAGCGGTGCTTGCACACCTGGGAATTGTCCCTATCCTTGTGCCGTAGCTATGTGCACTTCTCTTAACGCTAGAGATGATGGTGCCAGACACTGGCTTGTTGGCTACGATCAGGTAGAAATTCTGTGTTTTCTGACTTATGAGTCAGATGAGCGTGAAGGTTCCCTCTTGCTGTGGTCTGCCTTTCCCTGCTTCAAACTCCAAGCGATCGCTTTCCCTACCACTCCCAGTCCTAAAAAAAGAAAAAAAAAGTACTCCCAGACTCGAGACTTCACAATAGATACCCGTTAGAAGTGCACATGCTTTGTATGAACTGGGGATGATCTCTTTCCTCACTGGATTTGACTTCTGCACAAAAAAAAAAAACAAAAAAAAAAAAAAAAAAACCAAAAAACCATGGAGTACCATCATGTTGACAAGGAGTCACTGAACAATTGGTCTATGTCATTAAAGCTTTGTTACCAACCCTGTTGCACAAGTGTGGACTGGGGCAATGTCTCTGAAAACCATTGTTCCTCTCTGTCTGAAAGGGGTTGACTGTGTACTGTGGTACGTCTGTCTTGGAGGAAGAAGTTTTCGTTTGACAATAAAAAGCTTCTGTCAGATTTGCTTTGCAAATACAGCCCTCCCCTTGCTCAAGCTCTGCGGGCCTCAGGTGCCAAGTGGAGCAGAATGCTGCTTTTGTAGCTCTCTGGTCCTGTCTTCACAATGAGAGAAATTATTTATATAGCTGACTGTTTTTCCTTGCCAGACTGAGTGGTAAGCAGCTGAGGGCTACTCTCTTTATTATGGTATTACCACCACCACCACCATCATCACCACCATCACCACCATCACCACTATCACCACCACCACCACCACCACCACCACCACCATCACCACTATCACCACCATCACCATCACCACCATCACCACCATCACCACCACCACCACAACCATTAATACTATCATCACCACCACCACCATCACCACCACCATCACCATCACCACCACCACCATCACCACCACCACTACCACCACCACCATCACCACCATCACTACCACCATTATCACCAGTACCAGCACTATCACCGGTAAGCAGGATTGCCATCACCACCAATTATCTCTAATTGAGACAGAGTGAATTACATTTCACTTCTATTTTTCCTTCTCCAGAAACAAAGCCTGGTAGACTCTGGTAGAAACAAGGTCTGCTAGTATTCGTATAGCATAGGTGCTTCATAGATAAGTTGTTTGCTTAGCTGAAGTGAGGACAAGGGACACTTACCACATTGTCATGTACCAAACAGTGTTTTCTTTTGAAGTGCATGAAATCACATCAACGAGTCTGAGTATCTGTAGTTCCCAAAACTTTTCCAGGAGTCCTTTGGAAATTGCCCTGAAAATAAGTCGGCTCAGAGCTTAGGAGGGGTAACTAAGGCAGAGCATATGTGTGATGGTATGGGGGAGGGGTTAAAAATAGGTGGTCCCTGACTTACTTGGTTCAACTTGGGCTGACTTTATGATGGTGTGAAAATGATACATATTCAGTAGATTTCAAATTCTGAGTTTGGATCTTTTCCTGGGACTGAGATATTTGCTTCAATGTATGTTCATGATGCAGGGCAGCAGCAGAGAGTGGCAGCCACGAGTCAGCCATTCCATTGTGATGAGACTCCCCGGTGCTCCCCAGATCTTGCTGCTAAGCTACTCAGCAGGGCAGTTCTATTAAATACATTGTCAACTCAGGCTATTTCCAACTTACAGGAGGTTTTCCAGAATGAAATTCCATTGTTTGTCCGGAGGCACTCTATGAGGCCCAGGACACCATGAGGGGTCTCCTCAAACACACCGAATCTTTTCTTATTGCTAAGATATTATGTTCAGTAGAGTAAGTGTATTACATAAGTTTCAGCTTAGGCCACATTCAAGTTACAATGGATTTCCTAGCATGTAGGCCATTGACATCAAGAGGCATCCATGTAGGTGTTGTGGCTTTATTCCCATAGATTAATATTCAGAAAGTCTGAAAGAAGGTGTAGAACCCACAGGTAGCTGGTTCTCAATGCAGGTGACCCTCAGTATAGCTTGCTTCTCAGCGCAGTAACCAAAGGAACATTGGCTTTTAGGGTTGTTTGGTGGCGCTGAGATTTGTGAGGAAGTATTCAAAAGTTGCATGATTGAAACTTAAATTAAAAAAAAATTCCACCTGGGCAGAGTTGGATATTTTCCTAGCTGACGAGCATCAATAGAGCAGAGTTCAAGTTACCTGCTACTGCCTAGCACAGAATCGGGTGTGTAGCTTAAAATAAACCATTGGTTCTTGTGAGCCATGAGTTTAGGAAGCGCTTGTTTGGGGCACTTTGAGTCTGACCTGAGGCACGGAGCTGGGCTTGTAGGACTGATGACTGAGTCTCAAAAGGCTGTCTCACAGAGATGCCCACAGCCACGCTCTCCCAAGTCTCCCTCATTCTACGAGTTTTTCATTTAATTGCATAACATCTATGTCAAAAAGTCTTTTTTAAAAATTCTCCTCTCCCAAACATGGCCTTTTATTTATTTATTTATTTTTTCAGTTACGCTCAGGGCTACAATACTCATTTTCATCTGTCTGTCTTGTCTGTCTGTCTGAATGCCTGCCTGTCTGTTCATCTGTATGAATGGCTGTCACCGGCTGCTGAATCTCTTCCCAAGCTCTCCCCAGAGTTCGTGTTCTTCAAGCATAATGGTCTCTTTCTGGATGGAGGCTGACATTTGAGAATCAGGAAATAGAAGCATTCGGGCCCATTAAGAGCTCTGTGCATAGCTGTGTGGTGTTGCTCTTGTTGGATTACAGCGGTCAAAGCAGCCATGTGGCCTGCTGAGCTCAGGAATGTCCCCAATCGACTGTCCTCATCTCAGAAGCAACCTGTTGGAGGAGGGGTTTGCCAAAGTTGGCACTAAAAAAAATACTCTTTTGCTTCCAGAACTCTCCTTTTGCAAAGATTAGGCAAAAAAGGGATTCCCCAGAGCATGCCCGTCCAGGAGGTGGGTTCTGGAATATTCTCAGAAATGGAAGGAAGTGTTTATTGGTAACAAGATATGAGTGTTGAGCCCTTCCTGCATTCCCACTGTGACAGAAGCTTCATTTTCTTTCCTTGTGTAATCTCTTGGCATTTTCGAGAAACTAATCTGTTGTGCATATTTTCACATTTGACCCTTTGTGACCTCTGCATCTTCCCCAAGGGCGAATCTTCATGGGACGAGGACCTCGAACTTAGCGTACCGCCGTGGGACAGCGCTCCAGATCTCGAGTCAGTTTTGTGTTTATACATACACTCCGTCTCTCCTTAAGCTTTAAAAATTCATATGCTCCCATCTTAGCTCTTCAGTGGTATTTCCTCTTTCCAATTATACTTAAAAATCCAATTTCTTTGCCTCATCAGATGCGCTATTTCCAATCCGATCTCTCCTTTGCGATTGATGCTACCGTGTCACTGATGCTAACTAGGGGTTTTATTACATCGCCGCCACAAAGAATTACAGGTTCTTTGCATTTTTAAATGTCTTATCCGCATGGAGGCTGTGCATACATTTCACTGAAATGCCTTGAACTTGATCCACAGATAGCTGCGCTGAATGTTTGTGGTATTACTTTATGCTGAACAACAATTTCTCACTCAGAACCGTCCCTATTGGTCTGGACGTCTTAAATGTCACCTGCTCATATTTATAAATGTGGGATGAGTGTACTCAAATTGAGTTTCTTGGGTCTCAGACACTTCTGATCTACCTAATGACCAAATAAGGGAGGAAAAAAGGGCAGCAGAAGAGATTAAGAAAAAAAGAAAAAAGAAATCCGAGGCACACACAATTTTCAGGCAGTCAGGGATTGTTTAAAGCCGCTTTATTCGACAGGAACAGTTAATAAAAGAAACATTTCCCCTAAGAATTGCCGTGGCCTTTAATTAAACTCCTTTCCCATAGGTTTGCAATATAGCATTGAACAATGTTTGGTCAGTTTCCCTGCCTGGGTTTCTTAGTCACATGCTGGACTTTATTGGATCCCGGGTCCTAAGGGAACATTAGAACGGAGAGAAGCAGACTGCATCAAATGAAAAGTTAATTGTGTTTAAGCTGTGTTGGAAGCAGCCTCCGCTCTTCTTTGCTGAGAGCCAAACTAAACAGGCAGGTGCACCGCTGTCGGTCCGAGTCTACGGTTGGACGTTTGTTTACCTGTCTCAGATAAAGCATCGTGGCCCCGAGCCTGGTGACCCTGGGATAGGCCAGCTCACAGCCTCACCTCTCGGCTACTTTGGGCTCCAGGACAATGGACAATGAGGCGGTTCATTCTGCCCATGGGTCTGGAAGTCCGGGTTTTCTTCGAGAATGGCACGCTGCTGCGCCACAACAGTTTATCAAGACTCCGGGCTGTCTTGTCGGACAGTGGTGATAAATGACTGTGATGGCTTCCGAGTTAAGCACTATTTCAGGCACTAAAGACGCAGCTTATCTGATTTTCCTCGTACTTAAAAAAAATTCAGTGTGAGTGAGTGAGTGAGTGAGTGAGGGAGCGCGCACACACACACACACACACACACACACACACTCGTGCAGACATGTACTTGCTATGGCACATGTATGGAGGTGACAGAACAGATTTTTCTGGGGTCAGTTTTCTTCTTCTACCTTGTTTTGAGGCAAGATCTTGCTTGTTGCTTATGCCGCTGCGCTGAGTGTCAGTCACATCTAGGTCAGATAGTAAACTTCCAACAAACTCTGTCTTCCATATCTCCCTGTAGGAATTCCGAGATTACAAATGTGTGCCACCACATCTGACTTTTTACACGAGTTCTGGGAATCAAATTTAGAGTTTTACGCTTCCAGAGGAAGCTCTTTTACCCTCAGAGACAACTCTCTGGCCCTCTTTTTGCTCCTGAGCTCAGAATCATTGTTCAGAGTAGATGTATGCACTCAGGGAGGTAGGGCTTGGCAGATGAGACAGCAGAAGGGATTTCTATGGGATTGGAGAGATGGCTCAGCTGGTGATGTGCTTGCCACACAGGCATACGGACCTTGGTTTGTATCACCTGCATTCACACAAAAAGTATGGTGGGACATGCCTGTAGTCTCAGCACTGGGAGATGTAGACAGAGAGGTGCTGACCAGCCAGACTGGTTGAACCAGTGAGTTCTAGGTTGAGTGAGAGACCCTGTCTCAGTCCTTCTTAGAAGGGAGAACAAAATACTCATGGGAGGAAATACAGGGACAAAGAGGAGCAGGAATTGCAGAAAAGATCATCCAGAGACTGCTTCCCCTGGGGATACACCCCATATGCAGCCACCAAGCCCAAGCACTATTTGTTGATGCCAAGAAGTGTTTAATGGCAGGAACTAGATATGGATGTCTCCTCAGAGGCTCTCCTAGAGTCATACAGATACAGTTGAGGATGCTTGCAGTTAACCATCGGACTGAACATGGAGATCCCAACGAAAGAGCTAGAGAAAGGACTGAAGGAGCTGAAAGGGTTTACAACCCCATGGGAAGGACAACATTATCAACCAATGAAACCGTACGGAGCTCTCAGGGACTAAAACACCAACCACTGAGCACACATGGAGAGACCCAGGGCTCCAGTTGCATATGTAGCAGAGGATAACATTGTCTGGCGTCAATGGGAGGAGAGGCCTTTGGTCCAATGAAGGTGCATTTTCTCAGTGTAGGGGAATGCCAAGGCACTGAGGTCGAGAGGGTGATTGGGAGAGGGAACACACTCATGGAAGCAAGTCGTAGGGGTGGGAGTGGGGAAAAGGGGATAACATTTGAAATGTAAACACAGAAAATATCCAATAAAATTTTTTTTTAAAAAAAGGTGGACAATGACAGAAAAAGAAATCCAACTTGACCTTTTGCCTTTGAATGTATATACATGCATGTATACCTACATATATGTACACACGAGTGCGCGCGCGTGTGCACACACACACACACACACACACACACACACACACAAGAAAGCAAATCATTTTCAAAAATATGCAACCTTCACATCTGCTCTTAGGGTAGCTCATGAGCCCTTGTCCATCCCTAGACCCATCCCTTGGGAGGAGGACTCAGGAGCTTTGGAACACTGTTAACATGCAGTTCTTCATCTGGAAGGTGCTGTACACCCGTTTACATCCATGGTTATTTATTCATATGTTTGTTTGCACTACCAAAAAATTAAGTTAGAACATGAAATTGCTAATAGTGGGCCATTCTCCAGCCTTTAAAAATGGCAGTTTTATAAAGTTCACTATAATTCCTTTTACACAAAGATATCATAAGAGAGGGAATATTGTTTTAAGTATCTCAGTAGTTACAACATAAATTGTCCAAAGAAGCATCCTGTGACCTGGGTATTGGTGGTAACCATAGTAACCATTCTACTAAATAATGGTCTTCATTCTCTTTTTGCATTGGCAGTCAGCACAGTGTGATGGGTCTTGACTGGCCTCTGTCACCTGACATGCATGCGACTGATCCTCTATTTCCCATTATACTTAAGCTGCTTGGTCTTGGGGAAGGGTCTGGACCCAAGTTTCTAATCCCAGAAAAGGCCATTCCTTATATATTGTTAAGTAAGTCACAAGAGACAAAATTTGTACAATTAGATGTTCTCTCCCTTACATCTTACAAGTCACCTCCCCTTGGAATCTGAGACTGGACACTTTTGTGATTGTGTCAGGCTTCCGTATGCTAGCCAGTCTGCAAATTCTCATTCCCTTCACGTAGAGTGTTTTTCCTCCCATGACTTTGCTTACTTGGCTCTTGGCTCATTTATTTAAATGTTTTATTGTTTGTATATTGTCTGTCTGTGTGTATTTGTACATGAACACAGGTGCTCATAGAGGTTAGAAGAACTCAGCAAATCCTCTGAAGCTGGAGTTATGGGGTGGGTAAGGGGTGGGTGTTGTGAGCTTCTGAGTGGGATGTTGGGAACTGAACTTGGGTCCTTTGCAAGAGCAGCCAGTGCTCTTACCTGTCTAGCCCCTACTAATAGTTGAATTTTGAGGCTATGTGAATTACTGTATTCATGTGATTGTGTATTCTATGTTCTGCCTATTGTATTTTGGCTTTAAATGGTAGCCACATGCATAAGAAGAATGTGCATGTGTTTGCATGGGAGTAACTGGTGATCCCATCAGCAACCTATCAGAGGGGGTTTTGGGGTAAGCAAGACAAAGCTTAAGAGTAAAGGGTAACACCAATGTCTGAACTCAGGCACACCATATTTTCTGCTCAGTGTTTCTGCAAAGGTCATAAATTGAGATCCTAACTCCATGACTTCAGAATATGACCATATTTGCAGATGCAGCAGTGCTCAGTAGAGATCTTTAGAGTCCAAATCTGATACAATTGGCATCCTTATACAAGAGAGAGAGAAAAAAAAAAGGACTTTCAGGTTCACAGGCTGGGAAGATCATTAGAGAGACAGATACATCAAAAAGCTAAAGAGTACACACCCCCCCCCCCACACAATTCTCTTCCTGATTACTCTTGGAAGAAACTAACCTGCTGATGTCTTGACTTTGAACCTGTGGCTTGAATGTCAAGGAGATGATAAATTGAGCCACCCAGATTGTGTACACTGTCACAGTAGCCTTAAGTAAATATCCTTAATTAGTCAGCCTGGTTTACAGTGACGTTATACATTAAACAAACTGAAAATCTCAATGATGTTTAGCATAAAATATTTTCTTGCTCATGACCTGAGGATGGTAGTTCATCTAAACTCTCCGGGTGTTTCCAACCCTAGGCCCATGGGCCATAGGCAGCACAGGGCAGCTAAGAATTTGACCTAATACAAAATCATGAACTTACTTAAAATGAGAGGTTTTAGGGCCATTTTTAAAACAGCTCAATTTTGAGTGGTTCCAAATATGATCTTCATAGATAATGTCATGTGACTATGTCAAAAGCTTGGACACCTGCTAGGTTAACTAAGTTCTGTACTTAGAAGATCATCTTCTGAGCCTGTCAACTAAGGTAGAAGACTGAAGAACAAGAGGCCAAGGGAAGCTATTCAAAGCTGTTGGAAGCTCTGTCTACTGACATTCAGTTGGGCAGAAAAGTCACCTGGCCAGGCCTGCAGCAAATGAGTAGAAACATGTACTCTATACAACCCAGTGAAGCCTTGACAAAAATCACAGGGTAATTGGAAGGTATGACCATGGCTCAAGTGACCAAAATACCTTCAAGATAGAGACTCGTCCTCAAATGAGAGCTGGGGACAGAGAGATAGCTCAGATGGTAAAGGTGCTTGCTTCTAAGCCTGACAGTCTGGGCTCAATTCTTGAAACTCACATGCATGTAGTATAACATAGATAGATAGATAGATAGATAGATAGATAGATAGATAGATAGATAGATAGATAGATAGATGTAGGTAGGTAAGTGGATGGACGGATGAGTAGGTAGGTAAGTGGATGGATGGATGGGTAGATAGGTAGATAGGTATATAGGTAGGTAAGTAGATAGATGGGTATATATATATATATATAATAGGTAGGTAGGTAAGTAGATGGATAGATGGATGGATGAGTAGGTAGGTGGATGGATGGGTGGAATGCCAGGCATCTAGTCAGTATTTGACAAATGGCCACTGGCATTATGATATTTTCATTATTTTTATTTTTGAAAAATCTTGAGTGTCCATTTTCTCCTGCAAGTGGAAACACACATTTTCTCTTTACACAAGCAGAATTAGCTGAACAAGTTGCTTTGCCATTTGGTTAAAAGCCTCTGTGGGCCACATTCTTGCATCTGGGATTAATTCTTTTAAATTCTTATAAATTGCATGACTACTTCATTGGGTTGGAACAGAGATATGATTTCAAGCTTATGTTTCTTGTTAGAATATTGAGGGCACAATTAAATGTCTTTCCCCCCTTCCTTCGAGAAAAAAAGAAATCAAAGATTCTTAAAATGGATCGCCATGAAAAGACACATAAATATGTTCCAGTCAATAGCTGAATTCTCTAAAGCACCATTGAGACAAAGTGTTAACTGTTCTGATTAAATTTGTGATCGGTTAAGGTAGAAATCCATACAGTTGCATGTCACACAATCTTTAATAAATGGCACATAGAGTCTCTTAATTGTTCCCATTTATCACTTCCTTCTGTTTCTAGATGCATAAAGTTATCAGAATCTGGGAAGTTGTGCATTTTCCTCTCTGTTTGCTTTTTTGATCTTTGTCCTCTGCCTCTCTTGTTGATCTGACTCTAGTTGAGTTAAATATTTTCAACAAGGCTTTCATGACTAGTTTACATCTAGACTGCAGCAGGAAATCTCTTTGCCAAAAAGGGTCTCAGAAACAAATTTTACTCGAGATCTTATTTATTTTCAAAGAAAGGCTTATTATTATTTATTATTTTGCAGATCAGAAGCACCCCTCTCCCAACCCAAGCACTGTAGTGGGTATCTAAGTTGTTTTTTAAAATTTTGACACTGGACATTTAAGGGCATTTATTGTTGCTTTTGATACTTATAACACTTGTTATGACCCATGAAATCAGAAGTGGATTCCACCAACATGCCCATTGTCTTTGCTTTTGGAAGTCTGTTGAAGCCAGTCTAAGGTATGATGCCTGTCCTTCTTGCTGCAAGTTAGATGAGGCACACTTATGGAAGGAGAGTATGGCATTACTGGAAGGTTCCTAATCAGCAAAGTGAGGCATGATTTATAAACTTCCCAGTGGTGAGAAGAGGTATGCCGACTTGCTTGATGCTGCTATAGATAAGCACAGGCAAGCAAGTCTCGCTGGGAACCAGACATCCTCAGTGGAAGACTGTAAGCTGAAAATTCCCAGGCACCCAGGTGGACCTCACCTCCCCACTACCTCATAACCCAGGAATCCCTTTCACCTGCTATTAGAATCACAAGAAGCCTTCCCAGCTTGTAAACCAGTCAGTGGCATCAGCTTCGTTGGAGGTTGTTATTCTAGATGTCTGGAGGTGGAAGAACACATTCATTGTGTGCAGAGACCTGTCATGTTTCTTATTGGACTGCATTGCTCCAAGAGGGCCTGGTAAGAGCTAATGAATGTTTACAGTGATTTAGACACTGGGTATCTTACACATGCAAGTTCAGGTTCTTTGGAGACAGGGCCTCAAGTAGCTCAAGCTGCCCTCAAATTCTCTATGCAGCTAAGGTTGACCTTGAACTCCTGATCCTCCTGCTCTAAGTCTTTCCAGCTCAGTTGTTGTAACGCCCTGTTAATGAAGATTGACTTGAGGCCTTAGAAGGGGGTAGCACAGGACAGACAGAGCTGGAGGTCAAATCTTGGCACCTCAGCAATGTAGTCCCAATTACTGCGCTTTCAACGTCTCCAACTTGTTCTCTTTGATCCTCTTTCCTGAGTTTTTAATGCCACCACCTCTACAGTGTGCTCTGTTGCAAGCTCCGAGAATTAAGCAAGTTTCAGGTAGGATGCTTGTCTTCATGGAGTTGTTGGCCTCTGAGAGGAAACAGTAAACAAGTGAATCAATAAGTAATTGAGTACAGGAAGTAGATAAATAGATGAACAAGCAAATAACTGTGCTGTCTAATTTCAGCTACAAAATGCTGGGGAAGTCTCACTGAGCAGGGCCTGGAGAGCAGGAGGAAGCCTCTGATGTTGGGGAGTCTCTTTATTCTCTTTATGTCTGCCTCTGTCTCTGCATCCCACCCTGTAATATGTGTACACACGTGAACATGTGTCTGAGTCTGAGCTTGCACATGCCATGGTACACTTACGAAAGTTAGAAGATAGCTTTGAGTCTCCGTCCTCACCTTCCATATTGTCTGAGACAGGGTTTCTTGTTTACCACTTGGAATACCAGGTTGGCTGGTGAGTTTCCAGGAATCCGTCTGCCTCTGCTCCTATCTCTCAGTGGGAGCACTTGGATTACAGGCATACAGGACTGTGTTCGGCTTTATGTGGGTTCTGGAGATCTAAACTCAGACTCTCATGTATCTTAGTCAGGGTTTCTATTGCTGTGATAAAACACCAGGGCTAAAAGCAACATGTGCGGGAAGAGTTTATTTTCAGGGTTTATGGTTTCACATCAGTCCATCGCTGAAGGATGTCAGGGTGGGAACCTGGAGGCAGGCACTGATGCAGAACTCATGGAGGAGTACTGCTTACTGGCTTGCTCTGCATGGCTTACTCAGTCTGTTTTCTTTTCTTCAATCCAGGACCACCAGCCCTGGCATGGAACTACCCACAGTGATCTGGGACCTCCCATATTTATCAAGAAAACACACAACGGACTTGCTTACAGGCCAATCGGATGGAGCCATTTTCTCAACTGAGAGTCTCTAAACAACTTTAGCTTGTGTCTAGATGACATAAAACTCATCACACATCATACTTGTGTGGCAAGTGCTCTACTGGCCGAGCCATCTATCTTCCGTGCCCAATAGGGAGGCTTTCAACACAGGATACTACGGTCTTTAAAATTCATTGACTGACTTGTTGGAGGGCCTGTGGGGATATTTCAACAGAATAACCAAGTCTCCCGTAGGGAAGATCTGGGGTATCCTTGTGAATCTTTTACCATGGTGGAGCACAGTATAAGAAGTAGTTGCCAATAGGCAATATTTCTTAATTAATTTTATTCTTTATTTTCTTTTTCCTTATTCCTCATCCCTTCATTCTTTTATATCCTTTCCTTTTCTTTGCAGTTTGGGAATGAAACCCAGGACCTCAGATACTCTACCACTAAGCCATATTTCCTAACACTTAAAAACAAAACAAAACTATGTGTGTGTGTGTGTGTGTGTGTGTGTGTGTGTGTGTGTGTGTGAGTGAGTGAGAGAGAGAGAGAGAGAGAGAGACAGAGACAGAGACAGAGACAGAGACAGAGACAGAGACAGAGATAGAGACAGAGAGAGACAGGGAGAGAGTGGGTGAGAGGGAGGGAGAGAGAGAGAGAGAGAGAGAGAGAGAGAGAGAGAGAGAGAGAGAGAGAGAGAGAGAGAGAGAGAGAGAGAGAGGGAGAGAGGGAGAGACAGAGAGAGAGAGAGAGAGAGGCTACCTCTGACCTTCCTGGTTAGCTTCGAACCAAGCTGGCCTGGCAATTGATTCTCTCATCTCAGACTCCTGGGTATCCGAGGCCACAGGCCGCATTACCAGCCTTGCCTAGTAAGTAGCATTTTTAATGCACTCAGCATGATGCTTGGAACATTTTGCTTTATCCCTTTTCTCTCTAGCTCCATTCTGTGTCCTGCTAGAAGAGGCATTAAATCTTTTCTTTATCCACTCCCAAAAATCATTAAAGACCAACGAGAGGACCCTGCTGATTAGGAAGGTCATCTGGGAAAATAAAAAGCTGTTGTCAGGTACAAGTCAGAACCTTATCATTATCATCAGACTCTCAGTGTTGAAGAGAACTAGGTAAAAACAGCTGCAGACTGCCTGCTTCTTGTCTTATTTCATCATCATTAAGTAAAGTCATGGGTTTTTGTACTGGGATGCTAGATGCTGGTGGAGGCCAGGGCTGATTCTGTCTCTTAGAGTTTCTTGTTGAGGGTTCTGAGTTCCACTTTTGCTTGGGGGCAAGAAGGCTGCAGCATATAAATTATCTGATGGGAGCCCACCCAGGAAATGTATCCCTGTGTCTAGATCAGTATTGGAGCCATGTTGGAGAAACCTCTATATTCTCCTGGTGTGATTGGGGTCAGAGGACACAGTAAGGAGGTGCAGCTGGTGTGCTTTTAATTTATTAATTTTGGGGGTGATGGGGATTGAGCCCAGGGCCTTGAAAATGCTCACCATACATTCTAACACTGGGCTATCCTTCTGTCTCCCCTTTTGGATGTTAACTTCTGCCCCTTTTTGTTCCTCCTTGTCTCTCTCCTACGTGATACCTCTTCATTTCCCCCTCCAAAATGGACACCACCTTCTAATAGTGCTGTGTGGTGAGGTTCACAGTTCTCAAGAATAAAGTTTATTCCTGGCTCCAGGTTCTGGTTCTGTTTTTGAGCACACATGTGGCCAATTATGAATTTCTTAGTGGGTGTATGAGCCATGTCTGCCTGCCTGCATCTGAGACTCCTTGTAGACAGGGTCCATGTTGGTTTTAGTTTAGCAAGTTTCCTAAGTACCTACTCCAATTAATTGTCTGTAGTTCACTAAAATATTACATTAATATGTATAAAACCTTTGATATGTCTATTATAAGTATATAGTTAACTCCCATACATACCCGAGGCCTGCTATCAGGTATCTATCTATATGTGAGTCTTACCATTGGATCCACTCATTCACATAGATGATGGTGAAACTTCAAAAATGATACTTGAGATCTCTTATCATTTAGAGTCTGCCCTTGTACAAAGGAACATTAGGAATAGGTAGTAAAAGTTGAATTTCAGATAAACAGCAAATACTTTTTAGTAAAAATTACTGATGAAACCTTTTTTAATTTTTCTTTACAATTCAATAAATACGTCTTGAAGACTGCAAAAAAAAAAAAGGAATAAATCTGATATAGACCTCCTGTAGAGCTCTTGGAAACGTCAAAGTTTTCCTGCCAAACTGTAAATTCTGTTGACTAGCCTGATGCAATGGGAAGTGAATCTCTCTAGAATACTGTGGTGTAAACCTCAGGAGAACCTTCTATGCACAGTGATTATATATCGACAATCTATCTATCTATATATGTAATGTACATATGTAATATACATATGTAATATATATATATGTATGTTACACATACACAGACATGCACATATGTAAATTTCTGAAGAGCCAGGGAGCAGAGGCTTAGCTCAGTTTAATCCTGGGTGCTTTGATTCTCAGTGAACATGTGTACCCACAAGGGTTGATGCTCTGTAATGTCATCCTGAGAAGAGCTTTGATGGGATGGAGGGTGAGGTAGAGAAAAGAAGAAAGACTGTCTGTAGCCAGTCATCTTTGGTCATCTTACAGTTAAAAGGGAATTTTAATGGGAAGGGTAGGCTGAAGGGAACTGAGACAGTCAAGGGCTGATGATGGATTTATGTGGCTGTGAAGATGGAGAAATCATGACCTAGGTGTGGGTTCTGGGAACAGGTATTGTTGGAGGTATGGATTCTCTGGAGGAGGCCCATTATTCTGTCTCATAAACTGGGCTGGTCCTTGGCTCATAGGAAGTTGACAGTTGCTCTTTGATAACCTCTCACCTCTCTTTCACTGGGCCCCATTGTCTCATGGATCCTCCCATGGTGTCTGTCTTCACTACTAACCCACTTGTTTTGTGTGTGATGATTATTTACCAGAATCGGCAGCTTGAACCTACCTATTCATCCTCATAATATTGTGAGGATAATGACTTAAATCCCATAGGACTCCAACCCATGTCAAAACACTTGGTGTTAACTTTTTAAGTTTGAATTCATTTTAGGTTTATCGAAAAGTGGTAAGAATAGCATAGAGAATTCATCCGTTTACTTCTTTACTTATTGTGAAATAATTATCATGACCAAGATAATGAACCACAAATGGAACAACCCATGGACTGAACTCTGTTGCTTATTCAGAGTTTAGTAACTTTTCTCCAGTTTTCCTTTTCTGAGTTGGTCTCCTGCCAAGAGTCCCATATTGACTTTAATCATTGTTTCTGTTTGAATTCTTCCATCTTTTCTTATCTCCCATGATCTTTACACCTGTATGTGAAAGTGTCTCTCTGTGCTTAAAATGCATATGCATGGCTGTCTGTCTGTCTGTCTGTGTATGTACATTTGCTCTCTCTCTTTCCATGTGTGCCTGTGTGTGTGTGTGTGCATGTGTATGTGTGTGTATCAATTAGTTTAACCAGGATTGCTTATAGGAGCACAGGTAACTTAACAATGACTACACTACTGGAGAAAATCTCCCTTCTTCCCCTACCTCTTTCCTTTCTCCCAGCAACTGTCAACTGCCTATCCATCTTCAGGGAAGGGTAGGATTCCACATTCTCTCTGCTCCCCATTCCCACGGGTCCTGACTAAGTCAGCCCAGAGCACCATCATACCCTTGGGTGTCTGTTTTGTTTACTTTCATCTCTTGGCTGGAGCATCTCTTCATTTCCCACCTCTGTCCTTTACAACTTTGCTCTGTTTGGATTTACACAACGATCTCATGCTTTCTGTGCAAATTCTTAAGCCATCCTTGTGACTTCAACCCCTCCCTTCTATACTCTTTCTGTGTTGCTGGGGCTGGAATATTGTAAGTCACATTTCTGTTCTTGCTGACTGCCTCCTGTGAGGCTCTGTCAGGATGAAGGACTAGAGTGTCTGGCAGGTGATGGCTCACTCCTGAGGACCAGCCTTCCACTCTGCTTAACCAGGTGGTGGTGGTGGTGAGGATGCTTCCAGACACAACGCTAAATCTGCCTACAGTTTTCCCAAGAATTAGCAGAATTGGCTGTGTTCTGACTGCCCAGAAACTGGCCAAGGTTGTCTCTTTAAAACTCCAAGGAGAATCCTTCTGCTTAGCTCAGATTTCACAGTAATGTCTCTTCCTCAGAGGTATGAGTTCTATGTCTAGAAAAAAAAATTCTACAAGCTTTCAAGTTCTAGTAATTTTAATTTTCCCCCTTGATTCCTGAAGCCTACCAGTGATGTGTAGTATTCTCTTGTTGCTCCATGTAATATCAACAGTCTTATCCCTAGAAGACACTTTTATTCAATTCTATATTTGATAACAATAGTAGACACTGGAAGTTTGTCACTTGGTTTTAGAAGAAGTCTCAGATGTCCTAGCCCAGGCTAGAGGTGAGAATAGCCAAAGCAGTAACCCAAAGCTCAGTAGTCAGTCCAGATAATGGCAGAGGATGAGAGTTAGGAAGAATACCTATCAGTGATAAGTTCATGGCCCAGAAGAGCAACTGGGAGATGCTAGAGCCTGTGTATGAGGAGACCTTGATAGACTCTACCACTTCCAACATCACTAGTACCCATCTTGGTTTGTAGCTCTGAAAGAGACCCCCGAGTACTGAATCTGATGTGATCTTGAGAGTTTCAAGAAGAGATATGTGGAGCATAGGATAGAAATCTCAGGAATGAGGTGCAACCAGAGAATGCAGAATAAGGGGGTTCAGATTAACAAGACCAGTCCATGGTGGGGTACTATGACAGAGGAATACCAGTGTCTAGCATTCATGGACGGAGAGCCTGGGGTATGTTGTCTGAGCAGTTAAAATATCAAATTGCTCTTCACAGATAAGAAGACAGGCAATCCACTGGGAAATGGAATCTTGGTCTTATAAAATAATGGAAGGATTGAGTCTTCCAGGAGGCAGGAAGGATGACAAACATACAGGACCAACATACCCCATCCTAAGCCCCTTCTCATACCAAAGAAAGTGCTAACAGAATTTCCAACCAGTGCAGCCTTTCCTTCCTGGTTTAGCCAAGAGCAGCTCCAGCCCAGTAGATCCCTATGGTCTCTTGTCACGTTGCTACTGATATTGGTGTCATAGGGAAGTGACCTAGCTTAGGCCCATGCCCCTCTTTTTGTCTCTCTAGGTTCTCTCTGCTTGCCTTCTTCCAGGCCTTGGTTGCCCCTGGCTCCTAGAAGGAAGTAGAACACTGGGTTGTCTAGCTTACTTTGTCTCTGTCCCAGCTGAGCTGGGCTAAGCAGTATGGAGGCCAGCCTAGGCTGTCCTGTGTGCCTAGCACTCCCAACTAGTTTGTCTGCTATTCTCAGTTACTATCTGGCTGTAATACATTATTAGCACATGGAATGTGTACTCTAACTTTTCCAGTCTGCATGAACATGCGGTTTACCCTGACATTGCCTTGTTATGGTCCACCCAGGAAGGCTGGAATCTGCTGTTGCTCCTCCACAGGCTAGTTATCTCCTTTCTGCCAACTCTTCAGGGCTAGCAATGGCTCCAGTGGCTATGGAAGGTTTCTATGATTCAATTCAATGTTTTCAGCTCTATATGGGAGGCAAGGTAGTGACCATTCCTATGCCTTCCCTGTGGATGGAAATCAGAACACACTGTTCAACATATAGGCCCTGGTACAAAGCCAGCTTCTGGGACCTTACCTGTCTCATATGGCCCTGTGGCTTGGAACTTTGTCTTGTCAGAATTTAGTACTTCCTTTGGAGCTGCCATTCCCTTAGTGCTAGCTGCCACCATTCCCAGGCAGGCCCTCTCTGGACCCAGCCAGGAGAAACACGGAACCATGTGCACATGCAGTGGGACTGTCTCCTGTGCCTCACCTCCCCAATCCCAGTCCCCATGTCACCCCTCTGGGTTCAGGCCTAATGGGTAGAGGAGTCTGTCCCTGTTTAAGTTCTGACCAGGAAATAAATATCCCGGCAAGAGAAAAATGAAATGAAATTACAGTAGAGACAAAATGGCCTTGAACCAAATCCAGACACGGTGGTTAACTTCCATTGCCAGGGTTGGCTTTAGAATCACCTAGGAGACCAGGGAGACACATGCTGGCTGTGTGTATAACAGAAGTTCCAGAGATGATTAACTGAGTCAAGGGAAGATAGGCCCTGACTGTGGGCAGTGACATTACCTGGACTCGGTGCCTAGACAAAGTAAAGGGGGGAAGGAGAAAAGGCACACATACTGTCTCTGCTTCCATCTGCTAAGAAGCAAAGCACAGTTGCTGCTGCCCCCATGAATCTCTGACATGCATAGAAGCCAAGCTGAACCCTCCGACACTGTGAGCCTTCCTTCTTCTTGTCATTCCATCAGGTATCTTGATGGTGATGGGAACTCTATCTAACATACCGGCTGTGGCCTCTACCCCCCAAGTTGATCCTGAGTGGCATGGAAGTTGGTTCCAGCGGAAGTCCCAGGAAGCAGACACCCCAAGACAGATCTGGGGATCTGTTCCTCAGGATCCTAGCTTAAGTGTGACCTGGATTTCTTGTTGGTGGGAAATGAAGTGCTGGTGAACCATGACATGCAGTGGGGTGATTATGATAAAGACTGCACTGAAACCAGGGTGTTAGGAGATGGGTGGTTTCACTGAGGAGGGTGAGGACCGGAGTGAGGTGGTTTCTGCCACATCTTATGGAACATGAGTGACAGGCTCTGACCTTTCAGCCCTGTTTACTAGAGATCCAGAGAACTGTTGCAGTAAAAATGAAATAGTATCTGTTGCTCTCACTCTGGGAGCTGCTCTAATGTGGAGCCAAGCGTCCAGACTCTGTCACACGATCCGCAAGCTGGGCCTCTCTATGCAGTTCCCTTCCCAGGAGGTTCACTCTGTATGCCCTAGATGCATGTGTCCCTGGTGGTCCCTGACAGCCCCAGAGTGTTTTAACTCACTTTCCCTTGGCATGTTTGTTGCCAACCCTTGCACACACACATGCCAACTCTGTGGCGGGCTTTGTGCATTCCGCCACTATACCCTCTTTGAACTCAATTAAGCCACATCCAAGAACACACCAAAATACTCTGATCTAATTGGTATGATATAATTTGCCTACCTAGATAAGTAAAATGATCCTGTAAAATTCCATTCCTTATAAAATATTCATAATAACCTTATCCATATAGCGATGCACTGAGAAAAGCATCCACATCTGCTTCCGTGTTGTCTCCTCTTGAACCTCCCGATTCATCCTTCTATTCCGCCTTACCAAAACTTTGTCCTTCCCCACTCTCTACTGTCCAATCATGTATTGCCTTGACATCAACCTATAGAGAACTCCCTTGGAGAACACAAGAGGCAGTCTTACCGCAGCCGCAGCTGTGTAGGATGGGAGTGGGAATCTCGTGTTTATTACTATCACATCCTTAGGGAAAATGAGAGAGAATAAGAATACATTCCGAGAGCTCCAGAAGCACTCCCCTGCCCCAGACTCAGCAGGAAAGCCAGACAGGACATTTGGCCCAGACAAATATGGCTGCCAAGTTTGGGAGGCTGCATTCCCTATGTAAATCTGTCTGCAGGGTACTCAGGATAGTGACTCGAAGGAAGAAGTCCAGTGTCTTGTCACCCTGGAAGTGGGGAAAGGACAATAAGAACACTTGAGCATTGTCTCAAGGACAGTCTGACCTGCAAGCCAAGAGGGCCTCAGGCAAATAGATAAAAGCTTGTTCCCCAAGGCTCTCGAGATTTGGGGCCCAGCTTGGCAGTCTGGTGCCTTGGAAACCTGGTGGGACTCAGAGTTGGGAGGTGGGACAGACACCAGTGTAGCTTAAAGTGCAGTGGGGACTGAGGCAGCTCATGCTGTGTGTGATCCTCTGCTGGAGTTCCATATTTGGGCACTGGAGGAAGTTGTAGCTCTAGCTAAAGAACATTTTTCTAGTGTAAGGAAGAGGAGAGAAGGGTAGTACTGAAGTTCCTCACCCAGAAGTGCCAACAAAGACAGCAGACACATCAATAGACTCAACTCAGTACTGGGTGCTCTCCAGGTGGGGACAGCTGGCTAGTGAAATTCACAGCCATGGCTTTTGCTGGTTTGATACTCTAAGTGCATTCAACCCTGCTGGACAACTTCTGCTTTTCTTGAGGCTGTAAATTTAATGGTAACATTTCTCCTTTCCCTTTTCCTCCTCCAAACCCTCCTTCTTACACCGCTCCACTCTCCTTCAAGTTCATAGCCTCTTTTTTCATCAACTGTTATGGCATGCATAGATGCATATATGTTCCTAAATGTTTTGAAGCAGAATGGTTAATACATCTTATTTACTCTCGGAGGAGGGCTCTCCTTTTTAAAATGAGACTTCGAATTTGGAAATGAGGGCTGAGGAGTGGCTAAGGGTGCTCTGGCAGCTGGCCTCCTGTTTTCCCCAAATTATTACAGTTCTGCTTACATGACCCCTTCTTAGCGGAGCAGAAAGAATGAAAGCTAACTGAAGGGGCTTTTGAGACTGTTGCCCCCTCCGAGGCAGTTTAGGGTTCACTACAGGCAGGCATGGCCAAACCTGCCTTGAAGTAACCCATTACTCGTCTGCCTTGTTGTTTTAAGCAGGCCGCACCCAGACGCTTTGAGTATTTTGCTATGGGGGTTTTGGCAGAGCATATTTCAAGGGAGAGAAAGTGGTTAACAAACAGTGGGAAAGAGCAGACAAATTGCCTACGAAGCAGCGCGTGTATGTTGTGTATGGTTATGAATTAGAGTATTTAGAGCCCTTGTGGCATTCCCGTTGCTGTTCTTTACTTATTATTCATGGTTTCATTATGGTCCCTTTTATTCACATGCACACACAGCTAGAGGCAGGGGAGGTGCCTCGCTCAGTCTTAAACAACAAATCCAAACATAAACTTCACCATGTATTTTAGAGTTATAGGTGTATGCATTACTTTGCCCCATCAAATCTTGCCTTTCCATTTTGGCCACATAAATGGTTGTCATAGTGATTTGCTTCCAGCCCCTGTGGCTTTGATGTAGATCCAAGGCTCAGAGGGTACCCAGTGACCATAAATTCCGCTCCCAACTGTCCCCTTTGGTCTCTGAAAGTAATCAGATATGAAATCTGCCAGAAAGCAGCTCCTGTGATTCCTGACTGAGTAAAAATTACATTGCAATTAGGCTAACACAGACCTTATGTCAGAGTTATGCAGAATGGGGTGGTGGCCATTCATTTTTGTGTGAGTTGGTTGGTTGTGCATTTTCGAGCATTGAGCTAGTGGAGGTCATGACTTCCAGGATCCAGCGTTTGGTGTAAATTTCCTCCTAAGAGTCTTTGCATCTCTTGTATCTAGAATATATCTCTTGAAGGAAGAAATATTTAAATATCTCTTCAAGTGTATTCTGCATTCTTCTTTTCTAGTGATATTTTGCTAATGTTATTTTATAAAACTCTTGTGTACACTAAACGTGAACATCATCTTTATAGATTGTTCCTTAAAGGAGCCTGGAAAAATAGCTCAGCTATTAAGAGTGATTTCTACTTTAAACCCAGCTTGGCTACCTCATAACAGCCTGTAATTCCAGTTCGAAGACCTTGGAATCCCTCTTTTGGACTCTTCCGGCACCTACACTCACATACTAATACACATACCTGCCTTCTCCACACACACATACATTTAAAAAAAGGAGTAAAAATATATTACCTTACAACCTTTGCTTTCTTAAAAGGAATGTATTAATTATAATATGGAAGCAAAGACTTCAGGAACATCTTGGTGGTTGAAAGATTTAAGCAACTGAAGACCATATACAATTGCAAAATGTATATAATTATGATGCAATCTCTATGACTCTTTCCTCACCCATTTGTGTGTTCACAAAGGACAGGATGGGGGAGGGCAGAGTCCAAGTCTAGCATGCATCAGAGTCAGATAGATACCTGCCATTCAGGACACAGACATGAAATTTAGAAGGTCAAAGATGAGCTGAGACGGTTGTTGAGATGCTTTGGCTGCTAGGAAAAACAAGCATCCGAATGAGACCTTATCAGATTGCATTTATTTTCCTAACATTCTGTTGAGAGGCAGAGAATCGCAAGGCAGACTTAGCAGGACCATAATGCATTTAGCTTACCCACATCCTCGAGGTCTGGACACCATTGCTTCAGCATCACATTCATATCGGTGCAATCCAATTTCCTCTGCTATGACAAAATACCTGAGAACAGTCAGCTTATAGGAGGGACAATTTGTCTGGGATCATGGTTTCTGAGGTTTCTGTCCATGATCATTTGACCTAGTTATTTCTGAGCCCATGGTGAGGCAGAATATTGTAGTAGGAAGTAGGTTGTGGAGTCAGACTACTCATCCCATGGTAATGAGAAATGATAGAGACAGATAGAGATAGAGATAGGTGGGGGATGGAAGAAATGAAGACGGGAGGGGATAAGAGGCAAAGAGAAAGTTATCTACTTCGATGGCATGGCTCCAGAGACCTACCTGTTTCAATGAGGCTCCACCACGAGCTCCCAATAGCTATGAACCTGACAATAGATTAAGTCATTTGTCAAGATGAGAATCCTCATGGTTCAATCGCCTCCCAAAGAATTCACTTTTGAACATTGTCGTGGTGAGCAGCAAGCCTTCTACATGTAAGCTTGTGGGAAGAAGGGGAGGCATTGCAGATCTTAATAGTAATAAGGCTAAGTCTGAAGACTATAAAGTATGAGGCAAAGAGAAGATGAACATGTTCTGTTTGCTCATTCCTCTTTGTCCTTTCTCTCTCTCTCTCTCTCTCTCTCTCTCTCTCTCTCTCTCTCTCTCTCTGTCTCTGTCTCTCTCTCTCTCTCTCTCTCTCTCTCTCTCTCTCTCTGTGTGTGTGTGTGTGTGTGTGTGTTTTAAAGCCCAGGTAACTTCCCATACCGATACCTTCCTCTATGTATTTTCTAATGTTTCATTGTAGGACTGTATTCTAGAACTGCTTCTACTTGTAAAGTATATAGAAAAATTAAAAGGAATCTGGTGATATTACCTATGGGGTAAAAGGAAGAAGTGAACAATTGCTAGACTGGGTAACCAACAGGGGTGGCTATGGGTAGCATCTTGGAAGGGAAAAGATGTCATGGCCACTGTTTTCTTCTGTAGCTGATTCACAAGGCAAGTGGCACTGATGAGACTTGAAGCCCTGTCTACATCATTTGGTTTAAGTCTGAGATCTGTGTCTCATCTTCTGATTCATGATCTGAATGTCAATGGATGATGACAAACACCTGGCTTGCATCCTCCAGCTGCCACAGTGAGGGCTTTGTTTGGCATTTATTAGCTCACCCAGGGCTTGCCTTCCACACTGGGGAGCCTGCTGGCTTCTCAGAGCTGGGCGTGCATATGCTGTGGCTTCCCATTTCTGCTTGAAAAGTAGCCAATCATTTCTTTCTAATTAAGGATCAAACATCATTTCAGATAGTCCCTTTTCTAAGATGTCATGGGAGATGCTCCTCATACCTGTCATGGGTGGAGATCATGCTGCCAGTTTTGGCAACTCCTTCCTGGGATAAATAATAAAATTATCATAATCTTGTACCAGAGGGAGGGCGAGCAATTTGTAGAGTCCATTAAGAATTGAGCAAAGGATTGTCCTTTAATGAGATGGAGAGCGTCAGGAAGCCTGTTCATCATGCTGCTCTGTCACAGACACACAAAGGGGTCCTGGAGGGAGGGGCTCGCTGGCAGACAGGGGCGGTTGTCTTGCATGCACATTTGCATATTGTCATTGATCAGCTGCTGGTGAGTAGGGTGACAGGCAGAAGAGCAGAGCTGGGGCAGGGCGTGTGTCTGTGCCACCCTTGATTCATTCTCCGCAGGCCGAGCAGCATCACTCTCCATTTTCTCATGTGACAGAAAGAGCAATGGAATCAATGGGCAGATCATCTCCTGGTTGGAGAGTGACATCGCCCTCGTTGCACATCCTCAACACACTGATAGAGGAGACTTCAGACTTCATAGATATAAATGTGTCCTGCGATTGTTTCTTGAAATGACTTACAAGTATGAAGCCCATTTTTGAATTGAAGCCTTATTATATATCCTCCATATGCCACCGCCATCCATGCAGTGGTAACATATGGTTTCCTTACCACACACGCCTCCACTAGTACCTCCGCTTCTGTTGCCGACATCTAAAGCTTTGGGAAGGCTGAGCTGGCCATGCCTTGAGGGTGAGCTTTTCTTATGCTGGTCTTTGGGGTCCCAGTCTGAAATGCTTAATTACTCTTGCTACATTTTGGGGAAATAAAAACAGGGAGATGCTACCCCTCTCTCACAGTACACTTTAGTAGTGGTGACAAGAGTATACTTCCCAGAAGTCTGCCTGTTTTGGAGAAAGAAGAAAGGGCTCCTTCAACTTTAGAATGGTCTGGAAGACCCCAGTCCTGTAACTTCTTAGAAATCTATCATATTTTAGGGCATATTATAGTGCTTATTTGTGTGTGTGTTTGTGTGTGTGTGTTTGTGTGTGTGTGTGTGTGTGCGTGTGTGTGTGTGTGTGTGTGTGTGTGTGTGTGTACTTGCACATGTGCCTGCTGAAACCAGAAGAGGGCACTGGATCCCCTGGAGCGGGAATTACAGGATGACTCACCAGACATGGGTTCTAGGAATTGAACTGGAGTCCTCTGGAAGAGCAGTGTGTACTCTTAACCTCTGACCCATCCCTCCAGCCTCCGCTATTACATTTTGAAGAATTAATTTCTTTCAATGGCTAGTGAGGCATGCTTTGATCTCAGGGTCCTTTGTAGGGCAGAATATTGAGCCTCTCGTCTGTCGTATCAGGAGGGAATTGTACCTGCAATGTCTTGTTTTCTGCATCATCAAGGTCTTTGCTGATGTGGCCTCTGAGGGCCACCTTGGGATTTTTGTATTAATGCTGATACTCTCATTGAGTGAGTGCTTTTATAAGAGAGACTGAATCCTTTGTTCAGTGCCAGGAGCACGTGGGCACTTAATAAGAACCAATCAATAACTTTTGCTGATATTGGAATGTGGGCTCAGTAACTTCCTGGATCACTCCACAGGGAAAGATGTATTTTTAGCTTGTTACATTTAACAAAGATTCCGGGGGCTGTTTTCTAGACCGCCTTTGTTTGAGTGTATGCTGGGTGTGACACTCAGCCCGGTGAGGTAGTAGCCGGGAGTCCGGAGCATCCCTAACTCTTCTACTGTAGTGGCTGCTAGCAGTTTCAATTTGTTTCACATGCCAGTGCTGGGGAGGCGGGCTGGACTCTCAGCCTGCGTTCTCTACACTGCCTGGAGCCCGCTCTGCCTCCTTCATGTGTTTCTAAGAACTTACAGGGTCCTGGTCATTCTACTCTTGAAGGAACCTGCCTTTCAAAGGAGACAATTCAGGGAAGAGCCAGCTCTTGTCACAATAGAAGGGAAAACAGAGCCATTTCCATTCACCATTAAGAGTACTGTTCAAATAACTTTTATTTGCTCGGTGTAATTTTTGTCTTCAAAGTTTATGGCCTCAGTCGGCTGGCCGAGCCTTAACTTAGTTTCCAGCATCCATACAATCAGATGTAGAGCTAGAATGCTTTCAGTCTCTGAAACATGCAGCTGAATAAGCTCACTTTTTCTAGTTCTCTCTGAGCTCTGGCTGGCTGTTTTGACTCAAATGTTCTGGCTCAAACTCCTCCCCAAGCTGACTGATTGAATCTTGCTTCTCCCTTGGCCTTCGACTTTTTGCTCTGCTTGGTTTCAAACTAAATTTGGCAATCTGTTCTAATCTTCCAGCTCTACCTCATTGCCTGGCTTGTGCTGTCTTCATCTGTGCTAGTTTATCCTCTCTTCCACCCGTTTCTGTAAAATTCTCCTGGTAAAACTGCCTCTTTTTCTCTCTCGGCATTGTTCTCTCTTAAGTTTACTCCTTTTCCTCTCTTTTCCTGGGGGTTGGCCATATACCATTCTGTCAAATCTTTCTCTGCCACTCAACTGGACACCACTTTCTTTTTCTTTTTTTTTAAAGTTTAATCTTTACCCCGAGGTAAGTTACTGTTGTGATTTTTCATTTAAAAAAATGCTTTTTAAAAATTACATGTGAGTCTAACTATTTTTCTTACAACTTTATTTAATAAAAGAGGGATATATATACATATTTTAAAAGGCATTTTGGCATAACATTATATGAATATTTTTGTCAGTACTTAATTCTTTTAGAGGTTTGATAGCATGCATCGAAATCCCACTAGTTACCATAAGCATAAAGTACATGTAGGACAGAACGTAACATGGAAACAAATTCCTTGTTGAGTATATATTAAGCATAATGATCTCTGAATACCAAAAATTGCCACAAGGCTATTATCTTAGCTCTTGGATTATTAATGATTTAAGGTCCAGGTGTACCACACTCTGAGAGGGTGCTATACATTTATTTTTTTTTCCTAAGAGGGACGGAGGCTTTCTTTTCTTTTTCTTCTTCTTCTTCTTTTTTTTTTTTTTTTTTTTTTTTTTTTTTTTGGTCTTTGTTTTTCTTGAGCTTAATATAGCCTGTGAGTTGTTTCTGGGGTGTTCAGAGCTTTCTGGGGTTAGTATCCAATTATCAGTGACTGCATATTATGTCTGTTCTTTTGTGACTGGGTTACCTTACTCAGGATGATATTCTCTAGATGCATCCATTTTCTTAGGAATTTCATAGAGTCATTGTTTCTGATAGCTGAGTAGTACTTTATTGTGTAAATATACCACAATTTTTGTATCTATTCATCTACTGAAGGACATCTGGGTTCTTTCCAGCTTCTGGCTATTATAAATAGGGCTGCTATGAACATTGTGGTACATGTGTCCTTATTGTATGTAGGAGCATCTCTGGAGTATATGCCCAGAAGTGGAATAACTGGGTCTTCATGTAGTATTATGTTCAATTTTCTAAGCAACCGCCAGACTGATTTCCAGAGTGGTTGTACCAGTTTACAACCCCACCAACAGTGGAGAAGTGTGCCTCTTTCTCCATATCCTAGCCAGCATCTGCTATCATCTGATCTTAGCCATTCTGACAGGTGTGAGGTGGAATCTCAGGGTTGTTTTGATTTGCATTTCCCTGATGGCTAATGATGAAAAGAACTTCCTTAGATGCTTCTCAGCCATTCGATATTCCTCAATTGAGAACGTTTTGTTTAGCTCTGTACCCCATTTTTAATAGGATTGTTTGATTCTCTGGTGTATAACTTCTTGAGTTCTTTGTATACCTTGGATATTAGGCTCTATCAGATGTGGGTTTGGTAAAGATCTTTTCCCAATCTGTTGGCTGCTGTTTTGTTTTCTTGACAGTGTCCTTAGTCTTACAGAAACTTTGCAATCTCATTAAGTCCCATTTGTCAATCTTTGACCTTAGAGCATGAGCCATTGGTGTTCTGTTCAGAAAATTTTCCCCTGTGCCTATGGGTTCTAAGGTTTTCCCTACTTTCTCATCTAATAGTTTCAGTGTATCTGGTTTAACGTGGAGATCTTTGATCTACTTGCACTTAAGCTTTGTACAAGGAGATAAGAAAGGGTCTATTTTCATTCTTCTGCATGCTGAGTGCCAGTTGAACCAACATCATTTGTTGAAGAGGCTGTCCTTTTCCCATTGAATGTTAACAGCTCCTTTCTCAAATATCAAGTGACCATGTGTGTGAGGGTTCATTTCTGGATCTTTTATCCTATTCCATTGATCAATGTGCCTATCAATGTACCAGTACCATGCAGTTTCTAACACAATTGCCTTGTAATATAGCTTGAGGTCAGGGATGGTGATTCCCATAGATGTTTTCTTGTTGTTGAGGATGCATTTTGATATTCTAGGTTTTTTGTTATTCCAGATGAAATTGCAAATTGCTCTTTCCAGCTCTATGAAGAATTGGGTTGGAATTTTGACGGGGATTGAATCTGTAGATTGCTTTTGGTAAGATGGCCATTTTTACAATGTTGATCCTTCCAATCCATGAGCATCTTCTGAGATCTTCCTCGATTTCCTTCTTCAGAGATTTGAAGGTTTTGTCATACAGGTCCTTCATTTGCTTAGTTAGAGTCACACCAAGGTATTTCATATTGTTTGTGACTATTGTGAAGGGTTTCTTTTCCATAATTTCTTTCTCTGCATGTTTGTCCTTTGAGTGAGGATGACTAATAATTTGTTTGAGTTAATTTTATATCCAGCCACTTTGCTGAACTTGTTTATCAGTTGTAGTTCTCTAATGGAATTTCTGGGGTCACTTACATATACTATCATGTCATCCGCAAATAGTGATATTTTTACTTCTTCCTTTTTGATTTGTATCCCTTCGATTTCCTTTTGCTGTCTAACTACTCTGGCCAGTACTTCCAGGACTATGTTGAATAGGTAGGGGGAGATTGGGAAGCCTTGTCGAGTCCCTGATTTTAGTGGGATTGCTTCAAGTTTCTCACTGTTAAGTTTGATGTTGGCTATTGGTTTTCTGTATATTGCTTTTATTATGTTTGGGTTTGGGCCTTGGATTCCTGTTCTTTCCAAGACTTTTAACATGAAGGGGTGTTGCATTTTTTCAAATGCTTTCTCAGCATCTAGTGAGATGACCATGTGGTTTTTTTCGAGTTTGTTTATATGGTGGGTTATGTTGATGGATTTCCGTATATTAAACCATTCCTGCATCCCAAGGATGAAGCCTCCTTGATCATGGTGAATGATTGTTTTGATGTGTTCTTAGATTTGGTTTGCAAGGATTTTGTTGAGTATTTTTTGCATCAAAGTTCATAAGTGAGATTGATCTGAAGTTCTCTTTCCTTGTAGGGTCTTTGTGTGGTTTAGGAATGAGGGTTATTGTGGCCTCAAAAAGTGAGGTAGTGTTCCATCTGACTCTATTTTGTGGAATAGTTTGGAGACTATTGGTATTAGGTCATCAATAAATGTCTGATAGAATTCTGCACTAAACCTATCTGGACCTGGGCTTTTTTTGGTTGGAAGGCTTTTGATGACTGCTTCTATTTCTTTAGGTGTTATGGGATTATTTAGATGATTTACCTGGTCCTGCTTTAACTTTAGTATCTGGTATCTAGGAATTCATCCATTTCCTTCAGATTTTCCAGCTTTGTTGAGTATAGGCTTTTGTAATAGGATCTGATGATTTCTTGAATTTCCTCAGTTTCAGTTGTTATATCTTCTCTTGCCTTTCTGATTTTGTTAATTTGGATACTCTCTCTTTGTCCTCTAGTTAGTCTGGCTAAGGGTTTATTAATCTTGTTAATTTTCTCAAAGAACCAGCTCTTGGTTTTGTTGTTTCTTTGAATGGTTCTTTTTGTTTCTATTTGGTCAATTTTCTGCTCTGTGTTTGATTATTTCTTGCCGTCTACTACTCTTGGGTGTATCTACTTCCTTTTGTTCTAGAGCTTTCGACTGTGCTGTCAGGTTGCTAGTGTATGCTCTCTCCAGTTTCTTTTTGGAAGCACTCAGAGCTATGAATTTTCCTCTAAGTACTACTTTCATTGCATCCCATAGGTTTGGATATGTTGTCCTTTTATTTTCATTAAATTCTGGAAAATTTTTAATTTCTTTATTTTTTCTTTGACTATGCAATCATTTAATAGAGCATTGTTCAGTTCCCATGTGTATAAGGGCTTTCTGTTGTCTTTGTTGTTATTGAAGACCAGCCTTAGTCCATGCTGATCGGATAGAATGCATGTGAGTATTTCAATCTTCTTATACCTATTGAGGCTTGTTTTGTAACCCATTATATCATCAGTTTTGGAGAAGGTGCTGTGAGGTGCTGAGAAGAAGGTGCATTCTTTTGTTTCAGGGTGAAATGTTCTGTAGATGTTTATTAATTCCAATTGTTTCATAACCTCTGCTAGTTTCACTGTGTCCTTGTTCAGTTTCTGCTTCCATGATCTGTCCGTTGATGATAGTGGGTTGTTGAGGTCTCCCACTATTATTGTGTGGGGTGCAATGTACTTTTTGAGCTTTGGTAGGGTTTCTTTTATGAATATGGGTGCTCTTGTACTTGGAGCAAATATGTTAATGATTGAGAGTTCCTCCTGATAAATTTTCCTTGTAATGAGTAAAAAGTGTCCTTCCTTATCTTTTTTGATAACTTTTGGTTGAAAATTTACTTTATTGGATATTAGAATGACTACTCCAGCTTGTCTGGTATGTGTCCGGAAGTATTTCTTTTCTGGTCCACTCTATTTGATGTTCTGTAGGCTTCTTTTATGCTCATGGTCATCTCATTCTTAAGGGTAGGGAAGTTTTCTTCTATGATTTTGTTGAAGATATTTACTGTGCCTCTTAGTTTATATTCTTTGCCCTCTTCTATTTCTATTATTCATAAGTTTGGTCTTCTCATTGTGTCCTGGATCTCTTGGACATTTTGGGTTACTAGCTTTTTGGCTTTTGTATCTTGACTGTTTTGTCTATATTTTCAATGTTGTCTTCGGTCCCTGAGATTCTCTCTTCCATCTCTTGTAGTCTGTTGGAGATGCTTGCATCTGTGCCTCCTGATTTCTTTTTTTGGTTTTCCACCTCTGGGGTTGTCTCTTTTAGTGTTTTCTTTATTGTTTCTATTTACATTTTCAATCCTTTCATCTCTTTGGTTCTGTTTTCCTCTAGTTCTTTGATTTCTCTGTTTTTGTGTTTCCTCTTTAAAAGCTTCTATTTGTTTATGGTTGTCCTCCTGTACTTGTTTAAGGGAGTTATTCATGCTCTTTTCAAAGATCTCCATCATCATTTTGAGGTATGATTTCAGGTCTGAGTCTTATTTTTCTGGAGTGTTTGGCATTCCACTGCTTGCTGTGTGAGAGAGCTGGGTTCTGATGTTGTCAGGTTGTCTTGGTTTACATTGTGTAAGTTCTTTCACTTTTCTCTTGCCATCTTGTTGTCTGTGATTATACATGGTCTTGTTGTCAGCGATTGGTACCCATCTCTCCTGTGTACCTGAGGGCCCGAGGTTTCAGAAAGAAAACTGATTCTGAGTGTTTGGCTTTTGGTGGGCAAGCAGTGAGTTCTGTTAGCAGTGACTCAGCTCTGTCTTTATGGCCTCAGATGTGGGAGCTCTTCTGAGGCTGTTTTGGTAGCTCAGCCCTGTGCCCACAGGTCCTGAGTACTACTGGCAGGGACCTGGCTCTTTCTCTAGGCCACTATGGACACTTTCTCCACTAGCACAGTACTTTCTGCTCTCCAAAGACTCCCGATTTGCTCTCCCTGGGCCTATGTGTCAGACTCCTCTGTAGTCTAGGTGTAAAAGGGTCTGTAGAGTTGAACTTCAAGCACTGCCTTTCCCAGGCAAACCCCGGCTCCCACTGACAGGTGCTTGTGCTTTACTGTGGGCCTGTGTATCTAGACTTTGAGCCAGGGCTTTTCGTGTGAATCCTGAGTCCCTATGCCAGGGTTCCTGCTCCCCTGAACCAACTGGAGGGCTGTATTTTTTGCGTGCTCTGCTTAGCCCTCTCTGCGCTTTGGCTACTCACAGCGCAGTCTCACCAGGCCTGTGTCCCTGGATCTCTGCTGTTCCAGGTGACAAATTGCTTGAGCTTTAGGTATGCACGCAAGGGCTTTCCCTAGACACCACTTTCAAACATGGCTGCTTCCTTTTACAAACTAACTTTACCTTCATTGTTTGGGATTAAAAATGTGTGCTAAGGCCTGAGCCACACCACAATTAGAAACTTTTTTTTTTTCAGGCACTAACACAATATCAGGGTTCACAGTGTGATCCAATGTCCTGCAACAGAGCCCAGTTCACTGGCTTGCAACAATAGAGGGAGAAGAGAACACAGCTGACATGTCACTCTGTATACCAGACCCCACTTCTCTTTCCCACCTCCATTTCCCCCACACAGCAGAGCCTTTCTGTGCTCTTTCTTTCCATGGCTTTGGACACCCTTATGTCATCACGTCTTCTCTTCCTCCTGCATTTGAATCCATGCAGAAATGTGTAGAGCATCTTCTGGTCCATGGACACAGGAGAGATGCTGGGGTAGACACCAGCACTGACATCATGGACACCATGGGCCCATCAATCTCTCCACAGCAGGAAGAAGATGAATTAACACATTGCACATTTACTGGCTGTGAGGACAGTGAAGGGAGCTACCTGGTTTTTTTAAAACAGTGTTGACTATCTGTTCTCTTTCATGTTCCTTACCTCCCAGGTCCCCCAGGGAAACCCTCAACCCCTCTTTTTATTATTTATTCATTTGCTAGCTTTCTTTTCTGATTATATCAATCTAGAGATGACTCTAAGTTTAGGGCCCTTGGTTTTATGTGTCCAAAGAGGTCATCAGAGTTCATTCCTGGAAGAAGCACAGACACTTACAGCCCCTTGACACCTCTCTTATGGGAAATTATGATTTTATTTAAAATGTGTTTATTGCATTGAAACATCGCCTTGTTTCCCTGCCCACAAATACATGGGCCATGCAGACTGAGTGAGGAGGTTGTTTTGCATCGACCTCTGGGAGAACATGGACGAGCATGCTGTCACATGATATATAGCATCTTCTTTACACAGCTCATGGCACAGTTTCATTTCTTTATTTGCTTGTTTGTTTGAGACAGGGTCTCATCTGTAGCTGAAGCCAGCCTGTAACTCACTATACAGCCTCAGACTGGCCCTAAACAAGGATCGGCCTTCCTGTCTTAGCCTTATTGCTTCTGGAATTACAACCATTCCAAGCATGAGCAACCACACCAAGATGCTTTACTTCTTATTTCATTATTATTTCCCCCCTTCCTCCTCCCTCATCTCCTCCCTCTTCCTTTCCTTCCTCCCCTCTTTTCTTTTATCCCTTTCCAAATGGTAAAACCCTAAGCACCATTTATGAATGGACACTCTTGACTGAATCTAGGAGGAAACCCCCTGGGTACTGATGTGACTTGGTGACATCCTCCTTTACCCTTAAATGAACCCTGGGCTCAGGGACTTTGAACACGGAGCGCTAAAATTATAGAGCCTTTTGTTGTGTTTTATAATGTTTTTTTTATTTAGTCTTGGCATATATATGTGTGTATACATGGTACGTGCATGGGTGTTCATGTTTGTGTACAGGCATGCCTTTGTGTGTCCATGAGAAAGGTAGAGGTCAGCTTTGAGTATTTTCCTCTACTAGTCCACACATCTTTCTGAGCCAGGTTTGTCATTAAACAAAAAGCTTTGTATTTTGGCTATTCCACTGGAGAGCAAACCCCTGGGATCTGCCTGTCTCTCTCTCCTACTCTCAACAGTGCTGGGGGAACAGGTGTAAGCCATCAACTCCTGACTTTACAAAACTGGAGTCCCAACTCAGGTTCTTATGCTTGTGTAGCAAGTTATCCACCCACTAGGCATCTCCCCAGCCTTACCAGCTTGCTTTGAACACACACACACACACACACACACACACACATCAATAAATTCACATTTCTTCCAAAGTCTAACTAGTTCTATTTTCAAACTTTACATATGATAAAAACATACTAGGGTGGGTACCAGGACAGAATAAAATCATGCTGTGGTTGAACTGAGGAAAACTTAGATATCCTGCTCAGGTGTGTCTCCAGAGACCTTGGCAGGTCCCTATGAGGACAAGGGAGAAGATATGGGGGTCCAGACTGGAGACCTGGCTTAAAACCAGGTCTTTTCATCCACCATCCATCTAGCCTTGGGCAAGTTATTTTTCTCTCTGAGCCTTGGCTTTTTCCTTCTGCACGTGGCGATGAACACACAGGTGCTCTGAGGATGAAATACGAAGACGCTTTAGAAAATTTTTAGGAGTTAATATAGGATGAATGTTGGTTATTAAGTTGAAATTGTGCCATTTGATTATTAATCAATCAATCAATCAATCAATTAATTAATTAATTAATTAATCTGTGACAGGGTCTCATGTTGCCTGGTTGGTTTCAGTTCCAATATGCAGCTGCGAATGAGCCTGAACTCCTCCCTTTCCCCTCACTTTGCAATAGCTGGGATATTAGAGGCAGGAACCACTGTGCCCAGTGGCAACATTGTATTGAATTAAGAAGTTATAATTTTAACAATGAAATGTGTGACTACATAGTCAACAGTGAAGGAGACAGCCTGGACACTCACAGAACAGCAGGCTATGAGACAGACATTATTTCCCAAAGATTCTTGGGAGTTTGAGCTTTAGTGGGTAGCAGAGGCATGGCTTGGGGGAAGGGCACAGTGGAAGGATTTGACAAGCGGTCCTCTAGGGACTGGAAACAGATTCAGGAAAATATAGGAAAAGTGCAAGCAGAGATAGGAAAGAGTTTATGTGTTAGCCTGGGAGGAAGACATGGGTACATGTCCTCTGGACAGAGGGCCTGCTCTTCTGCTCAAGGATTCTCTGCTGGTCTGATGAGCAGATAAACTCATCTGCCAAGCCTGCTCAGTTTACGGCAGCCATAAAAGGCTTTCATTCCTCCCTGTTCTAGGAGGTTCTTTTACAGTAGTGATCTGTCTTCCTGGTTTATATCTCAGCCTAAACCCTTTCTTTTCCACACTGCCCAGCAGTCTCAGGAACTCGGAAGGATGCCTGGGCTTCCAGAAGTGAATGTGTGTTTAAGCCCTTAGTTTCCCCCGGTCCCTGGTCATCGCTCACCTTCTTCTTGGCCCGCAGGGGAGATTTCTTTGTCCCTAAAAGGAGATGTATGTTCTATTATAACCATTGTTATTTTTCTCCCATGATTCTTACTTGATACGGTGAGAAAGGCCGGATTCAGCTCTGTATTAGATGGCAAGTTCACTCCTTTATATTTTTGGCTCACTGTGAAAGCTGGGTTGGAATTAGGATCGAACATAGGAAAATAGTCCTGTTTGCTTTTAGCAAAGCACTGTTTGTGCAAAGGCAACTTGACAGGCTGGATGGCCTTATCAATCTTTTGCTTGTTTCCTGCTCATTATATTGAGCCAAAGACTCTCTACGGATGTTCTAGTCTTTTCTTGTCCTAAGACCAGCTCTAGTTTGACCTACATTAACCCTGCCCCTTGTCCAGAGTGGTATGTTCAGCAGGAGCTATTCAAAACTTCCTTTTATTTCTTGAATAGTCTTCATTCCTGCTCTGTTCTCAGATTTGCCATGAAGCTCCGGCTTCCAACCCTCTCCTCTGCTTCAAGGACTGACCACTAACTTACCTGATAGCTCCTTCTGTCTCTGAACTCTTCCAGAGTCACAGAACTGCTGGAAGGCTCACTTAGAAAATACAAAACAATTTGGGAGCCTTTCTCCCAGTATGCACATAAAAGATTAAAAATTATTTAACTCAACCTTGGGTGCCATGTGTGTTTGTGTGTGTCTGCCTCTCTCTGTGTGTATGTGTGAGTGTGTGTGACTCTGTATGTGTGTGTATATGTATGTATATGTATGTATCTGTCTCTCTCTCTCTCTCTCTCTCTCTCTCTCTCTCTCTCTCTCTGTGTGTGTGTGTGTGTGTGTGTGTGTGTGTGTGAGAGAGAGAGAGAGAGAGAGAGAGAGAGAGAGAGAGAGAGACAGAATGTGCACATGCCACTCAGCATGCGTGGATATAGAATAATCTCATGTGTCAGTTCACGTCAGGCTAGCTGACTCCATTTCTGAGGATTTTCCTGCCTCTGATTGATGCAGGAGGGCTGTGATAACAGATACGTACTCCATATGTCTGGCTTTCCATGGTTCTGGGGATGGACCTGGGCTCACCAGGTCTATAAGCTTGTACTGCCAGTGCTATTCCCACCGAACTGTCTCCCTTGCCCAAGAGACTAGGCTTCTTTTATTAGGGAACCATGACAACTCATATCTGCCCATTGCTTGCTCATTTATCTCCGACCCTGATGAGGTTAGGGAAGTTACTGTGTTCACAGCTCCACCTGTCATTCCCAGAAAAAACATCTACAACTAGCGTGTGCCCAACAAATACTAAAATAAATGAATGAATAACGTAATGAGTGCTTGGAAGGGATTGTTAATATATGGGCTTGATTTTGAGTCTATTCCCTTGTTGCATGGCCTCATTTTCATCCATGAGATAGACTGCTAAAGATCCATTGACAATAAAATACAAGCCTGGGTTTCATGTCATCTTCATGGCCCAAGGTGTCTCTGATATCGTGGGATCTTTCTGTTGACATGGCAACCAATTTAACTCAAAGTGGTTCAAAGGGGCCATTTTCCAAGAGGAAAAACTCCTGGAGGCTGATTCAGTGGCTAAGCAAAGGGTTTTGAGAGTAGAATAAACTGACTCAAACCAGACTGGGACTGACCTAAGGACATGTTAACTCTTTAGTTCTTGGTTCCTCATCTGTAAAATGGAATATTGCTTAGTTCATGTAATGGGCATGAATATTAATTCTATGTTTAGAAGTGAAGCATAAACAAGACAGTCAAAGGTGGATGTGGAGGGACCCCAGAGCAGTAGTCTTGGGCTATGTGCAAATGGAGAGCTCAGATTAATTTTGAACATCAGTAACTGGGAGGCAGTGCTAAGCATTGAGTGTGTCCTCATTGCTTGTTGCTATGTCTCACCGAGCAATGGTATTAGTAGTCTGTTAAGGCACTTCCTTACTCTTCCCTCTACCTGAAGCAACAGAGTAACAATGAGTTCAGACTTCTTAGGACAGAAGAAAATGGAGTGCTACCTTCACCCTTTTTGTCTTGGGAAGTCTTTGTCAAAGGGCACTTCTAACCCATCTTTCATCAACTTCCCCATTTCTGCCATTTCTGATGCCCTGCTTCTGGGCAACCTTAGTCACCACACTTAACCTGTTGGGAGGGAACATGGCAGACAGGTACCAGGAAAGACTCTCAAGTTGAGGTTGAGACAAATTACCCCAAAACACTTATCAGAGTCATGATGACACTGACCTTAGTCATGATCTAGCATGACACATCAGACTTGGAGCCATTTTGAACTTTGATTTGCTGGCTTTAAAACTGAGGCCACTTTAGGGGTGTTGTGAGAGGGTATGGATGGTGTCCTTCACTCCCAGCCAGTCAGATGGTTTGGATGTGTAATCCTTTTGATGTCACCCTGAAATCACCTTCAGAATCAATAATATGGCATTGGACTTAGTTTTTATGGGACTCACATGAGAATTTGATTCTTTAAATGACTATGCAACGTCTGGATTATTTTTTGCCTTATGGGAGAATAGACCTCAAGATTTGGGGAAGTGAATGATACTGAAATAATTATGGGACTTATCAAATTTCATGGTTACACTCACAGTGATGAGAATGGGAGCATGAGTAAAGAACTTTAGGATGCATGTTTGTGTATGTAGCTACATAAACATGTATATATTCTGATATATGTAATGTGTGTTGACATGTGGCATGATATATGTGTCTATCTAAGACATGTACACCTACATACATATATGACAGCATGGTAATTTAGTCCTTTAAAACATCTGTCACCTGCCAAATATATAAATGACTTAGAACAACCCTTAGGATTTATAAATTATGCTGGGGACTGACGGTAATGTGGATGTGATCAGCCGTTTTGACCTCTCCCATTTTGCCCCAGTTGATGGATCAGTTTGTCATGACATCACTCGCCAGACATCCGCAGCCTTATAAATCATTCCGTTGCTACACGCTGTGTGTAATTACAAATGGGGTAATTTTAAAACTGAATTATTGGCAGGACTTCCAGGTATGGTTGTATAAGGATGTCAGCTTGCTCCAAAGCATCCATAAGGAGAACATTGACAAAGCATCTATTTCAGCGTCCTGGAAATTCATGCTTTATGCTTGAAAAGCTGCTGAAATCCAACTGAGAACAGTGGGGTCCATGGTGTCCTGGACTGAAGTTGCTCTGCCCAGTTCAGCTGAGATGAGTTGTATGGCCACACTAATGGGGGCTACAGATTATCCAGAGAAACACAATTAGAATGGGAGATCTTCCTGCTCCTTCCTTTCCAGGAAGATTTAGTATAAGGAATGGGTTGAGTCTTAGACAGTTATGAAATCTCTCAGGTTGTGATCTATAATCTAAAGAACCAGGAAGGCTCATGGTGCAGATCTAAGGCCTGAGAGTCATGAACCATCTTGATGCAGATGCTGATTTGACTCTGAAGACCTGTGAGCTGGGAGCACTGGAGGCTGAGATCAATGTTTTAACTTGACCAATCAGACAAAATGCAATCTTCATCATGTTTGCTTTCTTCAGAACCTAGAGTTTTAACTTGACCAATCAGACAAAACGCAACCTTCATCATGTTTGCTCTCTTCAGAACCTAGAGTATGTGGATGACACCCACCCATGTTGAGGAGGAACATCCACTTCACTCAGTTCACCAATTTTGAATGCCAATAATTTTCCAAAGTATACACACACACACACACACACACACACACACACACACACACACACACACACACACACAAAGAGATAATAGGTTTTCTATGGCCTGGCCAATTTGACATATCAAATTATCCTCACCAGGAAATTCTAGGTTTGGAACAGTGGTCAGGCAGTGATGTTGCTGTGAACAGTGGTCACCTGAGTAACTGGTACAGACAGCACCCCAATAGCTTTAGTATTGTCATGTTTGGGAAAGCAAATTTAATACTATACAGCTAAGACCTGAGAGAATGTAAGCTGCTCAATACACTGTGGCGAACCCCAGAAGTTTGCATATTAAAAATTTGGAGATTATATAACTTAATCACAACAACCACAATGGTGGGAAGTAGTTACGGAGGAAGTAAATTTTAGCATGTGTACTTATTCCGAGATATAGAATGTAAATACATATACATACTTATAATGAGATGTGTTTATATAGAAAGGGTGTACACATACACATATGGCAGAATTGTGGTTTAATACTTTAAAATTTTTGTCACCTGCCAAAATATATAAATGACTTAGCACAAGCCCTTAAGACACCAATGGTGCTGGAACTATAGGAAGGGTCTATCAGCAAGCAAAAGCAAAAGCCAAACTAGACACACGAACAGCCTCACTTTCAAGCCTTGCCACCAGCACAGGGCAGACTTGGTGCTTTTGCCATTTGAGCTCATCACCATTTTGTTATAACTAGCTGACCACTGATGTGGTAGGAACCCAAAGAGTGGATCTCAATGACAACACACTACAGGAGAATTTTACAGATCTAGCCAAAGTTACTAATTGTACAAAAAGAGACAGAAGATGCAACATCAGAATTCAGGATTGGTACTGTGTACTGTCTCTAAAGTCTGGTGTTCAGAACCACTGGTGAGACACACAGAGAATGGGGAAAGTGTTTGGGAGAGGCCACAGTTAACAGAAATGGCCTCTTCATGTCCACAGATGCAGGAGTTAGCCGACAAAAATTTCAAAGCCATTATTATCAGCTACTCCACAAGAAAAGGATGCGTATTTTACCTTAGTAGCAGTCTCTGGGGTGTGCAGGTCATCAGAAATAATACACATACATGTATGTCTATATCGGCTATCCTCTAACTTTTTATAAAACCATCAGTGATGGGTATTAAGAATAATTTGAGTACATTACATATATGTGTAAAAGTGTTATAAAAACTTGCTAGTCTGTCTAATGAAATTCACTTATGAAAGTGGTTTGGGACTAAAAGCCAAGAGTATTCAATGACAACGGGTCCCCCTTAAGACCTTTTCTAAACCATCACTCCCCAAAGGTCCATCCCCACACACCATGGTTGGATTCAGTCTCTACTGTCTGAATACCTTGCAAAGGGGACAGAATTTTAACACAGGAACTCTACATTTACTACTACTAAGTCATAGTACCAACTCACGTATGACAACCCCGAGTCAGAAAAATTAAAATCATAAGACAGTAATTACGAGAAGGAATAGTGTGGACATTCTGAAGTTGAAGAAAACTCAGAGAGCATGAGGTGTCAATCATAGACTCCCACCAACTCACACAGAGGAGAATCCAGGGAAAATAGAGCAAAGATACTTGAGTATATTACATATTATCTGAAAACTTCAAATTTGATTAAAAAATGCACTTAACAAGCTTAGCATTCCCCAAGTAGGTAAAATTATAATTTATATACAGCATAGTCAGACCCTTAAAAGTAGAAGTTGAAAACCTTGAATGGTAAGGAAAAGAGAGCTCGCCACATCTGTAGGGACACTGGCATGATTGGTGGCTGATGCGTCTGGAACAAGGGATCCCAGCTCAGTGGCAGGAGACAGTCAGAGTGTAGACAGACAAACCCAATGAAAGTGAGGCTGTGTTAGCAACAAACCCTATTACACTTTATTGTAGTAATTTACCGCATTTCTAGAGTCATCTTTCTGAAACAGGAGTCTCACTTCCAAGGGGTGTTCTGTGTCTAACGCACCTGAGGATAGTTAAGAAATATCAGAGGAATGGAAACAAAAGAAACAAGAAAACAAATACAATCGTGGATGTCGGTCCAACCAAATCAATAAGTCATTATATGGGAATGAAGTAAACACCTGAATGAGAGAGATGCTGTTGAGTTAGCTCTGTAAGAAAGTGAGAAAATGTCTCAGCACACAGTAAGTGCAATTGTTAGAAAAAAGATAAACGAAGATAAAAACTATCATGCTTCAGAGAACACTAACTAACAAAATAAAAATCTAAGAGAAAATACAAAATCTTTAAGCTGAGAAGAAACTATATTCAAAATGTATAAAGAATTCTTACAATTCAATAACAATAAGACACATGAGCCAATTTAAAAGCCAGAAAAAGATTGGAATAAACATTTCACTGAAAAAATATATATAGCTAATCAGCACATAAAAATATGTTCAACATCATTAATCTTCACAGAAATTCAAATTAAAATTGCCATTAGGACACACTATGCATTCCTAAGATAGGCATAGTAAAAAGCTGTGCTATTCCAATTTTGACAGTGTGTGGAAACTCATTGCATCATACATTTCTACTGGAAATGTAAAATGGTATATCCCTCAAGAAAACAATTTGGTAGTTTCTTAAACAGTTAAAAAATGGTTGACTGTAATACTCAGTAGCTCTACTCCTAGAAATATACTCAGAAGAAATAATGCTATATGTTCATATAAAGATATACAATCAGGATAGGATTATTTACAACAAATCCAAATAGGTTTATCAAGTGGCAAATAGAAAAACGTAATATGGTATAGTGATAAAATTCTCAGATTTTGTAAATACTCATAGATGTTGCCATGGGAATGATCCTTAGAGATCATGCTAAAAAAAGCATCCAAAAGAGTAAGACCATGTGTCATGTGATCCCACCAGCGGAGAACCTGGAAGAGGTAAGTTTAATAGAGATGAAAAACAGGACAGTTACCTTAGATGAGGGAAGGAAGTGGGAACTAAATGCATAGAGAACAGAGAAGCATTGGGGGTGGGGTTGAGTCTTGTGAAACATCATTGATACACTAATAAGACCATTTGAAATGCTAGTAAATTACAAAATACCAAGTAGTCATTCAAAAGTTTTATTGCACAATCCAGGTAAATGATTCTTCATAACCAGTTTGCTACAAATCATCAAAGAAGCAGTCATGTGGGCTTAGGTTTTTCATATTACCTACTCTCATGACACTGTGAACAAAGGCCTCAGAGGAGTCACTTAGAGGAAGAAAGGTTTATTTTGGCTTATGGTTTCAGTCGCTCATGGTGAGGAAGGCAGGACAGAGTGGCTCTATTCATGGTGGCAGGAGCTGGAGGTGGTGGCTTGTTTACGTGGTAGCAGGCAGGAAACAGAGTAGGCAGAACTGAGGCGAGCAAGCATAGGGGATAGTTTAGTAACCAGGACTCTACCTATTTGGGGATCTGCACACACCCTTCTTTGAATAATGCACTTGACAGCCCGAGAGCTTTACCTACAAGTAATATGCACATGTACAATATAATATAATGTACTTGAACAATGCACCTAGCATTTGTTAGCAACCTAGGAGCCTCATTTGCATTAACCTACATGCACACCCCACTTTAAACAGTCAGTTTCTTGCTCATTATTAACCATCAAACTTAGATTATATCCAATTGTGCTTATCAGGGACCAGGTCAGCCTGAACTGGCTTTGGTTGCATGTGCAATGTAAAACTGCTCTCAAGTAAACTTTTAGGGCGAGCCCTCTATTTATTATCTTACACTTTTGTGTAATCGAGTATGCATGTGATTAAAATCTGGTGCAATATTGACAAGAGACACACATAGTAAAAAAATGATGATATCTATTAATATACACACTATACTCTAGAGGAACCAAACTCTTTTTTTTTCTTAGCCCCCTTTTTAAAAACCCTAAGTCTGTGTTGATGTCTGTGGTCTGTGTTTCCACCGAAGACTGTGTGGATGTCTGTGGTCTGGGCTGCCGGGAGAGCCAGGGCTGTGTGTGTGGCCAGGAACCACATGGAAGCCCATGATCCAAGCTCTCGCTGACTACCAAGAGCAAGGAGGCTGCTTCTGTAGCGATCTTGATGATGGTTGAGAAGAAGGGACAGGGAAGGCTTCTGTGGCAACCCCTACTCCACTCCTCCCCAGCCCCCAAGAAGAGTAGCAGCCTAAACAGGAAGATATCCAAGAGAACTCTCAAGACACGCAATAAGAATGTTGAAGTTAGAGCTCTACCATAGATGGCTTCCGGCAGAAGTGCAGGATAGACTCCATTTTATTCAGGGGCAGGCCACTGAGAGTCTGACTTGCTCCAGTGAGTATGTGCATAGCATGGATTGGGTTTCTTTCTTTCCTTTTAATTTGTTAAAGTTTTTTTTTAATTAAAAAATTTATTGGATAGTCTCTGTATTTTCGTATCAGATGTTATCCCTTTCCCACAATCTCATCCCCCCACCCCATCTCCATGAAGGTGCTCCTCCTACCTCAGTGCCTTGACATTCCCCTACATTGGGAAAATGTGCCTTCGCTGGACCAAAGGCCTCTTCTCCCATTTATGCCAGAGAATGCTATCCTCTGCTACATATGCAACTGGAGCCCTGGGTCTCTCCATGAGAACTTATTGGTTGGTGTTTTAGTCTCTGGGAGGCTGTGGTGGGTTTGGTTAGTTGATAATTTTGTTCTTCTCATGGGCTCGCAGACCCTTTCAGCTTCTTTAGTCCTTTTTCTAGCTCCTTCATTGGGTTCAGCCCGGTGGTTAGCTGCAAGTATCCTCCTCTGTTTCAGTATGGCTCTGGCAGCGCCTCTGAGGAGGCATCCATATCAAATTCCTGCCAGGAAGCACTACTTGGCATCAGCAATAGTGCTTAGGTTTGTGGCTGCATATGGGATGAATCCCCAGGTAAGGCAGTCTCTGGATGATCTTTTCTGCAATTCCTGATCCTCTATTTGTCCCTTTATTTCCTCCCATGAGTTCCTTCTCTATTTTGCAATTGGTGTGAGGTTTTATTTTTAGATAACAGTACAAACTCCTGGGTATGGCAGTGACCCTGACTGAGAACCAGGAGGTATTCACCCCTAGGAATTTGCTTAGTATCTTGGCCAGGCATGCAGTGCTTAGCTCTAAAGGACTGTAAATAGTACCCCAATCTGGGAACCAATTCCTAAAAATGTGAGCCTGGGGAAGATGGTCTAGATTCAAACTACAACATCCTCCCAAAGCCCATTTCATAATGCAGAATATGTTTAATCCAATTTTAAGAGTCCCTGTATTCTTTTTTAAAAATTGGATATTTTATATATTCACATTTCAAATGCTATCCCCTTTCGTGGTTTCCCCTCTGCAAACCCCTATTTCCTCTGCCCTTACCCTGCTTCTATGAGGCACTTCCTCACCTATCCACCCTGCCCTAACATTCCTCTACACTGGGACATCAAGCCTTCAGAGGACCACTGAGGCCAGATAAGGCCCCTTCATCTCTTTCAGTCCCTCTCCTAACTCCTGGGGTCCCTGTGATCAGTCCAATGGTTGGCTTTGTGCATCCACATCTATATTGGTCAGAATCTGGCAGAGCCTCTTAGGAGACATCCATATCAGGCTCCTGTCAGCAAGCATTTGTTGACATCAAGCCTTGGCAGGACCAAAGGTTTCTCTTCCCACTAAAGACCAACAAGGCCATCCTCTGCTACATATGCAACTGGAGCCATGGGTCCATCCATGTGTACTCTTTGGATAGTGGTTTAGTCCTTGGGAGCTCTGGTTGGTTGGTATTGTTGTTTTTATGAAGTTGCAAACTCCTTTAATTCTTTCTCTAACTCCTCCATTGGGGACCCTGTTCTCAGTTCAATGGTTGCCTGTGAGCATCCGGCTCTGTATTTGTTATGATCTGGCATAGCCTCTCAGGAGACAGCTATATTAGGCTCCTGTCAGCACGCACTTTTTGGCATTAGAAACATTGTCTGGGCTTGGTGAGTGTATATGGGCTGGATCTCCAGGTGGGGCAGTCTCTGGATGGCCTTTCCTTCTGTCTCTGCTTCAAACTTTGCCTACATATTTCTTCCTGTGAATATTTTTGTTCCCCCTTCTTTTTTCATTTATTTATTTTATTGGCTATTTTCTGTATTTACATTTCTAATGTTATCCCTTTCCCCCTCCCACTCCCTCCTCTTGCTTCCATAAAGGTGCTCCCTCTCCCAACCACCCTCTTTACCTCAGTGCCTTGGCATTCCCCTACACTGGGAAAATGTGCCTTCACTGGACTAAAGGTCTCTTCTTCCATTGATGCCAGATAATGCCATCCTCTGCTGCATATGAACCGGGAGCCATGGGTCTCTCCATGGGGGTTCATTGGTTGGTGTTTTAGTCTCTGGGAGGCTTTGGTGGATTTGGTTAGTTTATAATTTTGTTCTTCCCAATGGGGTAGCAGACCCTTTTGTCTCCTTCAGTCCTTTTTCTAGCACCTTCACTGTGGTCCCTGTGTTCAGTCTGATGGTTAGCTGCAAGCATTTTCCTCTGTATCAGTATGGCTCTGGCAGAGCCTCTGAGGAGGCATTTGTATCAGGCTTCTGCCAGTAAGCACTACTTGGCATCAGCAATGGTGCCTGATTTTGGTGGCTACATATGGGGTAAATCCCCAAGTAAGGCAGTCTCTGAGTGATATTTTCTTTAATCCCTGCTCTTCTATTTGTCCCTGTATTTCCTCCTGTGAGTGTTTTGTTCCCCCTTCAAAGAAGGGCTGAAGCATCTGCACTTTTGTTTTCCTTCTTCCTGAGTTTCATGTGGTCTGTGAATTGTATCTTGAAGTCCTTGCATTCTTAATGGATTCAATTCTGTTCAAAACTGCCAAATCCAAAGTTTCTCTGAAACTCCAGGCAACCTCTAGGAGCCCGTGTAGACACAGGAAGAAATTTAAATACTCTCAATATTCAGTGACATAAAGGAAGAGCCGGGGAGTCATACAGAAAGATTGGATCACAGAAAAAGAAAAGCCAAAAAGGACAAGAACTTTTAAAAAGTGATTCTAATCAAGTCATCTTGGCTTTGATGGGTTGGGGTGTTCCCTTCACTAGACAGAGCCTTACCACCTTCAGCAGAAATGGCCTCTCCCAGGTTGGCTCCCTACAGAGACTGCAACTCTTGGTGGATCAGCATCCTGTGGTCTCCATTGCAGCTGATACTTTGCCCTGAGCAGCTTCATACTCAGCTTGCTTAGGAACTCACTGCAGGAGACTAACCAGTTACACACCCTCTGGGCTCATAGGCTTCATTCTAAAGCCTTAGTGCAGTGCAAGGGCTCCATCCTGAGGGTCAATGGAAATTCCCAGTTGGGTTTGGATATATGGCTTGCATTAGGTGCAGCCAATGTGAATATAGGGAAATATTAGAGGAGATTTAACCCAAATCAGTAGACAATCTGGAAAGGGTAAAATGGAATTTTAAAGTAGCTCTAATTCACATTTCCCCAATGGCTATTGATATTGAATACATCTTTAAGCATCTTTTGGCCATTTTTGGTATTTAATTTTTACAGATCTTTATATAATCCAAGAAATTGGTTTCTTTTCTGAAGTGCCATTGGCAGGGACTTTTATTTTTTCCTATTTCACAGACTACCTCTTCAGTCTGATAACTGTTTCTATTCTATGTGAAAACCTTTTAATTTCATGTAATTCCATTTGTCAATTCTTGGGATTATTTCCTGTGTTATTGGAGTCTTAGTCAGAAAAATCCTTGTCTATGATATATCTTAAAATGTTTTTATTTTTCCAGCAGTTTCAAAATTTCATGTTTGACATTAAGGGTATCATGACTATATTAATGGGATTTTATGCAACCTTAAAAAAATGGCAGCACGTCATTTACAGATAGGTGGATGTTAGCATATCATGTTAAGTGAAATAAGCCCGATACTGAAAGGCATTACATAGTGTCTTTTCTCACAGAGAACCCAAATTTCAAGTGTATGTGCATGTCTTTATACATGTGAGATTTATATCTCTATTTGTGAGTCGAGAAACTAAAAGGGGAATTGCAAAAGGGGAGGAAGGGCTCTTAGAGAGACAGGAAATAGAGATAATGAATCAGAAGAACCAACGGGGGGCGGGGGGAGAGCAGAACCGGCTGGAAGTGGGGAAAGGACAGGGTAAGGTGGTGGAGAGGAAGGAGGACAGATATATGAATGGGCACAAGGAAGTCCATTAGTTTGTGTGTTAACCTTAAGTATTAATCTTGATAATTAGTTGGCATTTGGGAATGAGTGAAGCCTTTTTGAACCTAGGATGTGCAGACCTTGTCAGCTCCAAGGAGTGACCAAGGAAGGGTCAGTACAGGGAAGATTTATGGAAAAAAGAAAAAACAATCTAGCTAGAGGCTGTCACATTTCCAAGAATTAAAGAAAACAGAAGACCCTGCAGGAAGTTATCTCTTAGGGGTTGTCTATATTTCAGACATTTATGTAGCAGAATGACACGGTGCCCCTGTATCTACAAAGCCTGCCACTCTCACTCCTGCTCAGTGGCTAGGTGGTGCATCAATAAGCTTATAGTTTGCAAAGAATAGTGCCCACTCTTTATCCTCAGCAACACTGTCCTGGCTTACTCGCATCAAACCTCATCCTTCGTGTAATATGTGCCTCACGTTGCAATGAAAATGGTATGTTTTTATTTTTGCTATTCATTCCCTCAGTCCTCCACCCATTCACTTAATTTTTGAGACTAAGTCTCTATCGCTACATAGACCAAGATGACTTCAAACTTGTAATTCTGCAATGTGAGGCACTTATTCTATGAGGGATGAGGTTTGATGCTAGTAAGCCAGGATAGTGTTGTCTACAGAAGGTAGGGATTGTGTCTTACTTCTAGGTCTCCAGTGGCTGCTGTATGTGACTTAACATTTAGTCAAAGTTTTGTTGACTAACTGGTTAACTGAGTGATTTTCCCATGTGTGTATTGATTCTCTGGACATGTTTACTGTAGGCAGTATCTCCATATTTCATAAGAACCTCTGGCATATTTTCTCTTGATCATCATTTCCTAATTTAGAGCTGTAGATATCTTGGACAAATTAAGTCTATCAGAAAAGATACTCTGTACTTTGTGGGATGTTCATGAATGTCACTGGCTTCTACACATTGGGATCTGACAGCACCTTCCCCTCTTTAGTCAGACCAACCAACCACGTGTCCAGACATTACAGTGTATAGCCCTGTTTGAGAACCACTCCTCTATAGGGGGAATGTAAGGATGAGTCTTGTGAATAGCTAGGCAGGACATGTATATGGAACCTTTAAAAAATAACTCAAAAATAAAACTTAGAAAATTTATACTTGCTTGTGGAGAGAACTTTTTGTTATATTTTTGTTATATTTAACTTTTTGTTGTACATTTTGCAGTGGGGCAAGGGCTCAGTAAGGTTAAGAAACGTTGGTCTAGAATTTTCAAGTTATTTTCCATTGCCCTCTGATACACAGTTGAACTTAATAAGCAGAGAATCTCACTGAGACCGCTGGTTAATGGCTATTCGAGTTCCAATCAAGTGCTCGAGTCTAATAAACCCGAATTGCTATGAGGCCCACAAAACAAGCCCTTTGAAATGTTTTGGAGAACCACTGTAAATATGGAAATTGAGTATGGCCTTCCTGTGACATATAGAACCTAACGGTCAATTCACTTAACAAAGGAGAATTAAATTGCAGTTCTGAAACTTGAAAGTCAGCAGTAATTGGATAAAAAGCAAGAAGAGAAAGTCTCAAAAGCAGATGACTTAAAAATGGTCTCAGGTGAATTTGTGTATGGGCAGGAAAATTTAAATTATAAAGAAAGAAATAAGAAAGATGTAAGCATGACTGAGCTGAATTTAATGGGCGATGTTTCCACTTACTTAATCACATAATGCCACTACTTGGGACTCTATATTACTGAAGCAAATCATTTGTTGCCTCCAAAGGGAGCCATAATAATGCAAAATGTGCCATGAAATACCCAATTAAATTATTTTAACACGTTGGAGATTGTGGGACGGTGCGCTTCCCCTAATCATTCCTCAGGCTGACAGTCTGGAGGGTACGATCTGTATTTAATATCTGGTTTGTATTTCTGCAGTGGTGTGTGTGTGTGTGTGTGTGTGCATGCACACACACATTCCTGTTCTGCTCTAGCTATGAAAATATTTGAGTTCATCCCAGCTGGGAATATAAGGGGTAAAAATAATCTGTGAGTAAGACAGTCCTGAGGGATACAGTTGACATGACATAACTGGACTTGGAAATGAGGTTCGCTAAGCTTGGTACCATGGCAGAAGCTAACTGCAAAGATTGTGCCAGGGGCACGCATCCGGCTACCTGGTAAAATTGAGTCGTTTGCTGCACATAAACCTTTCACTGTCTTGTGTTGGTTTGGGTAAGGGAGAAGGCAGAGGTTGTGTAAAATGTCCACTTTCAAACTCTTTCAATAAATGTATTTTGCCAGCTTATTTTTAAAATGAAATATAGCCAAGTATGTGGATGAATGATGTGTAGCTTAAAATGTCTATTTTCTAAGCATAAAGTTATTATAGAAAATATTTAAAAAGAAAGCAAGGATCTACAGTGTTACCACTCAGGAACAGTCACTGGCTATTTTTCCTCTTCAAGTTATGAACATTTTAAAATCTTAGGAAGAGTCTTATGAATGCAGACAGACATAGAAATAACATCCAATGTGTGGAACAGGGACGGTTTGCCTCATATGTTCGAATGCAGCTTTTACCAAAGACTCTTGCATGTATTCGTGAGTGACAGTGCGGCGCTGCCTGTCTAATACTGTGTCATGATTCACTTTCTAAGCCACTGATGAGCCCTGTGTATATTGCATAGCCAAACCTCAGTGGCATTTCTGAAAAGGCGTAGAAGAGCATCATTGTCTGCGATAGAGAACAGTAACGGCTCAGGCCCATGAGCCGTATTTACAAGTGTGTGCACTCATACACAGCGGGGTGTGTGAGTGTGGTGTTGAAGCAGGTGAGTCTATGTGATTTGAGGTTAATATGGTCTACATATTAAGTTCCATGCCGCCAGGGCTACATACTAGACCCTGTCTCAATAAACAGAAATACAGCAAACCACCACACACACAGCTACCTATTTAATTCCACCAGAATGGGATCCTAAGGAATTCAGGGAGCCAGCTACCACCTGCAACTGTGCTGTTGTGTGACGTATGGAGAGACAGCTTTTTTCTAGAACTTCCATGTGGCCCCTTAGCTTTCTGCAAGGTTCCCACTGCTCAAGCTTGTGCAGCAAACTTGCTGTTGTGTATCCTGCTGTTTATTTATTTGTTTGCTTACTTATTTACTTACCTCTTTACTTCTTTTTCTTTTGGTGAGTCAGCATCTTGATATATGCCAGAGCATAGCCTTGAACTAGCTATATTGCCAAGGTGCTGAGTCCTGTGTTCCTATATCAGTTTCCTGAATGCTGAGATTACGGGTGTATACCACTTGGTGTGTGTGTGTATGTGTGTGTGTGTGTGTGTGTGTGTGTGTGTGTGTGTGTGTGTGTGTTGCACTTATGTTAGTATACGGGTGCACATGCTTATGTACACACATGCAGAGACTAGGCCAATGTTTTCCTCAATCACTTTTAGGATTATTTCCCCGAGAGGATTTCTTGTTGACCTGGTAGCTTGCCTCTTTAGTCAGGAGTGGCTGGTTAGTGAGCTCTTAGGGTTTCCTTGTCTCCATCTCCCAGTGCTGGGGAGCCTGGGTTTTAATACAGATGCTGAGGATTTGAACTCAGGTGCTCTTGCTTGTATAGGAAATGCTTTTACCCACAGAGCCATCTTCCTACCCCTCAGCTGACTTCTGTTTGTACATAGATGAACCATCACTACAGCAACATCCTGCTGTAAGAGTGCATATGTAATTACAGAGCAGCCTTTATTCAGATGCTGAGAGCTTTACAGGGCTTTAAATAGCTATGCACTTGGTATCTTCTTTTGCTCCATTTGACAGATGAGAAAATGAAGGCACAGAGAAATTAAGGCATTTGGCCATCCAGCTAGTGAGTGACTGAGTTAGGATGTGAACCTGAGCAGTCTGATTTCTGAACCTGAAATTCTAGTTAACTCCTTGTTAGCAATGTCTTATTCTTTCTTTCTTTCTTTCTTTCTTTCTTTCTTTCTTTCTTTCTTTCTTCCTTCCTTCCTTCCTTCCTTCCTTCCTTTCTTTCTTTCTTCCTTCCTTCCTTCCTTCCTTCCTTTCTTTCTTTCTTTTCTATTAAGATGTTTCAGTGAATATTTTTACTTGATTGTTTCCTTGGGATAATTTCAGTGTAGTTTTTATGTAATAAACATTATTAAATAATACCAAGTGCCCAGTGATGCTCTGATCACTTTAAAAAATTAATTCACTTGATCCGAATGACAACTCTAAGACTTAGGACCCACTGTAAATTTTACTTTGTGTGACATGTGTAGGGAGATTCAGCAGTGTGAGTGGTGTAGCAAGGATTCCAGGCTGGGTCCCTGGGCTCCAAGGTTATTCCTTAACTGTCAGCTTATATTGTCTCTTTCCCCACAAAGCAGGAAGAAACACAGTTTCTTCAGGAAGACTCAGGAAGAGGTCTGCTAGACTGAACCAAAGAACAGGAATTCGATGTATACGCCTGTCTCAGAGCACAGTGTTCTAGCCATCTTTTGCTACATGCATCAACCTACATTTAAGACTGTATTATATATTCATATATACATACCATTGCCCATGATATTAGTTTAGTTATTCAAAATAACTTTAAAACTATTTTATTCCTGAAAATTTCATAGTATGTATTTTGATCACATTTAACCCCCATTCCTCCCTGTCACTCTTTAAAGAGACATAACTTCCCCTGCAACTTTAAACGTAGTGTCAGAAACAAAAACCAACCAACCAACCAACAAACAAAACAACCAAAAGAAACCTATGGAGTTCAGTTTGTGCTGGTCATATCCTCATCCATGTGGGGCTATCTTTTCACTGAAACATGATCACGCTTTTAAAGAAAACTCACTCTTTTCCACTTTTGCCTAACAGCCATTCACGGACTCCCGAGCCCCTCCCCCCATGTTTTAATGTCTACGGGCTTGATCTTAGCAGGAAAAGGCAGCTGCTGTGAGTTCCTGGGTGCAGTAGGGCTTGTCATCATCATGTGTGTCTTCAGTTTTCCCCTGCCTCTTCTAGCCCTTTGTCCATCTCTTCCTGAGTGTCACAGGGACAAAGTATGATATAGGTGACCCCCTTTAAGGCGGAGTAATCCGCAGACATTCTCTCTCTGTACTGACCAGTTGTGAGTCTCTGTGTTAACCACTGTCCACTGCATGAAGAAACTTCTCTGATGAGGTCTGAGAGCTGCTCTAATCTATGGGTCCAAAGATTATTCAAATCATTAAAAATTGTAGAGATATTGAAAACCACTGGGTGATGATTACTCCTATTTCAGTAGGCTTCCAATATATATATATATATATATATAAGAATAAATGTATACACATTAAAACAAAAACTGCTACTTTTTGATTTTTGATACTTTAAAACCGGTAGTATTTATTGCTTTTATAAATTGAAAAGATGTATTGTAATTGAACAGTCTCGGGGAAGAAACATGTTACATTCCATTGTTGTTTTTTCTGGAAAGCCCCTCACAGTGATGAATTTCATTCCTTCTGTATAGCTGAATTGAGCCTGCCTTTGGGTTTTAAGTCACAGAGAAAGCTAGCAAACGGTCTTCTTTTCTTTTCTCCCCACATTGGAGCATCCATGTCTGCTCCATGTTTGCTGTGTTTGCAGCACAGCCAGTTCATTGTTCTTATGTTTCCTTCTGTGTTCCATCTCAAGTTTATAGCTGCTGTGGGTGGGATCCCAGGTCTCTAGCCTTACCAGAAGCTAAGCTCCCAGGTCTTCTAAGGATGAAATGAATGTTGCATGTTAATTTAATTAGTGTCCCATTGCTGTGAAGAGACACCCTGACCAAGGCAACTCTTATAAAAGAAATCATTTAACTGGGAGCTTGCTTACAGTTTTAGAGGTTTAGTTCACTATCTTCATGGTAGCTGAGAGCTATATCCTAACCTAAAGGCAGGGACAGGAGGGAGTGAGGCTCTGGGCCTAGCATGGGCTTTTGAAACCCCAGGCCCATCCTCAGTGACACACTTTATCTAATAAGGACACATTTACTCCACAAACCACGCCTCCTAATCCTTCTCAAATAGTGGCATTCTCTGATGACTAAGCATTCAAACATGTGAGCCTGTGACAGCCATTATTATTTAAGCCACCACATATTCCAACAGTTGAACGTCTGAGCCATGTTATACCCACCAACCTATGTAGCATTTTTATTTTTCACACAACAACAAATTATGTATGTGTTTTGTGAGGTCTCTTTCCCATGGAGACATGTGAGTGCCTATAACCCAGCACTCAGTTCTGCTATGTAGTAAGAGTTCCTTAATGAAATATTAAAGAAATGAATCAGAAAGGTGATGAGGGTCTACACCAGGATAAAGTCACTGCTCTCCTTTGCATAAGTGACTTCCAATGGCCCCTGTGTGGAAGGCTTGTTCCCCAGGTGGATGTTGAAAGGTGGTGAAACTCTTATGAAGTGGGGCCTAGTGAGAAGTCTTTTGGTGTTCTCTCTTTTCTTCTTGGATTTTGTTCTTGTAAGGAGGTAAAGGGCTTACTCTATCATGAAGACCCAGATGTTCAGCCATAGGAACAAAAGCAGTAGGACCTCATGGACCCAGTGTGAACACAAATGAACCTTTCTGAGTTTTAAGCTGATACATAGCCTTGGTGTTTGTTATAGTGACGATATACAATAGTGCTAATGCACCAGAGTTGATGTAGGCACTGGAGATAAATGAGCCCAGGATCAGGGACTTTGCATATTCCTGTGTGTGTGTGTGTGTGTGTGTGTGTTGTGTGTTAGTACATGGAGGCTCAGTGAAGACATCAGGTGTCTTGCTTCATTGTTCTCCACTGATTCTCTTGATGCAGAATGTCTTGCTATTTTGAGAACTGTCAGCAAACTCCATTGGATCTTTCTCTGCCTCTCTCAGTAATGGTGTATACATGGCCACACACAGCATTTTCCATGGGTCCTGGAGATTTGAACTCAGGACCTCATGCTTGTACTGTGAGTGCTCTTTCCCAAATAAGCCATCCCTCTATCCATCAACAAGGAACTTTAAGAGAACTTGCACACTAACTAGTTGAGGTGAGTGCGAGAAGATAGTAACATATCCAGGGCTGGTGGGAGATGGCCGTGCCTTGGTTAAACCCAGGCATTCCAAGAATCAAGGATCAGGATTCATTGGTACTTACATGGTAACTGTCACTCCTAATCTGGAATTAGCATTGATTTTGCCCATGGCCCCATCTTGGCTGGCACTGAGATTAAAAAGCAACAGTAACAAAATTTCTAAATCTTTACCCTTTATCAGGGACGGAGGGTTCTACTGGGCGAGAAGCAAGCCAGTCTGGAATCCAGGAAATCTGCAATGAAGGGATGTTTCTCTACGATAAGGAGCTTCGTGTTGAAATTTAATCCTTCAAACCTCTACCTCCTCAAGACTGCATTAAATGGCTTCTATTAGCGTGACTGCACCAAGATACCCGGAGAGCAGGGAAATATTTGAAACCCCCACAAGGTGCAAGGCATCGCCGGAAACCAAGCCTCTGCTGTGATTTAGGAGCCTCACTAAATGCCTCAGTGGAGATGGCTGACAGTCTCAGATGCTGAACCCTTTCATCTTCCTGATGGAATGCACCTTGGCTTGTGCAGTAAAATGAAAACTGGTGGGGAACAGTGCAGTAAAGTTCATGTTCTCTTAGTAGCAAGGTGAGGATGGGAACGTAATTACATGTAGAAATGCTGCCCTGGGCTTCTTTACCCAGAGTGGCTGGGAGAGAGGCAGCATCTGTTACAGATGCTAAGGCAACCCACATAATCTAAAGGTTTCTCATTAGCATCCTGCATAGAGCTGCAGTCTCAGGCTCTTGGTTAATCCTACAGCAGAAAGGGGTTGTTCCTGGAGCCTCATTTAGGCAGTTTAGCTCTAGAAACACTTCTAATAGACTCCTGGCTTAATTAAAAACACAGGTCTCTGAGTTCACACACACACACACACACACACACAGAGAGAGAGAGTGACTTGAAGGGGGCTTTCGTTACCATTTCTGTGCTGGTCTCTTCCCAAAGGCCTGCTTCTCTGTCACCCGTCCCTAAAGGCCCAACCTGAGGAGGCTGTTTACTTCTTGGCTTCAGGAGGAATGTTGCAAAGTATTCTCAAGTCGCTAGAGGTGGAGAAGGAGTGAGAAGAAGGACAGATCCAGATCTGAAATTGGATGGGGACCCTTAATGGCAAACTTGGGTACATCCATAGTATTTTGGAAGATAGAACAATGCTGCTAACCAAATAATGCCAACGACCCTCACCTGTGCACCCGACTTAAGGAATCCTAGGTAGTAATTTTATGGGCTATGGGGGACTGTCTTATGAATGCTCAAAATACATCACTTTCTAGTGCAGATAGATCCAGGAATAACTTGGTCCAGCCACAGAGGAATCCCTGCTGCTACAGCTTTCTCTGCATGCTGACATCAATCTCTTACCTATATCAGCAGGATTCCAAGGCAGTGGCTGGTCAGGGACCCAAGATTTCTCTATCTAATTCCTGCCACAGGCATCCTGCACATGCCTAGAACTTCTTCATGCCCTTCCAGAAACTAGCCCCACATGTCTCCTGAACTGCCTCTCTTCCCTCAGGCAAGATGGGTACCATGCAGTGATTTAACCAGGTTTCTCTAGGAATTGAGGACCTCATTTTACCCCGGAACAATGAAACCTGTATCCCGTGGGGTGGCTCTTAGCATCGTGGTCCTGCGTTCCAGGTGAAGCTAATATGCTGCTGGAGATGAACTCCAAGACCATGAGGCACAGGGCAGATGCTGGCTTCAGGCTGGGCTGTGTGGAGACTCCCCGGCTTGACTTGCAGAAGTCTCTGCTTGCACACAGTTGGGTGTGTCTACCTTTGCATGGTGACAGCAGTTTAGCTGGAGGCCGATCTTCAGATCCTAGATAGATCTGATTCCAGATCTGTGTCCTTTGGGTGGGCGTGGGAGGGAAGCATGACAGACGATTTAGAGCAACTCTAAAGTCAACCTCTGGCTGTATTACTCTCTCTGAAATCACAATCTTACCTATACATTTTATCTATAAAGTCAGAATCACGTCTACTGTGGGATGTATAAACTGGAGTACGCGGGGAAGAAAAGGACAGAACTGGGATCACTTTGCTTCATGGTTCTTACTCAGACATCTTGCAAATGTGGGTTGGGGACTCACTGTGACACACCTGCGTGACTCAGTGAGCATCCTGTAAGTGATGAATAGCCTTGCCTTGTAATTCCGTGAGCCCATCTAAGACATCCTTCCCTCCTGGAAGACACTGTCCTTGTCCTAGCAGTGGGAACTCGGGGCTCTGGAATATTGCCACATTTCTAGAAAAAACAATCTTCTGGATCAGAGGTTCTTAAACCTTCTCAGCTTGAGTGTCACCTGGAGGCTTATTATGACAGTGGTAGGCATCAACCCTAGAGTTTTGGATAGAGTAGGGGAGGGGGCAAGAAGTCGTATTTCCAGCAAGCTCTCTGGTGAAGCAGCTGCTACAGGTTTGAAGCCCCGTGGAGAGCGTGCTATAGACATTTGTAGGGAATCATGGCGTTGTCCTGATGGTAATGTTCTTATCTATGCTGCTTTTACATTTCCCTGGGGAGCTTTGGAATGCTAATCCCAGGCCTTACTGATCAGTCTCTGTGAGAGACTAGGAGTCTCGCTGTATACAAAGGTAGAGCAAGTGTGTCTGAGATCTCCACCAGTCTCTAGCACCTGTCACCTCTGTCTACTGTCCCCCTTCTCACATTTGCAGAACACAACACATCCTCCTTTCTGCTACTCCTGGAGACTTGGTTCTTCTCTGTCCCAGGCTTTGACCTGGTCTCATCCATCTGGTACACTTCTGAACTCATTGACTGAGCCATCTTAGCATGAAGGTGGTGGTGGCAGATTCCTTGATCTCTTCTTCCTCTTCTTCCTCCTTTTCTTCCTCTTCCTCTCCCTCTTCTTCAGTTTTTTGAGACAGGGTTTCTCTATGTATCCCTGGCTATCCTGGAACTCACTTTGTAGGCCAGGCTGTCCTTGAACTCAGAGATCTGCCTGCCTCTGCCTCCTGAATGCTTGGATTATAGGCATGCACTACTATGCCTGTCTTTATCTATTTTTTCTAAGATTGCACATTTGATAATGGCATGTTACCGATAGAAAGTCTTTTTTACCCTTTCCTTGAAGCCCGAATCAAAATTTATACTTTGTTTCTTTATATGATTACTAGCGGGTCACTATGAAATCACTTTCCTGAAGGTGTCTTTCTTGTTCACTGATATCCCAAGTGTGACTTAGGTGCATTTATCTATTTACTGACTGACTGAGTCCTGTTCATTAGGCACTAATGGAATCTCTTTTGCTCTGTGACCATTACTGTAAGTTATAGGCTATGTCCTACAGACTCGAGAATGTGTTCCGGAGCACTTGGGATGAGCTTTGGCACAGTGCAGGCCAATCTGCTGTAGCTCAGACCGAGTTACCTTCTTGTTGTCTGCCTGCGTAAGTTCAGGGCAGACAATGGTGGGAGCACTCAGGCAGATCAGCTGCAGCTGTATCTCGCAGGAAGATATGACAGGTGATTAAGCAGCCGGTGCGTCCTTTCCTGGAAGAGGGGTGGAGCAGTGGAAGTGTCAGTAATCGATAATTGCCCATTTTATATGGAGACTTTATAGGCCAATCTCAATTAATTGTTTCTGAAAGAGTAGTAAAATTAGGCAAGGAGGCCATCAGAAATGATGGGTAGCAAGGGGCGGCAGTACAGACAGGCAATTAGCATCACAGAGGTCAGAGCGGTCTGGATGTGAAGGGCATCATCCTGCAGCAGGACCAGACCATCAGCTGAGGCAGATTCCAGCAGTGAGTTTCTCTGGCAAATAGACGGCTTGGCTTCCAGTACAAGAAAAAGCAGAGAGGGCAGGTTGTATGCTGTGAAGTGTAGAGGAAGAGAGGAAAATTGGTGACAAGAAGCCAACCGGCTCCCTTCCTGGCAGGGTTTTTTTCTTAGGCACAAAGTTGGTTTTGTTTTTGTTTTTGTTTTGTTGTTGTTGTTTTGTTTTTTGCCATTGATACAACTCAGAGTGCTTTTGGCAAATGCAGGATTTTAGTATACAGTGAACATTTTTATATGGAAAAATACATTTAAAAAAAGAACTCAAAGAATGATCCTTGAACACATCCAGAATGTTACAGGTCTCAGGAGCTCACTGACAGGCTTCCAGGCCTAAAACATGTCATTTAAAACTTTTTTCAGCAAGGTGGTAGATAATATCTAATGCATGTCTGTTGTGTGGTGCTGCAAAGGCTGGTGAGCAGGAATGGAGTAGTGAGTGTGAGTTGATTTGTAAAGAGAACAATAAAACGAGAGGGAAAATATAGTCTTGATTACTGAGAACAGTACTCTGGATTTATACAAGCTATTATGAATCTTTCCTCTTTGCTTTGTGTCTAGAAATGTGAAGCCAAAAGTCAAACCAATCCCGTGCCCCAAAACAAAATAAAACAAAGAATACTTCAAAAAAGACCCAAGAATCAAATTTTCTTAAAATCCTCATTTAAACATAGGAAGAGAAGAACAAAATTAGTGGGACCTGTTGACATCTCCTTCTTCCCCCTCTTCCTCCTACCACCCCCCCCATGTTGATACTTGCAATGAGCTAGACATTCCCAAAGAGAGATTGCTGGAGGAGAGGAAGAGGCAAGAAGCCTACTTAATCAACCCTGACTGTCTGATCAATCGATGACAGGCTGGCCTCTTAAAAAACCCACTGGACACTCAAATGTCAATATCTTGTCCAGCATCTTCGGGCCCCAGGTGGGGAGACTTCTGAGCATCTTAACAAACTGGGATCTCCCTGACCCGACTACTTGGAGAGGACACAGTTTGCACTTGCTGGTCAAATGGAATTACCAACAGTTAACTGTTGTGTGCAAGAGTCCTGGAACAAGGCAGGTAGCTGGGTAGTAGTTTTTAGATACTAAATGGGTTTTATCCCATGTTAAAAACTACTGGTTTTCAACAAAGCTGACAGTTTCTCTTTACCACATTTCCCTTCATAATTTTTACCTTTGCCAAAGGTAACTTGAGGATTCCCAGTTCTGTGGTCTCTTTCTTATGGTAGACATATTCTACCCAATATGGTGGCCACGAGCTACACAAGACTATTTCCATTTGAATTAATACCTTAGAGTGAAAAATGGCGAGTGTAAGATGAATTTAGATGTGAAAGTTTGGGCTAAAATTTAAAATGCTTGTTAGAGGCTAGACGGTAAGTGGCCATGTGCACAGTGGTTCTCACATTGGCAGCTACAGGTGTGCAATATCCACGCATGGTTACTGGACCATGCTGTGAATGATGGGGCACTTTCTGAAACCGTGGCACACACTGCCCTGTGTGTAGGGAAGGTCATTTACCCGGTGGGATTTGGGTAGGTGGATATTTGGGCACAGAAGAGGCAGCAGCCAGAAAGCTTTTTGTATTTTTCCTATTTCCTGTCATTTCTCAGTTTACTTGTACAGCCCCAGAATATGCCTCTTGTCGGGACACTGACACCACTTGGGGTTGATTGGCTTCTCCACGTGAGTCTGATGTCTAACCTGGGTTTACTAATTCAAAGAAATTCTTGTCATTTCTAGGCGACAAATCAAAAGGGGGGAAAATCACAAATAATTCCTTTCTCAAGGCATTGACTCACTGATGTTCTTAGCCCCAAGGCATTGAAGGCAGTCTGCAGGTAAAGCCTGCCTTCCTTGGCAGACGGCAAGTTTAACAGAGAGGGAGGGAATAGACTTAGGGGTACAAGGACATTTGTCTTGGAATTCCTCCCAATGTGGTCGAGTGATGGATCTAGACAGGACGCACAGCTGGCTGGTTCAAACTCTGGATGTTTCACTTAAACGTATCTCATCCGGAGAGCAGATTCACAGCTGCCCTGTGAATGATGCAGGAGATATTGATTGAATGTTAGGAAAACAAGTAACTCTACTGGGTTTGAGAAAATACAGTGTGCCACCTGCTTAGTGAAAATCAATAATGCAGGGGAATTTACTGGCTGCCTTTCAAATCTTAGTTCCCTTAATTGTTGGGTCTGGCAAAGTCACTGGTTTTCAAGGTTAGAGGTTAGCCAGCAAGTACCACTCACTAGCTCCTTGGCAAACCTGAAAAGAGTTTTGAGTTGTTTTCTATGATAATGAAATGGAAAAAAAAAAAAAAAAAAGAGCAAAGCGGGCTGGCTGCTGTGCTGGCTGGAGGCTGAAGAATGAAGAGCCGTTTCTAAGAGTTCAGGGTCCACGGTGTGGAAGATAATTACAGAGCCGAGCTCTCGGAGCCGAGTTTCCCGGAGCAGGACTCTTCTCCCTAGCCCTCTTGGGCTGCGTGAGTTTCTTCTATCTGGGCCTGGTTGGGGTTTGAGTGGATGACCCTGCTTGGGGGAAACTCAGGCATTGTTTCTAACTAGGACATTTTAAAAGCAAAAAGGAGAGAGGAGAGACTCCTCCAGGAGCCCAGGAGTGTAGCCAGAATTGTGGGTTGCACTTGTTTTGCCTGGTCATGAGCATTAAGGATCAGCAGAGACAAGGGCAGCATGCAGGGCAGATGGGGTAGCTGAGGGCAGGATCCGAACGGTGAGCAAGCTGAGTATTGAACTCTGGGCAGGAATATGGTGAGTTATAGTCCCAGCCCTGAAGGATGGCTCGGCGTCATCAAGTCTCTCAATTTTACTAAGTTGTCACTCTTGTGTTATATTAGCTGAACCAGTAACTACTCCGAAGAGGAATCAGCCCTCCGCTCTATGCTGCTACCTCCCCGCTATTGATTTTTGTGTGTGGGTGGGCAGTGATTCATGAGATAGCCCCACCCTTGCCTGCCCGCTGTGGATCTTCAAGGAACCTATGATTTGCTCTAGTTTAGCAACAACCTAGCCTGGATTTCGCAGTGTTTGTAGATGATATCTTGGGATACGGGGGATGGAGTAGGGCAGGGATCTGAGGGGGAAAGTCACCAAATACTTGGTGAAACAAAGAAGGCAAGGAGCGGGTGGCTCTGTAAATCAGGAGTGGGCAGCAGCTGTACCTCCTGACCTTGAACTCAAGGCTACCTCCCAGGAGGAAGGTTGCTATTCTCACGCTTTATGAACCATTTTCCTGGACACACTTTCTGGGTTTGTTGAAAACTGTGTTTTATGCTCTGCTGTGAGGAGAGGAAGTAAGGGTCTGTCAGTACTGAGCTCGGGGTGCAACTCAGGGCTGGGGGGGCTTACCCAACATGTGGGGGCCCCGGGTTTAATCTTCAAAACTGCGTGCAGGAGTGTTATAAAATAAAGATGGTGGACTCCTTGGTCTCTGGTGGCTCCAGTTTTGTTCTTTGGTAGAAACTTAGGTGCAGTGGAGATTTTCTGCCTCTTTTCAGCAGGCATTTTGGGGTAAGAAGCTGATTTCTACTTGTTATTAACTTTTGATCAGACAGGTGCTTGGTTCATGTTGAAGGATGATGAGGCTTGTGAGAAGCCGGTATATGTGTATGTGTGTGTGTGTGTGTGTGTGTGTGTGTGTGTGTGTGCCCAAGTGCCTGCATGTGTGTGCATGCCTGTGTGTGTGTATACATGCATGCATGTGTGTGCATGCAGTATTGCTCCTCGGGCACCTTTTACCTTGAAGTTTTGGGCAGGGTCTTTCCTGGTGCTCATCAGATAGACTAGACTGGAAGACTAGGCAACCCCAGGGAGCTAACCGCCTCTACTTTATCAGTCTGCCATTACAGTGTGTGCTTCTGGGACTGGCTTTTTAATGTGGATTCTGGAAATCAAACTTGTTCTTGCAAAACAAGTATTTCACGGATTGAGCCTTGTCTCCTCTGCAGCCCTGAGAAGTCGGGAGGCGTTTTATGCAAGTTGATGTGTTTAACTCCCTGGACCTAGGGATCTGGAGCCTTATCCTTGGTTTATTCCCTGTGGGGATGTGCTTTCCAGCCCTCACACTTAGAGACAACACAGGAAAGCGTCTCTCATCCAACTCACTGGGTGATAAAATGTTAGACTTTATTTATATTGGCAGTTGTATTTTGACACTGTGGTGGCTTGAAAGAGAAATGTCCCTCCAGGCTCACATATCTGAACATTCGAACACTTGGTTTTGTTTAGGGAAGTCCTAGGAGGCAAAGCCTTATTGGAGTAAAGTGTGTTAGGGGGTGCTTTGAGAATCTGTAGCCTCATCCCATCCCCATTCCTAATCCCCGCTCTCTGCCTTCTGTGTGCAGCTGAAGGTATGAGCTCTCAGTTTCTTGCTCTGACCTCCTGGTGCCACCCTGACCCCCCTATAAACTCTTTCTCCTGTAAGATGCATTTGGTCACCATGTTTTATCACAGCAACAGAAAACTAACACACACACACACACACACACACACACACACACACTATTGGTATATAGTTGCTAATCTAATGTAACTATTTTACTGTCACCAATACAAAAATGTTCTATCCTCTCCACAGGTTGCATTTCCCTTATCCAAAATGTCGGGAGCAAAAATACTTCAGATTTTGTTTTTCCTGTTGAACAACTCCAATCCCAAAATTGGGAGTTAAAAGGTATTTGAGCATGTTATGATGTTCCATTAGTTTGATTTTTGTACCATTTTTGCACTTCAAATATTAGGACTATATTTATATTACATCAGCCTTCTCTGTTTATTGAGCACTTATGATGAGTGGATGCTTCATAATGCGTGGTCATTAGGCAGTGGTGATACCTCAGAGGGATTAGGAGGGATCTAATCTTGTACCTTGTTGGAATAGGTGTGTCCTTCTTGGACCAAGTGTGTCACTGGGGGTGGACTGTTGCAGTAGATATTGACCCCCATGGTCTCACTCCTTGGATGCCGCTCTAGTTTGGATCCTTGCACATGGACTCTGTCACTCAGTTCTTGCTGCTCTTTCCAAACGATTCCCTTTCTGGGTGATTCACTCCGTCCTCCCTGCTGCCTCTGTCCCGGTGAAATTACCACCCTGGCATCTTCCACCACCTGTCACAAACATCACTTCAAGGCCCGGTAACTTTTCAAAAGGGTTTATATAATAGATTCTCAGTTCACAAACCCCCTACACAATAAGATTACATCCAATAGACAAAGTCACAAACTGCCCTTCTATATAAGATAAAATGACCTACAGAAACCCTTAAAGTAATTATATCTACCTATGTCCAATTATAGCCACCAAGATCTAAGTCTGCTTTCCCCGACTCCATCTTGATTTTTTTTTCCTCCAACCCTGCTCCTCTTCCATTTTCCTACCTTTTCTCTGCCTACCTCCACTGTCCAATCACGTATCGACTTAACATAAATCTACAGTGGACTTTGGGATTTCAAATGCTCAAGCCTGATTCACTTTCCCTGCTGCCTTTGAGTCTGTATGAAGAACTCTTAGTTATATGGCTGCCTGCCTGCCAGCACATTCCCCGCCATGAAGATTATGGATGAAACTTCTGAAAGTATATGCCAGCCCCAGTTAAATGCTTTTCTTTGTAAGAGTTGCTATGGTCATGGTGCCTCTTTGCGGCAAGAGAACACTGGCTGTGGCTATTGCTTTACTCATACTGTCTATGAGCAAACTGAGTTTCACAGAGTTCAAGGGTCTTGCTCAGGCTGCACGATGAGACAGTGCAGAGGCGGGACGGGCTTTCTTTCTCTTGGTATTTTGTGTCACACCATTGCTTCTTTTCTGTCCCTTGTTTTATACTCTATTCTGCAACCTGGCAGGACAAGTGCCTCCAAGCTCTGCTGCTGCTGTTTTTCCTTTATTCCTTCTGCTCTCTGGGTGATGCGAGAGCCCATTTCACCCTCCAGGACGATGCCATTTTTTCAGAAAACTGATGATGGCCCGAGCCCCATTAGCTGACTGATGCTGTGGATGTCAGGGCAGCTGTTTAATCGGTTGTGAAGCCAGTTCACTGCTGGGTCACCCTTTCCCAGCCGATCCCGAGCGAGGCATTTACAGATGGGCACAGGTTCATCTCACAGCAGGCGAGCTCTGTGGTACACACTTCCCGGGGCACCTTGGTGAGTCAAATGTGTTGATTAGCAGAATTCCTTCACCCTTGCCCACCCTGATTCTTACTCCAACTGGCTGCTGCTTATAAGTAATGAATAAATAACTGTGCGGGGAGCCCTGTGATGGTGAGCTGGAGCTAGACTGGAAAGTGGGATACTTAGTGTGGCTCTTATTGACAACAGTATTAACAAACCCCAGTCTCTGTGGAAGGAACATTTTATCACATTCCATAGAATGAAAAGCGTCAGAGTTTTTTGTTTTTATTCCTTGCAAAGCAGCTCACAGCGTCAGCACGGACAGTCAGATGCTAATGCATATGTTTTGGAAACGGATAAGAGCGAGGATCTGTAATTTGCCCCTATGAACACTATGCGTAGAAACGCATGTAGGTATTGTTCTTCACAGACCCCGCAGACCCTCATGTTAGACAGCAGTTTTACTGATGCAAAATTGCTCAGTGAAGAAGATCACTTGACACCTGTTGTCCTGGGAGAGTCATCAATTACTCGCCCTTTCAGTCTGGAAAGTGTCCTGTAGGAATCAAAAGTAATAGTCTTTTCACGACTCGGTAGAGAATGCAGACGCTGGAGTCCACAGCCAAAGTGGGGGCTCGGTTAATTCTCTTCTGTGAACTCCACCTTCCTCATCTCTACAGTGGAAATAAACAGTGGTTACTGTTTTTTAAGGTTATCTTGAAGATGCACTGCAGCAGAACTCATGAAGACTCAGAAGGGCTGACACACAAGAATTTGAGGAAAACTCCGTTTGCTGTACTATGTACGACTTGCAATTTCTGGCGTGTGCAAGAATCCCAAACTGGATTTTATAGTTATTTTATAACTCAGATGCCCCAGCTTCTGTGTTTCTTGACTCTGGCAACATTTAATAACCAGCCTGTGTTCAAATTTTAGCTGTGCCAGACACTAGTTGTGCTGGCTCACATGAATTATTTCTCAATTCCTCTATTGTTTTCTTGTATAGGGTGAGCTAATGGTTACAGGCCAGAGCCTAGGACTAAGACATGTCTGCTCTTAAACTTTAGCTCATCTATCCCATGGTTCTGTGACCAAGGAGGAGTATGTTTGTTTCCCTGCCCTAACCTTGTAGTGTCTACATGATCTAGAAGAATGTTTATTCCACCTCAGCCTTACTTATCTTGAAGATCCAGTGCCTCTGGACTAGAAGTGTGTCTTCAGTTGTGTTATGAAAAACTGTTTGGATGTAGACTATGTGTCTGAGCGTTCAGCAGACAAACTCTAACTTTATCATAATTCCATTTTCATACTAAATGGGACATTCTTAGAGCCATGATAGCTCACAATTGTTCTCATGACTACCAGTAAAGAGCCAAAAAGGTAACAAAAAAAGGTGGTACTAAGTTTTTGGGAAAGTCTTCAGTCAACTCCAAAGACAGAGATTCTTCCCTTGTATAAGGCTTTCTCTCATCTTCACAACTTAGGCCTTATCACTAAAGCCTCTCAACTTCTTCTGCACTTTCCCAAGAATAAACATCTCTATTTCTCACATTTTTTTTAAAGACAGATCTTTTTTTAAAAAGAAAAACAGATTTATTTATTTAATGCATGTGGGTACACTATAGCTGTCTTCAGGCATATTGGCCATCAGACGCCATTACTGATGGTTGTGAGCCACCATGTAACCAATCAGTGTGAGCCATCTCTCCAGACCAACATCTCTATTTCTTCTAGATCAGCATTCAGTCTTCTTGCTCCTACAATGCCAAGAGGGGAGAGAGGATTGAGGTACCATATTTGACACCCCAGTTCAAACATGGTCCAATGAGATGTTTCTCATTGGACAGCTACTCTTTGTGACTAAGAAATCTCTTATCAACAGCAAAGGGACATTTGGTTTCTAGTACCTGCATTAAGGCAGGAATACTTACCATAAGGCGTAAACCTGATTGATGCCAGAACCTAGGGAAGGTCAGCTGAGGGGAAAAGACATTGGTTCTGGGCAATTAAATGTCGCTTTTTTTTCAAGACAAGCTTATTTCCAGGTCTGAGGAGTGTCTCTTCTAGAAAGCTATGCAATGTCTCTGTTATAAACCCAGGGCTCCTGACTAGAACTTGGGAGCCAGTGGCCCTGAAACAACCTTCCTGGAACTTCTCTGATATGTGAATTTTGGCTTAACGTAAAGATGTAATGTGTGTGTGTGTGTGTGTGTGTGTGTGTGTGTGTGTATCATATTACCATGATAATCTACATACCTCAACATCCTGTCTTAACTGTGACATTTTATTTTTTTCTCAGACTATTCCTCCTCTGTACTCTAGATTTTAAATTCTAGGGCTTTTATCGATACTGCTTTCTTCATGAAGAGGGCAGCTGGGTATCATGGAATAGGCATCTGCTGTGGGTTAAGAGTCCCCGGCGGATACTTAAGCTGACGGCATCATCTTTGGGATATCTGGCCAAGTTCTTATCAGACCTAGATGTATTTTCTGTTTTAATGAAATTGTTTTGTTTTCATTTGTTGTTTGGGTTCTGTGTTTGTGGTCACCATGAAGACATTAACCCAACGGCAGCAGAAGTAAATACTATGAGGAATTAATTTTGCTAATTCTTGTTTGTGATCACCAGACAAGCCCCATAGAAAATGATTCTTCAAAATAGAATTGGGTAAGACTTTAGACTCCCAGAAGTAAATTGCTCTAGAATTTCGGAAGCACCATTTACCACACAACTTGCAACTTCTTCATTTTTGAAGAGAATTTCTCCTGAGCATGGTTGTAGCCTCACACATTTCTAATGATTTTTATTTTGATTTTACTTTTGGATTCTATATGTGTAAAAGTTTTTATTCTTGTTTGGCTGACATGCCTGAACTAAAACATTTCTAATGACAACGTTAATTCTTCAACTGTAGTTGCAATGGGTGCATGAGGAGTTTCATCTGTCTGCTTATCTTTGTTTCCTGGGTTTTCCATGTTCACTTAGAAAGATGGAGAACTTCTGATAGCCCTAATGCTGTTTCTACAAGCTAAACTTGAGGCCTGGGGCAATAAAAGAAAAAGAAAAAAAACCAAACATTTCTTATGGGTCCTGTCTAAATTTGAAGCAGCGAGAGACATTTTAAGATCTATAAAAAGCTCTTTGTAAAAGTGGCAAGGACGCACAATAAATCAGAACAGGAAAAGAAAGGTCAGAATGTGGACGAGAACTCTCCTGTTGGGTAGACCTGGAGAGGATCGCTTGCCTAGGTCACTGAAGGGCTACAGCTGACTAGAAAGAACTTAGGCTAGAATTTAGCCACCAGCTCTTGAAAGCTTGACCCCCTCACCCTTTATGAAAGGGTTCAGCCTGTGAAGGTGTTTTCTTTTTTGCTGGTTGGCTCTTAGGACAGGATCCACATCAATTTAGTCTGCACGGGGACCTCACCTCTTGACATCGCTTTCACTGGACCTTCATTTAGGTCCTTCTCAGCTATCATCAGGTTAAGTAAATATCTTACCCTGTTTCAACTAAAAGTCACAGTTTTGAAAGTTCAGCTTTAGGATTAAGGGTTGTCTGGGCCTGAGAAGGAAGTAGTAACAGTCTCATTTGAAAAACCAGAAAGCAGTAGTGTGATGGCTCTTCCTGGTTGTCAACTTCACTACATCTAGAATGGCCTACAATCCAAAAATGGAGGACACATCCGTGATCTAGATTTTAGAGCATAGTGGCCATGAAAAGCTTAGGCCCAAGCAAGGTGGTGCACAGCTTTAATTCCAGGATACAGAGGCAAGCATATCTGAGGTAAAGGCTGGCCTGTGGACAGAGCAAGTGCCAAGTAAAGAAAAGCTTAGCTCCAGGCATGGTGGCACACACCTTTGATCTGTGCTATACCTTCTGCTGGAGGCTTATATAAATACAATGGAAAAAGGAAAGGTTTGTTCTTTGTCTGATTTCACTTACCAGTACATCTATTGGAGCCTGCTTCTGCAGGATTCCACCTTATACAGAAGACCAGCTGAAATACCTTGTCTCATCAGACTACTAGAGTCTTGCACTTCCCATCCACAGCTGCCCATTGTTGGGTGAGTTGAGGTGCAGCCTGTAGGTCATTTCAATAATTTCCCTTAATATATGGAGACGTTCCATAAGTTCTGTGACTCTAGAGAACCCTGAATAATACAGACATTCTAAATGAAAGCTATAAATTCTTTCTTTCTTTTTGGTCTATTTTGTGTGTGTGTGTGTGTGTGTGTGTGTGTGTGTTATATGTGTATGCCCGTGGGTGTGTTATGCCTACCTGTGTTCTTAGGAAGTATTTTTCAAGTTTTCCATGGCTGGAGAAAATGTTAAGTAAATAAGATTTGTTTGGTGTTGGTTTAGTAAAAGCAGTTATGCCACAGGGTCAGCATACACATGTATGCAACGTCAGCAAGACCCACTTCTCCCTGCTGTAAAAAAACGGTCAGGTGACGGCTAGCTGCCTCCTTATGCATCAAAACGCACAGAAGTAATTCATGCAGTTGCTATGAATGGACAATTTTAGTAAATATAAACAATGTAGTTATTGTAAGTAAATTTCACAACTTTAAAAATACCTTTATTGCTTTGTGTATGGGTATGTTGTCTCTATATATGTCTGTGCACTACATATCGGCAGTGCCCTCAGAGGTCATAGGAGGGCTTCAGATTTTCTGCAGTTTGAGATCGTCTGCAGTTTACAGATAGTTGAGAGCCACCATGTGGGTACTAGGAATCGAACTCAGGTCCTCTAGAAAAGCATCTGGTACCCTTAACCACTGAGCCATCACTCCAGCCCCAAATTTCCCATAGCTTAAAAAGCTCATTTTTAATAACCTAAAATCTTATTTTATATTACAACTCTATTCATATTATATTAAATTAGATGGGGTTCAGTATTATACATTAGATGTAGAATGACTTAGTAGGAAGGTAAAATGTTGCAGAGGCTCACAAGTGGTCAAATTCCAGGCAATAAGTATCTACCAGGCGCTTGGGCACAAACGGCACTTCAATATCGTCACTCCCCACTGCCCCAGCACTTAGGGATCATTGTAGAAAATATTGTTGGAGCCAGAGGTCTGTTGGACATAAAAGGATGCTTCACTCATGAACTCACAGCATCTGTGGTTGCCTTCATAAGACCTGTGCAACATTCTAGCATGAAAGAGTGGGGCTTTGTAAGGCCGGACTCCTACCTCTGGCACCACTGACTGTTGAGGGGTCCTTGGGAAAGTAGAGTCAGTTTTCTTTAAGAGTATGGTTGTGAGTATTTATGTTAACCATGGTCTAGGGGCTGACGCAACACTCCTGAGTAAGTAAGCAGCGCAGAATGAATTTGCTGGACTATTTATATTAGAATTGGATGCAGGGGCGTAGCTCTAGGAGGACTGAGGGGAGCAGTAGAGGGTGAATATAATAAAAATACATTATATGCATTAAGAAGAATAAAATATGTGTAAAAATAAAAACTTTCAGATTGTATCAGTTATTAATAAGTTTAAACTCTATGTACTTTGATGTGATATGAAATATATTTGGATCCACTTGTAAACCTAAAATCATGAAAGAAAAAGCATGTGAAACATAGATATACATTAATTTGAACCACGAGTAATTTGCAGAGTGATTAAAGATTGATAACAATATCAGAGTATCATTAGTTCTGTGTGCAAAGTGAAATAAAACATTTTATGAGTAAACTCACAAGATATGAGGGGCAAATTGTAGTTAACGAAATATGGATGTGAGAGAGAGAGAGAGGGAGGGAGGGAGGGAGGGAGGGAGGGGAGAGAGACAGACAGACAGAGAGAGAGAAAGAGAGAGAGAGAGAGAGAGAGAGAGAGAGAGAGAGAGAGAGAGAGAGAGAGAGAGACGGGCAGTAAGTTAGACTAAGGGTTTGGACAAGTCGTGTCAAATTTGAGGAAGTAGTAAAGGGTTTAAACAAAAATGAATCTGCCTGGAAGTGGGAGCTGTGCTGTGCTTGGCATTGTTTCATGCCAGTACATCCGTTACCAAGAGAAAATTACACATGTTAAAATTAGAACTTTTCCTTCCACTTCAAGACTAGCGGAACTAGTCTTCTGCCTATTCAAGGAACAAACACAGGGACCAAAGCCAAGGAAGATGAGGGACTAAAAGGACAGTCAATATTCTGACCATCACCCTACAATGCCAGTGAGACACAGGGTAAAGTAGGACCCCATGAAGGAGCCTTGCAATTCCAATTAGATCACTGACTCTTTGATTAGATGACTCATGAGGGATTGAAATACCAGAAGACAACTCGTGCACATTTGTGAAGGCCCCTGGAGAAGAGCGCATGTCTCCATTGATCCCAAAGGGAATTGTGTGGTCAGGAAGACCCTGACCCATTGCAAGAGGTGACACTGCTGGTCTAGGGACACAAGACTAAAGACCAAGACAGGGCAAGAGCAAGAGGCTCATCATATTGCTCTAAAAGTAACCCCGGAGAAGACTCAGATGAGCCAAAATGAGTCCTAATTTGTGTGTCCGGGTATTTTGTCTCAGCAACAAAAAACAAAACACACTAGCTACCGACTGGTCCTTCAGTTGTTGTCTGTCTCAGGGTTTCTAAGTGGTTTATCCAAACTCTGGGCTTTGTGATGGGAACTGCGGCATGAGGCCTGTGGTTTTTAATCACTCAAAAGTCACATAGGAACACAAACATTTTATTTGGCATCTTTACTTGGTTGTTTTTTTTTGTTTGTTTGTTTTTGCCAGCTTGGGCTTTTTGTTACTGTTTTTTGTTTTGTTTTGTTTTTGTTTTTCTAAGATATGGCCCAGGATTTGTAACAATTCTTTCTACTCTAGGAGTAAATGAAACTGTGGTGGACACTCAAGGCTTTCAGTAGTTTTTATATAAACACGAGTAGAATCATAGAAGGAAAAGGGAGACTTTAGGCTTTTAGAAAAATTAACCTGTCTTGATGATTAAACTCCAGCCATCTCAGACTTGAATACTTACCGAATAGTTAAAGGGGGCTACCAAGCATTACCTACCTTTGTCCCTTAGAGATTCCTAATGGCTCCCCTACTCCTTCTGCTCATTGGGCCTGTCTGGTCTCATTCCTAAGTGAAAGGCCAGAGGCTGTACTGGTACAAATGATTATCACTCCAGGGCTATGAACAGCTAGACCTGCAACCAGGCCATAGCCAAACCTGTGTAAGATTAGCAAGAGACAAGGTTTTCCTCACTAATGGTTTTGTTAATGGCTCTCAAATGCAAGATTTAAATGCACAAGATTGCCATTTATCAGGAACAAGGGGACGGATAAGGGGGAGAATTTACCTCTTCCCTAAGTTCCTGCTGACTGACTACAAAACCTTGCTAAGTTCTACCCCACCATAAATTCAAAGAACAAGATACCTACTGGCTAATAGTTCATTTTCAGGTGGGCTTGGCAAAGGTAGTTGGATCCAAGATGGCTGCCTGAGTGTATTCCCAACAGCCTCTACACTAACTTCAGCATATCACCTCCTGGGTGCTGAATCAACCTCTAGAGCATTGGCCACTGCCACAATGATGACTGAGAGTTGTCCCCATATTCCTGGGAAATATCTACTCATTTGTGGAAAGTTATGAATAGGCTCCTCCTTATTCTTATGTTTGCAACTTTTCGATCCCAAATTTGTCAAGATATTGATTTCCTTGTCTCTATTTTTCTGTTTTTAGTCAGGAATATAAATCTCCCTTATTGATTTTTTCAGCACTGGGCATTGCTACTGAGTCTAAGAGGGAAAACAGACACGGCTTGGTATCACAGACTGGCAATGCCTTTTTGTTTTTGTTCCCCAACTATAAAGTCAGGACTGAATGTTTTGTAGGCATTTACCTCTAACCGTGCTCAACATGCAGTAAGAATTTGATGCACGTGAAACACAGATACACATTCATTTTTCAGGGAACTATAAAACAATTTAAAACTTTGTTCAATTCTACCATGCACAGTATATTTTACTGCGTGTTTCATGACAGTTTTCTTCAAGTATTTCATGCTTTTTGACCCATATTCTTTCCCCATTATCTCCTCTGGTCTCCCTTCCTCCCCCTCTCTGTCTCATTAGTTCACATCTTCCTACCAAATGATTCCTCCTCTATTTTCACATATATGCACCACATATATGTGCATGCACGTTCACATATGTATGTGGTTATATGAAACTTTTTAAGATGCAGTCATGGCATGAGATATTTGGCAATCTATATAAATCTAAATAAGCTATATTCTCCATATTATTAGTATTTAGAAACACCCTCTTTTTAGTGATACTAAATTTCATCATGCAATAGATATTTTTTTGCTTACCTATGCTCATCTTTTTCTTTAATATTAAATACTTTTTTGGCAAATCAATTAAAAGGTTAATTCTTAAAACACTTCTTTTGGTCATTTCCTTTTGTTAGAGTCCTACTTACAGAGAGTGAGTGTGATGTTAGGACCTCTTTTAAGCTTTATAGATGTCTATATGGATCTATCTATCTATCGATCTATCTATCTATCTATCTATCTATCTATCTATCTATCTATCTATCTATTACTATATATCTGTCTTTGAATGCTTTTAGACATAGCACCAAAATGTTTTTCTGAGCAGCCCGTCATGACAGGGCTATCTCCTCGGTGCTTCCTCATCTCCAAGTATTCCTTTTCTTTACTCACTGGATTGTGTTAGTTCTCAGTTCCAGACCAGAGACAGAACTTTGTATAACAAGAGAAGAACTTTGTATAATGCACTGTATATCAGCATTGTCCATCATGGTAGTGACTGGTCACAGTCCCTATTAAGGTTAGGGAATACAGGGAGAGAACGCATGGGAGAGAACTGGAAATTTTATTTAGGTTTAAATAGCATCCCGTGGTTAATTACTGCTCTACTGGATGATTCAGTGCCAAACTCCATAAGCCCAGAAAAGTGGCTAGTTAGTGTCCCTAGAGTTTCTATAGGGCTCCCTAAGGCTCTCTGCCGCAGGCAGGGAGACGAAACAAGAAAACTTAGAAGGGTAATATTGGGAAACAGCCCTCTTTTCATTTTCTGTGTCATTTAGCTATGTTCCTAAAAGGCCACCAGAGAGTGGAGAAAATGTCTTCCAGGAGAGGAGATTTCTGTTGTGTAGTAATTTTCCTTTCTCCATTGTCCACACTTGATATCTTGGTATTTTTAGACCAGGATGACACAGGAGTCCTGGAGAATCACCTCTGCAGCTTTCCTTTTTAGTTTGAATATTGGTCAGCAATTGGGATCAAGGTCAGTTTTCTATACCTTTTTGTCCTTCAACCTCAGTAGACAGTCAAAGCTTAAGGTACAGGGTCTTTTTACACACACACACACACACACACAGAGAGAGAGAGAGAGAGAGAGAGAGAGAGAGAGAGAGAGAGAGAGAGAGAGAGAAGCCAAGCCTGTTGTAATCCATCCCCTTTTGTGCTGAATGTACAACAGGCAACCCTGTGGACTCCACGGCAGGTCTAAGCTCAGCTCCTCTGTGATAGACAGCCAGCTCCTCTGCAAAGTGTGACTCCATCTGCTCAGCCCTGGCCACTGGGACCCGAATCAAACAAGGCCAAACCGCCCAAGGAAACAGCTGCCAAATGGCCCTTGGCAGCTGCAGAAGTGCCCAGTGGCCTACTCCTGACCACATCAGAAGAGAAATTAATGTCACACTGTATCATCCAGTTACTTAATTCTTGGCAAGCCCAGGCTACAGATAATCTCATTTGTAAATAGATTGAATCAATTCCAACCCCCAGAAAGAAAGAGGGAGTAAGAAATGGGAAGGAGTCTAATCTACTTTTAGGCTTGTGTAACCTGTTCATGTTGTGAGAGTCAACCCGCTTGGCCCCTGTGGTCTGCTTATAATTGCTTTTAATTTAAGAAAATCATTACTTGTATTCTGTAGATCGAAAAGATCAGGAATTTACATGTGTAAACAATCCCACACCATTTCCCTCTGAAACACGTGTTCTTTCTGAAGTAGCCGGACAGGAGGAGCCGGCCCTCTTACGATTCAATTTTGTGGCTGTCCAGTGTCCATTTACATGGATTATTCCGTCTAATCCTTTTAACATGCTCCTGGAAGCAGAGACATTTTAAATCCCATTTGTTGATGAGAAAGTTTAAAGGTGGTGAGGGTGGTGGTGGCTTCCTGAATGCTACCCCCTAGTTAGGTGATAAGGCCTAGGTATCATGCGAACAATGGGCTCAGGAGTCTACATTCCCACGTTGTGATGATTCAGACATACATTGGTAAACACAGGAACCTGACTTTCCATTGCTCGAACTGTGCTGTGTACTGGGTTCATTGATACATATAGGTTACTTATGATGGTTGTGAAGTTGTATTGTTGATGCTTGTTCATGGAGCCTTTGATCCCCAAATGAATTAACTTTACATCCCACATTAATGTTAAAAAAATGTACACAAATGGAAATAGAAACTGTCAGTACCAGATACTGTCCCCAGTATTCCCACTTACTGTCAGATCCTCGGGCATCTTTTGGTCCTGTGGGGAAAACCTTAGCTACCAATAGCAAGAGCTACCAAGAACAAGAAGAGAGAAGTTTTTGAGAAGGAATTGAACTTCGGTTGTTATGTTGGCAAAGCAAGTGCTTTATCCTCTTGACCATCTTCATCCCTCCAGCCCTTCAGAATGGGTTCTTATGCACATTTCCAGTATATCACTGTGCTAGCTGGGTCCCGTTGTGAAAGACTTAAGTCTTATCTCGAGTGCAAGCCTGATCATGTTTCTCCTGTGTATGACTATGGGTGCAGCTCGTGTGTATAACTCACTAGGAACTTACAGGCCACAGATAGCCCAAGCCTGGTCCTGGAAGGCAAGGAACAGACTCCACGGGTGCCGCCTCGACACTAGTTCATGGCCATGACAAATTTTAAGCTTTACCTCTCCATTTCTGCACTTACTGTAGAAAGGAGCAGATACTGAATGGACCTGTGCCAGCCATGGACTCTGAGAATTATTCCCAGAAATGAAAGATTTCAGGGTCAAATGTCAGTAAACATTGATTTTAGTTCCATTCTGTAGCTTGCTGTGGGGTTCTAAGAAAGTCACTTAAAGTCTCTGGGCTTAGTTTCTTTGTCTCCAAGGTAGAGTGATTGTAGCAGACAAATTGCTATCCCAGCTCCCAGGTACAGCTATTCCATGTTGATGGGACACGTGTTTTGTGCTTCAGCTGGCAGCCTTAGGAGCAACACGCATTTAGAACACTCTTACCCGGGCCTGTTTCAAGTCTGAGCCTGACAGACGTTCAGTGTTTTGCCTTGTAAAGGGTTCTTGTGATTTACAGCCTGTGACATTCCTTTGTTAGAAAAAAAAATGATTTTGAAGGACAGCAGAAAGGCTGAATATGCTAGACCTGAATGTCACAATGTGTCCGGTGTGCCACAGTGAGCGTCGTGGGGTAAATCTCCAAGTTTAATGATCACGGTGGTTAAAATAACAGATGTAATGAGGTCTGTAAGGCATGGTTTCTTGGCTGCTCATCACATGGGGGTTCTTTTAACATCAGTGAGAGAGCTGGTGCTGAGGTCCTAGGGTCCCGGGTTTCTGTATCAGTCATGTTTAAGAAAAGGATTCAGGGGGCTCCTCTCCTCAAGCTTTACAATGTCTTTGTGTTTCCTCAGCTTTTCCCTCTGAAGTGAGGCCACTGATCACGCAGCCTCTGAATCTCGATTTCATTAGAAATGCCGAGTCTCAGTCCCACCCCTGAGAGCCAAATCAGATTCCGTATTTTAACAAGATCGCAAGAAAGCCATACACAATGAAGTACAGGGAGGGCGGCAGGAAGCCATTGAGCGTGCCGTTGAGAAGGGCAAGGTAAGAGTTGATTGTTTAGTGGCCACTCTCTCAGGATGCCAGGCACTACTCTGGCTCCCTCTCAGAGATGTAGGATGACATGGTCAATTATTCTTATTGGACATGGAAATTGTGTGCCCAATGCCCTGGGCACACAGAAGAGGTGTGAGGATCTGGTTAGCTTTGACTCCCCAAGGTGGTCAAGGCAGGCCATGGCAGCTGTTGCAGCTGAGTTGTCTTCTGCCCCCCAACTGTTTGGCTGCCCTTCTGAAATCACCTTAGTATCCTGAATTCACAACTAAAACATCCCACAGCTGGATTTCACTTAAGCAAACACTTGCTCAGTCCAGGACTCAGTGCATCTCTAATTTCCATACAGTTAGAATGGCCATTCGAAGCCCAGGAGCTTCACTTAGAATTTATACTTTCACTAGCAATTTTATTGAAATAATTATCTACCATAGAGAATGAACATTATGACTGAGTTGTAACTAGAGAAACAATGAATTATATATCTTTATGACTTGGGCTCTTTCACCTGTATCCCAACCTTCCTCTTCTCTTGCTATTAACTTCACCTGTCTCCTTTGTAAATGTTACACTATATCCGAACAGCTGTTCAAATGTATACAAATATGTACCTGATAGGCTAGCGTGTGCATGTGAGGGGGAAAATGTATTTTTCTTTTCTAAATTTACACACATTGCTTAAAATTATACTAAGTCCATTCACTTCCTGCAAATTTTGTGATTTCAGTTTTCTTTAAAGATGAACAATATTTATTTTTGTAAATGTATCACATCTCATCTATCCATCCATCCATCTGTCCATTCATCTATTCATCTATGTATCCATTCACCCATCCATCCATCTATCCATCCATCCATCCATCCATCCATCCATCCATCATCCATCCATCCATCTATCCATCCATCATCCATCCATCTATCCATCCATCCATTCATCCATCCATCCATCCATCCATCCATCTATCCATCCATCCATCCATCTATCCATCCATCCATCCATCCATCCATCCATCCATCCATCCATCCATCCATTCATCCATCCATCCATATGTCTATTGGACATCTAGGTTGTTCTCGTTTCCTTGCTGTGGTGGATAGGACAGCAGTAAACACAGATGACATCTTCTTCAGTGTTAGGCTACAGAGTCCATCAGTAGTTGGGTAGTTTGCCCATCAGTGGAAGAACAGGGTCAAAGAACAATTTTCATTTTCTATTTTTGAGGAGCCTCCAAACTGATTTTCATAATGGCTGTATTGATTTGCACCCTATCAGCAGTGAATAAGGGTTCCTCTTTGCATCCTTTCTTATATTTGTAGTCAACTTTCTTTTTGCAATTGAAAAAATTAAAATATAATTATATAATTTCCCCCCTTTCATCTATCTCCTCCTATGTACCCAACCCCTTTGTTATTACCTCTCAAATTCATGGCTTCTTTTTCTAAGTGTGTGTGTGTGTGTGTGTGTGTGTGAATAAATATGCAAATATACCCTACTGAGTTCATTTAGTTTTGCTAGTATGTAAATATGTGATTTTAGGGCTGACCTCTTGGTATTGGATAACCAGTTGGGGCTCATCTCTGGAGAATACTAATACTCTGCTGCTCAGCAATAAGTTAAAGCAGGTTTCTTGTTGGTCTCTGCTTTGTTAGTTCAAGGGTAGGCAAACTATGTCCCACAAACTAACTCCAGCTTCTTACCTGTCTTTCTGCTTTTCCTTCCCTTCCCTTCCTTTCCCTTCCCTTCCCTTCCCATCCCTCCCCTTCTCTTCCCTTCCACTATGTCCCTTATTTCTTTTCCTAGTGCCAAATTTAGAACCCAGGACCTTGTATATGATTGCAAATTGTCTACTGCTAATACACCCCAAACCTTTGTGGTTGTTGAGGCAATGTCTTATAAAGCTCAGAGCAGCTTTCAACTTATTATCACCCAGGCTGGCCTTGAACTCCCAGTTGTTCTGAGTCTGCCTCCTGAGGCTGAGATTACAGTACCACTGTGATACCTAGCCTTTTGTGTAGCTGTGTGACTAGTTTTATCAAAATTCTGTCATGCTAGTTTTCTTTGCTTATTGTATGGCTGTTTGGTCATACAACAGCCGGCTCATATCAGGCTTGTGCTAGAGATGCCCTGGCTTTGCTTTGGGAGGAGACACTGTTTATTACTGGGTCCTTTGGGTAAGCCATTTGCAGCCTCATTTTCTTTATTAGATTTATTTGCATTTATTCCCATGCATCTGTTGGAGGGTGTGCTCATGTTCTCTCTCTCTCTCTCTCTCTCTCTCTCTCTCTCTCTCTCTTTCTCTCTCTCTCTCTGTGTGTGTGTGTGTGTCTGTCTGTCTGTCTGTCTGTCTGGGGAGGGTGGCAATCGAGGAAATTTCAGGTGGTCATGAGCTTCTTGATGTAACATGGGTACTGTGAGCTGAACTCCCACCCCTGGGAAGAACAGCAGGTACCCTTAAACCTTAACCACTAAGGCATCTCTCCATTCCTATGTAGGTCCTTTTCTATACCAGTGGTTCTCGATGTGTGAACTACAGCTTAGCAACAGCAGAAGCTGGAGGGATTTGTAGACACTGGCATTCTTACACCCACTTTGGATGAACTGGGTGGGCACTGAGGGCAAGGTCCACAGTGTATGCTGAACAAGCTTTCTAGACAATCCAGACAACACAGAAAGTTTGAGAAACATCACCAACCCTACTGCTTTGCTGTATGGGTTTTTACACAGACTCACCTTCTCTGGTTATCCTTAAGTAGTGTGTGCCTTATTTCTTCTTTCCTTTAAGCCTTAGCTCCAATGATGTTTCTCCGTAAAGATCCACCTTGAACAAGCATGCTAAGGGCACCACACCAGTCTTTCAGTCTGTGCCCTCATCCTGTCATTTCTTATGACATCTTTATTTTCCTCCACTTTATGCCTTTTTTAAAGTGACTAAATGCATATATTTACAGAATATATTTTGATATGTGTATCGTGGAAGGGTGAAATTAGGTTAAGTACCATATCTATTGTGTCATCTTGTTTATGACTCCTACCGAGGTCATTCTCTTCTGAAACTGTGGAGTGGTGGCATGAAACCTACAGACATTTCTACTGTTTCCCACCAGCATGGCCTCGGTAGCCTCTCTTCCTTGGACACAGAAGTCAGGAATATGGGGATACAGCAAGTCATCAAAGGGCAGGAGTCCTTCCCTCTCAGTGTTTTACTTCTCTTCTGGTGTTTAATGTTGTAGACACCGAAGTTGCCATCAGTTGGGAGACTTGAACTGTCTGCCGGAAGGCGAAGAAGAGGAAGGATGCTGATGTCAAGGTTATTTCTAAGTGCAAGAGTGGTCCAATGTCTGCATAGCCGTCCGAAGGTTGCCTTATGTACCTATGGTGTGTGTGATCAAATAACACATGATCAAGAAGTGCTAGCCAAGACAAATACATAATTTCTTGCATCCTCATTTTTAAGGCCTCTTTGAAATAAGGCAGACATGAGATTGATGGTTATATTAAGCTAGGCCCTTCTTGTTCTAAGAATTAGACAATAATATGGGATGCTGTTTTCCCAGGCAGTCCAGCTCGGGACTTTGTAATTACTTTCTTCTTGATAACATCCTGGGCCAGGTTGTTTTTATTGCTTGCAAAGGAGTGTCCTGACGTTATCTAAGAAGTCAGTCAGAGGCACGTTTATAAAGGTATTGACCCTGAGGTAATAATAAAGTGTGTGGTTGAGGGAGTGTGGAGGCATATTGAGTTTGTCACTGGGGAACAGGAGGGTGGGGGAGACCTGAGAGCTGAAACCTAGCCAGTGATTGAAGTGCATGAGATGCTTTTATTTTTCTTCTGACTTCCGGAGGCCAGAAACAGTGAACAGAGCACAGATAGCCCTCTGACCATTCTTCCCGTGGCTTTCCTGCAGGCAGTTCAGTAGTTCGCAAAGCATAAGAAGAAAAGAAAGGGGTTGAGAATAACCCTGGACTCTACTGCTGAGATCTTAGGTTCCTACAGAAGAAGTTGGAGCCCCATTCTTATGCACGGACATTCAGTTCTGAAGTGTGAACTATACTGGCTTACCTTGAGAGAGGCCTGGGGGAGTGTCCTTTCCCTAATAAACATCACAAAAAGGAAGCTAGCTCCTGTAGTTAATGGAAGATGAGAGTCATTGGAGGATCTGTGAGAGGAAAGTGGCTGACAGCAGGCTAAAACTCTCACAAAATTCCGCTTCCAGATCACAGTCCGAGATGGCCAATGGATATCGTTAGACAGCCTTGATTTACTGGCTATGGCTGGCTGAACTGCTAGGTGAGGAACCCAAAGGTCACTTCTAGCCTCAGCAACAACAAAGCATCACAACTGATTAGCCATGTCTCCTGGGGAGATGAAAAAGGAGTTGTTGTGTGCATATTAGGAGACAGACATCCACCTGCTACAGTGACATTAGGAAAAGTACCAAACTGTACAATTCTATGGCACAGCGAGACAGTCACCTCTTTCTTTTCTTCTGTTGTATGTCTGTGAGCTCTATGTGAGCACATTCATGTAGACCCCCTGGAGCTCTAGTTACAGGTGTTTGGGAGCTTCCTGGTGTGGGGACCAGGCTTGAGTCGCCCCAGCAGATCAACAACTGCTCTAAACCGCTGGGCTATCTTTGTAACCTTTTTTAATATAATGGTGGTAGAGAGGATTGACCAAGAAAAGGTGTACCTACTATGTTCTGTAGGAACATATATGTTCATGTGTTCTAAGCCTGAAGGACTGGCAAACCTTTCCATCAAATGACCAGAGAGTAAATGCTTTAGTCCTCACAGTCCTCACAGGCTATGATGAGGCTATCACAACCATCGACCCTTGCTACTACAGAGCACAAGCAGCCATAGATCATATGTGTCTCAATGGGCATGGCTGCTTTCCAGTAAAACTTTATGAAGAATAGGCAACCAGATTCATGGAGCAGATTTGGCTCATGAATCACAGTCGGCCCTTCCCTGGTATAAAGTGGCTGCTGATGGTATCTGTCGGGGAAAGAAGGCTGGCATGAGGGTGCTTTGACGAATGCTCTCGGATGTAGGCTGGGAATGAGAATGTAGAGCAGCTTCCCTGGCTACAGCCAGGTGTCTGATCTGTGAGCAGAAACTTGTACAGAACAGGATGACCCTACAGCTTTGGTCTCAGGAAAACAAAGGTTTACATCTCTTTCAGCCTGCAATTAGGTGGCTCTCTCTGGACTACAATCAGTTTGGACATACTGTGTGGCTGATTTAGAAGCATCCAGAGACCATATTCTTATTATAATAAGTAAGGACAATGAAATAATAATAAAACAGCACAGAATCATTGTGAGGCTTCTACTTAAAGCCTCAACAAGCATTACAGTTGTGCCACCCAAGAGGGCTCCTAAGTCTGGCCTTACAGGACTAGCTTCGTCGTGGTCTGGGACTTCTTTATGGAGACCTGATGATCTCTATGCTTCTCTCCCATCTCTTCCTTAGTCTGCACCTGGTCTGTGGTAACTGTTAGTCTCATTTTCCCACCTAAGAGCACCCCTGCACTACCATTATCTTACACTCATGTATAGTGTCTACCTATATCTGAAATATTATTTTTGTGTGAGTCTGTATGCATCTCTCTCTCTCTCTTTCTCTCTCTCTCTCTCTGTGTTTGTGTGTGTGTTTGTGTATGTGTTTGTGTCTATGTGTATATGTGCATAAGTATGTGTATGTGTGTGTGTGTGTCTGTGTGTGTGTGAGTGTGAGTGCAAGCATGTGAGGTCACAGGCTACCTTATGGGAGTTAGTTTTCTTTTTATCAGAGAGAACTCAGTCTTGGTGGCAAGCACCTGTACCTACTGAGCACCTTGCTGGCACCCTGTCTTACATTTTGAGACAGAGTCTTTCACTGGCGCTGAATATTACTGATGGAGCTAAGCTGACTGGCTAAGAAGTTCCTGGGATCCACTTGTCTCTGCCTCTCCAATGCAGGATTTACAGGCACATGCTATAGAGCCCCATTTCTTATTCATTAGAAATTTCATGCATGCATGGCGAAGCACTGTATTAACTCCGCCATCTTCCCAGACATAACTAAAATACTCTTACTTCTATTCTCCTCTGAAGTGCACATTCTGAATACAATGGCCAGTGTATCTTCTGTATACAGTCCATGACAGGCGCACATATGGTAACGGGTCAGTGACTATCTAATCACTAGAGATCATAAGAGAAGCTGTTATAGGAAGCAAAATTTAAATTTCTAGAATTTGTTCTTTAATACAACTAAAGGCAGGAGAAAATAAGAACCATATTTTGATGACATCTTGCCTGTGAGACGGTGAAGCTGTGTTCTGCTGTTGTGAGCAAGTTTGTGTTTCTGATGCAGTGTTGTCTGCTCTGATTTTGGAAGGCTTATTCCGTAAAGCTGCCTTTTTTGCTTTTTTCTTTAACCACCACCACCTCCTATTCCTTCCCCTTCCTCCCTCCTTCCCTCCCTCTCTTTCTCTCTCTCTCCCTTGCTCCCTCCCTTCCTCCTTCCCTCCTTCCCTCCCTCCCTCCCTCCCTCACTTCTCCTCTTCCCTTCCTTTTACTCTCCCCTCCTCCTGGTCCTCTCACTATTCTCTGACCCTATCCTCCCTCCTTCTCTCCCTCCCTCCCTCCCTCCCTCCCTCTCTCTCTCTCTCTCCCTTGCTCCCTCCCTTCCTCCTTCCCTCCTTCCCTTCCTCCCTCCCTCCCTCACTTCTCCTCTTCCCTTCCTTTTACTCTCCCCTCCTCCTGGTCCTCTCTGACTATTCTCTGACCCTATCCTCCCTCCTTCTCTTTCTCCTTTATTTTTGTCTCCCCCTCCTCCCCCACCTCCTTTTATTCCCCCTACATTCCTCTCTCTTTCTCCTCTTCCTCTACCTCTTCCTGAGTTCCTCTTTTAAGTACCCTCTATAAAAGGCCACCAGTGAGAAGCTGGAGGGCCGCATTTAGGGTTCATAAAATTATGTCTGTCAAGGATCCAAATTAGGGGCTCATGTGAGAGGGACTGACCAAAAGGGAAGGAGCTTGCGTATAATTCAAAAACACCTTTCCTTACAGTTGACCCCCATCACTCATGAGCCACTGTTCATGTCAGGGTCTAAAACGCAGCAGGCAGAATACTGGGACTGGTCACATAATTCCGGGCCATTGTGCCATAGAAGGCTACCAGATGGGCTTGGGTCTTTGTTACAGGAGTGACCTCTGTCTGGAAATGTTTTGTTCTTGTGATGGTGTCTTAAGCTCGCCTCATGGCCCAGGACAATGATAACTGTGAAAGGGTGAACTTTCTTAGGCAAAATAGATATGCTCAAGGCTGCGGGGTTCTGGCCACATGAACTCAGCTCTGCTGTCAAAGCTTAGATACAGACGATGTGAGATGGTGCGGTGTGATCTGATAAAGCTTTATTAGAAACAGGAAGTAAGCCAGATGGGAGTCCTGGACTGTTGCTGGCATACCTCATGCTATAGCACAGTTAACAAATAGGAATTTGAAATCACACATATCTGCTTAGGGGCCAGTCTGTGACTTCTTGGCCATTTAAACTTGAAGAGGCCATTGGTCCCCCTGAGATCCCTTCCCTCTTTAACTGGACATTAGTGGGTTTCTGAAGAGGAACATCCTGAGCTCAAGCCCTGTTGTCTCAGAGATGGTCCATTTTACCTTGAACCCTGTACCTAGAAACGGAATCACTATGTTGGGACACTAACAGCAATACCATTTTAAGGTCAAACATCAGACTTTAACTTTGCAAAATGTGATTCTCTGGCCAACCTCGGTTCTGATTGTGGCAGGAAACCGGTGTACCAAAATTTCCACTGCTTTTGATATCATGGAATCAACAGTCCACAAGAAGAAGCTTTAGTGAATGTTTGGCTTCCCATCCCACCCTCAGATGCCCCAAGCAAATGAGACCGATTTTTAAGCTAGGCTTCCCATATGAAATGCTGCAGCCTGCAGTTCGCGGTGCTGCACCGAACCCGTTCTCATCCTCCTCCCCGGTTGTCTCCTCTGCTGTCCATCACTGCGGTGGCCGCTCAGCAGAATCCAGGGGGCTGCTTAATGAGGGGTGAAGACAATATGGACTCCGAGATGCGCCGGTTGTCTTTTCACAGTTGGTAAGCAGCCTTGCAGGTGCATTCTCTTAATGAGGGTTAATTTGTCTCATATTTTAATCTGACAGAAGCTGGTCGTGTTGTTCTGTAGTCCTTGGAGATTACTGCCTTGTTCTTGGTGGCTCAAAGAGACAAAAATGGAGCACGATTTTGGGGTTATGGAAACATAAGGCAGCAGGCTGGAGATGGTAGGAAACCTTGCTCTTTGAGTGTCCAGAATCACATTTACTGGAAGAAAAGGCATTTTTAGCAGTAAAAATAAAAATAATGGGTTCTTGAATTACGTTTCTGGAAAATTCCGGTTTCCAGCTGTAAACTATACAATGACTTGACTCGAGGTGTTAGTTTGCCCGGTGTGTGCAATTTTGCCCGTTTCAGATACTGCTGTCCATAGGAAATGGGTTCAGTGGCTCACTCTAGCTCTAAATAAAGTACACAGTGCTTCTGATGATACTGTTAATATTTGTTTTTTTTAAATCATAAAGTAATACTACTGTGCTTGTACAAAAATTAAAGCAAAGAAATTCAGTTGATAGGGCCTTTTTATTTTTTATCTCTAACCTCAAATCTCAACCACACATTTTTCAGATATAAACACTGTTGAGTGTTGAATTATTTGTTTTGGGTTTTGAGGGAGGCAAATGAAGGGGTCTATGCATGTATTCCGGTTTCCGGAGAGGTTTTTTTTTTTTTTTTTTTTTCTTGAACAGGAGAGAAACCCAGCACAAACTAGCTTAAGCCAAAGGGAAACCAGGAGCTTAGGGTAGAGGGAAGGGCAGGTGCCCATCTGGATTTTGTCACGATTGGACCTTTCTCCATTATGAAAAATCAGCTCTTCATTCCAGTCTGGTGCAGAGGAATAGAACCCTGTTCCTCCTCTGTGGGAAGCAGCTACAGCACATAGCATTCCTGCTCACTGCCCTCCATAGATGAAACCTCCTTATCTGGGTTCCTATAGGTCAGTCTTTGGAAGAGCAGCATTGTGCTGTGCTTGAACCAACCTCTGTTGCTTGTGAAGACTCTAACTGGCAGGACTCATGTTAGTCTTTATCTCTGTGAGCAGAGTTGGGGGGCAGTTACCATTGGCTGTTGCAAATGTCAGGACCATATGAATTGTTGGTCCCAGAAAAGAGGGAGAAAGAATGCCAGTCAGCAGATATATGTGCGTGAACACACACACACACACACACACACACACACATACACACACACACACACACTTTATTTTAAAAAACCAAAAGGAATATATAATCTCTATTTCCTAGCTTCATTTTTTTTTTTTTTTTACATTTTACATAACCTTTTGTACAGGTGAATTCTTACATCTTTGTTATTAAGTGTTAGGTGGTATTTCTTTTGGTATATGTGGGGAACATATAAAATATACAGCTAGACAGTGACCAGAGCCCGGGAACATGGACTAGGGATGCTCTGAATAGCATGTTCCCCTTAGAAGTGGTTGACATGAACATTTATAGCCTCAGAAGAAAAGGCTGTCACACATTAATAATTTGCCAACTAAGTAGCTTAGAGATGATGTCTTGGGTTTGGGCTTGGTGGAAGCTAGTGATCTGCTGAGTTAAGCATTTGAAAAGTCTCATCTGGTAGCCCAAAGGATGCTCTCGGGGTGGCTGTAAATGCCACTAAGGGGACTAACAAAATCCTGAGATACTGTGGCGTTTCAGTCTGCAGCGTTCCTAGATTCCACCGTCATGGAAATTCTACTGTGTCAGGCTACAGACTTTTCAACACAGGCGTAGCTTTTCCAGGGAACTTTGCTTGACAGTGATATTTAGCTCATATCAAAAAAAGGGTTCAATAAAAAAATAAAAAAGATCACATGGCGCCTATTTTCAAGACCTTAAAAATTCAGGCCTAGACACTTCCTTGTTTATCTTTGGGTGCTTTTTCCTGGCCTCCTAATTTCATTAAGGAGATTTTTAAGAGAAGGTTCTTAGCATGTGAAACTTGGAGAAATAGAGGACCAAGATTTGCACACATCAGCAGAACCACGGCCTTTACTGCTTAGAACTCCTCCCCATACTCATGCTCTCTTCGCTTGAAACAAGAGTCTTAGCCCCTAAGCGAGAATATGCTTTACAGGAAACCATTTTTACTCTCGATAAATAAACACTCAGAATCTCGCCATGTGAAGGATTTTGTGGGACATGGGAGGGGATTGTGAACTCCCCATGACAGAATATCGTTTCTTCTGCCTAGGGGCTTCTTGGGGACAGAGAGAGTCAGAAAAAAATTATCTCAGGCGTTCTACAGAATCCAGCTGTTTGGTTTTTTTCTCCTAATGGCTGAATATGTTTTTGAGAAATGCATCATTAGGCAGGTCTGGCTCTGTGTGAAAACTACAAAGTGTACTTACATTAGCTAGGGTGGCTACAGCCGTACTAAGGAATACAACCTACGGCACTATGGTCACCACAGGTCAGCCGCCGACACACAAAAGAATTACTGAGTAAACCCTCAACTGCTGAAGACCTTCCATATTTTCGGGAAGGAGGATTGAATTCTGCTGCAGAAATTCTTTTTAGATTTATTTATTTTATGTGCATGAGTGTTTTGCCTATACATATGTATGTGTACCACACTTGTAGTATCTGTAGATGTCAGAAGAAGGCCCTAAGTTCCCCAAACGGGAGTTTCAGATGGTGGTGAGCCACTGTGTGTGTCCTGGAACCTGAACCCCATCCTCTGCAAGAGCAGTAAGTGCTTTTAATAGCAGAGCCATCTCTCCATCCCCCTGCCACAAGACTTTTTATATGCAGATTAAACACACACACACACACACACACACACACACACACAAACTAAAAAACCAAGTTGCCTGGAAAACAAAATTTTCTGCCTAGACAGACAGAAAACCCTCAAGCCCCCAGATCTTAAGTGTGAATACTGAGGTCACCTCCAGGGCGACTCATCTTAATGGTACTCCTTTGCTAACCTGCACTCTCTAAAGGTTTTTCCTGCCAGAAGCTTGGTCCTTTCTTAGGTCAATCCAACCTTACTCCCTTTTTATCTCGGCTCTGCTACTTGGGGCCTCCTGCTTTGTTCCCTGCTGGGGTTTATTAACTCTGGGGCAGTGGTATGGTCTAAAGTTCCCAACTTCTGTTTACGTCTGACTAGAAGCTTGTTTATCAGACTCCTCGAACCTTAATTATGAAACATGGAGACGGACTTTGAAATGAAAGCCAAATCTCGTTAAAGACTTAATCACAGGTCTTGAAGTCCTGTAATAACTTGTGATCTCCTTGTTTGTCTGTTTCCCTGTTCCCCTCTCTGCCTTTATGAAAGCCATGTTTGATATCTACATTTCTGTAAGATCACTGAACCACAAGGGTTTAGATCTAGCATCAACCAGTTCAGATTGTAACTCTGTGTATGTGTGTGTGTGTATTTGTGTGTTTTCAAACATTTGTGTAAGAAGAATGGGTTCTTATTACACTGTGTGTCCTTTAACTTTTCAAATACATGTTTTACACACAAGCTCTAAATTCAGGCAGTCTATCCTGTTGGGACCTAGAAGAGTTTGAGAAGCCAGGATAGCTCTACAGGTGAAGTAAGCCAGAGCCTCGTTTTGTTTACTTTGTATTACTTGGTATCACTTTGCACTACATTTTATGTTAGTGTGTAAGTACATGTGCGGAGGTTATAGAAAAGCCTGTGGGGATTGTTTTTCTCCTACCATGTGGGTCCTGTTGGCCCACTCGCTGGTGGCATCTCATTGGCCCCAGAGCATCATGGGATGCAGGTGACCTGTGAGCATGATCGTCTGGTTTCCTCTTTCACTAGAATTGGGGAGACGTCAAACCTCATTTCTATGTGTACATGACTCTCTTCCTTCAGTGAAACAAGACTCTTCTCCTGAGCTAGGTCATGCTGAAGACTGCCTAAGGGTGTGAAGACTGGGATCAGGTGAAGGAACTGAACTCGTGGCCCAAAGCTGTTCATCTTGAGTTTACCCAACTAAGGTTAAAAAAAAAGGGAAGCATGGGGTAAGAGAGTCAGTAGGCTTCACTCTGTGTTTGTATTTTGCCTCTGTAGTCAGTTCTTTCTTTTGTCCATTTGTCCAGACACATGTAAGTAACTCCCTTTTATCCTGATCTGGGCTTTAAAGCTTTTGAAAAAATCAAACTGTCCTTTATTTTGACTGTTTTTCATCAAACACAAATGCTCACAAATACACCAAGGCACAGGTCAGAAATCAATTCCATCTTCCTAAAATTACGTGCATGCGCTAGACGGCTGCTCCGGGGAACGAGTTCAATATCTTGTATTTTACTTTAAGAGGTTACTTGTTTATCTTCCTAATGTCTAGAACATGCTATGGGATATGTTTTCTTATAAAGAAAGAAATCACAACTGTTCACTGGGAGCAGAAGAGAGGGTTCAATGTTTAACTCTGTTCAGATCCAGCACTGGGTAGGCCCCACAGACAAACTCTGTATGCTACTAGGTCATTTGCCTGGGCTGAGGAATCCTTGTCAAAGGTTTTAAAGCTCTTGTCCCCAGATGATGCAGGGGCACTGAATTAGTGCTAGTGTCACCTTGCACACAGATAGACTTGCCTCCTCTTCTCTCTCCTCTCCTTTGAGGTAAGGTCTCATGTAGTGCAGGCTGACCTCAAATTCACTGTACATCCAAATATGGCATTTGCTCCCCACCCTTTATCTCTACCTCTTGTGCTGAGTACTGAGGTTCTGTGCATACACCAACATGCCCAGGGCTCTGTTCCCGCTATGCATGTACCCACCAAACGAACCAAGACCCAGCCTCGGTTTTTTTTCTCTTCTTTTGAACACACAGAATACTCATTGTTAAGTTTCTTTGTCTCACTGATAGTTGTTTCTCCTCATTGTGAGCTGTGTCTTGGTTTGAACCCAAGACTTAACTTCAAAGCCATCTCGTTACAATTTACCTTCAAAAGGGCATATGTAATTTAAGTTTAAATCATTTAAATTCCCCTCTCATATATATATATATATATATATATATATATGTGTGTGTGTGTGTGTGTGTGTGTGTGTGTGTGTATATGTGTGTATGTGTGTATGCATGTATGTGTGTGTATGCTTGTGTGTGTGTATGTGTGTATGCGTGTGTGTGTGTGTGTGTGTGTGTGTGTGTGTGTGTGTGTGTATGTGTGTTTGGGAAGGGGAAGATTAGTTCCAGACTCTGTGGATTTCTAAATTCTTGAACATTCAAGTCCATTATAGCAAGGAATGAAGTGTTCATCATCTATCATCTAGTGCTTATCCTTAGGTAGCTGAAGTCATCTGTAGAGAATGTATGATGCAGGTATTCTATAGAGATGCTTAATGCATGTACAATGTGTGCTATGTGTTGCATTATTGAGAGGACAGGGAAACATTAGTACATCTTCCATAGAGATAAAATCTTCCCTGAACATTTTTTAATCTGAAGTTGATGAAAAACTCATAGGTATAGGACAATCCTATAGGACAAAAATGAGTAGAGCCACAATCCTTATGGCTTACATGTGTTTACTCTTCCATCCATCCAATGTGTACCAAAAACATGGTATGCAGAGGTACTGTGGTAAAGCTGGAACATGCTAGCAAACTAGGCAATTAGCTTCACAGTGTAATAAAGGTCAGGGTTTATTGGAAGAAAGAGAAAATGGATAAATTATTAATAAGTAGCAAGGAACTTTTAAAAGGTAATAAAATAATGTCACATAGTGGTAATTGCCATGAAAGAGATAAATCAGACAATGTAGAGGGGCAGAGGTGGAGCAGAGCCACTGTAGTGGATAACATGAATAGAGGAGACTCCAAGAGTCACCTCTTGAACTATGACTTAAAGAGCATTTGAGCTTTGGAATGTGGACTGTGAAGAGGTCTGATGAGGGGCATTGTAACGCCAGAGCAAAGGCCCCATGGGAAGCAGCTGGGTGTTAGAGGAGAAGCAAAGAGGAGGAGGGAAGAGTAATTAACAAGGAGAAATGAGTAGGTTGCCCCAAGTACTATGACTGGGTACGTCTGTTGACCAGTATGTTCTTTTTACCTCTCTACAGGGGGGCAATGGCAATCTTCCTATTCTTTGTCTAAGGTATAATTAAGTGAGCCAAATCTTGCAAAACACTTCTATCAATATCCAGCATCCATCAAGTACTGTAGAAGTATTTTCTAGACAAATGTATTTTCCCAGTGTTAGACCAAGAAGTCCGAGAGATGACATTTACTCCCAGTAACATGTTTGTGTATTGACAGCAACACCACAATGTCAAGGGCATCACATGGAAGTAAAATGGCTGAAATGCTGATCTAGTTCAATATCCTCATCTCAGGGAAGAAATTGATCCTTCCTTGAAGACTTCATTTAAATTATTCATTATGGGTAACATCTGAGACCTTGTTTTTGCAGTAGGACAGACACACACAGATGCCAAAGTTAAATTCTGCTAGATGTTTTTCTGGACACCAACATCTGACCCTGCTGACATTTGTATATGTAACTCATATCTGAAAATATAAAAATGAGCATTTAAAAACTTACATGTGTATACATGAATCTTCATGAGTATATGTGCACCACATGCATGCAAGTGCCCACAGAGACCAGAAGAAGCCATCATATCCCCAGAAACTAAGGTTAGAGGCAGTTGAGAGCATCTATCTGTTTGTTGGGAAACCAACCCAGGTAGGACCTTTGCAAGCGCAGTAAAGACCCTAACCACTGAGACATCTTTTCAGCACCAATTTTAATTTTAAAATGCTATTTAAAAACATATGGTTTTAGAGTGCTGGAGAAATGGCTCAGTGGTTAAGGGCACTGACTGCTCTTCTAGAGGTTAAGAGTAATTTGTTTATCTGTCCTGTATCTGTGCCATCCCCTTACCCCAGTCACCATAGTACAAATGAATGTTCTGGCAGATGCTCTCAAGAGTATCAACAATGCCGAGAAGAGAGGCAAACACCAGGTCCTCATCAGGCCGTGTTCTAAGGTCATCATCATTTGGTTCTTAACTGTGATGATGAAGCGTGGACACATTGGTGAATTCAAGATCATTGATGATCACAGAGCTGGGAAGATCATTGGGAACCTCACAGGAGGTTGAACAAGTGTGGAGTTATAAGCCCTAGGTTTGATGCTCGACTCAAAGACCTAGAAAAATGGCAGAACAACCTGCTCCCATCAAGGCAGTTTGGTTTTATTGTGCTGACAACCTCCGCTTGCATCATGGACCATGAAGAGGCAAGACAAAAACATACAGGAGGAAACATCCTGGGATTCATTTTTCTTTTTAAATATAAAGCATAAATAAAAGGCTCTGTGGACTATGAAAAAAAAGCACTGAATACTTTTTCAAAGGTCCTGAGTTCAAATTTCAGCAACTACATAGCAGAAACTTGTCTTTGCAACTGAAACCATTACAGACACCATAATCAACCAAAATGCAGAGTTATGAGCCCAGTCCAAATGGATAGATCTACAAAACAATTTCTGCACCTAAGGCTCAGGAATCATTGCAAAAGAGGGGGAAAATTGTAAGAACCCAAAGAACAGGGAAATTTCTAAGAATGTCAGAAGCTATACCCATAATATCTCACTAACATGGCTGCCCAAACATGAGTTGAACAAGGACAATAGTAGACACGGCTGGAGGGATGGAGGCCTCAACTACACATAGATTGCAGTCAACTATGGAATGCTGAGAGTGTGAGAAGTCATCTTTCCCCGAGGGAGCACACTGGCTATTCAATAACCAAATGATCGGCCCTAAAAACATGTAAGTGACATTTTACACTGGAAAGGTTGTATCATGTTCAGTAACAGAAATGTGTGTATCTATGTTACAACAGTTAATAAAAAATTTGAATGGGAGAAAGGAGGAGAATATGGAAGGGTTTAGAGGGAAGAAGGGGAAAGATGGTTTAATTTAAAAAAAAAAAGAAACATAAGAATATTGTGTTAAATACATTAAACATAAACATTTATACCTCAACTGTACCATTTTACATATAAATATTAATCAATGACATCATATTTTTCCATCTGTCTGTCTGTTTGTCTGTCTGTCTGCCTATCTATCTATCTATCTATCTATCTATCTATCTATCTATCTATCAACTATCTATCATCTATCTATCTATCTATCTATCTATCTATCATCTATTTAATATGTATGGGTGTTTTGCCTGCATGTATGTGTATGCATTACCTACATGCATGCAGTATCTATGAAAGCCAGGAAAGAGTGCTGGCTCCACTGAGACTAGAGTTATAGATGGTTATGATCCACCATATGAAAATGAACCATCATGAGGATGCTGTGAGCCATCATGTAGGTGCCAAGGTCAAACCTCGGTCTTCTGGAAGAGCAGCCAGTACTCTAAGCCCTGGGAAATCTCTCCAGCCCCATGGGCCAGTGGCTTTAATTAAAAACTATGAATATTGGTGCCCTTGTAGAAAATCTTATTCTTAAACTTGTTAATTTTCACTTAGAACTTTCTTTTAACTTTGCGTTATTCACCTCATGTTCAAGAATATTTTCTTCAGCATTATGTATCCTTTCTTTAGTCTTGGCTTGGCATTTCACGGAGTTATAAATAGTTTGAAAATCTTTTTCCTCCTTTTGTTCTTTTGTTTTATTGTTCCAGGGAAACTGAGTCTCTGAAATATTTTATCTCAACTGCCAATTAATAAACCATGAAACAGGTCCTGAGGCGTAGCAAACAGCAGGTTCATGCTTCAGCGTTTTCTTCTTGCTTAGAAAGCAGAATGATCCTGTCATTTACGAAGAAAGAGACCCCTGAATCGGGCACAAGCCATCAGCCAGTACTCTGTGAGAGCCACTGAGGGTTCCACGGTGGCCCGAATGTGGCTGATAAATTATGGGGGCTACTTCTTTAAATAAAGCCCGTCTGTGAGGATCGCAATCTGCTTAGTCTCTTATCTGTTTGCCTTCCTTCATAATTTGAGGCCTGCCCAGATGTGGCGAGTAAATAACAGCAATGTGGTTTTTAATCAGACGCCTGTCCATCCCATCACAACTGTTCGGTTTCACATGACTCCCACCACATATGGGGCAGTGCTGGCAGCCACACACAGCCAAGCCACCCTTTAATGGCTGAAAGATGTGAGGAGTGGTCCATTGGATGCTGGAAGCCTTCAGCTTCCATGGATTACTTCAGTTTAGCTTGTATCTGTGTTGGCTGTGACAGGGAGTATGTCTGTGCAGTGCTGATCGGAAGGCTCTCTTTCTACATCAGGGCCTGTTGCATAGAGCATTAGGTCTATTCTGTGTGTTTAGTGATGCTGACGGTCAGAGCAAGTACTATTATTGTTACTCTTTGTGTGTGATTGTGTGTGTATGTGTGTGTGTGTGTGTTTACATGTGTTCTTCACCTGAATTTTTGAAATATGACCCTCTCATTGGACCAGTTTGGCTGGATTAACTGGTCGCCAAGCCCAAGGGACTCTCTTGTCTCTGTTTCCCTAGCCTTGGGAATACAAGTGTGTACATAAAAACAAACAAATAAAAAACACAAAAACAATAACCACTGCCTCACACAACAGTCAGAAGAATTATATTTTGTGGTAGATACCAATTATAGGGCATTCAAATTCAAATTTTGGTATTTATAGGCATCATTGGTTACACCAAAGTGTGAATTATTTATTTACATATTATGGAGGAATACTTTCCTACCCAGCAGCAGGAGACTCTCTGAGATGGAAACCCTTCTGTGTGCAGATAGTGCACACGGAGCACTTACTGCCTCGCTGCTGTTAGAAGCCCTGCTTCTTGGTCATGATGCAGTTAACCTCTGTCACACAGTGGGTATGTTCACCACTAATCACAGTAGTGAGCACACCTTTTTATTTTCCAGTGCACACATGCTCATGAACATTTAAGTCTACACAGGCATACCTCTATAGAAGCCAGAAGGCAGCCCTGGGTACCCTCATCAGAAATGCCCTCCACCTCCTTTGAGACAAGGTCGTTGATTGGCATGGAGCTTACCGATTAGGCTATGTTGGCTGGCCATCAAGTTCTGCTGGAATATACCACCATGGTCAGCAGTTTTGCATGTTCTGGAAAGTAAGCTCAGGTCGTGGTGCTTGCTGGTTGAGTCATCTCCATGGTCCACAGTAGTGAGTGCTTACCTTAGCCTCACTGCATATCAGGAATTGTGTGGGGCGTTTTACCTAGCACCAGCCCTTTGGTCCAGGCATCTTTCTGGTTCAAACCCTCATGTGTATAGAATAAAACTGAGCAGCATGGGCCACCCTTGTAGGTTCTCTCATCGTCTACATTTGTCAGGATGAAGATAAAGGGTGTCCAATGGCAGCTAGAGGCTGGCCCAACCCTCAGCTTATAGACACTGTATTTTTCAAGAAGCAAGGATTTTGTGGACATACAAGAGATTGTCACAGTTCTGCACAGGCAGCTTCATGTGTCCTACAGGTGAGCTTGCCATCTTCGGTGTTTGAGAGTTCAGACTTGTTCCAGCTACCTTTTTGGCCTGCATAGCTAGCTTCTCCCTTCCTTCCCAGAAGGTCTGCCTCCCTTTGGCCCATCCAACCATCCACCTACCCATCCCACGGATGGGATGCCATCTGTATTGATCTAATTTTCATCAGGGAGGTTAGAAGATTTAGTTAAAAACTGAGGGAGTTGAGGCATATTCCAGGCACCTCTTAAGCTGTGCTAACACAAGTCTTCATAATACCCTTTCTTTCTCTGGAACCCTAGGTTTCAAATCCCAGCAGGCTTTACTGCTTTCAAGTAAGATAAACAGAAGCCATGTGGTGGCTGTGGGAATCGGGTTTTTTTGATGGTCTCACAAGGTGAGAGCCCCTCCTTTCCCTTTGAAGACATTGCCGTTTAGGAGCTGTGGCTGAGTCCCTGTTAGAATAAATTTAGTTTGCTTTTCACAGCCAAGGTGGAATGAAAGCAGGACATGCACTGCGGAAGTAGGAGAGGAGAGAGGCCTTCTGTCCATTCTTCTAGAAATCTCTCCATCTCCTGCTACCCAGCCCCGCATCACTGTCCATCCCAGCGCAGTGTGCAGAAAGAACTCACTGTCTAAAACACTCTGGCTGCTTTCTTTGGTGTGTGTAATTGGCTTTTAGTGTTAAAATGCTAGCACCTTTGAAAACACACACTGAAGAAATCCACAGAGGAAAGAATCTGTGTGAAGAAATTTTGTAGGGCTTGAGTTGGAGGAACGCGAGGCAGTGTGCATTTTAACTAGAAGACAAAAATATTTGAAAGGAAACTAGGGGAGAGGAGCAGGGAGCTGTGGTTGATGTCTGTCCATATTCTCAGTGGCTCTGTGAGCAAGGACTGATTCCTGGCAGAGACCGGGGATGGTTTAGGGAAGTCTCCCTGATGTAAGTGGGATTTGGGATCCACTTCGAAATGAGAACAGATTTTTACCAAAGAGCATTGGGGATGGATTAGCCACAGAAAATGAGAAAGATCATTCAAGAAGGAAGAAGAAAAATTTAAAATATGCTCAGATTTCTTTATGCTGCTGGTTAAAGCATGCGTCTAATATGGGCAAACCAGAGCACATGGGGCATATGTGTGTGCTGGCCTTTCCAAATAAAGCTTTACTGGAACACGATCACACTGCTTTCATGCTGTTTGTAGTTTCTGTTGTCTCACTGTAACAAGGTCAGAGGTTATAAGTGGGGCCAAATGGCCCCATTGTTCCATATTTAGTCCCTTAGTAGGAGATCTACTACCCACTGCCATCGATAGAGATTTAGGCACACACACACACACACACACACACACACACACACACACACACACACAGGCATATGCACACAGGCACACACACTATAATATGTATTTTTAAAGAAACAACAAAAAATGTTTGTTAAGATGAGGGATGAAAGTAAAGTTTTGGACACTGCTAGTGGTCATGGCAACTGGTCCAGCCTCCATGGAAACCAGGATGAAGAACTCTTCAGAAAAACTAGAAACAATCCTTATATGATCTGGCTGCAGCTGGTTAGTTACTGGAAAGGTTCTCAGTCACCTATGAGAAACACTTGCCCATGAATATTTATGGCCGTGTTCATCACAGCAGCTAGTCATACAACATACAACATACAACAGCTAGTCATACAGCTAGTCTAGGTGTTTGTCAACGAAGGAATGGATGTGAAAACATGGAGCGTACACATTGTGAGGTTTCTACATCTATAAAGGAAGATGAAGTACATTGTTCACAGGAGAATGGCTGTGCCTGGAGCTATAATCTTACTAAGTGGATCAAGACAGTGCCAGAAAGACCAATACTGAGCGTTTTCTCTTGTTTGTGATCTGAGGTTTTATATAGAGACTCACAATTATACATGTACAGATGGCAAGAAAAAAGTGACACTGTCTGTAGGAAAAGGGGGGTGCATGGGAGGAGAGAGGAGGAGGGGAGAGAGGAAGATGGAGGGGGAGAGAGGGAGAGAGGAAGGGGAGGGAGACAAAAAGGGAGAGAGGGAGGGAGGGAAGGGGGGAAAGGGAATGGATGACAGGGGTGTTTTGGATGATGTGGCCCCTGTAGGTTCGCACATTTGAATACTTGGTCCCTGCTTGGTGGCACTGTTTGCGGGAGCAGGGGTTGGAAGTCAGAGAAAGTGTGTCCTTACTGAGAGTTTGCAGCCTCACCCCATTTTGGGTTTGCCCCCTTTCATGTCTTCAGTTAAAGTTTCCCTGATGTGTCTCCCTGCCACCTACTTATGTCCCCCTGGAACCATAAACCAAAATAAACCCCTTCTTCCATGAGCTGCTTTTGATCATGATATTTTACCACAGCAACAGAGATGTAACTAACACAGAGAATATGCTCAAAGCACTTCATGTACTTGTGTGAAAATGCTCTTTGAAAGTCAGGTTCATACAGTAAAATAATTTTAAAGTATGATGAATAAATGGAAAAGAAAGATGAGAGGAGAAACTTAGAAGAAAAGGAGAAAAGAAAGGGAGTTTGTCCAGGGGCAGCACAAGGGCTGGGCTCTTGAGTTTGCTAGCATATAGGAAGTGCTACCATACACATCAGCCCCTCCCCTTCCCATCTACTCCTCACAGCTTTTGACAGCTCCTCTTTCTGTGGGACCTTACAGTCTCAGAATAAGCATGTCAGCCACAGAAGCCCTAGGATAGCTGGTTGCCCTGAAGACTTTGGAGTAATACAAAATTCAAAAGGCAAAAGTTTGAAACTCCACAGAGCCATACCGTGAATGAGTAAGTGGCCCGTGTGGCCCGGAGGCCAATGCATTAGCATCCTGCCTCAGAAGTTCCATGCTACGTACACCAGAACAGCTCGTCACAGTGAATCTAGCCTGTCCCCAGATTCTGGTATTGTGCATGAGAGCTGAGATGGAGCTACTGGCCGGCTACAGAAGTTTTCAGGGCTCTTTCTCTAATTCATAGAGCTCTGAGAGAGAGAGAATGGGGAGACACATTTCTCATGTGGTTTCGACCCAAGTGTTAGCCACCTCTCTCTGTCTCTGTCTCTGTTTCTCTCTCTCTTTACACACACACACACACACACACACACACACACACCACACACATACACACACCACACACACACACCACACACACACACCACACACACACACACCACACACACACACCACACACACACACCACACACACACACACACCACACACACACACACCACACACACACACACCACACACACACACCACACACACACACCACACACACACACACACACCACACACACACACCACACACACATACACACACACATACCACACACACATACACACATACACACCAAACACACACACCACACACACTACACACATCACACACACACACACATCACACACACACACATATATCACACACCATACACACACACACACACACACACACACACACTTCTTACAGTATCCAACAAAGTATATGTTTACGAATCCTATTTTGGGATGCAGTGACCTAGATATTAGCTTGTAATCAATATATACATTCTGAGACAGATATAGTCTCAAAGGTCACACAGCCCCATGCTCTCATAACAATGCTGTGAGCCATCTTCCCAGGGACTTTATAAAATCACCTTTAGGCCCGAGAGCCTGGGCTCTTGACATTAATGTTGCTCAGGCATTCGTCTGTGGAGTTCGGGCTTAGAGAGATTGTAATTGCGATTTATAATCATAGCCAGGCCTCACAGGCTCTGCTACCATTGGCCCCACAGTTTCCTCCTTCCCAAGGGGGTGATGACAAAGGGGCTAAGACAATAAAGCTTTGTAATTGGACTCTAAAAGGTCAGCTGCTAAGAATAAGACATGAACCCACACACACTAGATGGTCTTGGATGAGGAGTTTGGGCTAAAAAACACCCCATGTTTCCCAAGTAGCACCAGATCAGGCCTAATTGCCCCAAGTCAGGGTTTGGAAACTAGCAATTGGTACACGGCCTCATCTGCTGCAATAAACCCCTCCTTCCATGGCATCCTCTGTACAGGGGGAGGTTTCACTCACTTCTTCAGCAACACTTGACTGTGTGTTTTGAGTGTGAATTTTGCATCCTACTGCTTGATAAGGTTGTCCCTGGTATTTCGGGGTGTTGTGTCAGAGTCCATAAAAAGTTCTGGGATAAAACCAATGTGTTTTTCAGGAGAGCCTCTCTCTCTCTCTCTCTCTCTCTCTCTCTCTCTCTCTCTCTCTCTGTGTGTGTGTGTGTGTGTGTGTGTGTGTGTGTGTGTGAAAGAGAGAGAGAGAGAGAGAGAGAGGAGAGAATATATGTGTGTGAAAGAGAGAGAAAGAGAGAGAATATATGTCTGAGTGTGTGTATAGTATGTGTGTGTGTGTTTATGTGTGTCTGTGTATGTAGTGTGTAACTGTGTAACAGTGTGTGTGTGTGCCTGTGTGTATGTAGGCTGTCATGTGACACACATGTGGAGGTCAAAGGGCTATTACAGATGTTCCTCTCCTCACCTTTCACCTTATGTGACACAGGGTTCTTGTTACTGTGCTGTCTGCTGGGACAGCAGGCCAATGAGCCTCTGGGTATTCCCCTATTCCATCTCCCATTTCCCCATAAGGGGACACTGGGCTTAGATGTGTGTGCTTGGGGCCAGCTTTTATGTAGGCTCTGAACTCAGGCCATCAGCCTTGTGCAGCAAGAACCACACCCACTAAGCTATTTTCTCGGTCTCTAGAGAGCCATTTTAAATGTCCTTTTATTGAAGCATAACATAGTGCGTATCCATAGAGACTAACACACGTCCTGGCTGTATGTTCCTCTTTCACCACCTGGTGGTGCCACAAGTAGCAGCCCCTGTGACTGTCCCTCACCCACCTATCTCTCTCTCTCTCTCTCTTCTCTCTCTCTCTCTCTCTCTCTCTCTCTCTCTGTGTGTGTGTGTGTGTGTGTGTGTGTGTTGGCTGGAGAATAACCTTGGGTGGCGTTTCTCAGGATACTATCCATTTTGGGTTTTAAGTCAGGGTCTCTCACTCAACCTGAGACTCACGAATTTGGCTAGACTGACTGGTCAGCAAGCCGCAAAGATCCACTTGATTCTATCTGCCCAGCCGAGGAGGAATTGCAAACACGTGTCGCCACAAGTAGCTTTTTAAAAAGATGCCAATTGTGGGCACTGAGTTCAGACCCTCAAGCTTTATATGGATAAGTTGTCTCCTCTACCCTCCACAGTAGCGATTACAACTGCCGATCATATAGTCAAGCAAAGCCACCTGCATTACTAGTTGAGTATCTGGTGTTTTATAATAAGATACAATTTAACCAGTCAGCTCTCTGGAGCCACTCCTTCCAAGCTCCAGCTCCAGAAAGGATGCTCCTCCCTTTTCAGGAAGATAGACAACCGTCCTTGATATGAAGCTGATGGTCAGTAAGAGAGTTTTGGAGAACAGACTAGACTGGAAAAGAAGAGGCCATTAGTCTTACAGAATGTTTGTCCTGGACTCAGTTCTGAGCTTACATTGCCCACAGCTCTGAGCATGGGTACAAAGAAAGCCATGTGTAAGCCCCGTGTGCACTTATGGGGAGATGGGAGATGAAGGTAGGAGAATCCCCAGAGGTGCCAGGCTAGCTATTCCGGCAGGCAGCACAGTAAGAGGGACCCTGTCTCAAGTAAGGTGGCAGCTGAGGAGAAAGACATCTGAAGTATCCCTTTGACCTCCATGTATGTGTCATGTGACTCCCCAACACCAGCCTACACAGATACATACATACAGACATATACACAGTCACAAATACACACTACATACAGACACATACACATAAATACACACATACTATACTCACATAGACACATACACTCTCACACACATACACACACACACACACACACACACACACACACACACATACAGAGCTTGTCTTGAAAACCACATTAAATTTATCCCAGAGCTTTTTTTTTCTTCTGCAGCTTTTCCCACATGTCCTGTTGATTTATGTACTGAGCCAGGTTCTCAGGTCCAAAGACTTGGAATTTGACATTTGGCATCATTCAGTCTCCTCTTTGACACTTCTTTGCTTTTCTTTGTTAGGGGCAAGCGATCTTTTGAAAGGTATTTCTCTTTGTCTGTCTACACACACACACACACACAAAACTAAAAAACCTCCCGGCTTCTTACAGCATTCTGCAAACAAAAACATAATGTTTAGGCTGTAGACACACACCAGCGATCTCATCGCATGGCCCTCCGTCAGTGTGGAGGAAAAGCAATCCAAGTTGAATTTGGAATGAATTACCTTCAAATGGCCATGCTTTGCAATGTCCCACTGTAATCTGGGATATTGCAAGCGGCTTAATGTGCTGGGTGATGACACGTATGACCATTATGTGGCTCGCCCTCATTGAATGCATTGGGTGCAGCCCAAACCATAAATCTGTCAGCAGACAAAACATAAAATTTACATGCAAGATCAAATCTCCCCTGTCCTGATTTTTACACAAGGGTCACCAGTGGGTAGTAAATTAAGATTCAGAATAAAAGTTACCTGCAGGTGCTAAATCACTAGACCATGACAGGCATGTAAGGTCTCCTTTTGTTAATCATGCTAGCATTTGTTATCAGCGCTTGTGCATACATAAATGATGGGTTAATGTTTGCGTAAGGAAAGGTGCCCTTTGTCCCTTAGAGATTTTGGATTTCATTTGTCAAAATGGAATCACATTGTTTACCCAAACAGCAGATTACATGGTCCCAAAATTTGGGTTTGAAAGCTAAACATAGGGGAGCAGGCATGCTTGGCTGGTCTGTGGCACTAATAAATCTCTGGTTGCCAAGAAATTACACATATATTTTAATTTCATTAGATTTCAAGAAATATTTATGGAACACCTGCTGCCAGATACCATGCCCAGCACTGGGTATGTGAATATGATCAGGGCTGTTCTAGGGAGGGACGGAACAGGGTCGATAAAGACTCAGCCCAGTGCTAGGGTAAGGCAGCTCCAGGTGTAGTCCAAGCAGGATGGAGTCTCACGTTGTAAACCAGGTGATTAAAAATTCTAAGGAACAACCAAAGAAATGCTTCTTTGAGCACATGAGAGTCACAATCCAGTCTGTGATGAGGAGGTTCCCAGAATCTATCTCAATCATCCTTTGACATTCAAGGGCAGAAAGCGCCACCTTCCTGATTTTGTTCTCACATGAGTCTGGGAGTTTGTGGGTAATGCAGACAGCATGGGACATGACCAAAAGACATGGATGGGAGAGAGGTTGCCGAGAAACATTCTATCTGGGGTTAGAGGGTGGTTGCAGGGTGGGGGGTGTGACAGGGCTATGGGAAGATTGTGGAATTTCCCCGTAGGTTTTAATGTGCACAAATGGTCCTTTCCACCCAGTTTACAGAGAAGCTAAGTCCTCAGTACTGTGCTGATTTATAAGTTCTACAAACCTTTCCAGTGGTATCATAATGCCCTGTGGAGGCACAATACTATAAAGTCACAAAGTACTCTTGAATATATTTTCTCCACGAGACCAATAGTCTTATACTGTAAGAATTGGGTATCAATAAAAGTGGGTGTTCCACTTGTCTTATTCATTCTTCTATAAAACTACTACCACTACTACCACCGCTACCACCACCACCATCATTATCATCATTTATGGTGCTGAGGTTGGGACCTTGCTCACACTAGGCAAGTTCTCTACCACTGAGTCATGACCCTTTCCTGAAACACTCTTGTTCTTGCCAGCAGAAAGAGCTGTGTGTCCTGATGCACCACCCCATGGTGAAAAGTGAGTAGAAAGTCATGCTCTCTTCCTCCCCATCACAACCTCCCTGGCTGACCTTAGGAAACAATGTGCACAGGAAGTGACTGGTGTGCTTTGGGGAATGTTTGGTGATAAGACAACGTATCACCTCTAACTATACCCACTATAGACAGCAGGCTCCCTAGGCTGAGAAGAAGAGAGTTAAGAACCCTTTTCTAAATTGAAGTTAGAACTGGGAGGGGCAGTTCATGGAAGGCAAGAGGGTAAGGAATATAGGCGTGTTCAGCCAAGTCCCACGATGCCAGGCTGTCATTGAGGACACAGCAGGAGTTCCCAGTCTGATAAGGGCTCCCATGGCTATAATAATAATAAAAGTGAACAATCATAACAAAATCCACTAATGGTTACTTAGAGATTATTACTTCCCAGCCCCTATGCTAAAGTCATATATCACTACCTTATTTTTCTTTGTTTCCTCATAGAGGTGCATTTCAGAAAAATACAAATGGACATGTCTTTTCCCTAGATAGCTATGTTTTTCCTTTTGAATATCTTTACAGATATATCTTATGCATGCACAAGCAGATATTTGTGTTTATTCTTTACCTCAGCCTCTATGTTTTAAATATACGTTTCTGTTTCCTACCCAGCACCTTCACTAAAATATACTATTTAACAGAATTGTGTTTCTTTTAAGACAAGACAGGACTCATGTATTTCTGGTCATTTGTGGGAGGACCGTATTATACCACGGTGTGTTGATTACAATGTGTTCAATCTTCTACTGAGAGCCACTGCGAGTCTAACCATTTGATCACAGACACACATGCTGCTGTAATGAAAACTGACAGGTATGGTGTCAGCCTTTGGGATCTGTGAGAAGTTGGTTCAGGATCTCTGCAAATAACAAACTAGGTGAATGGCCAAGTCTTGTGTATAAAATTGTATTTTATCTGCACAGAGCCTACGTACATCCTCCTGTAAGCTATCTAGGATGAGTTATCACCTAGAACAATGTATGTCTTAGAGCAGTAATTGCCACAGTGTATATGGTTCAGGAACAGCAATTATATAAGGTCTGAACATGTTTGGCACAGACAGAATTTTATGTACCAGATACTTTTGATCCAAGGTTGCTGCAGTCTGCTGATTTAGATCCTGTGGACAAAAGGCCCAGCTTGTCTATTGGTAGGACTGGATTTTAGGTGTGGAACTGCCAAGCCACTGGGCATGTGTCATTTTGGTAACCAAGAGCCAGATGGCTGCACATGATGCTTCTATCCGCTTAGCTCTTCCTGTCCCCTATTGCACAATGGTTACCTAAAGTTCACATCCTAGTCAATAAAGAATACAGGAAGTTAAAATCCTTCTTTAGGGACTGACAAGATGCCCACCCAGTAAATACTTCTGCACACATACAAGCTCCTAAGTTGTATATGCATGTGCATGTACACACACATACACATACACACACAAATGTATATACATAAATACACACATACATTTATACATGTACACAAAAATGTATATACATGAATACACACAGGCAAATGTATGTATATATATATACATATGATGGATACACACACATGCACACACACACAAATGTATATTTATGGATATACCACCCTTCTACATTATTGTAGCTACAACTGGCCTTGGTGTGTGTGTTTTATTATTTGCATTTGAATTTTATATTTTCTTTCTACTGTGTACAGCCTTTTCTTAGGGGGTCTAGAGTTCTTACTCATGATAGTTAACCCTTTTCCTGTAGTGTAAGTTCCTAGAATTCCCCCAGGTTGTCTAGTAGAAGTTTAGACTTCGCATTGCTTTTGCTGCAATGACCATCAAAGGGATCATATAATCAAATCTTTCTTTTCATGTCTTACACAGTATCATCATACCTCCCATTGAGATGTTACAAAAAATTCAAACTTATAAAAATACTTCTGTGGTTTAATTTTTACATTTCAACCTTTGATTCACTGTAGTTTGTTCTGGTATACAATATCAGCATGTGTATTCATTTCCTATGGCCTAATACATAAGAATGTATAGGATAATATTTCATGCTGTCCCAGTACCACTTAGTGAAATGGGTTTACCCACTGGAAATCCATTTGTTATATACTGCAATTTCTTTGAACTTACATGACAAGCATTTGAAGTCATCATTGGCCTCCCATTGCACAGATCAGGAAACTGAGTCTTAAAGAGGTAGTGTCACAGAAATGACTTACAGATCCTGTAAGAAATGTAACAGATCCTGGGTCTGCACCAGTGGTCACTACACTGTTCAGCGTCTCTCAACAGCAACTCTAGACATTTCTATCGGGAGCATATTCCTGACTTTTCTAGTATAACATCCATCCCCTGTGGTTTGAATATGAAGTATTTCCATAGGCTCCAGTGTTGAAACACTTCAGCTGGTGCTGATGTTTGGGAAGAGTGTGGAGCCTTGAGAATATTGGGCCTCCCTGAAAGAATCGGGTCACTAGGTGTGGGCCTTGAAGAATTATTTCCCACCCTACTCCCTGTACCCATTTTGCTTTTTGGGAGTGTCTGTATTGTGACAGGCTAGCCGCCTGATTCTGTGGCCATGCCTTCCCCACAATGCTGGACTGTATCCCTCTGAGCACTTTCTCCCTTAAGCTGCCTTTGTCAGGCATGTTATTAAACAATGGGACAGGTGGCTGCAGCCTTTCTCCGAAGGTTCAAATGTAGGTGAACCACATTAACCCTCTCTGTTAGCTTTGCATGTAGACATCTCTACACATCTGTGCCACAAATGCTGGCAGACACCTTGGCAGAGCTGGTAAGACTTTGCCCATTTCAACTTGGTAACAACAACAATAATGACACCTTTCCTGGCCAAACTGGATACTTGGTCACATGCCCTGGTGACATTTTGTTATGCCTGGCTGAATGGGTTACATGCTCAGAGGCACTGATGTTCATTTCTTATTTTCTCTTACAAATGAGTGGGCTTTGCTTTAAGTTCTGTATGTTTCTTAAAGGAAACGTGATTATACAAAACATGATGTAGCTAGTGCCTCTAATCCTGCCTGCCTGAAATAAACACTAATGTTGGGTACACTTTCCTTTACACTTGTTTTAAAAACAAATGCAAATATGTACAAATAGATTCTTATACAGTGCTTTGCCATTTACTGCAAACACTACTGATTTATTATGTGCTTCTGTGTTTAGATTTGTTTCCCTTTCCTCCCGTGGTGCTAGTGAGAGAACCCAGGGCCTGGTGCTTGCTGCTAGACCCTCTACAAATGAGCTATGTTCCCAGCCATAAATCTTAAAAAAAAAAATAACGGCAACATTTCATAACATGCTTAGTCTTTCTATTAATAAATACTGTAGATTCATCTTTTTGTTATTGGTAGTGCATTAATTACCATCCTGATGCATGTAGGTTTATGAATGTCCAGCGGTGGAATTGTCCGGTGTCAGGGGAAATATGTGGAGAAACAGAAGAACAGGAGTCTAGCTGTAATCCACACCGTTGTCTCAGAAGGTCTTCCAAAACACACCGCAGCACTTGCTGAAAGTCGGCCAAGAGTTAGCAGGCGCTAACTTTATGAAAGGGGTCACTCTCTCGGTTGTTGGAGAAGACCTTGCTGGATGATTATGTGTGGTCGCCTGTGTTTTCCTGCCTCGCCATATACACCGGAAGCTGGTCCATTTCCCTTTGCAGGGGCAGCCGCAGCACAGTGGTAGGCCCCTCCCACCTGGGAACCTGCAGATGGGTTTTTCTGTCCCATTTGCAGTAGTTTGGGGATTTCTTCTCTTTCTCTTTCTGAGTTAACTTCTTGCTTGTAAGGTTGCTGGACATTACCTGGGTCCGCACTGTGATCTGGACGTGTAGCAGGGAGTGGATGCCTCGGCCCAGGAAGCTGAAGGCAGGGTGGGGTATTGTAAAGCAGGGTGGGCAAGTGTTTTCTCCTTACACCCCAGGCACCAAACTAAGCATTTCTCCTGTTCTCAGTTTGCTGTTCTTTCCTTTTCTTTCTTTTTTTTCTTTTTTCTTTCCTTTTCTTTCTTTTTTTTTTTTTCTTTTTTGAGTTTGAAGATCTGATCTGTATGGAGAAGGGAAAGCTGAGTTCGAGGGAATGTATGTACATGTGCGCATGTATGTGCACACATGACTTGAACCCTTAGTGTGCTGTCCCACCCAAAGGTCCCATGACCAGATGCCATCCGAATAGGAATTCAAGTATCAGTTTCCAATAGGACAACTTTGAGGGGACATGTTTTCCCGGGGCAAGCTCTTGCAGACTGACATGTGGCTTTGGGTTTGGAGAAAACACTTACTTTAGATAGTAGGAGAATGTTAGGGGGTCAGCAATCACCTCTTCCTCTCAGTGTTGGAGAGAGACAGATTAGAAACAGCAATGTTTATCTGTGCCAGTTTGGGTCACTTGTCTGAGGAGGACAGGGTTTGTTCCACGGCCTTGCCTTGTATTGTCTCACTAAGCATAGCCCTGAAAAGAGGCCCCATTATGATCCCTAAAGTGTTGTGTTTGTTACCAGCAGCTTTGGTCCCCTATTCCTATGAGAATGCAAGCGTCACAAGGAAGGATTGTTCAGGCAGGTTTGCCAGGGCTGGCACACAGTGAGTCAATATCTCATCTAGGAATCCAAGGGTGAGACACTGTTTCAGAGCCGTGGTAAGTGAGGCTGGGAGGAACCAAGAAGTGTCTTCAAAATTCCAGGGTAATGGTTAGGGGTGAGGTGCACTTTGATGATACTCTTGACTATTCCAGGGAGGTTTGGGGACTTGCTGACCTAAGAGAGCTAATGGGGTGGTAAATGGTGAGTTGGAATCAGGTGCTCCCCCTTTTCCCTCCAAATAGACCCCTCTCTACTATCTTATGTATGAATACACACATAAGATAGTAGAGAGGATACACATACACATACATGTGGATAATTCAGAGTCCACATGAGAGGACACGTGGTATCTGTCATTCTGATTCTACCTTATTTCATACAACATGATAATCACTGTGCGGTTCCTGTAAATGGCAGAATTTCATTTTCTGGTGGACTGAAACACTGTTATGTGGCCATGGCACGTCTGTGTGTTGATGGCATTGGATCAGTTCTCTATCTCGACTATATGTCATAAATACTGTCACAGTAAGCATAGATGTGCAGGTGGGAAGGCTTTCTAATGAAAGCAACAGACCTACTGCAACCTGGAACAGCACAGGTCCATGTACTCCCCTAAGCCTGAGCTCTTTCAGGGATGATGTGGCTGAGATTAGATGACGTGGGCTGAGAGGACGCAAGTCTGGGCTTTGGAAAGGAAACAATCCACAAACAAGGGCCTGGCCCTTTCCTCCTCCCCACCTTGGTTTTCCACACTTCCACCATCTCCATCCTCTGAGATGGAGACAGAGCTAACTCAGGCAGGCCCATCCTAAGCATTGAATGGTGTTGACCAGTACTAGCCTCTCCCTACTTGTAGCATCCCAATACAGTTGTGGCCACTTGAAAATGCCTCAGGGCATTGTACAGTATTTCCCCCACCCCCAGACAAATTATCCCAGTGAAGAGCCAGTATGCTGAGAAATCTGTATCAGTCTCCATCAATGGAACCTGAAGTACAGGAAGCAAACCACAACACTCAGTAGGTTCACTGGAGAGAAAACAGAGGGCTCCAGTGCACCCCAGAGCTGAGGTTTGAGACAATTCACCATCCTAACCCAGACAGGTAGGTCTCTTTAGAAACTCATGCCATTCCCCAAGTTGGGTGCTTTCTATAGATGAGAGAGATTTCCTGTTTGTTTCTTTGTTCACACAGCGCACCTTTCTGGGATGCTTAAGCTGTGCAAGGCATGGCGGTGTGGGTGGGTGTGGGTGGGATTCACACCTATACTTGTTGGCGAGCAGGGCGGGTATCCTGGGCTGTGGGCTGCTGTTTGTTCCGGTTTCCCTTACCAACTGCCTTATTGTTATTCCAGTGGTGCAGATGCCAGCTTAAGAGCTTTCTTTCAGCCAAACTTTGAACTCTGTTGTGCTGCAATTCAGGCACCAAAAATCTCTTTGTTGTTTTCCACGTGGAAACCAAAGGCAGAATTTTTTTTTTTAACTTGATGCAAAGTAACTTCGATTTTTTTCAGGTCCTGTCAGTTAATTGTTTTCCTCCCTTTCCTGGGTCTGCGGTGAGCACTGTGTTCTCGTGTGTCTTTTAATAAGCAGGTTCAGATCCAGCTTTACTCAGACCCCCTCCTAATGTGCGGGGCTGGTGTTGCAACTTTTTTTTTTCTTAAAAAGGAAAATTCAGTTTCATTTTAGGCTCCATGAGAATTCTTGCCTTGAGAGCACGCGTGTAAGTTTCCAGCACCCTGAGAAGCAAGCCTTTTGATAAATGGTACCATAAACGCAAGCAATTTTCTACATCTTGTTTGTGGGCTTTTGAAATTTACAAGGTTTCTCTTTAATACAATTGTCTATGCCAGCTAACGGGCACTTTTACAGTCTGTTCGTATTTATCATTAGGATAAAAAAATTCTACAACCCTCCTTAGATCCTTTATTCTGCACGGAGCATAAATAATTCTAAATAACCTGCAATGGCTCAGCTGCTGTTTGATTTGCTAGCCCTGGGTGAGGTGCTGGGGTTTTGCTAACCATCACACTACTTTTACAATGAACTTTTTTTTGGGTGAGTTTTAAGAGGCCTGGAAAAATCTTAAACTGTCTGATATGGGTCTGGCCGATGCATAAAAAAATGACAAAGGGCAGTTTTGAAATAATGATGATATGTGACCTCAGGTCCTTGCGAGGTCTTCTACATCTGTGTGGGGAAAGCTAGCAGCCAGCTTGCTTTTAAGGAGAGACGAGAAATGACTTTAAATTAGCTCAAGGCTTTGCAGACTTCTTCCCAGAAAGTCCCAGCTCACAGCTTTGTGGACTCTCCCTGTGTGCTAAAGAAGGAACCCAGGGCAGCAGGCACATTTGGCAAGCATTCTACCACTGAGCGGTCTCCCCAGCCCTACTCAATAACTTCATAGACAGAGCGCTGTTTTTCTTTTACTGGAACAAACAGTTGAGTTTGTTATCCTACTAAGGATAAATAGGATTAAGCTAGTTGATCCCCCAAAGTGTCTAAATAATTCTAAAGTATGTAAAAATATTTTGCTCTTACCACAGTCATATGTGACTACTCCCGGCATTTTATAGCAAAGAAATAATAAATGTATCTATAGGATAAGATGCATTTTATACATGTATATATGCACACACATTGTATATAGTATATATATGCATCTGTTACTGTATACACTCGTATTTTCAGAGCGCAAGAACATTTAAACCTTTTTGCTATCTTGTCTCATATCGCTCAGAACTTGCACTATAGGCTGCTTCACACTAGACCTGGTAATGCATACTGTTATACCAGCACCTGGGAATCTGAGGCAGGAGAATCTTGGATTTGGACCTAGCCTGGGTTGCATAATGACCCTGTCTCAAAATAAAAAAAAAAAAAAACAAAAAAACACCCAAACAAATAAATAAACAAAACCTTGTGAAAACTTCTTTAACTCTAAGCTGTAACTACAGCAAAATGGCAGCCGTCAGTAAGACTGAGTCAGTGCTTCTTTCAGGTTAAATGGTGGGAGAAGAGGCTTCTGAGTTAACAGGATGACAGCTTACCAGGGTCCCTGTCTCCTTCTAGCCATTTCTCCCATCCTCAAGCAAGTTTTCTCTCTCTCTCTCTCTCTCTCTCTCTCTCTCTCTCTCTCTCTCTCTCTCTCTCTCTCTCACATACACACACACACACACACACACACACACACACACACATTCTACTTTGACCCTTGTTGGTGAAAACTTAATAACAAGCTAACACTTACCAACAAAGAACATTAGGAAATATACTATTTCATTCAGTTGACAGTGTGCCCAGCCGAAGATCAGGGTTTTGTTATTGAGATAACCGAACAATGTGCTGTGGTCTTTGTCACATCGTCATCCAAGTGGGGGGAAAAGTGAACTTTCCAGGTTAAAACAGTTCTTAGGAAAAGGTTGTCTTTGCAGTAAACCGTATTTCTTTTCTCCCTGGGTGACATCAAGGAGTTAAAAAAAAGTTAAGATTATTGCAGGAGGGATAAACACACACACACACACACACACATATATATATAATGTACAAAATATATAATTTATATCTATGTAGATATAAAATATACACATGTATGCACATACATATGTATATGTGTACATGTATGTGTATGTATATGTGTATATATGGAATGTATGTACAGAAGGTACCTCTGCAGTACTGACATCTGGCACCTAGACTATCCCTGCTATGGCTTGGGGCTGCTGGCCCTGGCTCTCCCTTGAGTGTATTCTTCCCTATGGCTAGCATGGTTTGCTCTCTGGGTTCAGCCAGGATCCTTGGGTGCAGCTGACTGCAGTCTTTGCTCCTCCCTGTTCATAAGTTCTCTTTGGAGTTCTTAGGACTCTTGCAGTCCCAGGAGCACTGCATGGGAACACCTTTTGGGGAGATGGGACTGGGCAGACCTCAGGTCCTTTTCCTGCCTTAGACACCTCCAGGAGACATCTGTCCAGGGGGTGGGGTCCACCGCTTCATTTCTTCTTCCTCTGAGGGTAGAGAGAGAACTCTTGGCTCTTTATTGTCCTCTGCCATCGGTTGTTCCCTCACATGCCCGTTGTCTTTGTATGTTGAATAACTCATTGTTCTGGGACTAGCTTCTCCTTCCATTCCCAGTAAGTGTCATGGCATACCCTGAGTAAGAGCTGAATGGGGGAGATCTTATAAAGTGTTCATGAGGAAGTATGCGTCATAAAACACATGACACAGATAGACGCTATTCATTTATTTTATCTGTGGGTGTATTTACAAGTGTGTGGGGGGAACATCTGCAAAGCCATGGACACCTGTGTGTCTCCACCGTGTTTTGGAGGCAGATCTGTCACTAGAGCTGGAGTTGGCTAGACAGGCTGGCCAGAAAGCAACAGGGATCCTTCTGTCTCCACCTCTTCAGGGCCGGCATTGGCATCGCAGAAAGGTGCCACTGCCCTGGGCTCTTTATGTGAGAGCTGGGAATCTGAACTGGGAACTTTACTTCATCTCCTGAGCCAAATCATCAGCCACACTGTTCATCTCCCAAGTCAGACACAGGCTGCAATGTTGACGGTTTGGTTAGCAATGCCATGAAAATTACCATCAACCTTACCTCTGTTCAGTTATCCAGGGTTCCCAGGTAAGAATCCAGGTTACAGCTTTTTATATCAGTCTGCTAGGTTGAAGATTAGAATGTGCATTTATTTTTTAAAAAGTAACACTAAGTTTCTTGGATTAAAAAATGTTTTAAAGATGTGTTCATATGTGTATGTGTGCCTTCTTGTGAGTGTATGTCCCAATTGCATACATGCCCTCAGTGATCAGGAGAAGGTATACGATACCCTGGGGCTAGAGTTACAGGTGGTTAGGAGTCTCTAATATGGGTGCTGGGAGCCATCCTTGGGTCCTCTGAAGAACAGGAGGCATCCTTAACCACTGAGCCATGTCTCCAGCCCATACGCATGAATATTTTCAATCCCAAGTTTGCAAATCTTGAATTAATGGATAGAATCATGAACTACAGATGTGTCCAAGTGTACCACAGGGACAAAGAAAGACATTTTCAAGATTCTCTCTCTCTCTCTCTCTCTCTCTCTCTCTCTCTCTCTCTCTCTCTCAACTTCAGGTGCTGTTTTCTCCCTTGGCACTTCGATCTTCTTAATTCAAACTCAGATGCCCTTGGCCAATTTGTTATCCCTCTCAGAGGCGATGTGAAATTTTAACTGTGTGTTGTGAGCAGTGATTGCTTTAAGAAGCATGTCTGGACCTCCTCCCTCTAGCCCTTGCTGGGAGCCTTCACCACCTGCTGCACGTGGGCTTATCAGCTGCCACGGTGGTGTCCACATTAAGTGTATGTTTTATTCTGCCTCCTGTACTTGGTGATACTCAGAAAGGAGGGTCGTTAAGGAGCCGAGAGGGGAGTGCCAGAGTTTCTAAAGCAATAAACATTTTCTTTATCTTTCTCTCTTTCCTGTCTGTGGCTATTAATCGTGAACTTTTGTGGTACTGGAAGCTGTAAAAAAGAGCGATAAAATTGCCTTTGTGAATTGTGGGGTGCTGAGCCTGTGGCATTTATATGTTTAGATATTTATTTATTTAAAATGCATCTTTCCTTTAAAGATCTAATAAGTTTGCTTGAGAGGCCCAAGGTAGCCACTCTTTCTTATAAGGTGGCCCGATATTAATCTAGAGATTAATAAAGTTCTGCCTCTGTCCTGGGGCTATACAAGGCTGGGTGACTTTTGGTCAGAGTCCCTCATATTTTTTTTTGCTGGGGAGAAAAATGCCTTATGATTCTGAGAGGCTTTATTGAACCTTAACTGGAAGTTTGAGGCTTTCCAATCCATCCGCTAAGAGCAATGGATGCCTCATGTCTCTGCTGCATAGGTCGTAAACACTTGCTTTGGAAGGGACAGACAGTTTGTCACTCTTCCAGTGGCCTCTGGTGATTTTTCTAGGTCAGCTTGAGTGCTTTGAGAAATTTAAGGCTATTTAATCTCATGGATCTTAAAGAAGATTCTAGAGCAGTGGTTCTCAACCTTCCTAATGCTGCAACCTTTTTTAAAAATTTTTTTTATTAATTTATTTTCTTATATATTACATCCCAACAGCAGTTTTTCCACCCTCCTTCTGCTCTCCCACCTCTTTTATCCCCCTCCCTTCCTCCCCATCCACTCCTCCTCCACTTCCCTTCAGAAAAGGGCAGGCTTCTCTTGGGATATCAACCAAACATGGCATATATATCAAGTTGCATTTAAGGTTAGGCACCTCCCCTCATATTAAGACTAGATAAGGCAACCTAGTAGGAGGACAGGGTTGCAAAGTCAGGTAACAATATCAGAAACAGCCCCTGCTTCCTTTGCTAGGAGTCCCACAAAAACACTTAGCTTCACAACTATAACGAATACACACACACACACACACACATCCCAGCCACAAAACCTTTGACCTGCAATTTGTCCTGCCAGTGTGATGTGCTGGAGTAAAGGTGGCACAGAAATTGTGGGAGTGGCTAACCAATAATTGGTCCAGCTTGAGACCCATGCCACAAGATGCGGAGCCCACCCTTGATACCGCCTGGGAGTCAGAAACCAGAGGCTGGATCGCTCAGAGACCTAGGATAGAACCAAACACACTGGTTAAAAGAAAAAGTCAATGAACTGATGCTTAATGATAGTCTCCTATCCCCATAGACTGGGTACCTAGCCAGCTGTAACTCAGAGAGGCTTCATCCTGCAACGGATGCAAACAGACGCAGAGACCCACAGCCAAGCATTAGATGGAGTGTGGGGAATCCTTATGAAAGGGAAGAAAGATTAGAGGAGCCAGAGGGGTCAAGAACACCACCAGAAACCCCACAGAATCAACTAACCTGGACTCACAGGGGCTCACAGAGATTGAACTGCGGACCAGGAGCCTGCATGGGTTTAACCTAGGCCTGTTTTGACCCTTTAGTATAGATCTTCATGTTGTGGGGACCCCCAACCATAAAATTATTTTCACTGCTACTTCATATTGCTACTGTTCTGAATTGCAATGAAAACATCTATGTTTTCTGATAGTTTTAGGTGACCACTATGAAACAGGCTGTTGAACTCCCAAAGGGGTCACGACCCACAGGTTGAAAATCAGTTTTGTAAGGCAAGACTTAAAGGTCTGAGAACCACTGTTGAGAACCGGGTAAACAGAGGCTATACTTGGTCCCTAACACAGCCAGGGGAAAGTGTTCCTGGGAGCTGAGCTCAGTGTTTAGTGTCATGTGTGTGCTTATTGATTCTTATGGTAAGAGCCTCACACAATAATACAGTAAAGGATCAAATAATACAGAAATATGACTTAATATAAGGATAAACCTGTGCAAATCACTGCTGGAAATAACCACTGTGCATGCCTGTAATTGAGAGTCTGAGGTTAGCATGGGCTAAAGTGAATGAGTTCCAGAACAGCAGAGGCAACTTAGCCAGACCTTTAGAAGGGGAAAGAGAATGAGGGACTGGACGGATGGTCCAGAGGGGAAGAGTGCTTGCTGTAGAAACATGAGGGCCTGAGTTTGGTCCCAGGATGCCAGTGACAAGTTGAGTTGTAGGTCTATGGACACCTTTAACCCCAGAAATGTGAAGGTTGGAGAGAGGAGGAGCTCTGAGAATATGTAAGCTCCAGGTTAAGGGAGAAACTCTGACTCAGAGGACTAAGGTGGGAAGTGATGTAGGAGGGCCTCTGTGCCTGGTGGGGTATGTACACCCACCCAGGTATATACACACATACAATATACACACATGTGTGTGTGCACAAACACCACACACACACAGAGGAAAGAAGAAAGATAGGAAGGAAGGAAAGAAGGACAGGACAGACCAGAACAAGACAGTACAAAACCACTCTTACTTGGAGCCCTCGGGTATACAGATTTCAAAGATGGTGAGTGACTCATATTGAGTGATACCCATGTGCTTAGTGGCTATGACAAGGCAGCGAAGATGGGGTCACTACACAGATCAATGACTCTCTAAGCTCATCTTATTCCTGCCTGTCTCAGAGGATGATGTCTCCAGGGCCTGGGATGAAGAGAAACAGACACAGCACAGGTCTGTCCTTCCAACTTGTGTGGTAGCATATCCTTTCTGGAAGGCAGTAGGTGCTAGTCAGTACATTCTTCAGTATGTGCTATTTGCTATTCAGAGTCTTTGAGGCTACCTCTTTGTGGAGAGGGCTCTGTACTCTCCAATACCCCACAATCCTCCAAGGCATCAGACTTGGTCATGTGATTTGCACTGGTTATTTTATTGGCAGACCATGGCATTACCTAGCAGAATTTTTGAAACAGTATACGTTACTATCTTCTTTATTTCTCTGATAAGCTATTATATATTATACTGTCCATGCAGTCTGAGAAAACGACACAGAAGAATGTCAGTTCATAGTGTACATGTTACAAAAATTGGATTTGGGGCCTGCAAGATACTAAAATGTGAGATTGCTTGTTATCGGAGCATGGTAGAGAGAAAGCAGACAAATCTAAATAAATACAGGAATCCCTCCAAAATGTAGAGGCCCATCATATTTTTAAAACTCGCCAAGCATTTGAAATTCAAACATGTTGGACTTGCAAATAAATACAGAAGACAGTCGGCACTAGTTTGGTTATCCCTGGGCCTGTGTTCCAGTGCAGCAACCACTGGTTTATGCACTGAAGACCTGAAATACAAGGGGTCAGAATGAAAATATGATATAGGTGTGAAATGTTCATGGAGCTTCTGAGATTTAACACAAAATTTTAATTTTTTTGTGAATTCATGTTGGGCTGACAATGTCTTGAATGTGATTGGTTAGGAACAAACACTGGTAGTATTTCTTTCCTTTGCTTCTTTTTTACTTCCTATACTTAAATTTCTTTTTTCTTTTTACACTTTCATGTATATGTGTATATATTATATATACATATTTGTGCATATTTGCATGTGTGGGCATGTGTGTGGGGAGTAGACATGGACATACGGAAGCTCAAAGTTGATATCAGTAACTATCCTGTATTCTTCCACCCCATTCACTGAGGCACAGCCTCTTGGTCAAATCCTAGAAGTCTCACATATGGTTAATTTTCCTAACCAGCATGCTCTGGAATCACCTGTATTCCTTTCACTCATGGTACTCCTTTCAAGGTTGGATGTTTAGGCTGGCTGGCATGTCTACTGAGCATTTACATGGGTTCCTGGGAATCCAAACTCAGGCTCTCAAAGTTGGACTAACCACTGTGCCATTTTCTCAAGCATTCCTTTTTGTTTGTTTGTTTTCTTTTGTTTTGCAACTCCCAGCAGGGTCTTTATTCAATTTGAGCTAGCTTGGGCCTCCTCCCCCAATGCACCTCTGTCAGGCAGGATGGTTTTGGTGATGGGAAGCCCCAAATATTTATCACGGCAAGGCTTTCTAATAAGCAGCAAGCAGGGGCTAAGTGTGCAAACATCTCATTGGAAAGCTACTGTGGTTTTTAACATAATAGGCTGGTGTTAGGAGTCATACCATAAACTTAATTTCTGCTCCCCTCTGCATTGTTGGCCTTTAGACAGGGGGTGGGTTTGTAACCTGTGGTGCAGGTTTGTTGGGGAAACAACCTGGAGACACTGACTGGTCTTGTTGGGGATTAGCTAGAGACTGGAGCTTATATTTTGTTAGGGGGCAACTTGGAAACTAATGTTAGGTACCAGCCTGTTAGTTTACCTGAGTTCAAACTTAGGTTAGGTTCTCTAAAATGGAGTCTGAACTTAAAAAATTTGGCCTCTTAGTGCACATATGGAAGTCAAAGGATGGTCAGTCAGTTCCTGCTTTCCTTCTTGTCTCCCACAATGGCTTCCAGCTACCACATCCAGCCTTTTCACGTGGATTCCAGGGACCAAGATACGGTTTTCAGGCATGTACTGCATCCCTAGTGTGAATGATGAGCAAGGAAGCTGCATCTCCTCAGCTCCCTGTTCAAGTACCAGACAAGTCCATGGAAGCGTTGCTTACTGTTTACATAAGGGGAGGGGGTCATCACAGACCTGGTAAGCTTCCATGGCTTCCTGAGTGCTATGATGCTCCCTCTTCCTCCCTGAAGGGAATGATTTACTTCTGTGGAAATAGCTACAAGAAAAGGCCCCAACTTAATCTTGGAATACAACAATGGGGTCTTTGCAGCCCACGTGTAGATGCCAGCCTCTCAGGAGAGTAGAAAATAGCTTTGGATACCTCATGACCCTGATTTAATTACTCACTGTTTAGAAAATACAAATGGCCCAGGCATTCTAAGGGATTACATTCCAATGTCCATCACAAAATCATTCATCTTTATTGATTCTTTTGACGTAGCACGTTCAGAGTATACATAAAGCAATTCTCTGTGGAGTGCAAACATCTGTCCTTTGTGAATCCATACGAAGATGTCAGTTTAGTTTATTTTTTGCTCATGGTAGATCTAGGAGACAGACTGAAGATGGTGTATCTTACTGCCTTAGACATTTCTGTGTAGATGTCCCCTTCCTTCAGGCAAGAATGCAGACTCATCCCTCTGTATTTGGTTTCCCTGTATTTAGAATCCTTTGAACCTTTAGCACAAGCTGTTCTCAAGCCATGGGTCATGAGCCTTCTGGGGAGTGAACAACCCTTTCATAGAAATTATATACCAGATATTTACATTATGACTCATAGTAGTAGCAAAAAATTTTATGATTGGGGGGGTCACCACAACAAGAGGAACTGTATTAAAGGTTTAGAAACTTTGAGAAACACTGCCTTAGCATATGTGGACAGTGACCTGTGAGGTTTCAAGGCATAATTAACATCATAGGCCTGTTGACCAGGGGCCCCCATTCTATACATGTTGATTACTACAGTAAGCAGAAAATTACAGGCCTGGGGCTCCATGTTTGGCATTGTTCATGTGTGTGGCTGTCATAGCACCATCCCCAAGAGGTTTTCCCTTCTTCCTACCAGCAAGACATATGCATACAAAGTGAAGTTTAGATCCAGTCTTCCTAAGGACCTAGTAAGGATCCAGGATTGAGGAAGTGTGACTGTGTTCCTACTGCCAGCAGACAGCCTAGAGTAAGGAACCAGGGAACACAAAGACACTATCCTGAGCACGTCCAGGTACTTCCTGCAGAAAATCTCCTGAGACTTAAGTCTTCTTCATGTCACATGTAACCTTCATGCTGATTCCAAGTGAAGGATGATAACGCTAATATTGAGGCTAGTGTTGATTTTTTTTCGTAAAACAAAGCCCAGAAATAGAAGATCCAGGCTGCCGGAGATCCTCTCAGATTCCCAGGTACACAGGTGTTTTCCTACTCGGTTTCTCTGCAGTTCCTCACAGTTTAAAAGGGCTGTTTGAACTCTTGCTATCAAATCCACATACCCGCCAGTCCTTCTTAGAAGGGAGAACAAAACACTCACGGGAAAAAAAAAAACCAAGGTCAAATAGCGGAGCAGGAATTGAAGAAAAGATCATCCAGAGACTGCCTCACCAGGGGATATACCCCATATGCAGCCACCAAACCCAAGCACTATTGCTGATGCCAAAAAGCGCTTACTGGCAGGAACTTGATATGGATGCCTCCTCAGAGGCTCTGCCAGAGTCATACAGATACAGCGGAGGATGCTTTCAGCTAACCATTGGACTGAACATGGGGACCCCAATGAAGAAGTTAGAGAAAGAAATGAAGGAGCTGAAAAGGTTTGCAACCTCATGAGAAGAACAACATTATCAACCAACCAAACCTTCTATAACTCCCATGAACTAAAACACCAACCACTGAGCACACATGGAGAGACCCATGGCTCCAGTTGCATATGTAACATATGTAACAGAGGACAGCATTGTCTGGCATCAATAGGAGGAGAGGCCTTTGGTCCAGTAAAGGCACATTTTCCCAGTGTATGGGAATGCCAAGGAGCTGAGGTGGGAGATAGTGTTTGGGATAGGGAGCACCTTCATGGAAACAAAAGGAAGGGGAGGGGGGATGGGAGCTTGGGGGGGATAACATTTGAAATGTAATTACAGAGAATATCAAAAAGAAAAAAAAAAAGAAAGGAAGGAAGAATATGCAAGAAAGGTCACCTATCTGCAGGAGAGAAGGGAGAAGAATCTGCCTTCAGCTTCTTAAACTCATCTTTCTAGAAGTTGTGCATACCACTTCTGCTTAGTCTGCTTACTACCTGCTTACATCCAGGTAGTAGGGAGATGGGGGACATGGGGGACATACTCTGTATTTTGAGCAGCTGTGTCTCTGCTACAAACTGAAACCGCTATGATGGGAGGTGAAGGAGGAAAGACTCAGGCAGAGAACCAATGCTTTCTTTTTTATATCTTTTATTAGCAGCCATTAAAGAGAAGACTTTATGACTTGAAACTGATGATATATAGTAAGTCCCTGTGTTTAGCGAAAGGAGGGGATGGTGTCCATACTTTAGGTAAGAAGCTGAAGCTGAGGAGGTTTGCTTTTCTAATAAACCAAGTCATGACAACAGTGATTGCTATTTCCTTGAATAACTTATGTGTATTTTGGCCACTGATGTTCCTCTAAACCTCAGAAAGTTAGCTCTTCTGCACCCAGTTTTGTATTTGAATAAATATTAGGACACTCATCTGAGGTCTGCTAAGGGAAAGGCAGAATTGGACGTAGGAGCTCAGTCTTCTGTTTTGTCCCCAGCAGCTTTGACAAATGGCTCCTTCCTCAGTGGCTTGGGGTTCTTTTCACTGTCCCATGGTTAAAGAGGGGAGAAGTCTTGAGAACTTGGGTGGTTTCTCCCTTCCAGGCTCCATCCATTAACCCACTGGCCCCATAACTTAAGAATATCTCCTGGTTTTAAAGCATGACCCAGTTAATGATCTTAATTACTAATAGCTTCAAAAGCCCTTTCTCACATGTAACATATAGATTGGAGGGATAAAGATGTGGACATCTTTCAGGGGGAGAGCATTGCTTCGTCTGCCATGGATGGTGGCTCATAGTAAGATGACCCTTTTACATCACAGCCCAGTGCACATGTGCAGTGGAAAGCTGAAATGAGTCCCACCAAGCAATACTTACTTATTCTATTCTATTTTATGACTTCATTTTTAAGAAATGGTGGTCATGACCCAGAAAATTGATTTCATGACCTTAAGGCTAAGAAGAAAAATCACCACCAAACCTTCTCCATTTCCACTGCTGTTTCCTTTCATCTCCCTCTCTCTTTTACATTATTATGGAAAGATGGGTCTCCTACAATTACCAAACTACAAGCTTTGATTGTTTCTAAGACCTGTCTCTAAACGAGGCTCCTTGAAATCCCAAGGCTATAGAAAAATTCTAACTTCTAAGATGGCACATCGTTGTAGCTTTGATCTACTAGTAGTCTGAGACTCCGAATTACTTTGAAATTTCACACAACAGTTAGAGAGCATCACTATCAATTAGTAATGTCTGCTATGGATCTAGGAGAGGCATAGCCAAGTGGCCAGGCTTTTGCCATCTTTGGGGCTAAAGGATGCTTTTTCTTTTTCCCAATTAGTACAAAAACACCCATGAACAAATAAAGCCAGAGGGTAGAAAAATAAAGCTGGGCTGAATGGGACTTTCAAGAAGAAAACTATATCTTCTGTTTGTGTAGAGAACAAGATGAATAAGACAGCAATTTGTAGGAGGCAAGGGAAGAGCAATGGTTTTTTTTCACCGGGGAGTGCAGAACCGGGAAGGATACAAATCACGTCCTTGGGCTAACAGAATTTTTAGCTCATTAAAGCCTATTGCTGCTTTTACAGCCATCCCCAGCATCATGAAACTCTGCTTTATCATCTCGACAGCTCTTTGCATTTCCTTGGCTGTTTCTCTGTCTTAGAGCAGAGATCACAAGCTCAAGTGCCAACAGGGAAGGCATTGCACAAGATTGGTGTCTGGAGTCAGGCTGCCTGGACTCGGATCCCAGCTCTGTCACTTACTGTGACCCCGATGTTGAACAACTTGTTTAACCTTGGGTTCCTCTGTTTGTCTTTGAATGCTGCCCACATTCTGTTTGGGTGCCAGGAAATTGGGAGACATTTGTCATTGGATGCCCGTGGATATCTCCCCCTGCCTTGTCAGGTCTTTTAAAGGAATCAGTGAGATTCCTAAATGTGGTGAACATGTTGTGACTAGTAAGTGACAGTCATCACAGCTTACTTAGAACTGACGGCTCTTGTTTGTCCTACAGCTTTGCCACGCTTTAGGAACTTATTCATGCATCTTCTTTAAGAGAAGAGCACAGGTCAAGCAGCAGCTTTACTTGCTGTCTCTCTTAGCGCCTAGCAGAGTGGACTGAGCCTCTCTCCCTCATCCCACAGGCTTCTGTTTCTCGAGGACTTGTAGGACTGTCCTAGCACATTACTACATATGTGTCATTAGATGTGTTGATCCCTGTTCAGACTTTGCAGAGGAGCATCTGTAGGACTGTCTGAATAGGTTTTCCACACTATTCCTCTTACCTGGATACCTGCCCTGCCCCATCCCCCTCCAGTACATGGCTCCCTTTGTTGTACCCGGCCTGGATCCTTCTCCAGCATGAAATAGAATCCCAATAGCATTGGTTGAAAGAGTAGATGAACAATTGCACTCGACATATTTTAACAGAGGATTTGAGTATACCAGTTTTAGCATTTACAAATTGACAAAAATGGGACATGATTCCAACACCTTGAACTCTTATGGGGAGAGAGAAAGACAGACAGACAGACACACACACACACACACACACACACACACACACACTGTTCCTCAGACACTATCAGTATACCATATCCCCTAAAAGGTTACACCGTTTACTGGCTCCACCCTAGGGATCAGGCCTTTACCACAAGGGGCTTTGAGACATCTTCTGCATGTGAACTCTAGTAGTAAGGGTACCAGGAGCTGATTAAGATCCCATGGCCAATCTCATAGCTTTTTCATGGCGAAGCTGCACTTTATACTATATTCTTGGAGTCACCTGGACTTAGGAAATAGGAATGAAATTCAGAGAGGTGAGAGTGGAGATAGGGTTTTTCTGGGCTACTCAAACTGATATGCATCATCCAGGGCTGCTGGTTTGGAGGGGCTGGGCCTTGACTCTGCATGGGTGGTAGTAATGCAGTCTCTGCTGCTGCTGCATCTGCTGCAAGGCCTCTTCCGTGAACAAAGACATAGAGGACTTGAGAAGTGACATACAGCTAACTACCCAGGGGACCCTCTCATCCAACTCCTCCTTAGAAAGCTTTGAAGATCTGATTTCTCTGAGCCCTAAGTGCTGACAAAGCTGTAAAAGGGTTGGCACTGGGGAGTTTCGCCTCATTTTGGAAGCTGCTAGCCAACTAATTTGGTTTAATCATTACAGGAAAATGCAAACAGAAAGAAGGCACACGGCCCTTGTGTACCTAGTGTGCTTCAGGCTGCCAGACCTCTGGACTCTGGGCTGTTGCTGATACTCCAGGAAGGATTTATATGTGGAATAAATATTCTTAAATCTTTATAAGGTGCCTAAAATATTTATGATTGTTTGAGTTTGGTTTGCATGGCATATTGCCCTCTTACATTAAGTAGTTTTTACACCATCCAGCTCTGCCATTAATCACTCCAGCCTGTTCCCAGCTATCCTAACCAAGGGGAGATCTATTACACTCCACGGCCAGAGCCAAATGATCTCATTTCTCCTTTGGCTGTTTCATCGAATGGTTCATAAACTGAGGGCTATTATTGTATTAGGAAGACACATTGTGGTTCTCCGGTGTCATGCTGACATGTTTACGTTTCTTTTCCTCTGAAGAAATCATGATTACAATGGAATATTATTTCACAGAGGACGTTTTATACCAATTTAGGGCTTATGAAATTAAAAAGGGGGACAGCTAGTCTCCCATAAATGCTGAATTGGTAGGATCAGTGTCACCAGAAGATTAAAGTCACCTCACTTCTCTCCCCTTTGTTTGTGGAATGGTTTCAAGGAGCTGTTGAAAAAAATAATAGGGATATTTGTTTTGCGGGGATCGATTCTTATAGAAAGACAGAATGTTGAGGGTGGATTTGGGGACCTTGGAACAGAACATTTGTGTTTGCCATTTCTACTGAGTGTGTGCGTAGTTCATAAACAGGGTTTTCTGGGTGTTTCAGAGCCAAGTTAAACTCTCATTATTAGGATGTTAAGCAAGTCTTGAAAATGACAAATGCTACTTGAAATTACAGGTGAAGAAATAGAGAAGGAACAAAACTACTTCCTTTTGCTCAGGTTTCAGTGAAAGAGGTGGCCAGAATCACCTTTGTACTTAAACTGTATTTTCATTTACTTGTAATACAAGCTGAGTTTAAACAACAGAATTGGGAGCCGGAGAGATGGCATAGCTTAGTAGGTAATGTGCTTGACGAAGAAGCCTGAGGATCTGGGTTTGATCCCAGGAACCTTTGTAAGAGTGAGGATTTCACAGCAGTACTTCATACCATGCCTGTGGTCCCAGAACCAGGGAGCTGGCAAGCAGAGGACCCTTGGGGTTTGTGAGCTAACCAGTGTGGCCAAATTAGCAAACACCATGAGAGTGAACGAGCAAGACACCTGAATGGACTTCTGGATCCCACAAGCATAATTGCTCTGTTTTTCTCAAAGAAACACATACATGCAATGCGCATACTCTATCAACTTCCATGAGAAAGGATTCAGTTAGCTTTTTTTTTTTTTGGTTGTGCTATGAATGGAAATCAGAATTTGATAGATGTCAAGAAAGAGTGACTCTCTACCTCCCTTTGAATGTTAATTTTTGGTTTTGAGACAGGGCTTTGAGTAGCCCAGGTTGACCTCAAACTTGCTGTGTAGCCTTGCATTGCGGATCATTCTGTCCTGGTCTCCCAAGGGCTGAGGTTACAAGCATTTGCCAGTGTAGTAGGTCCAGTGTTATGTCATGCTAGGTCAGTTGAAATGAAAGAATAAACATTTGGCTTTTTTTTCCTTATAAAGATTGCCTTAACTTTAAAAACTTACCTTAGATTATGTGAAATGTTCCAAGTGTTAATGTCTGGAAAAAGATATGATAACGTCTGCTTCGTTCATCAGGGAATCTGTAGAGAAAAATCTAAGTTTAGAAATAGTTTTTGCAAATAGGTTCTTCCTTTCCGTTAAGTCGGGACAAGTAGAATATGTTATTCATGCACACCCTTCTTCCCCATGCAGGCCTTAGTTCACAGGAATATTTCTTTGAGTTTGGCTGTTCTTTTGCATTATTATAGACTGACAGGAACCCCATGGGAGTCTCCACCATGTGAAAATGCTCAATGTGCAGTGGTATCCATAAAAGCCACCAGGAGGGACAACAGTGAGCCCAAGTCCAGTCAAACGGTCTCAGTTATAATCTCTGGGGACCCCTCCTCCAATGTCTTATCGGGATCACATTGAGTATAGAATCTAAGGGTTCCTGTTTCTCTCTTCAATCTTTGTCTTACAACTTCTGTTTTGTTCATAATTTTTCCTAGACTCTCTAATAAAGAAAACTGACCAAAGACTAAGTTCAGGATTGTTGACTAGAATTCAAAACCTAGTACAAGAGTGATCTTATTGACATTATGAAAGGTGCTTACTGTGCAGAAAGCCTATGTTTTTCACTGCGGCAGTGAGGGCTACCAAGCGGGAGTCGAGGCCAAAGTTACGATTCACATTAATTAATCTCAGGCTTTGGACGTCTCATTAGCCAATCATGGCAGTGCTAAAATAACAAAGAATCACAGCTGTTTTGCTTCTTGCTGCCCACTGCAGATGACAGCGGAGAGGGCTGGAGAAATGGCTCAGTAGATAAGGTGCTTGCGGCTCAAGTATGAGGGCCAGAGATTGGATTTCCAGCACGCAGTGTAAAACAGGTGGGTGTGGCAGCACTCCAGTTCTGGGGAACAGAGACAGATCCACCTGCTGGCTTCAGATTCAGTGTGAGACTCTTCTTAAAAATTAAAGTGATAGAGGACACTGAGTGTCAACCTTTGGCTTCAACATGTGCACACACAGGAGTTGAAGTGTGCACACAGCCACCACCACTACCACCACCAACAACAACAATAACAACTCAGAACTTCAGGGTCCTGTCTGCTCTCACGACACCCTCTTTTCAGCAGTCACATGCGCAATCACAACAGCTAGGACAGTGCCCCTTTTCTAAAGACATTTAACAGATGACTCTGTTGAGTCTGCAGCCGTATAGCCAAAGCCTCGGATCCCGGGTAGGCATCACGACGTAAGCTGCACGTACTGATCCAGCCGTCAGTCTCAAGCATGGACATTGAGCCTCCCCTTGGGTCTTAGTGTTGGTGGGAACAGATTCTGTTCTGTACAATGTGAGTGCAAGTGACAGAGCAGCAGGGAATGGTCAAAGAGAAGAGAGACAAGTTCACAGATAGCTAAGAACGGCAGACCCAGCTCTAAATTACAACCTGAATACTTTAGTGGTACAATGACATTGTGCCCTGTTAGAAAAGATGTGACAGGAATATTAGCAGGGCTTCTTTATTGCACATCTCCTATGTGCCAGGTGCTGGGCTGGGTGTGAAGGGCCTGAAGATGAATGAGGTCAGGGTACCCTTGTGGTGTCTAGGAACTAACTCTGGATTATTAGGGTTTTTTTTCCCCTTAGCATACTATATGTCATGGGCTCTCATTTCCCCTCCCATGGGAACTTAGGCTCCCGTCTTAGGTATTGTTTATAATCTATTATAACTGCAGTTACTTTGCTGGATGGTCGCTCTCCACACCTTATTTGTCCATACTTGAAAGTCCATATCCTTTGATCAATATTCTATTTCCTTTGCCACCAGCTCTAATCTTTTTTTTTATACATTTAGCTCATATGCTCAATTCTTTTTACATTCCATAGGTGATGCCTATAGTTAATAATAATATATCATATACTTGAATTCTGCTAATAAATTAGATCTCAAGCAATCTCAGAGAAACTGGGGGGCTGGCACACTAGATGTCTGGGTTACAGTGCTCATTATCTACTAAAATGTGCCACTTGAGAGTGGGATTGCTCTAAAATTCATTGTGAAAGGATTTCCACCTTGTGTGCTGTGTTTTTATCATTGACTGAAACTGTGTAGACCCAGGTCAGTCAACCTGACAAATTCTAGGCTTTGTGGTACAGGGCATTGCTTCTGGGCCGTGAACTTTGCAATATTTCTATACTGGCTACTATAGGCAATAGTAGCAAATTCTAAACATTTACATATCTGAACGTAGACATTTCATTAAAAATATGATATAAGAAATGGAAAAAATATAGAACTGTATGGCACAGCACTTACTATGAATGCCACATGTAGAACTAATGTCATTTTAACCTAATCAGCATGCAAGGACTATGAAGACCTAAGAAATTACGGTACCTGCTGTAGGCACTATGAGCACTAAACACACAGGTTACACTAGATTTACTTAAAAGCTCAATAATGAGCTTTTACTCTATAGGTTTTTAATTGAAAACTTAAAAGCAAATATAATACATAACTATATAACTATTATCTTTATATTCTTATATGCTTTTTTTAATTTTTGAGGTTATAATTACAATTCTCCCCTCCTTTCCTTCCTCCAGACCTTCCCATAGACCTCTGCCCATGATTCTTCAAAATCATGGCCTTTCTTTCTCCAGTTGCCATTGCATGCATATATGTATATGCATTTATTTTCCTAAGTGTAACCTGTTATGTCTATGTAAGATTGTGTGTGCGTGTGGATTCAGGACTGAGTGTTTGGTACTGGAAAACTCACTGGTCTTCTCAGGAAACCCCACCTCTTCCCCTTGAAGCTTTCCTCAAGTGGCTAAAGTTTTTTGTGTAGGTTGAGGCCACATGGGCTTTTCCTGTCCTGTTTGGCGTGTCTACCATTGTCTTCCTTGGTCAGCTCATGTTGGGCAGTTGTATTTGTGAGACTTATGTTAAAATCCATGATCCTCTGGCTCTTACAATCCTTCCATTTCCTCGTTCGTTCCCTGAGTTTTAGGTGTTTTGTAGATATATCCACTGGGACTGGGCACCACAGTTTTATCTTTATACCCTTATATTACATGCTTTATAAAAATTTGTTTTTTACTTGTTTTAACTTTGTGTTAACACAAAAAACACACACAGACTCAAGATGGTTCACATCCACATTGTGTCCCACTGGAAGGTCTTCAGGATGATGACACACATAGAGCTGTCACCTCATATGAGAGTGCTTCTTTTGGGACATTTTTGAAGGAGCTATAGAAGAGTGCTGTGCTGCACAATCACATTGTCATTGTTACTATGAGTGTGTGTATGAGTGTGTGGTGTGCATCCATGTGTAGGTGTGTAGGTGTGAGTGTAGAAGCCATGGGAGAATGTTAGGTATCCTGCTTTATCAATCTTTGCTATGGTCCTTTAAGATAAAGTTTCTCATAAGAGTTCCTAAGCTCCATCCACTATTTGGCTCTGTCTGAGTCAGGTGCAGGGTGGAGCCTCTCAGGAGACAACTTTCTCCCGTCTGCAAACACAACAGAGTCTCATCAATAGTGTTAGGGTGAGACTCTTATCGAAGAATAGGAGGAAGGGTGGTAGGCTCTGAAGGGAATAGGAACTCCACAGGAAGACCAACAGAATCAACTAACCTGGACCTTTGGAGCTCTCAGTGTCTGAACCACCAACCAAATTAACACATTCAGGCTGGACCTAGGCCTCCCTGCACAGAGGTGGCAGATTTGCAGCTTGGTCTTTCTGTGAGTCTTGGGACAGGAGCAATCCCAAAAGCAGTTTGCTTGTACCTGGGCTGCCATGTCTTACCTCAGTGGGAGAGGAAGCATCTAATTTCACAGGGACTTAAAGTGCCAGGGTTGGGGGATAACCCATTCATTGGCTCAGAGAAGAAGAGGGGGCATTGGGTAAGGATTGTGGGAGGGAGTCATGGGAGGGGGCAGTGAATGGAATGGAATGCAAATAACTAAAAATAAAGTTAACTAAATAAAAAAGACAAAGTCTTTTACTGAACCTGTAGCTCACCAATTCAGTAAGGTTGGTGGCCAGCAAGCCTCCATGATCCTCCGCTACAGTACTGGGTTTATAGAGACAGGTGGCCATGTCCAGCTTTTATGTGTAGGAACAGTGGATTTGAACTGAAGTCTTTATGTTTGTGCAACAAGTACTTTTACTAGCTAAGCCATCTTCCTGGTGTCTATATATCATCTTATTTAAAAATATATGTGTACATATATAATAGATAATTATAATATAATTATATAGAATAATATATGTTAATAGAAGTAGACTTTATAATAATGATAAGCATATAATAAATACATAAATATAGTTGTTTATCTTTACCGTCAAAGGTCATTTACTGTTCTCACATATGTGGTATGTTTTAAATAGCAGCTATAAGATAGATTACATCAGCATCAATGCAAACTCATAGATAGTGCCTTGTGCAAGAACCTTCCAGTTGGAGCATCACCAGGCACAGGAAATTTCTCAGCTCTGTCATAATCTCATTCAGTTGTATTGCTGATCACAGAATTGCTATACACTGTACAGTAGTATATATATATATATATATATATATATATATATATATATATATTGTTTGTTTATTACATTTTAAAGCTGGAAGAGATCAGTAACATAGGATTACAACCTGATTAATCTTAGAACAGGCTTCCTCTTCCTGTAAGTGGCCAGAGGTGACCTGTGAAGATGGTTCACTACTGCCTAGGCCATCAAGGACATGCATATTTGCAAAGCCACCAAGTATCTGAAGGATGTCACTTTAAAGAGCCAATGTGTGTCATCCCAGTGGTATAATGGTGGAGTTGGTAGCTGTGCCCAGGGTAAACAGTGGGGCTGGACACAGGGATGGTGGCCAAAAAAGAGTGCTGAGTTTTTGCTGCACATGCTTAAGAATTCAGAGAGCAAGGCTGAACTTAAGGGTTTAGATGTAGAATCTCTAGTCATCAAATACATCTAGGTGAACAAGGCACCTAAGATGTGCCAGCAAACCTACGGAGCTCATGGCCGAATTAACCCATTTATGAGCTCCCCCTGCCACATTGAGATGATCCTCACTGAGAAGGAGCAGATTGTTCCAAAGGCAGAAAAGGAGGTTGCACAGAGGAAGTTTCAGAGCTCTGATGGAACAATGGTGAGCATTCCTTGTATCATCATTCTGGTCCTGCTCTGGATCTTCCAAAAGTTCCTGGAGCCATACATATACCCCATGGTCAGTCACATATGTCCTAAAAAAAACCTATACAGCAATCTAGCGTTAAGAATATGGGCAAGGTAGAATGCAAGGGTGCAGGTACAAATGGGTTACCCACAAAGGGACCCACAGAAGTCTCATCCCTGAGTTTCTTTCTCATTAAAGTAGCTTTCATTTCTATTATTCCCATTTACTAATATGAACAAATACAAGGTCTGTGTGAGCGGACACTCAGAACCCTGAGTCCTTGGGTCTTCGAATTCTTTCTCAGGCGCTTGCTGTTTTCACTTCCTATGGGCTCTTGTACCTTGAGTGGGATGAGTCTTAATGTGAAACAGTGTGGTCTGTGGTGGGGTGCAATGTGATTGCTGATTACTGCCAAGCACAAGGGTGAGCAGACAGCGGAGAATGGTTACTGCTCCGAGGAATCTGGAAAAGGAACGAGAGGAAGCTTCTTGAAAAGAAGGTTAGCATGAGATGCAAATCAGTCCATTCTTATCTTCTTGTACAAAGCTCAAGTCCAAGTGGATCAAAACCCTTCACATAAAACCAGGTACACTGAAACTAATAGAGTAGAAAGTTGGGAAACTCAAACACATAGGCACAGGGGAAAACTTCCTGAACAGAACACCAATGGCTTTTGCTCTAAGAGCAAGAATTTTAAGGACCTCATAAAATTACGAAGCTTCTGTAAGGCAAATGACATTGTCAATAGGGTAAAATGGGAACTAACAGATTGGGAAAAGATCTTTGCCAATCCTACATCTGATACAAGGCTAATATCCAATATATACAAAGAACCAAAGAAGTTAGACTCCAAAGAATCAAATAATCCTATTACAAAATGGGGTACAGAGCTAAACAAAGAATTCTCAACTGAGGAATATCAAAGGGCTGAGAAGCACCTAAGGAAATGCTTAACATTCCTAGTCATCAAGGAAATGCAAATTAAAACAACCCTGAGATTCCACATCATACCAGTCAGAATGGCTAAGATCAAAAACTCAGGTGACAGCAGATGCTGGCAAGGATGTGGAGAAAGAGGAACACTCCTTCATTGTTGGTAGGATTGCAAGCTGGTACAACCACTCTGAAAATCAGTCTGGTGGCTCCTCAGAAAATTGAACATAGTACTACCTGAGGACTCAGCTATACCACTCCTAGTCATATACCAAAAATATGCTCCAACATCTAACAAGGACACATGCTCCACCATGTTCATAGCAGCCTTGTTTGTAATAGCCAGAAGCTGGAAAGAACCCAGATGTCCTTCAACAGAGGAATGGATACAAAAAAATGTGGTACATTTTCACAATGGAATACCACTCAGCAATTAAAAACAATGACTTTATGAAATTCTTAGGCAAATAAATGGGTGGATCTAGAAAATATCATCCTGAGTGAGGAAACCCAATCACAAAAGAATACACATGGTATACACTCACTGATAAGTTGGATATTAGCCCAAAAGCTCAGATTACCCAAGGTACAATTCACAGACCACATAAAGCTCAAGAAGTTGGAAGACCAAAGAGGGCATGCTTAAAAGGGGAAACAAAATATCCACAGGAGAAAAGACAAAATTTGAAGCAGAGACTGAAGGAAGAGCCATCCAGAGACTGTGGGGATCCATTTTATATACTGTCACCAAACCCAGACAATAATGTGGATGCCAAGAAGTGCATGCTGACAGGTCCCTGATATAGCTGTCCTCTGAGGGACTTTGCCAGAGTCTGAGAAATACAGAATGGGATATTCTCAACCAATCATTGGACTGAAAATGGGGTCCCCGATGGCAGAGTTAGAAAAAGGACTGAAGTAGCTGAAGGGGTTTCCAACACCACAAGAAGAACAACAATGTCAATCAACCAGAACCCCCAGAGCTCCCAGAAACTAAACCACCTACCAAAGAAAACACATGGAGGGACCCATGGTTCCAGAAACATATGTAACAGAGGATGGCCTTATCGGGCATCAACGAGAGGAGAGGCCCTTGACCCTGTGAAGGCTCAATGCCCCAGTGTAGGGGAATGCCAGGGAAGGAAGATGGGAGGGAGTGGGTAGGTGGGGGAGCACTCTCAGAGAGGCAGGGAGAGGGAGAATGGGATAGAAAGATTCCAGAGGGGAAACTGGGAAGGGGGATAACATTTGAAATGTAAGTAAAGAAAATATCCAATTAAAAAAATGTAACATCAGCATCATCGTCAATCACACAACTTCTAATTCTCTGTACTTCTAGTCCTGACAATGCATTAAACATCCATTTAACTTGTGAACAAAATCTCAGAACAATAGTCACAGTGCGTTCTTGCTCATACTATGAATAACTATACCTAGTGCATGATCTGCTAGGTATGGTTAATTTTCAAGTTAAGAAATTGTATCAGTAATACTGATGTTTGAAGATATTTGCAGTTTCTGTCACTGGCAAAGTCAGGGACACTTGTTACCTTTATAATTAAGTTATGTTAAGTTTCAGTTAGATGTCAGAAAAATTAAAGTGTGGGTTTGCTTTGCACATAAGTTAAAGAACCCTTCAATTTAGTCCCAGGACCCCACATGATAGAAAGAGATGACAGATCTCTGTAGATTGTCCTCTGCTCTCTACATGCCTGCAATGGCACATAACACTCCTCCCTATAAGTAAATAGATAAATAAATAAATAAATAGATAAATAAATAAATAAATAATAAATAATCCACAAGGGTAAAAAGTAGAAGAATCATATATATTGCTTTTGTAAAGCAGTTTTCTTTTATTCCAGTTAATTTTAAGAATTAAGAATACTTCTAAATTCATCAGTGGCTATTACATATATTATTAATAGGATGCTTTCTTTCTTTGTTTTTTCCTTTCTTCCTTCCTTCCTTCCTTCTTTTTTTTCTTTCTCTGTCTCTCTGTCTTTCTGTGTCTCTCTGTCTGTCTCTGTCTGTCTCTCTGTGTCTGTCTCTGTGTCTGTCTCTCTCTGTCTCTCTCTGTCTCTGTCTCTGTCTCTGTCTCTCTGTCTCTCTGTCTCTCTGTCTCTCTCTCTCTGTCTCTCTCTCTCTCTCTCTTTTCTTCTTTCCAAGGCAGGGTCTTGCTGTATAGCCCAGGATTTTCTGCCATTTGGAGTGTTATCACACTACTGGAACTCTGACTGCAGCCTCCTGAGTGTTAGGATTCCAGATGTGTGCTTCCATGACTGATTTCTATTTTAACCAGATGACTTCTGCTTAGGTGCTCACTTTGTAGCTCGGATGGCTTGAACTTGTAGCCAGCTTTCTGCCTCTGTCTTCCAGGAGCTTGGGTGATGGGCTTGAGCCACCCTGTTGGCTACTTAAGGAGCTGTTGATAGTGAACCATCTCCTGTTTCTGGAATGATTCTTACCATTTAGAAGTAAATAGCACAAATATACAAAAGCTCAAGTTCTTTATAAAAATGGCATGGCATTTGCACACATCCTCTGGTATCCTGAAGTCATCCCTGGATTGCCCATTGAACCGCATGCAGCCCACTACCATGTAAAATCTTATTATGTTCCCTCATGCAGCACTCTCCTCTCTTCGTTTTCTTCTTCTCTATCCCTTATGAGGACATTGACTGGATTTATAACCCACCTGGGTTGTCCTCCACAATCTCAAGTTTCTTAGTTATTTCTCAAAATATCCTTGCTGATGAAGTCATGCTCATAGGAGCACATCTTTCTGTGACTTGTCATGCAACTCATTAGGTCTCAGTTCCTCATCTGGAAATTGGAGACATTGTGTGACAGTGACAATTATAGTCACCTTTAAAAGGTGGCTCCTCTCTGGCCAGCAAGGAGATGTTGGTAGTGAGAGAAGAGCCCGAGAGACCCTGAGATGGAAGTGAGCATCTGTGTGCACTACCTTGTATTATCAGCTTTCTCGCATGGCTGGAGCACCAGCTCCATCACAGAGCAACCACCTCTCTTCAGATCTCCCAGCACAGGCATCTCTAAGAAACACCTTCCTGGGGCTTTTTGGACACCAGGTAGCTCAACTCAAAACCATCCCCTGCTTTTCCGAGAGCTGTTGCCTCAAAAGTAAACCAACTTATCATTCAGAAAATGCCCGTGTGATCTCAAATTTGCATACCCCAGATGAGGCTGCAAAGCCATTTATCTCTCAAGAGCAGCCTGCTGTGGTCCCTTTTATATTTTTATGGGATTGTCCTTAAATGGCTGATTAGTTTGGGGTGATTTATAAAATGCTTCAAGCCTGGCAATTTCTCCCTTAATGATTGGACAGATTTGTGTCTGGCTTTAAGCAGGCTTGGCTTTCTGTTGTTTCAGCGCATCTGTGGGCCACATTCATCCCACAGTGACCTGACTTTGCTCCAGTCCAAGACGGCTTAGTTCTTCACCAAGTTTTCTCAAGGTTGCGCTCTGCCTGCTATTGGCTCTTTATCTTTGAGAAAGGCAAAACAAATGCACCGTGAAAATAAAAAGGTACTAATCATTTTTTTTCTTCTTATTCCTTTTATCTTCAGGGACAAGAGAAAATCCCACAGACCCCAGCATGGTTATTCATCCTTCCTTGGGCTTGGTTTTCTTACTTGAAAGTAGGAAATATTACACAGAATCTTTTCTACCTGGGGAAATGATAGGGAATCAGCCAATGGTGGGAAATTGCTTGGTGTTATTTTGTCTGCAGCAAGCCTCCGTACTCATTAGCTGCTGTGTTTCCAGTTGGCTACCATGGAGAGAAACGTGCATGGAAACCAGGATAAGGACCTTCAGGCCCTTGAACCCTTTCTAATTTGGTCTGTGTGCAGCTTTACATGGTCTGCATCTTCACAGGATGCCTTGTCCGTGGAGGCAGAACTGGCTTTCTCTGACGGTGTGCCCCCATTTAACAGCTTTCTACTTTGTTTTGTCCTTTTTTAAAAATTTCATTTTAAGTTTTAAAGTAATAAGTGTATACCAAAGCCACCCTCTTATTTGTGGACAGTTCTAACCAAATACTCTGTTTAAATTTAAATTTGTTGAGAAGTGGGTGTGAAGGAGGTCAGAGGACAACTTGCAGGAGTTGGGAGTTGTTGCTCTCCTTCTATCATATGAGTCCCCAGGAATTGAACTCATGTAGTCGGGCTTGGCAGCAGTCTCCTTTATCCACTGAGCCATATCACTGGCCTGCCATGATTATTATTTTTCCCTTTCTTATGCATTATATAATATTTTTAGAAAGTGTACAGCTCACCCTTTATGTTTGGGGATTATACACATTCAGCAGGAGAAACCCTACATTAGATCTGAGAAAATATTAACATTTTTTCCTTGTAACTCCTTAAGCAAAATTGGTAGCATTTTTTGTTGTTGTTGTTGTGGTAGTGCACTGCACTGGGTGTCATAAGCAATCCAGAGATGAGATAAGGTTACAGAAGGACATGTTCAGGTTATATGCAAATTCTGTGCCATTTTTATAAGAAACTTGAGCATTTGTATATTTGTATCTCTGTGGGATTCTAGAACCCCATCTCCCACGGATACTAATGGTCAGTAATGCATATCTTGCTCTTTCTTGGAAATTAGTTTACATTTTTGTTTTGTTTTGTTTTTGAGAAAAGGTCTCATGTATCCCAGGCTGGTCTTGAACCTGCCATGTAGCTGAGAATAAACTTGAACTTAAGACTCGCCTACTTTCGCATCCCAGGTACCGGGTTTATAGGTGTATGCCACCATCACCTGGTTTATGTGGTACTGGGGCTGCAGGGCTAGGCAACCAGGCTGCATCCACAGCATTTTCTTTACACTATTTATTGGTTTCCTAAATGTAAACTGATAGTCTTGCCTTCTTCTATACTGCTCCATACCAGCATAATGAGTTTTATACATTCCGACATTAGCATTACAGCACATTTCCACTCAAATTGTTCTATATGTCTGTCATTTTTATTATGTAAATATTGTGTACTGCTAAGCACCAGAACAGAATGCACCATGGATAACTTTCCTGAATGAACTTTTGTTTTCCGTGGAGTTAACAAGTGCTTTAATTATTTAATCTCATTTTTTAAAATAGAAAATATATTCTTCCAAATAATATATTCTGATCATGATTTTCTCTCTCCCATTTCCTCTCAGATCCTCCCCACCTTCCCACCCATCCGAGCCCACACCTTTTTTTCCTCTTTAGAAAACAAATAGGCAAATTAAAAACAAACAAAACAGAATAAAGTGAAAACAAAGAGAAGGTGTGAGAAATGCACACAGGTGCAAACACACTCACTATAAAAAGACAAAATCAGAAGTCAAAATACGCTAGCAAAAGATCAGTAAGGAGAAAGCTGTCCAAATGGCAGAAAATAACCCTTCAAAGTTAACACTGAGTTTATTTTGTGCTGGCCATAAACTAATGAGCATGGGGCTTGCCTTAAATTGTGGCTTGGATACTCAGTAAGACTCCACTGGGGAAAGCTAATTTTTCTTTTGTGAGTGATTGTCAGTTGGAGATTACTTCTTGGTTAGGGATGGTGGCCTGTGTCTACTTCCCCTCTTAGGGCTGAGACACTATCTGACACGGATCTGTGCTTGTGCGTGTCTCTGTAAGTTCACATGACTGTCTGTCCTGCCTTATCTGGAAGACACTGTTTCCTTGGTGTCCTTTGTCCCTCTGACTCTTACAATCTTTCTACCTTCTCTTCCACTTAGTTCCTTGAGCCATGACGGGAGAAGTTTGATAAAGACATCTCATGTACGACTGAGTTTCCAAAATCTCTCACTCTCCACAATTGCCCAGATGTGGGTCTCTGTATTTGTTTCTGTCAGAGATGCAGGGGGAAGCATCTCCAGTGACCACTGAGCAAGGCGCTGGTTGGTCTATGGATATAGAATATCCTTAGAATATCTATCTCCTGCTATGTCTCTTTAACAGAACAATAGTATTTGGTTTTCCCCTAGGTCCATGACCTATCCAGTCTTAGGCTGTTTGTCACCTCAGAAGTGTCAGACATGGGTTCCATCTCATGCAGTATGCCTTAAACCTGTTCAGACAGTGGTTGGTTATTCCACCATTGCGCCAGCACATTAGGCAGGCAGATCACCATTGCAGGTGGGTTGGTATTTACCTTTCTTCTCTGGAAGCCTGCAGAGTCCGTTCTAGGATGAAGGCTCTAGTTAGGTACCAGCTTGACTTCTTTTGCAGTGACTTATGTAGGTATTAGCTTTAGAAGGAGGACCTTGCTGTCAGCATGTGGCAAGCAACCTTGGCAATATAGTGTAAGTTATTTGGGGCTTTTCATGGGACCACTTTGGCTAACAGCTCAATTAGGTATAACTCATTGCTGGTACTGGAGGTTTCATTTGGTGGAAAGAGATGTCTAGTTGGGACTTTGTCTCCACTGTTACTTGATGCTCCCATTTAGATTTCTTTCACACGTGTGCATAGTTTAAGAAGCCTCTAGTGTAGTAGGCTTCTATATGGCCTCTCAAATGGTCCTTCATGTTAGCCATGCCTCCCAATTTATCTTAGTTTTTCAATGTCTTTACCATTCACTTTTTTTTTCTTAAACACTTTGATGAAGCTATCTGAATCTTTTAGAAATGTCAATATGATGTCTGAAGGGGGTCTTCCTTCTGTGCCATTCAGCACTGGCTCCCCTCCCTAGAGGCAACCTGCCAAGCTATGCTTCATGATAAAAGAGGTTTACTTCTTTCTTCCTTTTAGCATCCTATCTTCCCTAGTTACTAAGGAAGAGCAGGTGGGATACAGACTAGTAAGGCTACATGTCAGGCAGTACAGAGGCACTTTATTATTAAATTTGACGAATCATTTATTTAAGCATGTAGTTCAGGGTTAAAATAATTATTTTCAAAAAAAAAAAAAACTAAGGATTTGCCTTCTGGCTTTTAGGTTTCCATTTGAGTTGTCTAGGGTAATGCATCCTCTTCTGTAGGGGGCACATTGTACTTGTTTGTCTCTCAGGAAGTCCTTGGTGTAAGTCTTCTCTGCATTGCTGGGGTTTTGAAAGTCCTAAGGCTTTGCCCAAGAGCACATTTTCATCTGTTACCTTTGCTGTGCATCAGGGCCCCAGTTCCTTCTGAAGATTCATATTCTACAACTCCAGCAGGTTTTAGTGTTGTAAATAATTAATGGCTGTCTTTCCTATATTTTCCCTACTTTTTTTTTCTGAGCCTCCCATGTGGGACTCCAGATTGAGTCTCTAACTTTATTATCTCAGACTTCCTTTACTTTTGCCCTTTCTGTTATATTTTTGAGATATATTTTTCTCAACTGTGCCTGCAATTTCTTGTTTTCATTTGTCTTATAATTTTGTGCCAAATTTTTGTTAAATTACTTTTTGTTATCCAAAGTTATATGTTTACCTTTTGTTTTTAAAAATAGAATCATGTCCTTGATTCTTGAATATGATTTTTTTCTTTATATGTATATGTATGTATGTATGTATGTATGTATGTGTGTGTGTGACATATTTGCTCATGTGTATGCACATTCACACAGCTGTGTGCATGCAGGTATGTGCTTTTATGTGTAGAGACCTAAGGTTGATGTTGGGAATATTCCTCCATCACTCTTCAACATTATTCTTTGAGCCAGAGTCTCTCAAACACACCCAGAGCTCATCCATATGGCTAATCTCATAACCACCTTGTTCTAGGGATCCTGTCTTTACATTCTGATCCTAGAGTACAGGCAGGCTGACATGGTCACTCAGTGTTTACATGGGGCTGGCAATCTGGACTCTGGTTCTCTTGCATGTTGCAAGTGCTTTAACTCCTGAGCCATCTCTCCAACTTGTACTCTGTTTTAAAGTATTATGATTATATATTTGGAGTCTGAGAATGTTTCTCAATGATTGCACATTTGTATGTTACGGAACAGAGAAAGGGGAGTGCTTGCAAAGTTGAATCTAGGGTGTCTATGTCTGGGATTATGTATACCATGTTTGGTATATTTGGTGTGTTTGTGTGTATGTGTGAGGGTATATGTTGAGATCATGTACCTCTAGGTCTGTGCTTCGATGTCTATGTGTACAGGATATGAGTAGATCTGTGCATATGTGAAATATGTGTGTCGAATGTTTTTTGGCAATACTGATGGCTTGACTGTAAGAAAAGCATGTTCCAACCATTTTTATCATGACGCTCCTCAAATGTCCACACATGGAACTTTCTCTCCTTAACTGGTAAATTTCTCTATTTTGGAATCTTTTGGTCTCCTGATTCAGGGTGTATAAAGTTACTTTGGGTGATCCTTGAGGTTGTGATGACATTGGCCTCACCCTTGGCCTTCCAACTTACCACACCCCTAGTTTATGCCTGAGAATGAGTTCTGTGTTGTGTCTTGAGTTTTCACATAAGGGGCAGTGCCTGGCTTGATTTCTCCAGATATCAAAAGCACTCTGACTCCTGGGGTCAGATGGATCCTGCAGCAACTGTGAAGGGTTGTAGGCACCTTTGGAAGTGTGATAATTTCTTTCTTTGACTTCGGACTAGTTCTCTCATTAGCATTATCCCTTCTCTTTCCCTTTAAAGATATCCGGGGCCTCTAATTCTTGACCCTTCCTGGACTATAGCAACATACACTTCCAATCTCATCAGTTTCCTCTGCACTCCCATGTTTTCAGTCTCAGGAGCCAGTGTTCACAGTTTGCTGACAACTTTTGGCCACTGCCATCTTGTTTCCATTTGTTAATTTATTTATTCCCTATTTCCATGTCTGTGTCCTTGTGCCTTTAGTGACATTTTAATATGAGGTTAAAAGAAAGCAGCCACGTTCAGTGCTTTCCAAAGGACTCCATCTCTCTGTGTCAAGGCACTCTGAAGTCCCTACATGTCTATGGAGTGTGACACAAGCAGAGCCCCATTTCCTGTTTTGTTAGATCTGTGGTAGGACAACTGTTGACATTTGTTGTTTTGGGATGTTCAGTGAGCATCATCTTAAATAGAAAGCAAGGGATACAGAAACTAACAGACATTGTCTATGCTTGGGAGTTTTGGGGGTGGTTGTCATGGTGAAATGCTATTTAAAAAAAAGCACCAAGCTGTCATTGTTATGGCTTTAAGGGTGGACAAGTCACAGTGTTTATGTTGGGTGGCTGGGACCTGTATTGTCCTCTTTAAGTGAGATGACCTGACTGGCTCATGTATTTGAGTAGTTGGCCACCAGCTGGTAGCACTGTCCTGTGAGGTTATTGAGGAAGTAGGAACTGGCTAGTGAAGGTGTACTACCAGGGATGGGTCTTTGGGAATTTTAGGAGCATCCACTCCTGGTTCTGTCTGTTGCTGAGATATAGTCTGCTGCTTCATACGCCTGCAGCCACTGACCTAACCAGTCCAACTGCTAATCGACTGTAACCCTTAAACTATGATCCAACATACATCATTCCTTCCTTAAATTGATTCTGTGAGGTATCTGTCACAGAATTCCCTGCAAAGGGAATTTATACTGATCTCTGAGTAACCAGAAGGCATCAGCTGGGCCAAAGCTAAGAGAAAAAAATACTGCAGACACAGCTGGAGAAAAGGTCACAATAGAAACCCAAAGTCTTGGGAGCCATGGGCAGGGGTGTTAACATTGAGGGTGGGGCAGAACTGAGAGTAAGCCATTTGAGGACAGGCTAGTGGCTTGGTAGAATGATATTCTCTGTTACCTCTGGGCCAGGAGTGGGCTTTGAATTGTAAATGCTGTAGGGAGCTATCCATCTTGCTCACTGTCTCTATCTGTAGTATATATGCACATGCAGTTGGACACAGATACTTGAGTCACATGTGTGTGGGGCCAGAGGCTGATGTTAAGCATCTTCCATCATCTGCCAGGGCCTTTCCAGTTAGATGGGCCTTTACTACACTAGACTAACTGGCCAAGAAGCAGCGAGAGGATCCGCCTTTCTCTGCTTCCACCTAGCACCAGGATTACAGAGTTGCTTGATTCCACCCAGTTTTTATGTGGGTGAGAGGGATCTGAACTGAGGTCTCTGGGCATATGAAGCAAGCACTTTATGACCTGGAGCATTTCCTCAGCCCTCTGATGGAATTAACTTTGAAAGGGAATGCCATGAGATTTTAACCTAAGCCTGCTGCTTAGGTTCACTGTGGAATTCTGAGTAGAACCAGTAGGCAGAGATAACCAAACATGCTAGTGCCGTGCTAACAAAAGGCTGCAGACTGCGGTTAGGAAATGGATAGGTATTTTCCCATAGTTCTGGAGTTTAGCAAGTGGAAATCAAAGCATGGGGAAAGCTGGTTTCTGCTGAGGCTTTTTCTGGTAACAGATGTCCCCTTGCTGTGTCCTCACATGATCTGTGTGTATTTCTGGTTCTATGGTTGTAAAGATGTCAGTCTTATTTGATTAAGCATGCATCGTTAATTGAGGCCTTAATCAGCTCCTCAAAGCTTGAGCTCCATACATAGTGTCACTGGGACTCCAACTATGAATTTTGGGGTGACTGTTTAGTCTACAGCAGTAGCTTGCATGGAGCCCACAGGATGGAAGGAGATAGTTTAGGGAACTCAGAGAGGAGTGCTGACCACTGGAAAAGATGAGGGGGTGGGTGAGATAGGGCTACAGCTTTATGAGATGTGGAAAACTTAAGCTTTCTAGGCAGATTCTGGAGGGGCGTGTGTCTGGGAAGGATGGTTGGCAGCACTGTTCTTTGAATTTGAAAAATGAGCTCTCCCTGTGTGATGCAGGTATGTTGGTGTATATATAGATGTGTGTGTGTGAGTGTGTGAGTGTATGTGTGTGTGTATGAGTGCATGTGTGTATGTGCCTGAGTGTGTGTGTGTGTGTGTGTGTATGAGTGTATGAGTGCATGTGTGTGTGAGTATGCGTGTGTGTGTGTGTGTGAGTGAGTGTGTGTGTGTGAGTTTGTGTGTGTGTGTGTGCATGAAGATTTGTGAGTATATGAAGGCACACCTGTGGTCAGAGACCAACTTCAGCTGTGGTTCCTCAGATGCTGTCTGTCTTGCTTTTTTGAGACAGGCTTTCCCATTGGCTAATAACTCAGCAGGTAGGCTGGGCTCATTGGCTAGTGAGCCCAAGGGATCTGGCTGTTTCTTCTTCCTGACACTGAACTTAGAACCACGCACCGCTCTTTGTGGCTTCTTAAGATTCCTACTCAGGCCCCTCAGTTTGCCAGATAAGCACTTTGTGACTGAGCTGACTCAAATGCTGATGGAAAGCAGCGCGTGAACACCAGTGGACACTCCAGTGAACACCGCAGACTTGGACTCTGAGCCAGCACAGAACTGTGTGCAGAGACCCTTAGGTACCCACATCAGAGAGTCAGTCTCTCAAAGATGAAGCACAGGTGGAGTGCAGAGGCTGTTTCATATCTCATAGCATTTGAAGCCCCAAGAGTAGGTGAACTTCCTACAAAAAGGGTCTAGGTAGAACCTTGAACATTATTTATTACTGTATATTGTAGCTCACCACACCTCACCACAGACAGATCACCATAGCATAGTACAGCTCACCACACCACAGCATACCACAGCTCACTACAGCACCCCTCATCTCACAACAGCTCACCACAGCTCACTACAGCTCACCACAGCTCACCACAGCTCACCACACCATACCACAGCACAGCACAGCTTACCACAGCTTGTCACAGTTTACTACAGCTCACCACAGCTCACCACATCTCACCATAGCTCACCACAGCTCACCACAGCTCACCACAGCACAGCACAGCACAGCATAGCACATCCACAGGTGAGGATGGCCACACCTTGAATAAAGTTACAACATCTTGTTAAGGGTAAGCAGGGACCCACAGGCCACCAGAAGGCATGGGGACATTATATTGGCTTCAAAGCAAGACTGTTTCAGGAAAGAATGCCCTGGTTACCATCAAGCAGAATGATGTCAGATGGACTTCCTCTGGCTGGGTGACTTGCCACTCTCTGGCAGCATCGAGGATCTGGAGGAGTGAGAGGTGTACGGAGGCATCAGAACAGCATCAGCTGGCTGTGGGGATGTGGAAAGAGCAAGATGAACCAAAGCTAGACTACTGGTGTCAGGGGAAATATAAAGCCCGTGGGACTAGAAGGAGTTAGGGTGACACAAATTCTCCTTTTTTGATGATAGAAGCTTTCAGACATGTCTGGGCATTTCTAAGAATGATCCAGTAGAAGAGATGATATGGCAGTGTGAGTCTCAGCCCTATAGAACAAGATGAACTTTAACAAAAATTACTTTTGGTTTTTCAAGACAGGGCTTCTCTTTGTCGTTCTGGCTGACTTAAAACTTGCTCTGTAGACTAGGCTGACCTCAGACTGCTTGCCTCTGCCTCCCAGTGCTGGAACTAAAGGTGTGCTCCGTTGCAGTGAAGAAGGAGACGAATTTTTTTCCTGATTCTAATGGACTGCAGGTGAGAGATGTGTTTTGGTGCAAGCGGGTGGGCAGGCTGGTTCACAGCTCCATCCCCACATCTTCCTGAAGTTTCAGTCAGGAGCCTGGCTAGAGCAAGCAGAGTAAGCAATAAGGCAGACCTTTGGGTAGGGAAGGGATGAAAGAAACCCAGGGAATCTGGTAGGTGACTTTCAGAGTCAGCAAGGGAGGCCACAGTCAGCCTGCTCCTGGTGGTCACTGGGGACTTGTGTTTGTGAGATTCAGAGAAGACTCAGCACAGTAGCTGGGAGTGTTTTATTGAGTCACATTCCAGTGCTTAGGTGCCAGCCTAGTGCAGGTGAACAGCGACACTGAAAATGTCATCACTTGGTCCTAGAAACCATCCAGCGCAGTAAGAATAGCTACCCAGGGTACGCAGTTTGTCACTAATAGAGCTCTATCCTTGGCTTCTAGTGTGTCCTCAGTCCTGCAGATTATTGTCACAGCGTGAAGATAGAAGACAGACACATTGAAGGTTAGGTGTCTTCCTTGGCATGCATTTTTTGGTGTGTGTGCGTGTGTGAAGTATTTTTCAGTGTGTGTGTGTGTGTGTGTGTGTGTGTGTGTGTGTGTGTGTGTGTGTGTATGTGTGTGTGTGTGTCTGGCCTCAGACTTATTATGTAGCCAAGGATGACCTTGCTTTCAGATATTTCTACCTCTACTCACAGAGGCCCAGGATGAACAGTAGAGTCTACAATATTCAGTTGACGTGATGCTGGGTTTTGAACACATGTAAGCAGTCTGCTAATTGAGCTCTTTCTGAAGCCATTTGCTGTAGAACTATGTACCCTCTCTATATACATAAGATTCAGAACCCGGGAGGACAGGTATGAGAAGCCAACCCAATACTTAGCTCTCACTGGCAGAAAGGGATAGCTTCTGCTTGCTTGCTTTTGTAAAGGACCTACCAGCCAAGCACATCCTAAAACATGGTGGTGACATTAGTCAACATGCTGTATCATTCCCCTGTGCCATCTCTGTGCCTGGAGAGAGTAGAGAATCAATCTTTGTAAGTACAGGATGCTGATCATGTAAGTTCCTATGTACCTTGAACCAGCTAGGTCTCCTCCATATGTTTGCCCATTTCTCTAGATTCTGCCCTGAGGGGTTGCCATGGGAACACATCAGCTGACATCTATACCTCTCCATGTATGAGTGGTTCTGGAGTCAATCTTCAAGCAAAGGGGTCTGTCTGTACTGCCACCTCTTTGATCACTCTAGGAGAAGGCATCATCTGTGCCAGAGGCCCCTGGTGTTCTGGGAGCAGCCATGACAGGTTAACTTGGACTTCACCTTATCTCACTCCCTGTCTTGACTGTTGTGTCTTTCTTCTGTTTTCTGAGATTGCTTCCCTCTTCTAAGATTGCTTCTAAGATTGCTACCCATTTCTAAGTCTTTGTCCCAGGCTATCCTTTCAGGGTCAGTGAGGCTAGCCAACTATTTGGGCTGTGTTTTGGTAGGGGACACCTCCCCACAGAACTTAAAACAAAGCTTTGCATGAGAAGATGGTATTTGACAAGAGCCAACTTAAGCAGACAGAACCACCCAAGAAACAGTTTGGTATAGGATTTAGCTTCAGCTTCAGAGTCAGACAGACCTGGGGACCACCGAGCTATACCGCATCTGGATATAACATTTGCAGTGTCGCTTTATCCCACAGGGGCTCCCATTTTTACATGAAGTTTAAACAGGATAACTCTGTGGCCTCAACTAAGAGTTACATGAGGAACTTGGTGGGCGTGGAGGATGCAGGCTCCCAGATTCCAGGCACACAATGCAGAGTAACTAGGGCTGTCTCTTCTCCCTGCCTCACAGGAGACTGCGGTGCACAGCACTGTGAGGAACAGAGCCCTAGAGGACAGTGACATGCATGCCATATGCAAAGCACCACACGTAGATGGAGAGAGTGTTTCACTCTATACTGACGTGACCCCAATAGGTGTGAGCGCTAAGGATGATAATGATGGTGTAATAATTACTCCAAAGGTGTCACTTGCAATTACTGTGCTGAGCCCATCACCTCCAACCTTCCTTCTCCAGGGCAAGAGCCGGTATCTTGGGAGGAGATAGTTTCTGTGGCAACCGCTCTCAGAGACCACAGATACCCCGGGGAGCCTGGGAGGCAGTTCTCAGGCACCTATGCCCACAGGCCAAAACAGAATATCAGAGTTTTGATATGAGGCACAGAAGTTTCTACCTCATGCCTCAGCTCCTGAGTGCCAGGAAAGCATGCTGTGGTTTCTGCCAGTGCCTGAGTGGGGGCCTGGCTTTCCCTCCAAGGTGTGCAATTTTATCTCACCACGTAAACCAATCTAGCTGGTTAGAAAAACAGGTTTTATTGCATTCTCAGGCGATGCACTTAGCTGGCTGGTCTCCTATGAAGCCATCTGTGTCTGATGGTAGAAATAGCTTATCGGCATAAAGGCTGGATAAATTGGATTAAGAAATCACTGTGTGCTGAGAAAGTGGACAGAATAAATTTAGAAAGGGAGGAGAGGAGACAAGAAAAATATCATCGAGATTGGAATGGGGCTGATGACAGCCATGTAGACCAACTGTCTGGGTTCAGGACCTAACTCCTTTACCACCCATGCTGTGTGACCCAGTGAGTTTCTTGGCTTCCTGTTTCTCAATTTGCATACTAGGTGACGCATTAAATGAGCAATTATAAATATTCACCAGTAGGTTGTTCCCTGAAAATATTAAGAGCTCAGTAATCTAAGATTATAATGTAGGGAAAGTATGGAAAAGTTACAGCGGTATATGCATTTATCCCCAGTACTGGGGAGGTTAACACAGAGAAATCCTAAGCTTAGGGCTAGCTTGGGCTACATAGCTAGTGCTAGGCTTAGCTTAAGCTGTATAGTGAGTGTCTGTCTTAGAACAAAGAAAAGCTAGGTTGTGAGGTTTCAGAGCGAAGTATGTGAGACACCCACATGGAATGAACAATTTCAGAGAGTCTGAAGAACTGAGTAGCAACAGAAGTAGTTCTTCAGTGGTTTTGAAGCAGTGGAGTCTGTGATGAACACAATGCCTCAGTATTAAAGAATAACATGATCAGAGCTCAGGACTATTTCAAACCACTCTGTTTGCCTTACCACAATCACAGGCTGTCAATTAAATTTATTGGCAAAAATGATGGCTGAAGAGGGCCATGACTTGATAACTTGCTTTATGAAGGGTTATACTCATCAGCTAAAGAGCTGGCTTGGCAGTTAAGGACACTTGCTCTTTTGTAGAGGCGTTCAGTTCAGTTGCCAGCACCCATATCTGATGGCTCACAGCTGCCTGTAACTGGTAGGTGTTGGGATTCTGTGAGGGGATGTGACACCCTCTTCATGGCACCCAAATTTACGTGTACATACCCCCCTCCACACACAGGTGCATGCACGTGTGAGCCCGTGAGCATGCGTGCACATTAAAACAAATTATAAACTTCATAGTGAAATATATGTTTTTATTTATTGCCTTTGTTTTAAGGCTCGGTTTGACTACCTCACTTGCCTTCACCTACTCCCAGCCCAGGTTGCTTTGTTTCTTTCACCATGTTCTTCCTGGTCATCGGAAGGGTTGTTCTTCTCTAGAGGCTGCGCAGTATTCACCAGAGTGCACAGGACATTTAGTGGGTAGCATGTGCTTTCAGAACTGCTCCAAGATCACTTTCTGGCTAAACTCTCAGCTTGGAAGAATAATCTGTTTTTCTATTCCCCTCCTCCACCCTGCGCATGCACACACACACACACACACACACACACACACACACACAGAGTATTTTGAAATCAAACTAAGTGCAGAAGGAAAGTAAGGGCAAAGGGGGAGGGGGGAGCAAGATGGAAAATTCCAGGGCTGAGAGTTGCTGCCTCTTTCTGTGTTGTTTTAACCTTCTCTGTTCTTGAGAAGGAGGCATTTGTCAGCAATGCTATCAGCTTTAGTGCCCTCTGCGTTTATGGCTGTGAATTTAATAGCAGAGACATAAACATATACTTTTCATCCATTTTCACTGGTCCCTGTGTAGTTCAGACAACAGCTAGGATTATCATAACCCTTCAGAGGGAGCCATTAGGAGGACTATGGTTTATCCCTGCCCTCCCTTGCAGAGCCATAAAGCCCTTGGTATACAGAGACGTGCCATTACCTTGTTCCAATCATTGTGAAAAGGCCCCCACTTGGCACCTTTTGTTAGGATCACTTTGAAAGGCTCAAAGCCACCCATTTGTTACTGACCCCTGACAGTCGCTCGTATGCTGTCCATCCGTGGACGTGTATAAGCTCCAGGTGAGAACTGAACATTGTCGGTGTTAAATCTATGTTAACGTGCATGTTGTACTGGGGCTTTCTGATCCTCTGTCTGAAATCCTGGGGTCAACACCACAAGTGCCTGAGGAAAGTTCTCTCTGGCTAGTCAGGCTGCTTGGGCTTTGGCTTCTGGGTCACAAAATTAGGGAGTATGATGTTAGGTGGTCATTAGCCACCCAGGAGGGCTGTGTTTACAGTGCCTTTAGCCGTATAGAACATTAGGAAACTCCAGACCTTCAACTGTGTACATCAGTGGTTCTCACCTTCCTGATGCTGCGACCCTTTAATACAGTTTCTCATGTTGTGGTGACTCCAACCATAAAATCATTTCATTGCTACATCATAACTATAAGTTTGCTGCTGTTATCGATCATAATGTAAATATCTGATTTGCATGACAGCTGCTATGTCACCCCCAAAGGGGCTGTGACCCACAGGTTAGGAACCGCTAGTGTGGTGTGTCTAGATGTTGCCCAGCCTTTTAGCTTTGGAAAATTTGTCATCTACAAATATTCATGCTTAAGAACTATATAATTTAGCTACCAAAACCTCATTTTTTTCAGTATGTTTATGATTATTCAGTGGGATGCATTTATTGGTATCCTGGGCAGGGCAATATAGACCCTTCAAGAAGTGGGAAGAAATAGTCTGGAGGGGATGAAGAATATTTTATATGGATGGCTTTTCTGTTATGGTAAAGGGAAGAATGTCTCTGGTAAGTTCCTCACAGCTTGGCAAGGTGACAATTGGCCCAGCTTTCTTACACATGGTGTTTCTCTAAATGCAAAATGCACTTTTTCTTATAGTTAACACAGAGTTCAGAGACCGTTCTCTTAGGAAATTGAGTGTGGTAGTTGTATGCTAGTCAGACATTGGTGTTACTAGGTCCTCTTAGGGTACAACTGAATACATGGATATGTGTTTATATGTGATTGTATGTTCCACATGTGTGAAAATGATGTTGTGCCTCTTTATTCACTGGTGTGGAGAAATGTCTATGATACTGTGTGTATGTGTGTGCACACCCACACGCACATGAGTGTACACTTGGAAGCCAGAACAGGACTTTGGGTGCCTTTTAATCACTCTCCCTCTCATTGCCTTGAGAACAGGCTTTCTCACTTAACCAGACGCTAATGTGTAATCTAAGCTGTCTAGCCAGTGAGCTCCTGGCATCTGCCCGTCTATACTCCTCTGTTCTGGGATTACAAGCAGTGTCAACCATGCCTGGCTTTTCAAATAAGTACTGGAGATTTGAACTTGGGTCTTTATGCTTGCAAAGCATGTATTCTTATCAGGGAAGGCATCTCTCTAGCCTCATGTTGCAGGTTTTTGTTTGTTTGTTTGTTTTAGGGTAAAAGAACATTAGTGAAATGATCTTTTTTTTCATAAACAAGGAGAAGTGGTTCCCAGCTTCTAGAGAAATATTAAAAATATCGTTGCTGATGTTTTCTGGCATATGCAGTTCTATAGGTCTCTCAGTCATAAAGGCCATGAAAACAAGGACTAACATTGAGAATGTTTATGCAACGTGTTGGTACCTGAGGACTAAGCAACTTCATGAAGTCAGCCTAATGCATCAGGGAGGTTCAGGCTCAGCACCTTAAGGAAATCCTGAAAATGTCTGATGGTTCAGGTCACATGCATGTCTGATGGTTTAGTTCACATGCATGTGTGATGGTTCAGGTCACATGCATGTCTGATGGTTCAGTTCACATGCATGTCTGATAGTTCAGGTCACATGCATGTCTGATGGTTCAGGTCACATGCATGTCTGATGGTTCAGTTCACATGCATGTGTGATGGTTCAGGTCACATGCATGTCTGATGGTTCAGTTCACATGCATGTCTGATGGTTCAGGTCACATGCATGTCTGATGGTTCAGGTCACATGCATGTCTGATGGTTCAGTTCACATGCTGCTCTCCTTCACTGAGCCCTCATCAAGATGCTGAGGAAGCAGTTAGGCAACTAGTTTTGAGTGTGTCCGGATGTGTGACCAGCCCTTCTGCTGCTGCTACTGCTGGTGAAGAGTAAAAGGTTGTCAAAGGACACTGATTCCTTGCCCTAGGGATTTCCTCTGCCGCTCCCAGGAAATCCCACCCAGGAAATCCCACTTTCTTGAGATTTGAGTTCCCAAAATACCACAGAAGGTCCAGATGACCTCTGTGGAATGTCCCAACGCCCTAGGTGTGCCTGGGGGTGTACTGATAAAAAAAATGTATGATTCTTCCCCTTATGAATTTCCTCATTCCCCCTGTCCTACCCCTCCTTTGTGATTTTTGCCTTTATAAGCCTGTTACAAGTTCAGGCCAGGGTCGAACTCCTCTACCCCTGCGTGGTGTATGAGTCTCGACCCCAGCATGCTGGCCTGAGATCTCACTCTTTCACTTTCAATAAACTTCCTCATGCGATTGCAGCAAGTCTGGTCTCGGTGCCTCGCTGGGTGCGCGCCTCTCCTGAGATTTGAGTGAGGGTCTCCCTTCGGAGGTCTTTCATTTGGGGGCTCGTCCTGGATTTGCGCGACCACCCAGGGGCCCTAGACCTACTTGGAGGTAAGGATTTTCTTTCCTTTCTTTCCTTGTTGTCCTGTTGTGACTCTGTGTTTGTGGATTGTCCAAATTGTGATTCTGTGTTTGTGGATTGTCCAGATTGTGATTCTGTGTTTGTGATTTGTTCAGAGGTCTGGTGCGATCGCAGTTCGGTATTCGCAAACGCTCTAACCAAGTCTGCTCTTCCAAGGGAGGAGTGGAGTGGACGGGGATAGACGTGTCCAGGGTCCACCGTTTGCTCGCCCTGGGAGACGTCCCAGGAGGACAGGGGGAGGACCAGGGACGCCTGGTGGACCCCCACGGGAAAAGTCAGGAGATCAGTTTTTCTCCTTGACGATCTGTGTCAGAGGGCCAATTGTGGGCCATCTGGCTCTTTTCGGGATTTCGGGTCGACTCGAGGTCGGCGACTGACTTTGTCTCTCTGTTTTGTAGTATCTGTGAGTGTTTTGTGTGTGTGTGTCAGAACTAGAAATGGGCCAGACTGTGACAACCCCACTAACACTGACTTTGAACCATTGGACGGACGTTAAGACAAGGGCCCATAATCTTTCTGTTGAAGTCAGGAAAGGACCGTGGCAAACTTTCTGCTCCTCCGAATGGCCGAGTTTTGGCGTAGGATGGCCTTCGGAGGGAACTTTTAATCTATCTCTCATCTCCGCTGTTAAGCGAATTGTTTTTCAGGCTTCAGGGGGACACCCCGATCAGGTTCCATACATCATCGTGTGGGAGGACCTGGTCCAAAACCCGACATCCTGGGTGAGACCCTGGACAGCGGGGGCAGAAACGGCAACGGTGGCCGTGGCCTCGAACAAGCTGGCACCTGCTCCATCGGCCCCCACGCAGATTTATCCTGAAATTGATGATGGTTTTCTTCTCCTCGACAACCCTCCACCCCCATACCCTCAACTGGCTTCTCATGCAAGTCCCCCACAGGCGCCGACTCCCACTGACTCCCAGACGGCCTCTGAAACAGGACCAGCGGCCAGGACCCAAAGCCCCCGGGTTCGAAGCCCAGGGCGAAATGGCGCGGGGCTTGGCTCTGCTATTGCCCTACCATTACAGGCTTATGGACCCGCCCCAGCTCCGGGAGAAGTAGTCCTGCTACAGTATTGGCCGTTTTCATCAGCCGATATGTATAACTGGAAAAATAACCACCCCTCTTTTTCAGAGGACCCCTCGGGCCTGACGGGACTCCTTGAGTCCCTGATGTTTTCTCATCAGCCTACTTGGGACAACTGCCAGCAGCTTTTGCAGGTCCTCTTTACTACGGAAGAGAGGGAGAGGATCCTCCTGGAAGCTAGAAAAAATGTTCCAGGACCAGATGGGACCCCCACCAATCTCCCTAATCTTATAGATGCAGCTTTTCCCTTGATCCGCCCTGACTAGGATTACAACTCTGCAGAAGGTAAGGAGCGTCTCAAGGTCTACCGCCGGGCTCTAGTGGCAGGTCTCAAGGGAGCCGCAAGGCGACCCACGAATTTGGCTAAGGTAAGAGAGGTTCTTCAGGGACCTGTTGAGCCGCCGTCTGTGTTTCTTGACAGGGGTTATACCTTGACCCAACCTCTGAGGGTCAGCAGGCAGAGGTGGCTATGGCCTTTATACAGCAGTCAGCATCAGATATTAAGAAAAAGTTACAATGGCTAGAAGGGTTCCAAAACTATACCTTGCAGGATTTGGTGAAGGAATCAGAGAAAGTGTTTCATAAGGAGGAGACTGAGGAAGAGAAGCGAGAAAGAGAGAAGCAGAAGGCAGAGGAAAGAGAGGACCAGAGGGTAGTAGACAAAAAAGGAATTTGTAGGATTTTGGCCACAGTAGTGAAGGGCCAGGGAGTTAGGAATCAAGTCTGGCACTAGGAGGGAGCCTCTTGACAAAGGTCAATGTGCTTACTATAAAGAAGAAGGCCACTGAGACAAAAAATTGCCCTAACAAGAAAAAAAGGGGACACCAGCAACAGAAGCCCCAGACATGTGGCTCCAAAGTTTTAAATATTTATGGACTACCCGAAGATCTGTGGATCTCGGAGTGGGCCGGGTATCCCACTTATTCATTGTAATGCCAGACTGTCCCTGCACCCTGTTGGGGAGAGACCTCCTGACTAAGATAGGGCACAGATTCACTTCCACTCTGATGGACCACAGGTTAGAGGTCCAGAAGGGGAGCCTGTGCAGGTTCTAACCATCCAGTTGGAGGACGAGTACCAACTCTAAACAGTCTGCCTCAGATCAGACGGACTGGTGGCTGCAGGCATATCCACAGGCCTGGGCGGAGACTGCAGGAATGAGAGAGGCTAAGAACCAGCCCCTGCCCATATGGAGCTGAAAGTCCAGGCTAGTGGTACCTTAGTACCCCATATCAAAGGAGGCATGAGACGGGATCAAGACACTCATCACTCGGTTACTCCAACAACTTCGTATGTGTCCATCATCCTGAGGTATGCCTCTCCTACTGGTGCGGAAACATGGAACCAATGACTGCTGGACAGCTCAAGATCTCTGGGAGGTAAACAAATTGGTGGCAGAACTCCACCTCACAGTACTTAACCCCTATAACCTGTTGAGCTCATTGCCCTATCCAGGACCTGGTGTACAGCACTGGACTTGAAGAAAATGCATCAATGGACTCATCTAGAGGTAGACAAACTTGTAAAGACTGTCTTGAGGTCAAATTCTTTTGTGCCAGATTTGACTAGATAACTGTGTGCCATGTTAGAAAGCAAATGTATGTAGAAGGCTGGGAGGAGAGAAGATAGACCTGAGGTTTACTGAGAAGTGGATTTTACAGAACTGAGCCAAGAAGATATAGATATATAAGTATCTATTAGTCTTTATAGATACATTTTCTGGGTGGGTAAAAGCCTCCCCACAAAGAGAGAAATGGCAGCAGCGGTCATAGCTAAGAAGATTCCAGAAGAGATCTTCCCTAGGTTTGGCACCCCTAAGGTAATTGGATCAGACAATGGGCCATCTGTGTTGCCCAGGTAAGTTAGATATTAGCTTGTTTATTGGGGACTAATTGGAAATTACATTGTGCTTACAGACCCCAGAGCTCAGGACAGGTAGAAAGAATGAATAGAACTCTAAAAGAGACCCTTACTAAATTAGCTATTGAGACCGGCGGTAAAGACTGGGTGACCCTCCTCCCCTTTGCGCTTCTTAGAGTCCGAAACTCGCCGGGGCGTTTCCGCCTTACCCCTTATGAAATCCTACATGGGGGACTGCCCCCCTTAACGGAGTCGTGCAGGATATTGGATCCTGGCTCTAACTCCCCCTCCTCCTCTGCTCTATTTGCCCACTTAAAGGCCTTAGAAGTTATTAAAACACAGATCTGGAGTCGAATCAAAGAAGCCTACACTCCAGGGACCACCGCGGTGCCCCACAGGTTCCAGGTCGGAGACTCAGTCCTGGTCAGACGACATCGCGCTGGCATGCTTGAGCCCCGGTGGAAGGGACACTACCTGGTGCTGTTGACTACCCCCTCGGCAGTCAAGGTCAACGAGATTGCTGCTTGGGTACAGTGGCAGCTGGTGACAATTCTCTTAAGCTGCACCTTCGTCGTAGCCCCAACCTTGGGTAATAACCCCCATGCCCCTCAAAAATTAACCTGGGAAGTGCTTAATGAAGTGGGCGACATCGTGTGGTCAACTACCCCTTGGACTTGGTGGCCTGATCTTGCACCCGATGTCTGTAAGTTAGCAGCCGGCTCTATGGCCTAGGATCTTTCCAGTTATACCAATTTAGAAAAGCCACCCCCAGAAGAACAGTGTGTCCCTCATGGCATAGGGATCACATTGGGGTGTTCAGGACAGTTTTACCGAGCCAACCTTCAGGCAGCAGACTTCTATGTCTGCCCCGGACAGGGACACACCAGGGAAATGAAGAGAGGGGCCTCAGACTATTTTTGTAGTAAATGGGGATGTGAGACCATGGGAAAAGCCTACTGGAACCCTTCCTCCGCTTGGGATCTAATTATAGTTAAAAAGGGTCGTAGGCCAGGGGAGCCAGAGAAAGGGGAAAGAGATCCATCCAAATACCTGGCTTATAGGACTGGGTGTGCCTCTGAAAGCTCCGCTAGCCCTCAGGGACCGTGCAAAGACAGTTATTGTAACCCTCTAAATATCAGCTTCACCCCATAGGGAAAACAAGATCGTCAGTGGGTAAGAGGAAACCGTTGGGGATGGAGAGTCTATACTGGCAGAGGGGACCCTAGATTCATTTTTTGTTATTAAGATAAAGATAGAGAGTCCACCCACATGACCCGTAGGCCCCAATTCGGTGCTTGATAACCCTGCACCCAGGCCTGAGAGTCCTCCTTGTCTCACTCTGTCACCAAAGGAGGACTCGTATCCCCTTTTGACCACACCCTCCTATCTCCCTATGAGAACTGAGGACCGCCTGTTCAATCTGCTTGATAGTGCATTTGTTGTTTTAAACCGCCACTACTTTGACCTTAGCTGTCTTGTTAGGACTTGGAGTGGCAGCAGGAATTGGAACAGGGGCAGCTGCCCTCATCCAACAACCTTACTACTATAATGAACTCAGAGCAGCTATGGACGCGGACCTGGGAGCATTAGAACAGTCCATAACCAAACTAGAAGAGTCATTGACTTCATTATCAGAGGTAGTGCTACAGAACAGGAGGGGATTAGATCTGCTTTTTCTAAAGGAAGGAGGGCTCTGTGCTGTCCTAAAAGAAGAATGTTGCTTTTACGTAGATCATTCTGGTGTCATAAGAGATTCTATGGCAAAGCTTAGAGAAAGACTAGAAAACAGAAAAAAAAAAAAAGAAAGAGAAACATACCAAGGATGGTATGAAAATTGGTTTAACTGGTCACCCTGGTTCTCTACCCTAGTCTCTGCTTTAGTCGGGCCTTTACTCATTTTAATGCTAATCCTAACCTTTGGGCCATGCATCCTCAATAGACTGGTGACTTTTATAAAAGAAAGGGTGAGTGCTGTACAGGTAATGGTCCTAAGACAACAATACCAGATATTACAAGAAGCTGAGGGATCGCTCTAAGATTAGAGCTTTTTACAAAAAGAAAAACGGGGGAATGAAGAGTAAAAGGTTGTCAAAGGACACTGATTCCTTGCCCTAGGGATTTCCTCTGCCGCTCCCAGGAAATCCCACCCAGGAAATCCCACTTTCTTGAGATTTGAGTTCCCAAAATACCACAGAAGGTCCGGATGACCTCTGTGGAATGTCCCAACGCCCTAGGTGTGCCTGGGGGTGTACTGATAAAAAAAATGTATGATTCTTCCCCTTATGAATTTCCTCATTCCCCCTGTCCTACCCCTCCTTTGTGATTTTTGCCTTTATAAGCCTGTTACAAGTTCAGGCCAGGGTCGAACTCCTCTACCCCTGCGTGGTGTATGAGTCTCGACCCCAGCATGCTGGCCTGAGATCTCACTCTTTCACTTTCAATAAACTTCCTCATGCGATTGCAGCAAGTCTGGTCTCGGTGCCTCGCTGGGTGCGCGCCTCTCCTGAGATTTGAGTGAGGGTCTCCCTTCGGAGGTCTTTCATTGGTCGTGCGTGTGCGTGTGCGTGTGCATGTGCGTATGTGTGTGTGTGTGTGTGTGTGTGTGTTTGACTTTGAACATAGCAGTCAGCACCATAGAGACTTTTCATCCTCATCTCGGTTCAGACCCACAGCCTCTGTCAGGGATTCCTAAGAGCCAATTGTTATCCAGAACTTTGCCCATTGCCTGGTATAAACTAGATTCACCACAACAAAACAATGAGAAAGGTTACTGCTGTTTCTCTATGCACTTGGTAGGTCCTAGATTCCTTGAGGTAACTTGGCTTTCTGAGCCTGTAGGAACCACGTTAAGAGAGAATGATATAGAAGAGAAAGCTCTGGACCATGAGCAAGATTTATCTCTCCATGAACTTGCTTTGTAAACTTAGAAAACACTGAGCTAAATTTCTTATATGTTTAGGAGAGAAACTTGGACTGAGACTTTCTTTACCTTTCTAATTCTAACATCTGAGGGCCAAAAAAAGCAAAGAAAGAAAAGAAGGAAGGAAGGAAGGAAGGAAGGAAGGAAGGAAGGAAGGAAGGAAGGATGAAAAAAGGAATGAAGGAGGAATGAAAGAAGGAAGGAAGGAAAGAAGGAAAGAAAAAAACAAAACTCATGTGACTTAGTTCAGATTTTCAGGTAGAGACCAGCTGTCTGTGAGCCCTGGGCTGAGAGCATCTTTCAGGGACTTTTGACAAGCAACACCTTCCTATTTCCTTTCTGATCCTGTTGCACCAGCTGACAGGCTTACAGAAGACTGCTACCAGCAATTTATGGCCACCTCATGCCACGCTTTTATCAGCACAGCTAATCCCATTTTAAGCTCTCTGAGTCTTTCTGCTTAGAATAATTGCTCACTTTTACTGCCTAACAAATCTTGAAGTGATAATGGTTCTGTGGTATGAGAGAAGTGGAAGATAGTTCTGGATAATTCTAGATGTTTTGGCCACAGGTAGGAACAGATTAAGTAAAAATAGCATCAAGAAAACGTTCCTGGCCTGGGTTCTAGATGGACGGTTTCCTTGTGTTTCTCTAGAGCTCTATTCATCAATTTATTGTCATCAGTTCCTAACTGTGGACCTTAAGAAGCTGTTCTCAGGGCTAGAGAGATGGCTCAGTCCATTAAGCTGTTTGGCTTACAAGCATGTGGTCACGGGTTCAAGCCCCAAAATTCATGACAAAAGAGACAGACATGGGAGGGGGAACAAATATCACAACCAAATTTATAATCCCAGTGCCAAGGAAGTGAAGATAGGGGAATTCTGGGGTTTGCTGGCTTGTCAGCCTAGCCTGCTTGGTGAGCTGTGGGAGCAGGAGTCTACCTGCTTCTAAACAAAAACAAAACCCAAGGGCTCTGGAGATGGCTTAGCATGTGTGTTAATCAAGATTCCTTAAAGGAACAGGACTAACAGAATGAATACATACATACATGCACACATGCACACTCACACACATATACATTCTCACATACACAGTTATACACAAACACACATATGTACATACACACTCTCTCTCTCTTTCACACACACACACACACACACACACACACACACACACACACAAAATGAAGAGTAAAAGGTTGTCAAAGGACACTGATTCCTTGCCCTAGGGATTTCCTCTGCAGGAAATCGCTCCCAGGAAATCCCACTTTCTTGAGATTTGAGTTCCCAAAATACCACAGAAGGTCCGGATGACCTCTGTGGAATGTTCCAACGCCCTAGGTGTGCCTGGGGGTGTACTGATAAAAAATGTATGATTCTTCCCCTTTTGAATTTCCTCATTCCCCCTGTCCTCCCCCTCCTTTGTGATTTTTGCCTTTATAAGCCCGTTACAAGTTCAGGCCGGGGTCGAACTCCTCTACCCCTGTGTGGTGTATGAGTCTCGACCCCAGCATGCTGGCCTGAGATCTCACTCTGTTTCACTTTCAATAAACTTCCTCGTGCGATTGCAGCAAGTCTGGTCTCGGTGCCTCACTGGGTGCGCGCCTCTTCTGAGATTTGAGTGAGGGTCTCCCTTCGGAGGTCTTTCAACTCGAAGTGTAATGGAGCTTTGTTTTAGAATAAAGTTCACAATGGGACAAAATTGGCATGCATGCTAAGATTAGTTTAAGTACCTTAAAATAAACTATCAAAGATGTTAGAGAATCAAGAACGTTCTGTGCTGAGGAAATGTCTTCACATCACTTTCAGAATACAGAGCCCTCTGAAAGCAGTTATAAGATTGCCTTATTTTATTTTTATATGTATGAATATTTGCCTACATGTGCATCATGGGTATACCTGGGGTCCATGAAAGTCAGAAGACTGGGGTTGCAGTTGGTTGTGAGCCACCATGTGGGTGCTGGAAATCAAACCTAGGACCTCTGCCAGAGTAACACATGTTTCTAACTGTGGGAGTCCCTGTAAGCTCTACAGCCTGCCGGGGAAACAAACCATAATGAGTGAGAAGAAAACTTGGTGCAGTATGACTTAACCTGGCTGGTTCTAACTTGTAGAGTCTGATGTCAAGCAGTTCATTTTTTTACATACTTAAATGCAGTAAAACTTGGGGGGGGGTAGTTTCCTGATGATAATCATCACAACAAAGCTTCAGGCATCAAAACTACATCAAAACTCCCTAGCAGAGTCCACATCTTTTGTAGAGCGCCTGCAACCTCTTCCTTAAGAGTTGGCACTATAGACGGAGAAACAATGTGCAGAATAAGGACTTAGGGAGGAAGGGAGGAAGGGTTTGTAATAAGCATAAGAATGGGCTCTATTGACAGGGAAACAGCTCAGGATAAGGGCCTAGAAAGGAAGAGTTTATCATAAGCATAATAGCAAACTCTTTTGCAAAGTACCTGGGACCTTTTTCATGACAATGGATTCTATTGACTGAAAAACAATGCTCAGTTCTCTGTGGGGCTGGCTTTACAGACTAGAAAAAAAAATATCAGCTACTCAAACAATATCCACTCCAGCCTTCCAGGTAAGCAGGTGTCATTTTCCTCCAATGAAGAATAAAGCTTGCATATTCAACAGTTCTGTTTTCTCCAGTACTTCTCTGTGAGCATGTGGACCTGACGCCCTTCCAAACCTAACTACTGAGCTATCTCTGTAGCTCTAGGATAAAGAATTCTTTAGATACCACTCTTTAACAGCTTGGGGTCATAATACTTTGAAAACATTGTAATGATGTTTTTGACCCCCAGAACAATCTGAACCTTGAATGTTGCTCTTCTGGAAGACTCCTTACACAGACTTGACATTTGACACCCACTTACCTAAGTAAGGGGGTCCTGCCTGGTTCCTTCTGCTAAACTTCAGTCCTTGTCCTACTTTCCATCCTGGGTTGAAGGTTCTGTATGTGACTTTATTATTGTGTAGATGTGAGATGTTCCCTCTACTAACTTAGAGGCTCATGTGTTCTCAACTGGTGCAGCGGTTTGGGATATAATAGAATGAAATACGCCAATTTAAGCCACATTAAAACCACAAAAAGGACAGGTTTATTTAGGAACGTGCTCCTGGGCAAGTTCACCAGCCTCAGGAGACAAGACTGGAATAAAAGTTGTGAGCAGACTATGGTGGGGACGTTTTTTATGGATTGCAGGTAAAGGAAAAATGACTGTTAAAATGCAAGGTCATCTAGCAGGGGTGGGGAGGCAGGATGGGGGAGAGGCAGGAAGGGTGGGTGATGACATCAGGTGAGGGGGATGGGACAACTCTCAGGAATGTCAGGAATGGAGACTGGGCTTTGGTGCCTTTTTTTTTCTTCTGAGTGGGTGGGATTGGAAGAGAGAGAGAGAGAGAGAGAGAGAGAGAGAGAGAGAGAGAGAGAGAGAGAGAGAGAGAGAGAGAGAGAGAGAGAGAGAGAGAAAGGGAGGAGGGCGGGGGGAGAGGGAGATAATCTTGGCTGCCTATCTAGACTAGGCTGCTTCTGTTTCAGAACTGAACCTCTGCTTCTTGTCTGATGGGCATATGTACCAAACTGAGTCCCTGGATCCCTCTGCTAAACCCTCCCTGCTGGGATACTCTCAGAAACTAGGAGCTAGAACAGGGAATTCCTCCCCCCCACTCTTACGTAGCCTCTCTCAGCTATTTCATGATCATAATGAGAAAATAATACAGGCCTGGGAGGGATTCTTTTGGCTTCTGCTTCTAAGGTCTTTGTGGAACTAGGAGGTTCTTCTAGGAGTGAAGCAGGTGTGAGGTGGGCTAGCAGCAGAGTGTGGTCCCTATGTAACGCCTGGGACTAATTCATTGATCCAACCTCGCCTACATATTGGCCCCAACTAGGATGCGACATTGTACTTGCTCTGATTTTTATTTTGAATATTCACTCAATAAATAATGCAATAGTCTTATTCCCGAGAAGCACAGAGGGAAACTCAGATAAGGCAAACAGGCCAAGGCAGAGGCTTCATTCATTTTGCTCCTGAGCATCTGTGTCTACAGAACAGGATACACAAACTGGCATCTTGAACACAGAAATGCATTCTCTCAGTTCTAAAGAATTCCCAGATGGAGGCAGAGGCAGGCCTGGTTCCTTCTGGGGCTAATCAACTGCTTGTCTGACCCCTGGCTTCCGATAATTTGCTGGCCATCTTTGGTGTTCTTGGTTTACTAAAATACTACCTGGCTTTGTGTCAGCACTTCCACAAGGCCACCTCCTGATGTGTGTACCTGTGTCCAAACATCCAAACATGGACCAGTGCTCATCTGAATGGCCTCATTCTATCATAGTATGTGCTTCTATTGTATGCATGTGTGCATGTGTATGTATCAGGATATGTCCACATGAGTGCAGGTGACCATGGAGGGCAGAGTAACTGCCTGATGTGAGTGTTGGGACCCAAACTTGGTCCTCTGAAAGCAGTAAGGGCTCTTAACTACAGGTCCATCTTTCTATCCCTGTCCTTTATATTTTTAAAACTACAATATGAGCCTCCATTTCCATGGGCTGGGGAAATAAATTGCTCTTTAGTTAAGAGTATATATTGTTTTAGAGGAGAACCCGAGTTTTTTCTCAGCACTCATGGTAGGCGACTCACAACAGCCTGGAATGCTAGTCCTTGGGAATCTGGTGTTCTCTCCTGGACTCCATGGGTCCCTACATTCATATACTACCACCATATATATGCAAACAATACAAAATCTAAGAAAACACTAATTTCAAATAAAGTTAGACTCTGAGACCTTGAGGGTAATGCCTTAGGCCTGGGACACAAGTGTTTTTTCTTGTTTTTTGTTGTTCTTCATGACCAGATATTTCTTTTTCCTTTCAGTTGTTGTTGTTGTTTGTTTTCATTCGGGGGCCTTGAATATGTCATGTTGAAGCTTGGATTACAGCATAAGGGGTCTTGGGTTCTTGGTTTGCAAGCTTCCATTGGAGGTGTGTGTTAGGGGAAGGATGAAGAGAGTGGGGGGCATATGGCCCATGGAGGTGCGGCGAGGCCTGAGGGCAAGGGAGATGCCTCTGAGGGGTCCATGTTGGGAATCCCTCCCTTCCCTGAGGGACCAGCCACACAACAGTATAGTACGGAATAGAGTTTATTCAGGTCATGGGAGAGTTAAGAGGGTGGTAGAGGCAGAGAGAGAGAAGTAGAGGAGTAGAGGCTGGCCATGAGCACGTGGGAGAGAGGGGGGAAGGGAAATGGAAGAGCAAGGCTGCAAGAGCACAAGGGCAGGAGAGGCCAAGAGAGAGAGGAGGGGTCAAGCAGCTCCTTTTATAGTGTCAGGTCACTGGGGCGGAGCATACCTGGCCACTGCTGGGTAATTGAGGGGTGGGGTATACCTGGCTGTTGCTAGGTAACTGAGGGGTGGGGTTTACAGAATCCCAACAGTGTGGGTTCCTGGCCACACTCTAACAGTGAGGAAGCCAGTTCCTTATACCAATTTTCCTCTATCTCTCTTTCCTTTCTTCTTTCTATATGCACCCTAGACAGACACATGTCCTCCCTGTTGTCTCTGTTCTCGAGAGAACCCTAGACATAGTTTAAGCCAGGAGTTGACCACATTTCAATAGCAAATGTGCTACCTGCACCATAGTCCGGATTCTTTCTCTTGGCGTGCACATTGGAGTATTTACTGTTTGGCTCTGGAACAGGTGAGTTCATTGACCCCCATAACTAAGTCCTAATCTTCTGTGGTAAATGAAGTATTGTGGTCATCTCGAGGACATCACCAGCACAATAATTTCTGTTTACCCTCTGTAACTTTCAAACTATTGCTATTGATACTCTGTAGAGATTTTTTAATGAAGCGAAGGAAAATTTTCCCATGGGGGTAATTTAGAACAGAACTTACCATCTTTCCTTAAGGAGGGAGAAAAACATGGGGGAGGAGGAGGAGGTCAGCTGCTGTTTCCATATTTCATGGACTGGCTGGCTCTGTGTAGTACCCAACCTGGACCTGGTCTTCAAGCTGAGGAACTACTGGGTCTCGTGTGGCTCCAACTCCCTTGCTCTGCCTACAGGAGGCTTGAACTACATCAGTGGGCTTTGTTGCTGTCTTCTCTCATATTCGTTCATTCAATTTTTTTTTTTAATGATGCTATCTTGAATTTGTCTTGGAGAAGTCTTTGTGTACTGTCTTACAGAGTTGAGGAAGAGAGTAGTGTCAGAAGGAACTATTAAAAGTCAGAGTTCCTGCATGCAACCTTGGATCCTTTATTTGCTCAAAGAGAGATACCCCTGAACCCTCATGTCTGGGGTCACCGAGCATGCATTCTCGAAGAGAACTGATTTAGTTCCTGTAATGATACTCTGTCTATAGCATGGCCAGGTTAGTGGTTTCCCTGTATAACCCAACAAGAAAGTAGCTGTCCTCAGAGAAGAGGGAGACATTTAACCAGGTATATTAAACTATGAGGTTGTATATATATATGTGTGTGTGTATGTGTGTGTGTGTGTGTGTGTGTGTATACTTCTCCCAGATCCTACTTACCTCCCAACCAACACAACTTCATGTTTTTGCTCTCTCTCCCTTGTAAAAGACAAAGAATAAACAAATTAAAAAACCAAACAAGTAAGCAACCAAATAGACAAACAAAAAACCTGAAAAACACAAAATACCAAACCAAAAGCACGTCAAAGCCTGGAGTCCATTTTGTGTTAGTCAACTACTCTAGAGCATGGTGCCTGCCTGTCCTGGAGTCAGGTGAATTTCATATATTACTTCCTTTCTTTTGGCTAGAAATACAGACTATGTTGTCTTGCCCTGGAATGCTGTTCTGTTCTAGAAATTTCTTCTTGCTCCATAGTTCATTAAATGGAAGTAGTCTGTTTTATCTGTATGGTTCCCAGATAGTTTTCAACCTTTTGGCTGTTGTAGATACAGCTTTTATGATCATTGTTATTAAAATATCTGTTTAAGTCTTAGATTTCAGTTCATTTATGCAAATGTGAAATTGCCAAGCAATCAATCAATATATATGTGTGTGTGTGTGTGTGTGTGTGTGTGTGTGTGTGTCTGTGTGTCTGTGTGTCTGTGTGTGTCTGTGTGTGTATATATTGTAATACTCAATATGCATGTGTGTATGTTGGTGTGTTTGCCCTTCTATGTGTGTGTGGAGAACAGAGGTTGATATCAGATATCTATTGCTGCCTGCTTGATTTTTTGAGACAGTATCTCTTTATGATTTTGGAATTTGCCCTTTTGGATAGAGTGGTTGGCCAGCAAGCCCCTGAGATCTACCTGAGTGTGTTCTATCACCCAGGGCTAGGGGTAAAGAGGTGTGTTCCCCGTGACATGCTGGACAGCTAAACTCTGCTCGTCCTGCTTACACAGCGAGCTCTTTACCCACTGAACAATCTTTTTGGCAGCCCCTCAAGTTTTCTGGGGCATCATTTTCATGTCCCCACTAGTAGCATAGGAAGATTATGGTTTTCCCACACCCTAGCAATTCCGTTCTTTTCTATCTTTCGAGTAGTTGTCATTGTGAGTTTGTGCTTTCTCGTGATGAGTGAGCATCTTGTGATATGCTTCGTAGCCCTTAGTTTCAGTGTCAAGGGTCCATCTTGAAATTGGCTTATTATTTGTGTGCCATTGGATTCAGGGGAGGCCCCTAATTGAGTGTGGCTGCCATTTTCACACAATCTCAACACTAGTCATTTGTACATGGGCATCTGCGTTCTAAGCCAACCTTTTGCTTTCTCATTACCTCTGTTTGACTTACAAAAATGAAGATCCAGTTGCTCATGATTTTGGTGTCTTAGCTAAGCTGCTGCTTCGAAGTCCAAGATGATGTAAGCTGCCCTGAGGCTATTTGGTGCGGGAGATCACTCAGTTCTTTGCTTCAAGCAGCCACACAACTCTGAGTCTCCCTAGTCATATATAAAGTGCGGTGTACGGTCCCAGCTCTGTCTGGAGCTTGACAATGTAAGTGTTTGGGTATAACATGTTACTGGTTGATTGTTTAGGGACCCAGCTGCTGACATATCCTGTCTCCATACCTTCTTAACAGTGTCATGGATCACTGCATGCCCAAACCCGAACATGCAGACTAAGCTTGGTAGAAGTTCTGTCCTTATAAGACTTTCCAGATCACTTGCATTAGTCACTGAAGTCCTTAGGGATTTTAGAGACATGTTCATCATTTGGCCTTGTTTTGAAATGTGAAACTAACTAGCAATGCATATGCATATTCTGGAACTTTCCTTGCTGCTAAGTGAAAGGAAAACTCCATGCACCATTTGGAAATAAATGGTCCCTGTGGTTCCTAATGGGAAGATGGCCATTACGAATCACGTGGTATTAAGGAAGTGGCCCTGGTGGGGAGGAAGCAGGAGTAGCTGGGCTGGGAAACAGAAGCAGCTCTTCTTCTGGGTCAGAAGAGAGCTAGGAAATGTATCAATTGATTTGGAAAAAAGTGGCAGGTATCTCTTTTAAGAAGTGTCATGAGAAATATTGAAGGCTGAGAGTACAGGGAAGGCATTGCCATGTTCTCAAGGTAGCAGAGTCCTAGCTTCAACCAGCAGCCTCTGGCACAGACTGCAATGGGTTCCTGGATCTCACTGGCCCATCAGAGCCCAGCCCTGTTCCTGCTGGGCTCATTCAAATCCTTTGGCTCCATAACACTTGGCCACTTATGAAGAAGCTCCACACTCCCTGTCTGAATCCTGTGCTCCCTGAGCATGGAAAAGCTCAAACTATAATTTATTAGCCCCATAGGTCATCTGAGTTTCCAGTTTGTGGAGATGACAGTTCTATGCCTTGAGCTTGGTGGCCTCTGCTTGTGAAGCTTCGGAGGTCATAACAGAGCCGGCCATAGTACTTGACACATCCAGGCACCATTAAGGAGAATTGTTTCCATGGGCAGGTCACCAGAGAAGCTGTGTGACCCCCCAAAACCCCCTAAACGGCCTTCTTCATTTTGGATTCTCTGGACTCAGTCTATCAGAACTGAGACTCCTCTGGGGAGATGGAAAAGACATGTCGGGGAGGTAGCTGGTGATGGAAGACAAAGGAAATTCTTCTGATCCCCTGAGTTAGGTATTGAACAGAGGGAGTCCCATGATAGAAGTGTCAGGGTGTGTGTTGCACAGTGTTCAAGGAAAAGCACATCCATGGACAGGGGAAGACATTCTTTCTGCTGGTCAGCTTGCTTAGTTGTGTGGGAATAAACTCTCACTGAGCCTGCAGGATGAATTACCTGCTGGGGCTTAGACGTGGGCATCAGTATGGATCTAACTCTTCCCCCTGAGCTGGAGAAAAGTAAGAGACAACCTGGTTGTCCTGGCTACAGAGATAATGGGTATCTGATGGAATCCGTAGCTTCTCCCAGGGTGGAGATCTTCGGCTTTATAGGTTGCTGACATAGTGATTAAGTAGGGCTCAGAACTACCAAGTGTCAGTTGTCCCTGTGGCACCACAGCAGGCAACTTCTCTAAGCTTTCTGTCTTTATCTGTTAAATATGAATAGCAACCCCACTCATCTCTCAGGCTCTTTTAAAAATTAATTAATTAATTAATTTATTCATTTTACATCTCGCCTGTAGCCCCCACCTTCTCCTTTCTTCCCAGTCCTTACAAATCCCCGCCCCTTAGAGAAGGGGAAGCCAGCCTTGGGTTCCAGCCCATCCTGGGGCATCTAGTCCCAGAAAGACTAGGTCCATTCTCCCCCACTGAGGCCCAACCAGGCATCCAGGTAGAGGAAAGGGATCCAGTGGCAGGCAACAGAGTCAGAGACAGCCCCTGCCCCAATTGCTAGGGGTCCCACATGAAGACCAAACTGTATATGTGCTACAAATGTATAGGGGGCTAGGTCCAGCCCCTGCCTGCTGTTTTGTTGGTGATTCAGTCTCTATGAAGTTCTCATAGGCTTATAGGTCTTATAGTTGACTCTAGGTCTTTTTGTGGTGTCTTTCCCTCCTCTGGCTTGCTCAACTCTATCCCCTACTCTTCCACAAGACTCCCCAAACTCCATCTGATAATTTGACATTTCTTTATTTAGTGTTCATGTATATGTGTGCCATAGTTCTTGTGTGAGGACAACTTGTAGAGTTGGTGCTCATACTCCATCATTTGTGTCCCAAAATTGAACGCAAGCCCCTAGGCTTGGCTGCAAGTATCTTCACCTGATCAGCCCTAGACTGGGCATATTTATGAGGGACATTGGTGTCTGGCAAATCCATGGGGTTCCTAAGGATTTTGGTGAGATGATTTTCTGAATTAGAAAATAAGCTTCAGCTTGGGAAACCAGTGAAGGAAGGCTCATTATTTCTGAAGAATGTTAGTGTGCCAAGGTCAGTTCCTGCTGGTTAAAAGAAAAACCTAGTTGCAGGCTCATGTCCTCATAGACCATGCCCTTTGAGGATTATTGTAACTGGAAGCTGAAGAGAAAGCCGACCATTTACACAGAAAACTCCATCTGAATAAAACCCAAAGAAGCTTTGTTCTGAAAGTGCTTCAGGGGAATTCACATTTAATCAGAATTGAAGACCACAGCATTTGCATGAGAATTCTTGCATCTTATCTCATTTTAGTGATTTCCTGTTAATTAGTTGGTGCTTCACAGAAATCCTGAAATGCTCAAATAATAGGGAAACAGGAACAAAACCAGGGGTGTTGTGATGGCTTAAGGCAGAATTAAGTTTGTTTCCTTGGTTTGGGGCAATTTTGCTAACAAGTAACCTGTAACCTACTTCTGAAGGCTATGAGGACATAATTATTTGGTTAATTTTCATACTTCAGTTTATAATCCTAATTAGTTTTCCAACTAGTGTTCCCTAGGCTATGCAGAGCCCTACCTCAGCATGTTTGGGATTCTTGCAATTTGGAATCTTGTGTTTTCATTGAAGACATGAAAAGCTTCACACGTTATTCCCTATTGCTATCACATGTTCTTGCTAAGAGAGTTAGACTATACTGTGGCTTAGCATTCCAGAGGGAACTCTATGATGTGCCTGTTACTTTAAGAGCAATAGTTTTTTTATTGGCATCAAGAATGCATTACAAATATTATCAACATAGTCTGGGCAACGTTGGTTTGCTCCCTGAGTAGATGCTGGAGCAGTGATAAAGTCTGAAGGGTTTTTGACACTGGGAAGATCAACTCCAGTCACTTGCTGGGCAAAATTCTTTTCTAAAAATCTATTTTTTCTCTTGTTATTTTATGTGTGTGCATTTTGTTCTCATGTATGTCTGTGCATTGCATGGATGCTAAGTGCTCACAGAGGACAGAAGAGGCCATTAGATCCTCTGGAATTGGAGTTATAGATGCTGGCTGTGAGCTTCCATGTGTGTGTTGGGAATCAAACCTTGGTCCTCTACAAAAACAGCCAATGTTCTTAACGGTCCTAAATTCCATATTCTTATTCCAAATTCTCTCCCACTCCAAAGTTTTGATTACACGAATATGTAAGTATGTATGTATGTATGTATGTATGTATGTGTTGGTGGCTATGTGCATGTGAGTGTAGGTGCCTGCCTGCAGAGACCAGAACAGAGTGTTCGATTCCCTGAGGGAACTAGTAACAGGTGGGTGCGGGCCATCTGAAGAAGGTGGATGTTGGGAGTGAATGCTAGTCCTCTCCAAGAACAGCAAGTTCTCTTAATGGCTAAGCCATCTCTCTAGGAAAAGTTCTTACTGTGAGTTTACACTGTTGATAAAAACTAACCTTGAATAACACACCTAATATTGTCTGGGTTAGTGGTGATCAATAGAAATATGTGGACCACATATAAAAACTTTGGGTGTTTGTGGTATGTATGTGCTTCTGTATATGTGCACATGTGCATGTGAGCACTTGTGAGCCTATGTGAGTGCATGTGAGGGTTACTGGTTGATGTTGGGTGCATTCCTCTATTGCTTCCAAGCTAATTTTTAAGACCAGGTCTCTCATTGATTTTAGAGCTCACTGCCAGTAAGCACTGGAGTTCTACCTGTCTCTGCCATTCCTCCCAACCCCATCCCCACATACCAAGTTCTACAGGTATAGGCATGATTCACTGTGCCCAGTTTTTATGTGGGTACTTAAGATTTGAACTGGAGGCCTGATGTTCCTTCAGTGGGCATGTTACAGACTGAGCCATCTCCCCAGCCCCTATACATGGCATTTAAAAGTTTTGTTGTATTTTCAGTTGTAAAGTGAAATTAATAATAGTGTTTTTAACCCCAAATTGAGAAGTTACTATCATTGCATTAGAAATTACTGCATTTTCCCCATAGAAATTATTATAAAACCTTGTATGATTTTAAAAGGTATGATAGTTTTTAAATCCATTTCCATTTGGACTAACCATATCTCATTCATTAATATTTTGTTGTTGTTGCATTGGATATATCACCCAAGGGCTCCTGCTTTGGCTTTACCATATATTAACTATTTAGTAGCTGGTTGTGGCTAGTGACTACTGGATTGAATAGTGCATGTAGCTCTGGATGATCAATAGAGACTCATTCTACAAAGAGTTTAAACAAGAGGTATCCAGACAGTGGGGTGACTATACTGGTGAATGAGGAGCCTGTGTGTACTCACACTTCCTAAAGTTAAGTAGCTATGAGCAAAACCATTAGCATAATGCCCCGAAGATTGTGGGGATCAGTGATTAAACTGGATTTTAATGATCTCAAAGGCTGTGGCTGTCATAGGGAAAATGTCATCCGTGATATTCAAAGTAGGGATTCAGCTCAAACAGCTCTGCAGGATTCAATCACAAAGAGAAACATGAATCCATAGGGCTTATATCTTTATCCAAACCAGGCTTCTTATGTGAGTAAAAGCTCATGACTGGCGTGGAGGGGCATGTAACACTCCCAAAACTGTATGCAATTTACATGTTATAGAAGTACTTCTTTTTATTTTTTTCTCCCTGAAGAGAGACCCATGGCTTCTATCAGATTCCCAAATGTGTCTTAGAAGCAGGGCGAGAGGGCTAGTAGAAAGACATCTTGGTAAAGCACATGTTATTCACACGGACTCTAGGGATTCTCGATAGATGTGGGAAGTGTTCTCACTCTTTCCCTGAGCCATCCCTGGGTTTGCCCACTAGCTCAGAAAGTATGTATCACAAAGCCCTTGGGAGCACATGCTCTCATAAGAAATGGTAGATTCATGTTTTTCTGGCTTAGACTCACTCTTGGGCATCAATTAGTAAAATGCTTGCAGTTTTTGGTCGAGAGTGCAGGATGAAATGCATGGAAGTTGACTGTTCACACGCACACTATCTGTCCCCTGAGTATGAGCTGGTAAGAGATGTGGGACCAGCTGCTGAGTTCTAAATTTGAACTTGGTTATTAATGAGTTACCTTGTATTTCTGGTTTCCTATTGCCTCCTGATTGACACTGCCCTGCTTTGTATATTTTAGTTGAGTTGTTACCCTAGAGAAACTCCAGACGGCACCATCTGAGTATGACATGTAGTTGGAAATCTAGAACAGCAACTTTAAGGTATTTTTCCTAAGTGTGTAGACTGGCCCCTACATGTGGAGGAATGTGGAGGTATTCCATGAGCCCGGGTGAGCAGTGACCCTTTTTGCCTTTGACATGTTACAACTACGTAGGTTCCATCCTAACTCGTCTTTTTGTTTATGTGACATGCATGCAGCTCTTGCTGTTAGTGAGAGAAATGGGAGTAAAAAAAAAAGGCTATTTTCTAAATAAAGATCACATGCATGCTTTCCAGCAACTTATCAGACAAATGTTTGTATTCTATGAAATATTAAATAGAGATCAAAGGTCAAAGTACTGGGGCTAGAAAGCAGGTTGGGTGCTGTGGATGGTACCTGTTGAAAACCAAACTTGGGGACTATTGGGTCTTCATATCCTAATGGTGTACTTTGCAAAACGTGACTCACTGTGCAGAGCTGATCAGACTTATGCAGCAGACATAATTATCTTACGGTGCCTGGTTCTACAAGAGGTAGCAAACACATATTTTGCTAGTGATGAATCATTTTCTCAGTGTTTTATTTTAAGTAAATCATTTTATTACAAGTGTAACTCATAATTAGTCTTAAGATTCCAGCCCCAGAGGAGAGATTTGGGCTCAAATGGGGTCTGTGGGCAGAAGTCATTGTTTAAGATGCCTAGGACACCTTGTTGGCATTTCAATCAAAATTTCAATTAAATCAGCGAGAAAACCAGATGGCTGGCGTGCCGGCAAGTAAAAATGATGCTCTTCCTAATCTTATCTTCGGTTTCATTTTTCAGTGGGCATTATAGCTGAAATTGGTGTAAACATCATAATTAGGGAACACTGGTAGCAAGTCCTCCGCTCAGGATCTTGACAGTTGCAGGAGCCTGAAGGAAACCCTGTCTCCAAGCCCAGCTAATTTAGTGACCTCTGCAACGCTGAGCAAACCATTGCCTGGTGGACAAACACATCTCAGAGATGGAAAGCTGGACAGGATGTTTTCTAGGATGGGCAGAGTAGTGTTTGAGTAACCAAAGCACTTTCCTTGGAAACACAACCCCGACAGAGAAGCTTGCTCACAAGCGTTCCTATCTGTAGGCTATGGGGCTACATTGAAGCTTCAGGGGAGGCAGGCTGCCAAAGCCCAGGAGTATGTGGCATATTTGACCCCCTATTTTTCTATCCCCAGTGGGTCCCTGCTTTTTCATGTCTCTAGGCTAAATGGAGGAAATCTGAAAGACTTAAGAGGCAGCAGGTGACATAATCCAAGAAGGGGTGGGGAATCAACACTGCAAAATAAACACCCGTGTCAAAACATGTCAAATAGAAAATAATAATTTATTTTAACTTCATTTTACTTGATGTTTGTAACTAATCATGATTCTGTGAACTCGCTCGGTTAAGTCTGTCCCTTCTGATCTACAAAGCAAAGTTCTACAACAATGAGCACTTAAAACTCCACAAACAGTCTCCATCCACGACTCCCCTTTACATGCAGATTCTTCCAACAGGCGGCAATATTTGCAAACATGCTTTAAGCGTCCACAAAGCTGCAGGGAATTTTGCTTTCTGTTAAAACCTTGACACTCTTCTTGGGAACCTTAACCAGAAAAATGTTAAAAATGGATATCCAGACTAGAAACACTGTTAGTTTAGTTAGTGTGTGTGTGCGTGCATGCATGCGTGTGTGTGTGTGTGTGTGTGTGTGTGTGTGTGTGTGAAATCAACAACCAGACTTTGGCAGGTTTGTGTTGAAACCCCAACTGATGTAAGCCGTATGAATGAATGGTGACTTGTATGAGACACATTCAGCAAAGTGACATTACAAAATAGGGTCCCATTAAAAATACATACCAGCAGTTGCATTTTGTGTTTTAGGCAGAAAAAAAGCATGTTTAACCTTCTTTTATATGAATATAGTTTAAACAAATTATTCTGTGAAAGTATGCTTAATAAAAGATCTTTTGGAAATTTAAACACTTTTATGAAAAAGGTTAACAAGTAAAAAATTACCATTGCTATTTGAAAAAAAGCTGCTTGTTAATATTGCCTTCTAAGAGAGTAAGGGTGTATTTTCCCTCCGCTGAAAACAGAGCCAGGACACCCCAAGTTGTAGGAGTGGCAAATTTAAACTATCAACACGGTGGCCGGGCTTATATATACAAAAACTTGCCGCATTGAACGAGGCAGGGATGTCTACCCCAACGGTAGTGGTCTCTCGTATGTACACAGTGAGAGTTATACAGTAGTCACCGACAGGAAGGAATTGTATACCCTAGTGCCATCTGGCGATTTTGTGCCATGGGTTAAGAGTTCTTGGATAGTCATCCAATTGTCAAAGATCTTTTTGTTCCTCTTCTTCATCATCTTTTTGTGGCTCAGTTCCAGGATGTTCATCTCCTTCCTGTCGTCGGAGGCCTGCTGCTCCTTCAGACAATCCAGCCTGCTCTGCATCATAAACTCGCGCCTCCGCCTCTGCTCCTTGGCCTTCACCAGATGTTGCTTGCGCTCCTCCTTGCTCCAGTAGCGCCCCATCTTCATCTCGCTCATGGCATCGTCATCCGTGGTGAGGCCACTGCGTTCCTCGCGGATCTTCAGCGCACGCTCCCGCAGCAGCCGGTCACGTACTGGTCTCTTGGTGATGTAGCGTGTCCCGTCACTGCGGATCTTCACTTTCCATTCCATCCTGGGTTCAGCTGAGTTAGAAGAGTTCAAGTCCTTGCACATGCTAACCAGGCTCATCTGGCTCTGCGCATACTCCACTGCTGACTTCTGCTGGATCAGGTGCATGTAGCTCTGGTAGTGTTGCGCGTGAGCTGGGATGTGCGCGTGCTTGTATGGGGAATGGTGGTATGAGGGCAAGTAGGAACTGCCCAGCTTTGGGCTGGGGGTGGGGCTCCTGCTGCCATCTCGGCGCTCTTTGATCTCCAAAGCCTGGCTGGGGTCCAGCTCTTTGGTGCTAGGGTTGTAGTTTGGGGTGCTTACTTCAGGATCCTCGGTGATGGCAAGCAGATTCTTGGGGGATGGCCTGTAAGCTTCAATGTTAGCTGTGGCCCCTTCACTACTGCCCTCGGCCACTCTCCGCAGGGAGTTGTCAGGAGAGATCTCCAGGGTGAGTGGGGTACTCCTGCAGCTCTCCCCGGTGTTGTAGGCGCTTGAACTATCCTTGTCTGACTTTTCCGGCAGCTCAGTGATGTCCGAGAGCTCGTGGCGGCGCACGTCCACGCTGGTGTTGTAGTTGCGGAAGCCACTGTGGTGCAGCATCCAGGACTCACGGTACTGCTCCTTGAGCTGCTGCATCTTGTGCGCGCGCACGATGCTCAGGCACTCCAGCTCGATGCTTCGCAACTCCTCATTGAGTAGCTCCAGCTCCTTGTCCACACTCTCGGGGTCACTCTTGCCAGCAGCATCCAGCGGGCTGTTGGGGTAGTACAGGCTGTAGGGGTTGGTGCTCTGCACCTGGCACTTGAGCTCCAGCAGCTCGCGAAAACGCTCGCATTCATCCTCTGGGATGCCCAGGTAGTCCACATCCGTACAGTCTGCAGAGATGAAGGACTCGTTGCTGAAAGGCAGGTCGCCACTGCCCAGGGTGTCCTGGCTACAGGTCAGCTTCCTCTGGCCCGCCAGCGGGTTGGAGGATGCCGTGGCATCTTCACCGTTATTCTCCTGTTCCGAGCTCTCATCATTGCGGGTGCTCTCATCCGTTCGCCCCACACCACTGTCTTTCTCATGCTGGTTGGATAAGATGGTGGCTGTGTCTGTGGTCCCACCGTCTTCCTCATGCTTCTTCTACATGAGAGAAAGGGACAAGAACAAGCGGATCATGAGAAGTCTGGGACAGGGTTTGGGGGAGGTGGGAGGAGGGTTGGGAGGAGAAGGAGGAAGTGGTACCCAGTGTGATCTTTTTGTGTAGGGCAGGAATTTAGATTGAGCTCTGAGTTCCTAAGACCTGCAGCATTTGAGGGACCTAGGGCCCAGGAAGTAGCCAGCCCTATCTCTATGAGTCTGGGCTGGACCCTTACCCTCACCTTTTCAATCTACAAAATGGGGACGATAATAACAAAATAGTAAAGGAACTCGTAAATAGGAAGAATGTCTAAGTACTCCCGAGAGACTCAGTAAATGGGTAATTAGGACTCTGACAGTGGCGAAGGCGAGAGCTGCAGGGCTCTGAGCAGCTCAGGTTAATCACAGAATTGCTTTACTTTCAAAGGCGTGACTTAATTGTATTTTCCTAGTGAACACCAACAGAGCAGTTACCGGTGTCTGCTTTTTGTATTTTAAGCCCTAACGGCTTTATAACCTAGGTGAGGTGGTGTGTTCCTGTAATCCCAGCACTTGGGAGACTCATCTTTTTGAGTTTGGAATTCACTAGTAACTGTGTAGCCATCCCCAGGGAAGAGCTTGGTGTAGGAGCCTGTCCGCTTGTATTCCTCTCCGGCTCAAGCAGAAAAGCTCTTAGGCAGTTTTCTGATGACCTTCCATCTAGGAAGGTGCATGTTCTTAGTCGGGGTGGCATCGGGCTGCCCCAGGATTTACCTGTTGCAGTACACTGGCTGTGAACTGCATGGCCTGGTGATGTTGCTCCTCAAGCATCTCCATGTGTAAATCATCCAGAAAGTCGTTCCTGTCGTCGTCTATCCAGCCCTCATCAAGCTAGGAGAAGAACAGCCGACACCCACGCGCGAGTCTTTATTACTGCACTTAGAATCACCATACACATCTATGGGTGTCTTGATGTGAATGTTTCCAGAAAGGTTTTGCCGAAGAGGGAGGGGCGCCTTTTAATTTGGGTAGTGGTCATTAAGCAGGAGGAAATAAAACTGAACACCGGATTAATATCTCAGCTTCGTGACTGAACACAAGGCAGATAGCCACTTCACATCCCGCCCAGCCTTCCTGCCATACTGGACTGTGCCCTCAAACAGAATCAGAATAAGCCCTTCCTCCCCGAAGATGTTTGGAGAGGTATTGTGTCACAGCCAGGAGCTTTCTTTCAAGAAAGGTTATTACACCAGAAAGAGAACTTGTGGGGCTCTTCTCTCCAGGAGTCATCAAAGAGCATCAAAAAACGACTTCATCCTCAGACTAAAAGAACTCCAACCCTATACCACACTGGGGAAGCTTCTAACAGCACCCCCACCCCTGCTTTGCTACTTTGTATCTAGACTCAGTGGTTAATGCCCTTAGTTACTATTTGAAAGACTAAATTCCATTCATGTTTATTTCCCTTCTATGTACTAATAAGTGGGGCTTAGATCAAGGCTAGAAGCCGCATCTGTTAATCCCATTAGGATTCTTTCATTAGCTGACCTACAGTGGGTAGGACCTGCCAGGTTGGTTAAACCTTTGAATGGATCCCAGGTCACTGCAAGGTCAAGTTCACCTTTAAGCTCAGATGCAATACTCTGCCATTGTTCTGCAGGGTTAGGAACTTGGTTTTGATTATAAAAATCCAACCTACGTAATTCGTACGACATTGAGTTACCTGGAGCTCCGGCCTTGCAATCAGCAAAGAGAAGTTCTTATTTTCTTCACTGGTTAGAAGAGCCACCGCCTCTTCACGGTTCTGTACTTCTATGCCATTAATCTGAAAGCACAAGGAAGGGTAGGTGTGGGTAGCAAGGGATATGGCTGCATGGAGCAGAAACGTCCCATCTTGTTTCAGAACTGCAGTTTCCTCAAGTCACACTCATCACATGGATGCCATGCTGATTTCTGGAAAGAAGGGTCTTGCTTAGCCAGAGGCAGCCACGATGTGGAGGAATCCGGGTTATGATCCAGAAAACCCCTGCTGCTCGGGTCACATCCGAGCCCTGGAATCTGACATCGTGTTTGGTCAGGAGGATGAATGGGAAATATAAAGCGGACACTTTCTATTTACAATAGGGGAGAAAAGCAACAGGGTGCCTGCTGGGAGCACGAAGAGTGGGCAGCAGAGAAGGGACCAGCTGCGTATACTCGAGCCTCGTGGGCCTAGTCCAGCAGGCTGGTGGTGAGTAAGTGGGAATGGCTCTCACCTTCACTCCGGCAACCCTCCGGCAGGCTATCTGCCTGTCTCAGCAACTTTGAGCTCTGCAGAGTTTCCTTCCTGGACTGATATTCCTCTAAGGACACCACTGCAGGCCTGGTGACTCGGAAATTGAGCCCTTCACCCGACTTTGCCACTTGATGTCAAAGAACCGAGAAGTGGCAAAGCCAGAGACACTGCTGGTTGCCCTCCTCCAGCCTGACTACACAGCGGACACAGGAAAGGGTATGTCTGTAGCCCGGGCAGGACTCTGGTGGCATGTTTTATTACTTCTCCTTCCTGTTTCCAGTGGTGATGGTTCAGAAAACTGTAGCAACCAACAGAAAGTATGCTGAGGATTATGGCCTCAGGTGCAAGGGTCTGGGCCTCTTTCCTAGGGATACTCAGCTCTTTGGGCTCTCGGGAAAGGCTGAAGAAACACAACATAGAGTGTGGTGGGAAACCAAAACTATGTATGGTGGCTTAGGAAATTGAGAAAATAAACTGGTAGATGAGAAAGATGAAAATAAAACTGGGAAGAAGTAGAAAGAGAAGGCCTTGGGACAAAGCGAAGCCAAGGCTCTGCGGCCCTACAGAAATCCGTGGGGCTGATGGATATCAAACGATGGGATGCTTGCAAACCAGGTGTGCAAGAGGTGGAGGCAGGAGGATCAGAAGTTCAGGTTCATCTTTACATAGTGAGTTTGATACCAGCCTGGAATCCATGAACACCTCCCTCACATCCCCCCCCCCAAAATAATTATGACTAGAAGAAAGAAGCAAGCAACCTTATTTTGTTTACACAGAATAACAGGATTCAAGGTAATGATGTTACCTGCAGAACAGAGTCCACAGGACAGGTAAATGTGGAATTCTGAAATTTCAAACTTCTCAGAGGTATTTGGTCCAAAATCTGGGAGAGCTTGGTCTGTCTTCATTCCCCACTCTGTGTGCAACGACCTAATTAGCCTCACTCACTAATCTAACTTGTTTGGTCTCAATACTCAGGTTTGAGTATTATTTTTACAAATTTCCCGTTTGTAAACTTCTCCTGTATTCCAACCTGAGAGCTATTTCTGGAGCTCACTCCTTAGCTGTGCATCAGTGGAAAGTGTACCTACCTGGATGATGCGGTCTCCTTCCCGGATCCGTCCATCCTTGGCTGCAATGCTGTTAGGGTCAATCTGAAACACACAGTAGACAGCCTCAGCATGAACATGGGCACTTTCCAAAGGCCGTCTTTAACGTATCATACATGTCCTTGCCTTTCTGTGTTGAACAGATTTACAAACAGGACTTAGCGCTGTGCACAGGGAGGAATGAACTATCTGTTTTAAACCCTTCCCTCTCAGAACTCTGCTTGGCAGCTCGGTGACAGAGGACTGGACTCAGACCTGAGCTGGTGGAGAGGCAAAGGCAAAGTTACTTATTGTCACAGAGTAACTAGAAGCAAGCCAGTGACACTGATTTGGTGAGGGGCACCCTTAGGTGTGGCCTGTCAGTCCCGGCTTAATGGTTTTCATAGCAAATCTTGTTATCGAATTCTGGAAGACAGCTTTAAAAGTGAGATGTGTAATTGGCACACACGGGACTAAGGATAACAGGGATGCCCTAAAACATGCTGATGTGACATGCAAGGCTTGGTAGGTGGTGCCTGTCCGACCAGTTGACTGTGAAGTCTTTAGCAGATATGGCTCTTGGCTCAGCCCTTAGAGACAGATTTGATTTCTTTGGGAAATTGGTTTTCTGCAATCACAGGGAAGGACGGCCCATGCATAGGAAAGTATTCACAGTGAAGTCAATTTTTCCACTCTGCCTCTTTTAGAAAGATCACTACATCTTTCATCTAGGTACTTTGATAAGTCTATGTCAGTTACGTCTGATGTATATGAACTCAGCTGTGTAAACCATCATGAGGAAGAGGGAGGGAGACTTTAAAAGATATCAGTCTCTCTGTTTCCCACTGCACTTGAGTTGGGGAAGTGTGAGGCTGCTCTTCCCTCGGGGCTGAGCACGCAGACCATGGAAACAACTCCATTTTATGGTTGGTTTGAGGCTTCTCAAGGGTAATTTTGCCTTATGTACTGACATTAAAACTTAACCCCTTTGCAAAGATGTAACTCCATGGAGTGTAATGAAGGGGGCATGTGTTCTGTATCTTCCAAAGTTCCTCTTAAGGAGCTAGGTCTAGGGGTTTCTGAACAAACACAAAGGAAAACAAAACCTGACTGTTCTGGCTTTGAGAGGTTGATTTTCAAACCTTAAATTTCGTACCTCACTTATATAAATTCCAATGTCGTCTTCGTCATCTGTCCGGTAGCACACAGTGAGGCCCAGCTTGTCCTGGCTGTTCATCCTGTAGAGGCCCACTTCCTACACAAAGAAAACCTTTTCTGTGAGATTCCGACAGGAAAGGGGATCTGGGAGCATGTCAAATGCTTTGAAAATATTTGGTTTAAATGATGAACTGGATTTCTTTGCATTCGACTGTGTAGAGCCAGTTAACTTACCAAACAAAAAGTGATTATGGACACAGGATCAATGCCCTGGGCATTTCTGACCTCTCAGTCAATATAAAGTCATTTTGAAAATAGTTATTTTATTGATCCTCCCCAAGAAAAATTACCCATATTTCAGCCAGCGTCGGGACCGCAGGGGTAGGGCTTTTAAAAAGCGTTCTTTCAATGTCTGCCACAAACAATAATATTTCCACACCCCGAATGTTCCAGCCACCTTGGTACAAATGTTTCTACCATGTTGGGTTAGATCATCTCACGCTGTGCCCCTTAATATGCACAGGCGTAGAACTTGCAAACAGATTACGCATAAATTGATCCAAGAAGGAGAGTAACGTGATAGTGTGCAATTAATGCTTTCTGCAACAGCTGTGATATTTACAGTCGAAAATTAGTTTCAGCCACTGTTACCGCAAATTAAATAAGATAAAATAGCAAACGGAGCCCAATGCTGGGACCCATGGTGACAGGCAATGTTATTGTTTGTGCCAATTAGTCTGTACTTCCGAATGAAGTCGGAACTTTGAAAATCTTGGGAGTTCTGGGAGGATACTTCTGGCTCACTGTGAGTGGTTTACAGCCGTCTCACCCTGCTACTTGCTCTGCCAAGGACTCATGCAGGGTTGGTGCAGCTGCAAGTCGTGGGTGGGTCGGTTTGAAGGGCCACCTGCTATCTGGCCAGCTCTTCGGTCTGAGTTTTACAGTTTTTGCTGGGTAACCAGGAGGGTGTGGGGGGGGGAAGGCTCTGAGATGGCGTTTTTCAGCCTCCTCTTTTAGAGCCTCTTTCAAGAGGCATCTCTAGAGGGTGTGAGAAGGGCACAGCAGCCTTTGTGGAGAAAGCCTTCCCTCATGAAAGATAAGCAACACTGATACCTTCAAAGCAAAAAAACAAGAGCACAAAGCGCGCCCCCCACCCCGTGTGTCAATGCCTTGTAAATGGGGAGAAAGAAGCATGGTGAATGTAGACATGTGACTGGGCCAGAACAGGTGGCAGTCCCCAGACCAGTGTGAGGAGCTTGCTTTAGGTTCAGATGGCTACTGCCCTGATTTGTGAAATGTTGTTGTGTATAAGATGGTTGTGAACACAGGCATCGGTGATAATCCCCAGTCTACCTTTATCTAGAAGCCTCGCCATGGGCTTGCTGACTTGCTGGCGCCTTTACTTGCTCACTAGCATAAGCTGGACTGGGAGGTGAGGCTCACAGCAATGGGCCTGAGCCACAACGAATAGCAATTTAATAATTATGTTTGGGTCACAAGTAACCAGTGATTACAACAAGCTGTTTGTGCAGAGCGCCCCTCCTTAATAAGATGCTGTTGGTTTATTTTCTGATCACTGATATGTTAATTAATTCAGTGACTTCCTAATGATAGCTCTAACAATATGGTAAATTCTCATCAAATGAAACTGTTAATTTCTAGTCCTTCTAGTTGCACTAGATGGAAATTTCCTTCCTCGTTTGTGAGTATGTGAGGCAGGCTGGTTTTCAGGGGCGTATTTAATCATGAGGGTAATCTGCAGATCCTTTGGAATAACTAGTTTTCACCCTCCAAATAGAAGCCGCACTCCACACTTCTGCTTCAAACACCTCTCAGGTGTCTTCATCGGATTGTCCTCTGAATGAGACTGTGCTGAAGGGACCCTCTCTTGGACATTTGGGGTGGACAGTCTGAAATGAAACTCAGTGAAATTTCATGATTAGTGGCTCAAGTCTTCCTACACAGGTGCAGATCAAATGCTCCCACTGAGCTCTTACTTGCAGAACCCATGTGCTCCAGGAACAGGCTGGAGAGAAAGCAAGATCACAGGTAAAGATTGGAGGAAGACAAAGGAGAGACAAAGCATTGTAATTCCACTTCCAGTAGGATTCAATGTGAGGGAATGGGTAGGTTCTCCTCTGTGTGACTTTCAAGATGGCAGTCTCTTAAGACACCAGTGAAGATGCTCTGGCCCTACTCAGCTTCATGTGCTTCACGGTAGTATTGGACAACCACCCTGAGTTGAAGGAAGTGTGTAGAAAGTTTTGTGACATTGTCCTGACAACCAAAGGCATATCTGTTTAACTGAAGATGGTGCTGGGCAGCTGTCCCCAGAAGTTAAATTCTCCTGCATCAGTGAGTGAGCCACAGCCTGACTGCAAGCCAGCCAGGCTTGCCCTTGGGCTTTTCTATTATAGCCAGGCATGACTCAGTGACACATGCTCTGAGTGGCATATGAGACCAGGAAGATGTTTGGAAATCATATCATTGAGAAGAACTATGTAGTGTATTAGGGGTTTCTGGGTAGAAAACGAACTCACAAGAAAGGGTCCTCTCCTACACAGAAAAGGATTAGATTTATTTATCTTGGTGCCAAATCTTTCAGTACCTAATATCAAGTCTTTAGCATATGACTTTGGCAAATCCTATCTTGACAAGCACCTCTCTACCTTTGTTTGGGCCATTGTTTTACTTGAAAAAAAAAAAAACTGGAGAAGTATTAAGCTGAAGGATTTTAGTTCATGTTATGGCTGGTGTGGTTTTGCTTTTTCTTGTCCATATAGATTTGTATTCTAAACTTTTTATAACGGGGGGGGGCAGGGGTGGTAGTACAAAATTGCAAGTTGAAACATGAAATACCTCGAAAGTACCAACGGAATGGCTCAGTGGGTAGCGTACTTGCCGTACAAGCATGAGGGCCTGAGATCATATCTCCAACACATACATGCAAGATGTATGCATGTAACATGTATTTGTGCTATTAACCATACACTGAGGTGGCAGAAACAGGGGGACCTGGGAGCTCGCTGGCCAGCTAGTCTAGCTAGAAGTGTGACAACCTCAAAAATTAAGGTGATAGCAGATAAAAGAAAACACTGGAAGCTGACCTCTAGCTTCTACATGTGAATACATACATATATATTCACACACATTTTATACATACATACATATACCCAAATATTTGATGTCTTGCCATTAACTTGGCTTTCAGTGAGCAAGTTTGGGTTGGTCATTTCTTCCCTGAAATGCCTCAACGTTTCAAAGTTCTTGAGTTGAGCCCTAACATAATGTGGGCACATGGAAGACTTTACATCTTATCTCATGGCTTTGCTCATGATTAAAAGTACAAGTGAATTACAATTATTATCTAAAATTACCTTTGGACTATGTGTATATGATATATGTGGAATATAAATGAGCTTTATGTTTAGACCTGCTTTCTAGCATCTTTACCTCATTATCTATGGGCATATATTTCAAAATCCGAAACACTGCATGTAAAACCCCAAGCATCTGGGGGTACAGGGAAGGTGTTCAACCCGAAACAGCTGCTACAATAGATGCTGTTTCAAAGTCTGCATGGTAGAGAATAAGGCCCTTTTATCACTGTTGTTCTCAGAGTAGTTTTAGAACACAGTTCCCCACAGCAGCAGACTGAGGTAGAGATCAACACTGCATTCAACCTTTGAGCCCTGCCACCAATCCTCCCAGGACAGACTTTCCTGGAGAAGAGTCCCATCCTCAGTTTGGCTGGATCTCATGAGAGGCTATAAAGGTTAGACGCCATTCTGGACATGGATGTGTAGTTCACCTTGCTCCAGCATGAGACATGGATCCGATCATCAGTGAGGAGACAGCAGAGGAGGCACCTGCTCTAACTGGAAATGCTTGCCCCATGTCAAAGTTCTCTCTTCTGCACCCACTGCAGTTCCCCATGAAACAAAACTTCACAATATGTCTGATCTTTAAGTATAAGAATCGGGGCATCGTTCTTGTTGAAGAGTGGTACAGTGGGAGAAATTTTATATCTTGTTTTAAAAGGATTTGTAGAAATGGATGAACTGATGTTGGCAAAGTACTTGGTAAACAATACACAGGGGTATCTGGGGTCTAGGAATATTCTTGGCATTGGGTTATATGTTTCTCATAGTTATCTGGAAATTCCTAGAAACTGTTGGCAAAAGCCCATGGTAAGCTTAGTCTTAATCACCATTTCTCTGGAATGTATCTCCATCCTGAAGAAGAGGCTGTGACTAAACCAGAGTGACCTTAGCAAACTTTTTGATGATCTTGAGAAAAGCAAGTACTACTTTCTCAAAAGTATTCATTTTCCACTATCTTTGGATCTGCATTGATCCATGTTTTTAACTTAGCTTGACAATGACAGGAAGGCACTTATAGCTAAATAATGGATTATGCGATATCAGCAGCATCCAGCCTTACCATGGAAGAATGGTATGTTCTCAACAAAATTTAATGTGCTTGAGATTGTAAGGCAAGAAAAAAATATCTAATGAAAACATAAGCTTGGTTTGGTTATCAATAAAACCAGCTTCTCCTGATCAAACTTTCAGTCACTTCACCTTTTTTTTTTCTCCTGCATAAGTGTACTTTTTTATTGGATATATTTTATTTACATTTCAAATGTTATCCCCTTTCCCGGTTTCTCCCCATAACCCCCCTATTCCATCCCCTCTCTCCCTCCAGCCTTTCTGCCCTGACATTCCTCTACACTGGGGCATCGAACCTTGGCAGGACCAAGGGCTTCTCTTCCCACTGATGCCCAACAAGGCCATACTCTGCTACATGTGCAGCTGGAGCCATGGTTCCGTTCATGTGTGCTCTTCGGATAGTGGTTTAGTCTCTGGGAGCTCTGGTTGGTTGGTATTGTTGTTCTTAGGGAGTTGCAAACCCCTTCAGCTCCTTCAATCCTTTCTCTAACTCCTCCATTAGGGACCCCGTTCTTAGTCCAGTGGTTGGCTGTGAGCATCTACCTCTATATTTGTCATGCTCTGGCAGAGCCTCTCAGAGGACAGATATATCAGGCTCCTGTCAGCATGGGCTTCTTGGCCTCAGCCATATTTTCTGGGTTTGGTGGCTGTATATGGGCTGGATCTCCAAGTAGGGCAGTGTCTGGATGGATTGCTTTAGTCTCTGCTTCAAACTTTGTCTCAATATTTCCTTCTGTGAATATTTTTGTTCCCCCTTCTAAGAAGGACTTGGTCTTCCTTCTTCTTGAGCTTCATGTGGTCTATGAGTTGTATCTTGGGTAATCCTAGTTTTTGGGTTAATATCCACTTATCAATGAATGCATACCGTGTGTGTGTGTGTGTGTATGAGAGAGAGAGAGAGAGAGAGAGAGAGAGAGAGAGAGAGAGAGAGAGAGAGAGAGAGTTTTTGTTTTGTTTTGTTTTTTTAACACTTCACCTTTCTTAAATGAGACTAGGTGAGAGTGAAAATTGCTCAAAGTTCCTAGGAAACTGGTCAGTTTTCAACATTTATTTCTGCTGCTGAGAAAGAATGCCTAGCCTTGTTGAGTTCATAGTTGAAGGCATAGAAGTTATCAATACACAGCTGTTGTGATGGTAGAGATAGGATTTCAAAGATGACCATTAATCAAACAGGGATGAATAATGCATCAGCATTAGCTGGATTACACCATCCCATCCCTGGTGTCCTATTGCTTATTGGTCTAGATGGACTATTTGATAAAAATGAGTAGCCAAGTCTGACATTTCAGATGAAACTTACATGGTATTCCAATTAGCACTATTAAGGGGGACACACCACCTTCAGGACTCAAGGTCTTTGTTTCATCCTCATCAAATTAAATGGGAAGAAACCCTAAGTCTAGCTCGGATAGTTTATTTCCCCTCCGAGAAGCTCAGTTACTTCTTCACAATTCCTTACCTTACTGATCCAAGATGGCTCTCAGATTTATCTAAACAATTCCTACATGTATCTACGTGTCTAAAATGATCATGGTTTTACTTGAGAGCTTGCACCAAAATATTTATTCCTCCTTTAACAAATATTTATGTGCCAAAGTATTGGTTGTAGACTAATCTAGACACTGTCTGGGCATGGGCCACATCCACTCTTGAATGGAGCTTGTATTCTACTGGGGTCATCAGACAAGGTGCAGATGTTGGTGCTATTGGTCTATAGTAAAATCCAGCAAAGGTCTCTCAGAGATGTGATGTTAGGCAAGACTGAACTACTGAACTCTGATATGCCAAGGCCCTGTTTTTAGATGGTCATACATACATGGTTATACGAACAAAGAGAGAATCTTGAAGATTCTTGTGATACTGGGAAAGTTAAGAGGAAGCTGACTCAACCAGAGCCAGAACTATGCTGTTCCTTAAATGAGCACTCGCCTTTTGCCTCATAGCTTTAATGAAAAATTTCGAGATAGATTACAGTGTCCCATGGTATCTCCAGGACCATCCCATTTCCCATCTGGTTTACTTCTGTTATTCTGAGAAATCAGAATCATTTCAGGACCCTCCCCTCCCCATTAAAATTATAGCTGGCTTTTTCTTTCTGGTCCTATAAGGTCATCATCAAAACAATGCAGGTGACAGCAACTCATAGGCTGGATAGGATGTTACTGCAGTATCACACAGGGGAAATTAAAACAATAGAGTACAGGGGGAAAAAACTTCATCAGACATCTATTTTCTTTTTTAATTGCCTGCAGGAAGACCTGGAGCAGGTGTTCAGTACCTGAAAATTCAGGGGTAATTATTCAGCCGCTCTACTCTGGGGTATACTTGGGAATAAGCTCTTAAATGCTAGGCAATTTCACAATAACAGGGATTTGACACTTACCTAAATATGATCATTTTGTGTACTTTAAAAGGAAAAACATCTGTTTTCCCCTCTGCATTGGCTTTGATAACATCCCAACACAGTTGTCTATATTTTCCTCACATATAATAGGCATGGATCGGTTGCTCTTTTATCTCATTCAACATGGGTGATAAGCATTGCACTGAGAATGTGCCTTCTTCTACTTGAAGACAAACCTGATCCTTCTGAAATCAGATCCAACATCTGAAACAAGACAGGTGGGGACCCAGCAGAGACACACTGCTAGCAGGTCTAAGAACGGAGGAGCAGGGACAGTAGGTGTGTGTCTTTCTGAAGACTAGGTCTCCTGTAGTAAACTCAGATAGTAGCAGGGGGTTGTTTGTTGACCCTCTCAAGCTGACAAGTAAACTTGTCTTTGTACCCTCCTACTGAAGTAACCCAGCTATGAACTAGAGGTATAGGCATTGTTCCCTAATGGAGATAGATTCCCTACAGTGACCCTCAGTAAGACACTGAATGTTTCCGCCAGTTTTATGCTGCAGTAAGAGAACACCTGGGCCTAGGGCCTTTATACAGAGGTTCTCCCCTACCCTTGGACTTTATGAGTTGGGAAGTACAAAAGCATGTATCTGGCATCTGCCTGGGTCTATCACAGCATAGCAGAAGGTACCATGGCAGACACATGTTTGAGAGAGAGAGAGAGAGAGAGAGAGGCTGAGACAGAAACAGAGACAGAGAGACAGAAAGACAGAGAGAATGAACATATGGTTGACTAGAAAGCAAAACACCAAGTGTAGAGGGTTGCTTTTCTTTATAGCAATTCTCTCTCATCAGAACAGACGCATCCCCTGAGCCTGTCTTTAATCCCTTTAAAGGCAAAGCTCCCATGACCGAATTACTACCCACCAGGCCCAGCCCCTTAAAGGTTTGCCTAGTTCTTCACACGGTCCTTGTAGAGACGAAGCCTCTAGCACACAGACTCTCTATCTAACTCCTGCCCTGTGATTTTCCATTCTCTGCCACTATACTTCACGAATTAGGGCAGGTTCTTCTCTAAAAGCTAAAGGTGAACCACACGAGTCAGTGTCTAACTGAGGAAGCCTGTCATGACCAAAAGAGCACAGGAAGAAGCAGCCTTCTCACCTGCAGGACCTAGTGGTCACCACCACTCAAAAGACCCATAGATGGACATGTCCATTTTCTGGCTCTTCACTGAAATGCTAAGCGAATGTCCAAGGGTTCTGATGGCCAACATCAGTAGTTATCAACCTGTGGTCTTCAACCAGTTTTGTAAGCCTCTATCTACAAAAATATTGACATTATAATTCATAACTGTAGCAAAATTACAGTTATGAAAGAGCAATGAGAATAATTTTATGGTTGGGGGTCACCACAAAGAGGAACTGCATTAAAGGGTCATAGCATTAGGTCAACCATTAGGAAGGTTGAATGGTAGACTAACTCTAACAAGACCCCCAGAAAGAAACCGGAAACAGACTTCTATATGAGTATGACTGAAAACTCTCCTAATAAATAATAAGAATAACATGTTTGCTGGATTTGGAGCACTAGCCAGACTGCTTAGCTGGTAAAGAAGTTTACTGTGCAGGTCTACCTACTGGAACTGGATCCCCCATGTAGAGGTGGAAGGAGAGAAGTTATTCCATGGAGTTGTTCTCTGGTGTCTACATGTATCACCGTGCGCACTGCACATGCCTATCCTCTCTGTCTCTGTTCCTGTTTTGGTCTGCCTTACACACGCACACATGCATGCACAATAATAGATAATTAAAGAAAGCAAGGATTGATAAATACACGCATACTAGTACAAACATACACTGAGTATTCCAATGATGTGAATTATTTATCTATGCCTTTTTCTTTTGTTAGTTTGTTTTGTTTTTTTGTTTTGGAAAGTCTCTTTGCCCTGTCACATGTCTTGGGGATGGGCTCATCTGTTTCTAGCCTGTGATAATTGTGTAATACAATATGGATGACATTAGTGACTTGGCAAGTACATGCTGGTGCCACACTGAATGACATGCCAGAACCCACACCTTGCTGGTGTGACTCAAAGAATCAGTCTGGGGCAGGCTTAATGCTGTGGATATTTACCCAGTCTCCTTAGAAAAGATAAAGAGAACTCCAGTGGGCTCCCAGTCCTTGGAAGGCATCCTTAGTAAACACAAGGGTTTAATAACACTGCCTTGTATTCGGTGCACTAAATTATATCAGCTTTTTTATCTGTGATAGTTGATTCTGACTTTCTGCTTCAGGCAATGGTATAGGAGAGGGTATGGGAGAGGGGGGTTCCAGAGGGGAAACCAGGAAAGGGGATAACATCTGAAATGTAAATACATAAAATATCCAACAAAAACACTACAGAAAAAGAAACTACCTTAGTTGAAATTAACTGAATTGAAGAGATATTAAAAGGAAATTACAGTTCTGGTGATAATCAGCAATGGGAAAATGTCATATGTGATCCAAATTTGGGCAGGAATTGTGTCATCTCAATGTACTATAAATTTGAGTTCTTACAGTCAAGACAATGTTTCTGGAGAGAGGCTATTCTTCCATCAGCTACTCAAAGGAACAAGGCAACTTACTGGTGTGAAGCCAACTTTAACTAAAAATTCCAAGCCATAGTGTCTACACTACTTCAGAAATCTAGTTTCTGAGATACTTGGAAGCTTATAGAAGGCTCTCCTTGTTCCCCTTATGATGACTGTCACACAGCAGTGTCATTCCATGAATAATAGACTCTTCTGGGAGGACACTGTTTCTTCTATAGCATCTAGAGAATCCTAGATAGAGAAACAAATACCAATAGATCCAGTAAGCTCACGAAAAGGTTTGGGGAATCTGTCTTCTGTATGGGTCCCACTCCCCTGGTGTATTCACCATGCTAATTCAACAGTCAAGACCTTAATATCCTTCATAAAATCTGCTTAGTTTTGCATTACCTTAACACACTTGACTGTATTCAAGTGTCCTGGAAAAGCAGCTAGCTGCTTCAAGAATAAAATGCCAAATACTAAGCTGTGCCCATGCCTAGCTGTCAGTGAGCATCTTTTTTTGTTGGCTGATTCTATACTTTTATTGACCTGTGAGAACTAGGTAGCTCTCAAGGATGTAAGAAGAAAACAGTTGCTTTAGGCTATCCAGCTGTTTCTACTGTGAAATAAGCCAGCACTGCTAATCAGCACCCGTTCTTCAGCAGGGCAGCCTAGATTGCACAGCCATAGGCCAAGAGAGTAGATAAAATACGAATGGATGGATTTCCTCTGGTTGACTTTTACATGGGGCTAAAGGGCTTATCTGACAGTATCATGTGCTGTCTTGACCCTGCTCTACAAAATTAGTTTTCACATAAGCTCAGAATAGTAATAATAAAAAGACACACTGAACTATTAAACAATGGTTTTCTGAAAGTGTGAAGAATGATATGATAGAATTTGATATTTTTCAATTAACTCAAAGAGGACAATGTAACATGGTATAATATTTATGATATTAGGCTCTTTGGCCCCTATAATACTGGGGGGAGCTGAGGATTTTTGTGACAGTGTCAAGAACACTGTGGTGGTTTGAATATGCTTGGCTCAGAGAGTAGCACAATTAGGAGGTGTGGCCTTGTTACAGGAAGTATGTCACTTTGGGGGTGGAGTTTGAGATGCTTGCTTCTCCCAGCTACCTGGAAGACAGGCTTCTCCTGATGGCCTTCAGATGAAGATGTAGAACTCTCAGCTCCTCCTGCCCCATGCCTGCCTGGATACTGCCATGCTCCTGCCTTGGTGATAATGGACTGAACCTCTGAACTTGTAAGCCAGCCCCAATTAAGTGTTGTCCTTTATAAAAGTTGCCTTGGTCTGGTGTCTTTTTACAGCAATGGAAACCATAAGTAAGACAAGCATTTAGGAAATGTAAAGAAGGAGCGGAGCTTTTGGGGGCAGCTCCTATTTGTTGGGGATGGGCTACATTCAGTCACCCTACTTATCACCCTATTGTTGAGAACTGTCCTTGAGTAAAGTGATGATCCAACAACAGCCATGGCCCTATAACCTGATAACCCTTTGGGTGCAGTAGTGGCAGGCATACCTTGGTTGTAACCAATGCCTCTCTAATTGGACTTAATACTCACTCACCAAGAGGAAAATTATGCTTGGCACTAGAAACCTGGCAAATTACACAGTGCTAATGGAGTCATGGATCTTGGAAAGTCTGCAACTGCTACATTACTCAAACAACACAATCCCTATCTATATTCTAAATATTAGTTCTTATGCCCACAGATAAGTGTACTCCTCATTCCTAATCAAGGAAACTTACATTTGCAACAGACAGCCCATTACAGAAAACCATAACTAATCAACTTTCAGAGTCGTATAGCCGAGTCCTAACAGATACATTTACAATACAGCTCCTGCATTGCAGCTAAAGTATTAGTGTGGGAAAAGGTATGGGAAGATTAGAAGAGTCAGGGGAATAGAGAGTTTGCTATCAGACCGAGTTTCCTAGCAATTTCAGAAGTTATAGCCATTTATTATCTTAGTTAAAATTTTTTGATTACTGCAAAAACAAAACAAAACAAAACAAACTACCATGACAGAAAAGAAAGTTGGAAAGGAAAAGGTTTATTTGTCTTATAATTCTACATTGTAGGCTATCACTGAGGGAAGCCAAGACAAGAATTCAGACAGGGCAGGAAACTGGAGGCCTTGGAGGGGAGCTGCTTACTGGCTTGCTTCCCATGGCTTGCTCAGCTTGCTTTCTTATAGAACCCAGAACCACTAGCCCTAGTATGGTACCACCCACAATGGACTGGGCCTTCCCCATCGATCAGTAATTAAGAAAATGCATTACAGCTGGATATCAGGGTATTTTCTCAGTTAAGTTTCTCTCCTTTCAGGTAAGTCTACTTTGTGTGTGTCCAGCTGACATACAAACTAGCCAAAAGTCCCATAAAGCCTCACAACATGACTGCCAAACTGAACAAGGACAACAATAGCTGTACGCTAAAGTGGATGGAGACCTCATCCCTACACAGAGAGCTATACAGGCGATTAGGGAATTCGGAGAGTGGGAGAAATAACCTTCCACAAGAAAGAGCACAAGGATAGATTATTCCTACAAAATTCAGCCTACAAGGGTCATACCTACAACTAATAGTGCAACAGATCAAGCAGGTTGTATGCAGGAATACGCATAACCACAACTAATGAAGAAAGAGGCCATATGGAAGAGAGCGAGGAGAAGTAGGAAAGGAAAATGATGAGAGTATATTTCAAACATAAAAGATATTTAAAAAGTGATCATGTGAGCAATAGCAAGGTAAGGTGTGCTTGCAGGTGGTATGTGTGTGTGTGTGTGTGTGTGTGTGTGTGTGTGTGTACTTGCCTGTACTTGTCTGTTGGGCCATATCTATTATATGTCTCTGTTATTTTCACTTTATATTTTGAGAAAGGGTCACTTTCCTGGTTCAGCTAAGCTGCCTACCTGGCCAGTGAGCCTCACAATCTCCATGCCCCTGCTCTTGCAAGTTCTGGACTTATAAACACAAGTCACCATACCTGGCCTGCATGTAGGTGCTGGGGATTCAAATTCCAGTACTCACACAGCAAGCACTTTACCATTGAACCACCTTCTCAGTCCCTAGGGCCTCCTGTTGACAGGTGGCTTTGGGGACCTGACTGACAGACTTTGTCTTGAATTAAGGTAAGGAGGAAGAAGTTGAGCCCTGCCTTTCAAGGGGTGGTTGTCGTGTGTGGATTACCTAAGGAGGCACAGATTTTGATAATTCATTATCACCCATCTATATTTCCATGTGTCGAGAACTCCAGTCTTTCAGGAGCCCAGTGGAGATTCCCTAAGAACAGGAACAACAAGAAGAACAAGTTGTGGTTCCTACCTCCAGCTCCAGCTCTTCCCTGTCTATGTCCTGATGGATGTCCCCCATGTAGTCATTCGGATCATAGTATTCATGGGATGAGGGGTGCCTGCAGAGAGATGGAAGGTTGTCAAGGCCCCGATTCTTGGATAATCAACTGTTTTCTCATCCCCGGCCACTATGAGCACAGAATCTCTTCCAGTTCTCTTTCCCCTTGGATATGGCTCTTAACACCTCCACTCCAGTTCTGCCATCTGCTAATGTGAAACCATATTTAAGCTCATATAGGTAGGAACAGTATTTCTGGGGAGAGTTTTGCCTCTATCAGATCCTCAAAGGCACTAGGAATTCCAAACCAAACCATTCCCTATGCCCCCAAACCATCAAAGAACCCACTATTCTGGCCTAAGTTTAGCTTCCTCTGGAAAGAGCAAAGGTTAAAGGCAGGATGAGCCTTGTTCCCAGAGTTCATTCCCTAGCTTACTACCACCATCATGGATTTATCAAGAGTTCATGCAACTGGTCTCTGGACAGACGATGGCTCCATGTTCATTGATGCTGTGTCTCAATGTTTACTTCTAATCTTGATGGTGAAAGCTCATATGTGAGCAGGCATGTGCTGGTCTCCCGGACCAGTTTCAAGCGCCAAGACAGAAACTGCTAAGCCATTTGCTGATAGAGTGAATCTTCCATTTTTTTTTTTTTTTGCATTCATCCCCCGGTGAGAAATGTATTCACATTAGCCTGCTCATGTGTGTGATGAGTGTGTCTTTGCAGACAGCACTGCTCACAGGTATTCGAAAAGCCAGGAATACATGTTTTTAGCCCAGCACACGATAAACAATTTGAGCTCAGTGTCTCCTGGAAATGATGTTAATGGAACCTCCAGGAACAAGGGCAATGGGGACTAAATACACATTTGGCCAGTGGCTCTGGAGGAGCTTTGAATCACACACCAGATGCTGATGAAAAGCTCCTGTCTCCAACGGTACTTGGCTGGGGACCCGAAGCACCATGGTATTATACAGGTCAGGCAGCAATCAAGGGGGCTCTGGCAGTCCCTCCCAGCCACTTAGTTTTGAAACAACAGATCAGCCATGGGTAGAAGGGCAGTCCTTCTGTTTCCAGACCAATCAGGCAAATATGTATGCCTGCACTTAAGAGGCTTTTAGACCTAAGAATCCCGTTGCAAGTTCTGAGCTTTTTGTCATCAACCTAATACCCCCTGCTCAACCTCAGCACACACGCAGTCTTGCTGTTTTGTGACCTCTGAACTTTGTGATATTTCTCAAGTTCTCTCCAGGGGATAAGCCATGTCATGTCAGCTAGACTTAAGAGGAGATTAGGGGTTCGGTCTAAAAGGACTGTCACTCTGACAGTTTACCATCTGAGAGTCACACATGGCCCTAAAGGGCTCATCAATAACACAGGCAGTTCTGGGCTGTAGTGTCAAGTAACTGGCTTTAAGGCCATGCTCAGGGTAAAGACCAGATGCTTCCCAGGATCAGCTGGGACACTGCAGAGCATCATGGCTAAGAGGTGAGATCAGGTAGCTCTGCTTTTCCACCACTGTCTTATGCTGAACAAAATCTCTGTATACAGTGGCCGGCCTCCATAGGTAAATAATGGAACACTCACTCCATTATTATGGTCCTCACTCCACAAAGCTCATCCTCTACAGACAAATAAAGGAGCAGCAAGCAGGACCTCAGTCTACAGCACCCTGTCTCTATAGGCAAATAAGGGGGTGACAGCTCTTTGCATGCTGGCGTACTGTGTGAATGGTGTTACATGAAGGTCCTGTCTTCTCCCTTTTCATGCTGTCAGCTGCACCAGACTTCATTCCTGTCAACTGGGGAATTAGCCCCCATTGCAGATGACAGCTAACCACTAAACCCATGAGATGAAAGGCAAGCCTTTGTCCGGGATTTGACAGAACCATGGGAGATGTGTGGGTACTCCAGCTACCCAGTGACTAATAGAAATCCAACCGGTATGGCTCGGAGGCTTCTCTGCAAGAGCAGAAAACTCCTTTGAAATAATGCATCCTGGAAATTACCTGAACCCAGATGGAGCTGAGATGATGAGGAAAGGCAGGGGTACCTTGTGTCAGCTAAAGAGGTCTCGCCCTTAGATTGCATGGTTACACGGGCAAAAGCTAAATTTAGCTGGGGTTCTTTAGGCCAGTGGTGTTGGTAACTTTCTCACATTTGACTTGTTCCCAAATTAATGGCTACCGCCACCACGTAACTGAAGGCTTACCTGATGATCAGACACATGTTATTTCATTAAATTCAACAATTCCATGAGACAGGTATGACTTGCATCCTTCTTTTACTACAGCACAGAAAAACTAAGGCTGGGCATAATAGAAGAAGTTGACCCAGACTCTATAATAGAAATTAGTTTGGGCATCCTGTCTGATGCAAAGTCTCTGAACTGATTCATGCCTTCCACAGAAGGTAGAGTTATGCAGAAAGACATCATTGAGGTGTTTGATCACAGCTATTATGCAATTGGTACATGACAGCAATTATTTATATGGGGTAGGCCTGGGTTTAGTGCATGGATGTGGGGTTGAAATGAGACCCAAGAAAGCAGAGTGCATAACCTCTGGGGTACTTTCTACACTCAACAGCTTACTTTGTTGTCTGTTTAAAACAACGATCATCATTCCCTCCAGTGGTAACTAGAAAAAAAAAAAAAAAACCTTCAAATTACCCTTTGCAGTGATTAAATTTTACTCAGATACAACTTTTACAATAGTTGTAAGTAATTTTGTTCTTGGAATATAATTTGAATAACTCTGCTCCAGGGTTATAATAAAGTCATTAATATGTCGGAGCAGTTTTGAGCAGGATTCAATTTATTGCCTCTATAAACAATAAAGTTAAACACAGGCAACTTGGAGGAAAATTATAAGATGCATTCATTCTCTTCATGGAAAGGAGGAAAGCAACCTTGCCAGAGTCCTTTTGCTTGCTGTGTGGAGCAGGTTAGTCATGGCCGGGATACTTACCCTCCAGGCAGCAGGTAGGGATCCAGCACAGGTGGGCTGGGGGAAGAGATCTTTGTCAGAGCCATGATGTGCTCAAAGGTGATGTCAGTTTGGGTGCCGGTGTCTACCAGCTGCGACTCTGAGGCAGGTGTGAACATCTTGGTTCGAGGTGTTCTCCTCAGCACCTGTACCACGATTGGCTCCTTGGCTGTCTTGAAAGCTTCCACAGCCTGGTCATGAGTTGCTCGGGATAAGTCTTTGCCATTGACCTATTGAGACATAATTAGAAGGAGAAGATTATCACAAAGCAGAAACTGGAGAGATCTGTGCATGTCTTGAGGGCTTTTAGGTAACAACAGCCAAATGGAAGAATGTTGGGAGAATCAGAGAACGTTCAGTTCTCTCCAGAGAGGAGCTGGTGGGGAAAGAGGCTAGAGTAGAGGTATACAGGTCTGGCATTAAATTAACAAAGCACACCACAAGGATGCCTCGGCCTCCACCCACAATGTCCTTAATGCAATTTCATCACTTGCAAATCTTCCCCATGGAAGGAAAGAGCGGCCTCGGGCTCCAAGCCTTCATCAGGGAATGATAGCTAACTAGAAATTAATTACGTTGTTTTGTTTTTGTGGCGTGTAGCCTTCCCAGTTTGTGTCAAGTCTTCCTTTTCCTTAAAATGTTCACTGCAAATGCCAAGCAAATAGTACATAGGCCATAGATAGACGCACTATAAATGGAGGAAGAGTTCTAATGGCTAAGGGCTGGGCAAAAACAGCTAGCTGAAATCCCAGCCTTTTCAGGTTTCATTTTGTATCACATGTTGCTACTGCTATAGCCCTGGTGTTTGTCTCTACTGAATGCCTACTGTCAACTCAGTGTTCTAGAGACCTGAAAGGGTAAAGCTATGTTTATTTCTCTCCTTCCCTTCTGCTCTAGCCCCCAGGGTGCCACATGTGAAACCTTGGGCATTGCCTGGCTGAGCTAAGACACAGGGTCCAAGGCTTTCTCCAATGGCCCTGACAATACTAATTCCATGCAGCTAACATAAGATAAAAACCCCAAGAGACCCTGTCTGAAGGGAATATGCCATAACGAGACAGCTGATATCCTCTCCTGGCCACAGCACACCCCCCTGGGATATTACCCCCGCAAACAATCAGTTTAAATGGGATCCACACAATATGTAAGTCTGTGCAGTGCATAGCTACATATGAACACCAGATCATTTGCCAGAGGGAATGAACATGGGGTTTTCTTTTGCTTAACACAGCAGTGTTATAGTTTATAAAACAGCAAAGTTGTAGAGGAAAAAGAAATACACAGGTAAGTGGAGCAGGAAGGAGGGGCACATAGGTGGCAGTAACCTCCCAGTTGTATTTATAAGAAATTCTTCACACACATACACACAGAGAGAGAGAGTGTGTGTGTGTGTGTGTGTGAGAGAGACAGATAGACAGACAGACAGACACACACACACACAGACAGACATACACACACACACACAGACATACACACACAGACACACACACACACAGACAGACATACACACACACACACAGACAGACAAACACAGAGACACACACAGACATACATACACAGAGAGACAGGCAGACAGACACACACACTTGGATCTTAGGACTAGCGCGGCAGACAGACTGTACAGCCCTTACAGAATTCACACTGGTCTCCCTTCCCATTAGCTCAGGGATCTTGCCATCACAGAGAGAGCTGTGCTGTGGTTCTGACTGACTGGCATTAGCCTACTATCGTACTTTTGTACCTACTGTCAAATGATGGATAGGCCTAAGGATGAGAGGAGGAATCTGCTGAGAAGACCGAGGTTGGTTTATTCTTTAAAGGAGGTGTGAAATAGGGATGGCCCATCTTGAATCCTGGACAAACCATCTTCATCAGCTCATTTCTGTTGAACGATGGGTGGTTCAAAGCCTTTTCTTGCATAAATTGCACAAAGCTGTGTGAGAACCAGCACATGGACTTTTACATGGCACCCAAAAAGGGATGCATGAAGCACCCGTGCTCATCAGGCAAAGTTTAGACTCTCCCGTGTGTTGACAGACTCAGTGACAAAGAGCATGTGGGTCAAGGTGGGGGGCCGTCTCGAGAATTTGACTGGGGGGCACCTGTCACACCTCTTCTATGCAGCTATGGAGAAAGAGAGTGGTCCAGAACTGTGTCTCAGAGATGCTTGCCTTCTCATGACACATGAGAATGGCATTACCGCTCATGGCTAGCTTTCACTGAAAGGGCCTTCTTACACATTCGTGTAAGGATTTAGTAGCCTAGCACCATGTGGTTTCTCACCAAACACAGTTCAAGTTCACACCTGAAAATGCTCAGTGACTTCCCCTCTTACAGCCAGGGATTAGGTGGCCAGAGACAGAAGTGGGTCAGGCCAGTGGTTGTATTTTTTGGGTCTATTTCCTCGTAGGATGCAGATTTAATTGCAGTGTAATACTTCTACACATTATTATGAAGTTTAAGATAATATACACAATAGTGTAACTGATGTAAAAACAATGTATCAAGACAGCAGTGCCGAAGGTCAGCCTATACCACAATAGTCTCTTTCCCAGGAGAAAATAATCCACAAGCCGCATCATCAAACTCCAGCCTGGTGAGGTTGCCTTGAGAGATTTGTTTACTGAAAGCCTTCCAGCTTCCTGCCCATCTTGTGTTCCTAAGCTAACAATACACACATAAATCTTTTCAAGCTTCAACTCAGGATTCTCAGGGGGTGGAAAGAGGGGGCTGTAACAGATAAATTTCCGAGGACTTGACCCCTGCCACCCAAGCTTCTTGACAAGGTATTTTCAGGATCATTACATTCCTTTAAAAGAGGATGAGACAAGGCAGGAGTTTACTACCCTAGACGATCCATTTTTGCAGCCAAATTTGTTTTGAATTACCTCGTGCACATAACACGCATTACACTGTCATCTTGCAATCACATCCCTAAGAGACTTAGTGAGGTGATGGCTCTGGTGTATGCTGGCAGCCAACCGAGAATGACAACCTTTATTCTCTGGATTAGCATGGCATTTACATTACACACAGCGATGCTGATGATGGCTGTGATTAGGGAGGGGACACGCATCCAGTGACGTTTGGCCCAGTCAAATTAAATATCATTAACTCGCCCAATTGAGCAGATTGCCTTTAAAACACTTTATGCAGCTCTAAAACCAAGTAAATGGAATGTTTTGGAACAAGAAATGCTGATTGCAAAGTTTATCTTTATTATAAATTAAAGGCCTAAGTTATTCACCTAAGGCTCTGGTTGGTTTCCCACCCCCAAGCCCCTGGGGGGGATGAGGAACAATTATGGAAAAATCCAATCACTGAGTCTTGACGCAAATGGCACCACTGAAAATATGACGTGACACTAGGAAACCTTAAAAAGGCCCTTTAGTGTAAGGTCTAAGGTCTTTTGTGATAAGAGACAGTTATGCTGAGAGCATGGAAGAATTCCTTCCTGGCTCCAAGGAAGCCTGAAAAAGCTACTGCTCTTGTAAAGAGGTGCTTGTGGCTGTCATTTCTATAGCTGATCAGAAAATAATATGAAATTGGGGGATAGTCCATTTGGGGCTGAAGTTCATTGACAACCTATCTATCTTTAGTCATCCGCTCAATCAGCTAGTACTGGCTGGGGTTATTTATCTCTTGGCTGTTTGAATGCTACCGGAAGTGTTTCCTGGGGAGTATAAAACATGAACACATGGGAGCTACTTCAGAAATGGCCAGAAGACTACATGGCAGATGGCATTTTATGCACACAATTCTGGAGCAGCTCGATTTGGCTCTGGAGACCAGATATCCCAGAGACTTAAGACAATTGCTTCCCCAACACAAACACTGTCCCAAGAAATACCACTGCCTATTGCTGTCATATAGTGTCACCTCAAAGTCCGGAGTGGGTGAGAGAGATGGCTCAGCAGGTAAAAGTGCTAGGTGTGCAGAACGCAGGCTTGATCCCCAGCACCCATGGTTAAAGCCCCCCCGAGCCAGATGTGGGAGGTCAAGAGCATGGGACGTCTCACCTGGAGTACAGAGCTGTAGAGAACCAGCTGCTGAGCGCCACCCTCTAACCCTCATCCGTGCCATGACAAGCGGGAGTCTGCATTACCACATAGCACACAGTGAGCAAGCAGAGTCCAAGCCAAACCCAGGCAGCTTCCTAAGGTTTCTACAACCAAAATGTAGCACCAAAGAGACGCACTGTACCCTCTTGGACGTGGAAAATATCTATTTACGAGGAACCATTGGGTTTCTTGGGATTAAACCTACCACAATCACCTCTTTTTCTATGACACGTGGAAATGACCCCAGTGTAAAATGCTAATGTAGTTTTAAAACCGAACCACTATAAATTGTGCCCCTGGATAAAATCCAGCTTTTATAGGGATCATTTAATTAAATACAGAGGGCACCAGTTCCATTTTTATAAAATATCACACCTCTGTTTTCAAACTAATTAAAACTTTGATTCCGCTGAAGCAAGAGGTCATGATAAACTACATGATGGGAGAGGAAAGGGTTTCAAGCCTTTCTTAGGCTGGATAAAAAAAAAAAATTCAAGAAACTTCTGTGTGTCTTAATTTATTTCAAATTTACGATCTGCTGCAGGGCTCAAGGAAGAGAAGGCGACTATTCTAAAATGTAGGCGTTATGGCAGTTAAGAAAAAATATGAACCTTGATGAATAAATGGTGTTTAAAGATCATGCTGCTGTGAATGGTACTACTCTTCAATACACGCATGCACACACATGCACACACACATACACACATTCATGCATCCCCAACAGCACCCCCCCCACACACACGTGCACACACACACTCCTGGACTATACTTACATAGATCTGGGTCCCCATGCAGTAACATCTTGAACCTACTCAGGTATCTTGGATTCTAACAGGCACCTTAGTGGTGTCCTTGGGAATTTCTAAATGTGCTTCACATGTTTCCGTACCCCGAAAAACCCCTTCCTTCCTTCTTTCCAGTGTCCCCAATAATGAATTTGTGGCCTGGGTAATCTTTCTTTTACGCAATGTCAGTGACCAAACTCAAGACTATGCACATGACCTGCCAGTGAGATTTTTTGTTAGAGGACATTTGCCTTTTTAGAGGAGTCTTCCCTATGCCTAGCTTAGGTGCTGAACATTTTAAATAATTTACCCTTTTCCTAAAGAGGAATATATCTGACTTCTGGCCACTGAATAGTAAATTGATGCATTTAAAAATAATAGACCTCCCAGGTTCTGCCTTGGCCTAGAGTTGACCTGGTGCCAGATCACTCTGTACAGAGACCCCGCTGGGAAAGAACTGGTCTCACAGGAGCGCTGACACATGTGAGAGCACAGGTGAGACCACCACCTCTGCTCAAATTCCTGGCCCAAGAGGAATCTTCCCAGAGCCCTCGGGACACAGGAACCGAGGAGCAGTCTGGGACAGGATCCCTCTGGTTTCTGTCTCTACCCTGTGCTGACCTTGTATCACAGCTATCTATACCCAGACCCTGCTGGGAGAAAACTGATCCCCCAGTAGTGCTCACACACAGGCTTACAGGAGGGTCAAGCCACTGTCAGAATCAGCAAGACCAGCTAACACCAGAGATAAGCAGATGGAGAGCGGCAAGTCCAAGAACCCAAGCAACAGAACCCTAGGCCATGTGGCATCATCAGAACCCAGTTCTCCCACCATAGCAAGTTCTGGATACCCTAACGTACTGGAAGAGCAAGGTTCTGGTTTGAAATCACAGCTCATGATGATGTTAGAGAACGTTAGGAAGGTCATAAATAACTTCCTTAAAGAAATACAGGACAACACAGGTAAACAGGTAGAAGAAGCCTTTAAAGAAGAAACACAAAAAACACAAAAATAATTTAGAGAATTAATTATAGAAAAACAGGAGCAAACAGATGAAGGAACAGAACAAAACCATCCAGGATTCAAAAATGGAAATAGAAACAATAAAGAAACCACAAAGGGAGGCAACAATGGAGATAGGAAACCTAGAAAGATCACTATTCAAAGAGTACCCATGATCAGACCCATGGCTCCAGCTGTCTCTGTAGCAGAGGTCGGCCTTGTTGGGCATCAATTGGTCCTGCCAAGGCTCAATGCCCCAGTGTAAGGGAAAGTCAGGGTGGGGAGGTGGAGGGGAGTGGTTGGGTGGGTGAGTGAGCACCCTCACAGAAGCAGGGGAAGAGGGGTGGGATAGGGGATATGGAGTGGAATCTGGGAAAGGTATTACATCGAAATATAAATAAAATATATTCAATAAATCAGTAAAAAATAAAAAAATAGATGCTAAAAGTCATACACACAAACTTGAAGATGTAAATATGCTTTGTTCTCCAGTAACAATCCTATTTTGATCTGATCTCATTCCTCTTTAGCATTTAACCTTGATATCATTACCACAAAGTCTCATTTAAATATGGCATCTGCATACCCATAGCAAACAGTGGAAGGAGGTCGGGGACCCCCATGGAAGAGTTGAGGGAAGCATTGAAGGTCTTGGAGGGGGTAGGAACACCACAGGAACATGAACAATGTCAACTGCATGGACCCCGGGGAGCTCTCAGAGACTGAGATCAACTGAAGAGCACACAGGGGCTGGACAGAGGCCCCTGGCACACACGGAGGAGGGCTGCCTTGTCCTGCCTCCGTGGGAGACGATGCACCTACTCCTGCAGAGCTGGCGAGCCAGGGTGGTGGTGGAGTGATATCCAGAGGGACTCACCCCCTCAGGGAAAGGGGACAGGGTGGGGGAGGGCCTCTCTGAGGGAGGACTGTGAGGGGAGACAGCATTTGGGATGTGAATAAAAAACTGGCATTTGCATGTCCACTGAACTCAGCGTGTTTGATGAGTGCACAAAATGCACATGGTTTCACACCGTTGAAAGGTGACAGTTGAAGCAGCTGAGCAGTGTTTGCTGGGACTCACAGTACTGAGCACTTGGAACAAGGCCCAACCCCCAGCCCTGCCATCCCCCTTCCTCTGTGGATGCTCTAGTGACTTCTCTAGTAGAAGGCACATGATGCTCGGCGAGAAGCATCTGTGAACGTCAGTACGAAAGCATTGCTTACTAAGACCAAAATATTGTCAGTGTCCCCTCGGAGAAGAATGCTCCAGAAAGGAACCCGTGCACTGGAAAAGGCTGAGGAGGCTCCGGCCACGCTCTCCTCCTTTCCCCAGGTTTAAAACTGTCAGTGATAAGGTGGGGTCGTTTAGTGAAGAGAGGCAGCTTTCCACATCCCCCGTGGAGATAAAAACACCACACCCTGTGTTCTGCTGAACTGCACTGCTTGGGGTAGAGGCTGAGCAGCCAACAGCTCTCACAGCAAGAAGGCCAGTTAGGTAGTAGCCGGAGGCTGTCATCACAGGGGATGGAAGGGCTGGCAAGGTTTTCACTTTTTAAGGTGCTGGCCAAAAAGAAAAAAAGCCCAATCCCTACATATGCTATGTGAGGCCCTGGCACTTAGTTACATTTCTGGTCTCAGGGTTTTGAGGAAGTTGTACTCTGTAGCCCTGGCTGGCCTTTAATTCTTCCGTCTCCAGCCATGGTCTCCCCAGTGCTGATGTTGAGCTTTGCAGTGTTAAAAGGCAACACCTTTGGCTTTCTATGGGGCTGGGAAAGCACACATTGGTTCACTGAGGGAGGAGAGGCTGGTGGGGTCCTGGAAGCACCACACCCAAAGTCTACAGCAATTGTGACATTCTATCACGTTCATCTCTCGGTGTAAACTCCACTGCTTCAGAAATAGTTCGAGTACACTTTTAGTTCATTAGCCTTTTCCCTTAGGAGCTGAACTAAAAGGAAATGTCTACCCTCAAGCCTCTGATCTCTCTCTCCTTCCGTCACACACACACACACACACACACACACACACACACACACACATACATATACACACATACACACACACACATACTGAGGGATGGGGAGGAGGAAGGGAGGGAGAGGGAGGGAGGGAGGGAGAGGGGGAGAGGGGGAGGGAGGGAGGGAAGGAGGAAGGGAGGGAGAGAGAGGGAGAAAGGGAGGGAGGGAGGGAGGGAGGAAGGGAGGGAGGGAGGGAGGGAGGAAGGGAGGGAGAGAGAAAGGGAGGAAGGGAGGGAGGGAGGGAGGAAGGGAGGGAGGGAGGGAGGGAGGGAGGGAGAGAGAGAATTCTCTATCTATCTTGTTGTCAGGGAGGTCCTCATGGCTTCTCAGAAAGATGCATAAGAATTATCACTGGACTACAGTCTATGGCCTCCCTTTGAGCTGTGGCCTGAGTGCTTGGGATGGAAGGCAGCACCACTATGTGCTTTGTCATCTCAAGCAGGGCATTCAGAGCACAGTGCCTTAGTCTACCTGTCTGTAAAGTGGGTTAGTGGCAGGACTAACTAGAGTGCTAATGGAATTGATTAGACTCTGCAGAGAAACTGCTAAAGGGTTCACGCCCCACATCCCAGCAAGTGCTCTATGAATGTTGTCTTCAGTGATTTAAAAGCTGACATGTGCTGATCAAGTAGTGACCGGAGCTGTAGACCAGGAATTATTAGTAGACAGGGATAAATATCCCACCTGGCAAATGGGAATAAAAGCCACATTTCAAACAAATCCCCTGGGAAAACCTAGGAAATGCATGTTTCTGGGTCCTGGGTCCCCCCCTCCCTGCCCCAGGTCTGACATTCTGTATCTCTTGTCCTCAGTGTCTGTTCTGGGCCACCCAGCACTAAGAGCTCTACATATATCACCAGAGCCTGGTGTCAGCCACCCTTCTCATTGCTGTATTCAAAACAATGAGAAAAGCAGCTCATTGTGACTCAGTGAGGTCCAGGCCCCAGGGAAGGGACCACATCAGGAGCTGTGGAGGAGGTGGCTCCTTGCTCACATCCAGGAGGGTCAGGAGGCTGGGGAATTCCATTGCTCAGACAGCTTTCCCCTCTCCTGACTTTATCCAGTCCGGTACCCAAGCCCAGGACGCCATCCGTCTCCACTCAGGGTGGACCTTCCTCCATCACTTAATTCCCTCTGGAAAAGCCTTCCTTCGTGTACCCAACATGTACGTCCTTAATACTCTAGGCATTTCTTAGTTTGAGCACGTTGACAGTGAAGATGACCAGCATAGTCACGCCTTCCTAGCAAGGCCCACCAAAGAGTAGGCAGTAGTAACCATCTTTACATCTTGGATGAGGAAATAAAAGTATGGTTAGCTAGCTATGTGATTTCTAGTATGGTACTCAAGACTGTTGATATTTGATGTGTACCAGACACACTGTGCCCTCTGAGCTGCATGGCTAGTAGGCTGCCATTGGACCAGGGAAAGCAATGAGAGGAAAGATCGACCTTAGATGACAAAACAAAACACCGGATGCTTGGGTAAAGAGGGAAGACTCCTGTAGAGGACTGGGCTTGTTTGTATATGTATCTTGGTGCAGATGCCTGGGCTTGGCCATGGGATCTAGTGGACCCAGTCTACTGACCTTTTCCAGGAATCATCTTCAGAATGGCCCTATGTTTGATAAGCAGTAGCTCTGGATATCCACTCCTATCCCAGTGCCTTCCCGCTCAATGGCGGAGAAGCCGAAAGCAAGGGGATTCTGACACCGCCCGTCAGTATGTTTCTTCTTGAGCTGTCACATCAAATCTCCATCTGCACGTGCCCTACAAACACCCTGGGGGGGGGGTTATGAGCTCTTCTGATAGAGCACCAATTAAAACGGTGCAGTTAGGACAAGAGTGATGTCAGTCATGTCACACATTTGGATGTTCTTCAATCCCAGAGAGAAGCAGGGCAATACAACAAATGCTAAAAAGACATTGAGTGGATGGACCGACCTCAACTTCACACATTTTCCTTAACAGGACAGTGAAAGTTTCTAACTCTTGTTACACGACAAAGGACAGACCAACCCACGCCGGGAAGGCCGAGCTAATGAAGACCTGCTGCAAACTGAGTCCCTGGTTCCTGTGGATCAGTTTCTCCAAATTTTAGGGTAACCCAGACAACTGATGATTGGAGGTTTTCTTTTCTTCCTCCTTTGTTTTCCTTCCAAAGAAGCAGAATTACAGGACGTAGCACTTGGTTCAAAGCTAATTCTGGCTTTGCATAGCCAAGAGTTTTATTTCATGAGGCAAAACTTCCATCCTCTGAGAAAATGCACTTGTATTAAACCCACCCACTGATACTGTACCCCAGATCACTTAGGAGCCCGGTGCCGGACTAGAGAGACTTCTGGAAGCTGAGGAAAGAGACTGTCCCCTCTTTTTCTAGAGTTGTCATCTTGTCTCTCCAACAACATTTTAAATAGACTACAAGAATTATGAATTAAGGTAGGAATTTTAAATGTTCTCTGGACCAAACAAATCTGCCTGCCAACAGCCACCCTACCTTTTGTTTGAGTTAACAATAATGTTTAGCACTTCTGAGCATCTTCTAAGCACCATCCACTATGTGCAAGCGTTTTATACACAGTGGCTCATTCATTCAGTTAATTGCCCATGATGCTGTCATCCTGAAGGCAAGCAAAGCCAGAAGTGGGAGCTGCCCCCAGAGAGTTTAGAGTCTGGGAAGGGGGCGGAGGAGCAAGTGCTAGGTAGAGCATGCTTCTGTGAGCGAGAGATGCTGAGCACAGATAGGTTAAGTAAGGAGGAAGGGAATACTTCAGATGGGGTGTAGCCACATGCAAAGCTCCCATAGCAAGACATAACAGGGTTAGGAGGGGAACCTGTGCACAGAAGGATTTGTATGGTGGAGTGAGGGCTATTATAGACTGAGACTAACAGCACATTGAGGACCCTTAGGAGGTTCATGTGAGATGGACTTTTAAGATCTAGTTTTTACAGTGTTTACTGAACGTATGTAACGTTAAATTTATAAAGAAAATGAAACAGTAACTACAGCCACATCAACGTGGCTACCACCTTTTCCCTATCTATCAATCAAGTCTATTTTTATTAGAACTTTTATTTCAGCATTCATTTTTTTAAATCACTTTACATCCTCCTTACTGCCCCCTCCTGGTCACCCCTCCCCCACAATTCTTCCCCCCTTTCTGCTCCCTTTCTTCTCTGAGAGGGTGGGATCCCCTGAGTATTCCTCAACCATGGCACATCAAATCTCTGTGGGGCTGGGTGCATTCTTTCCCACTGAGACCAGACAAGGCAGTCCAGCTAGAAGGATATATCCCACAGACAGGCAGCAGCTTTTGGGGTACCACCACTCCAGTTGTTTGGGACCCACATGAAGACCAAGCTGCACATTTGCTACATATGTGGGGAGAGGCCTAGGTGCAGCCTATTGTGGCATTCTTAATGGTCATTCACTGTTAAAATAGTGTCACACTTTGTAATTCTCCAAAATTTCATTGAGACTCACAGGGACTGACTGTTAGGTTTGTTTTTGTTTTTGCTCTTTCCCATCATCTTGTCCCGGGCAGAAAACTGCAGGTTCAGAGCCTGTAGGTAGGAGGTCACCCTTGTTGTGCAGGCTTCCTCAAAACAGTGGATCTATAGTTACAGCAATGGGACAACTATGGAGACCTGTGTGTGTGTGTGTGTGTGTGTGTGTGTGTGTGTGTGTGTGTATACACCATTTGGTTGATTATGTAGCTGATATACAAAATTCAAGCACAGAACTCCTGAACCCTGCTCAAATTATTTCCTTTCCTTTTCTTTTGTTTTTAAAGTTTTAGTTCAACTTGGTAGGAAAATTTAGGCTGGAGGAGAAAATATTTACTTCTTTTCTCCTGTGCGAAAAACATTTCTGATCTTTTTGGCCATTTCTTTGAGAATTTCATACAATGTATTTTCATCACACTTACTCCTCTCTCCCAACTCCTCTAACATCTGGCCATACTTCCCTACCTGTTTTGATTTTGTATTTAAATCTAGTCAAACATGATAGCACAAGCCAATAAGCCCAGCACAGGGGAGGCGGGGCAGGAGACTAGAGAGTAACCAGCCTTACCACCTAGTGAGTCTGAGGTCAGCTTAGACTATGGGAAACCCTGTCTCCAAACTGCAACAACAACGATAACAAACAACCAAAAACAAAATAAGAAAACCACCAACTAATGCTGACTCCAACACGCCAAGCTAAACCCTTCGATCTCTAATATCATTTATAATACACATGAATATTCTGTGCAGGACTTGCACAAACACTAACCTGATGTACGTTTACTGAACATCCAAAATATTCATAGTTTTTGACGTCCTTCCTCAAAAGGAGAGACAACTCTTATTACCAGAATGTATAAATCCTAAGTCGTCTCTACTGAATTATGCAGGTACTGAATGGCCACCATGAGAAATTAGTGCGGAATTCTGGGAAATATTGGCTGTGCATGGAGAAGCACCGGGAGTTAGTGGGGATGACTGACTTTGAAGGTGGCTACGGGGGAAGATTTAGAACCATCATGAATCAAAAATAAAGTTAAGTTTGTACTTCTTTCTCCTAGATTTATAAATGTGGCTGACAAACAGGACAAAAAGAATGATGGTGACATTCTTGGGTATTTATCACCCGTAAAGTAGGAAATAAAACTCTTCGCCCTCTCAACTTTGCAGCTGCTGAAGGTCTTTAAAGAATGGTCACATTATAATAATTGATTCTTGCTTTTTTTTTTTCTTTTTTGTTAGTAGACCTTGAGAACTAGAATGGCAAAATAACTCTGTATCATAGCAGCCAAGAATCTCAGGGATGCAGGAGTGGTGACGTGTTTGTTAGATGAGGCAGAAATTTAAAATTAAGGCCTCTCCTGGACAGAGCAAACTGATTTAAAAACACTACAGGATTCATGAGGTATGTGCCAGGTGATTGAATGCTAGGAACAGATCCTTACAGTTAACAAAATGAAAGTTGGGAAATTGCTTTGAATACTGATTTTGTGCACCTGTGTGTGTGTGTATGAGAGAGAGAGAGAGAGAGAGAGAGAGAGAGAGAGAGAGAGAGAGAGAGAGAGAGAGAGAGAGAGAGAGAGGTGGGGGGATCAATCACTTTTCAACTTATTTTTTGAAACAGGGTCTCTCACTGAATTTACAACCAGTAATTCAGCTAGGCCAACCAGCCAGTGAGCGCAGCAAGGACCCTCGCATCACCTCCCCAGAGGATTACAGACATTGTGCCTGTGACTTTCAATGTAGATGCTACTGGTCTGAGCTAAAGTCCTCACATTTGGGTAGCAAGCACTATAACCACAGAAACTCCCAACTAGCTATGAAGTGATTCTTATAATGTGAGGAGCCGTGTGAGCCTGGTCCCCAAGGCCTCCTGCATTGTTTCAGATGACTAGACATGAGCTGTGTGAACAATAGCTATCTTCTCAGACACAATTCTAACTGCTCTGCCACAACCTGGAAGTAGGATATGGACCCCCAAGTCCTTTCCTATCCAATGGAAACTCAGTTAAACCTTCCTGGTTTTCTTTTCCTGTCTCAGTTTTAGTGGCAGGTCCTTTGGAACACCCCAACTGTCAGGTCCAGCAGCAGTCATAGAGAGAAGCATCCTAACTGAGGTCACTTGAAGAAGGTCTTATTTAGCCCTCAACTGATTATATTGCCAAGGTTGGCCTTGAACTCTGATCCTCCTGGCTCCAGGTTCTAAGGGCTAGGATTATAGGCATGTGCCACCTTGCCTGATTTATTTAACGCTTAGGATCAAACTCAGGGCTTCGTGCATGCTAGGCAAGCACTCTACCAACCAAGCTGTATCTATAGTCCAAATGTCTGTTGAAATGATGAATAACCTTTCGAATGCTCCAGCTGAGTTCTCACTGGGATCTTAGGAGTTAGCCTGGCTCAATCCAGCAACCTCTCATTTGCTATTGAACTGCTGAAGAGTTTTAATCAACAACCCCGAAGGACTGCTATTTTGAAAGGGGGCAGAATACAAGTGTTCATGGGGGGGGGGGGTGCAGGAATTAGCACTGTGGACACAGTCTCTCCAAGAGAGAAAAACCTGCAGCAGTTTCTAAGATGATTTATTAGACACTGGTAGAATTTGCTAGAAATCTACCAGGAGGAAATCATCTGGGAAGAAGTTAATGAACCAAACAAAACACTTGATAATGCAATTAGAATACTAGGAGACGGAGGTTGTTTTTTTTTTTTTTTTTTTTTTTTTTTTTTTTTTTTTTAGCCAGAGAGAGAAGATGGGGGATTCGGGGGTGAGAACGTGGAGGCTGAGGTTGGAAAAAAAAATGTAAGTAACTGTTTACAGGGTATAGCTATCAGAGGGTGGAGGAGAAAATGGGGATGAGTCAGGGTACCCAGCTGGGTGGAGACAGACTCTCAGCGTGGCTTTAGCCGAGTGCTGTGTGGCTCAGAGCAAAGTGAGGAGATTGCTAGCGGCAAAAATCTGGATTCCCATCCCAGGGAATGGCGGAGACAGCCATGGGAGGGTGCTCACGGTGCTCTAGTTGCTCCAGGCAACAGTAAATTTCCCCTGCTTTTGTTTGAGTCTGAGATCCCCCCCCCCCCAAATCTCTTCTTAGCAGAGTTTGAAATCAACACAAGAAAGCCCTGTAAACTTTATATACTTATAACCTTATTCCTTTCAGCCTCACAGATGGCCGAATGGTCAAGCATGGTACCATGACTGAATGTATATGGGGGACATTTCTGGCATGTCCTCGTCCTGGGCACTGCAATGCAGACTCTATATAAAACACAGGTCATCTTTGATTTATATGAATGTAAAATCGAAATAAATATGTAAGAAGATGTCACTGCAAGCCCCATCTTCCCTATATTAGTTCTTCAGCATGGTAGGTGTAAGGAAAAGACGACGGGGCACTAATGAAAGGAAGTCACTGAAAGGAAAAGTCACAGGGCACCAATGTTAGGGGAAGGATGAAGAGAGTGGGGGGGCATATGGCCCATGGAGGTGCAGCGAGGCATATGGCCCATGGAGGTGCAGTGGGGTATACCTGGCTGTTGCTAGGTAACTGAGGGGTGGGGTTTACAGAATCCCAACAGTAGGGATGTGCTTAATACTGTTATTGGCTTCCTCAAACATTCCTTCCGTTAAATACATATTGTGGTCACACACACTGTCTACTTTTCCAAGTGTTCTCATATCCTTTGACAGAAGTGTTACATGCTCAATTTGAGACTGTCCTATGGAACAAAGCCAGCATGTGAGCTGCACACATGAGACAGCCTTATTGAGGTACCTGCCCTTGAAGACCACAATCTCCACCTGCTCTGTGGTCTTGACCAGGCTGACAGCTCCATGCTTCCAGCCACGATGCCTGGGTCTCAGCCCCCTTGGCTCTCCTAGCCCTTGTCATGGGCCATTACTCCCCCCCCCCCCCGGGGGGGAACACGGTGGAGGTGTCTCCCTGTCTCTGGGTGGAAATCAGTATGAAGACAGTGATCATGCAAGTTCTACATTGTGTCCAGTGACTCTGTACCTGAGAGAATGGAAGTGTTCAAAAATTACATGAAGAAATGCTGAAACTGCAACATCTTTCTCTTTGCAAACTATACATCTTTGCCACTATGCATTTCAAAGAAGTCTTGCTCTTGCTGGTTTCTCCTAAAACCAGTTCTCCATTGTTTCTTTCAAAGAAATGACTTAGCACCAATGATAACCTAATGGTGTCTAAAAAAGCTGGCCTTTCTGGATGCACATCCATCATTATACCTGTTCCCATGGATACTTGCAACCCTTAAGTCTGGAAGCCTTGCTGTCCTCACTTCCTCTAGAGCTGCTTTATCGTTTGGTCCCCAGAGCTTTGACAGCTCATCTGACCTGTCCACACTCAGTGCAGTCTCTAGACACAGCATAGTCTTGAACACTGCCAGCATCTAGAAGAACTCTCACTTGTGCTTTGAAGAAAGACTTAAGGTGTGCAGAAGCCCAGTCACTGTTCTATGCCTACCCAGTGACAGCCACAAGCTTTTGGACAACCTGGTGGTTCTAAACTGGGTCAGTGTGTACTGGAGTCCCCCTCCTTCTTCAACAATAACTAGGTGGACTTACACACGAGTAAGGTATCACCCCAGCACCCCATTTTACCCCCAAAGCTGCAAATCACTCCCTTTCCTGTGCACATACTTTGTGCTGCAGCTACAGTAGAGCCAACCTCATCCCTCTAAAATGCAAGGCGCCTGGTGACAGGGACCTTCCTCTCCATCCTATGGTATGGTGACAGGTAGGAGCTACATATTTATGTGTCTGTACTGGGAAGGTGTTGAGAGGATGACACGGGAGTCCTGTCCCTAAAGCGTGTCCATGACAATCATTCTCCACAGTGGTGCATCATGAAGATGACAACCAAATATTCTGTACTCGGTCCTCGATGGCTATTCAAGGGTAAAAGACACAGCAGTGAACCTCCTCTTGGTTTCCTAACTATGGTTGGACAGGGACTCTGAAGCCCTCATCCAGGCAGGAAGAGGCTCAATGTTTTGTGCTAACAGCTCACTTGGGAGTTCCTTCTTCCTTTGGTCTAGGGAAACAGGTACTTCCTCTCAGGTTCCAGATGTTCAATGAGATGTTTTAGTTTATGTAGTTAGGGAGAAGTCAGACAAACATTCAGGGCAACACAGACTTTAAGTACCTAGCACAGTGATACAAAACCAGGATGCAAAACCAGAAACAAACAAACAAACAAACAAACAAACAAACCCAGCCCAGGTCCAGGGAAAAAGAGAAAGGCATCTTTTGTTAAGAAGTTACTCTAAGCAGAAATGCATGGCTATTGTTTCCATGCAGAATATGGTAACTGGTGTCTAAGATGCATTACAAGTTACACAATCACTTCATAACTACATCAAGAGGAATGTAGTGCAGATGTAAGGTCGTGTGACTAAGGGTGGGGAGGGTTGACATGTTTTTCTTCCCACCTCCTGTTGGTAAAGATACCGCTGCAAAGGAGAGTAAATTCCTTCTACCTTTCTGAGACTCCCCCAATAGAAAACAGCTGCTTGATAAGGCAAAATTGGCTTGTAATTTTCTGAGTTTCCTTTTATTAAGATGCATGCCACTTTTAATGTAATATGCTTTGGCACTGTGGGTGGATAGGGGAATAGATGGTTGCCACAGGAGTGTGTCATCAGGGTAAACTGCGTAACACGCTGGGAGAAAAATGTGGTTCCCCCAGATGTTGCTCAAATTAACTCTGCACCCATTGGTAGGAGGCTGGTGCATAGTAAATCTTGCCTGTGTTATTCGGGTCATGTGTTCCTGTTCACAAGAGACATGCACGGGCCTTCAGATTTCTTAAGCCAGAAGCATGCAAAATTCAGAGGATGTGTGTATAAAAAGATGAGCTCTAAGTGCAGTCTGACAGGTGCCTTCTTTCTTTTGCAGCAAATGCTATAGTATGGGAGAGGAATTTTACTGCTAAAGAACACGTCATATTAAGAAAAATGAAAGCAGTTGTTTATACTCTTCTTTCCCTTTCTTTTGCAATAGTGGGGATTTGAACGTAAGGTCTTGTGCATGCACTTTACCACTGAACTATATCTTCAGCCCAGCGTCTATATACATGCATGGGTCTACGTCTTCATCTATGTGCTTGTGCATATGTGAATAACATGTGTGAATGCACGTGTGGAGACTGCAGGTTAACACCAGGTGTCTGTCTTAACCACTCTCCACTCTCTATCTGCTGGGGCAGAGAGTCCCTCCGCAGTCTAGTTAGCTAGCCAGCTTGGTATAGAGATCCTTTGTTCCTCCCTCCTGAGCCCTGGGATTCCAGTGGGCTGCCATCCAAAATTTCATTACTCTCAGAAACAGTATTTACATTCATTTTTTTAAGTTGTGTGTGTGCATCCAATGTATGGCACTGTGAAGGGACATGTATGTGCCATGTCACATATGTAAGAGTCAGAGGACAACTGTGGAGTCAGTTCTCTTTTTCCACCCTTATGTGTGCTCTGGATCCTAATGAACTCAGGTCACTCGGTTTCTGTGGCAAGTGCTTTACTTATTCGGCCAACTCAGGAGCACTTTACATCTTTAAAAAAACATTTATAGCCACCCAATCTCATCTCCCTCTGAATATTTATGAATTAGATTCCTTTAGAATTTGGGGTAGAAAGAGATTTAAATATATATGTTCTTGGGCCATTTCTTAATAGTTGTATTAAATATTGAGTAAATGCCAAGACATCCAAGGTAATAGATACCTAAAGAATGCTACAATAATACCTATTTGAACTCACTACCCCTTGAGAAAAACATTGTCAGCTTGATTGACAAGTACCAGGACTAGCCAAGCAAATAAAGTGGCCTTGGGGAAGGACTTGCTGTCCCAGCCACTGGGGATCACTGCAGAGCTGTAGTACCATGTAATAGCTATTGGATGCCCCGATCAACAGGACAGAGCAGAAAAGCCAGGGGCAGGTCCAACACATGGAAAAGCTGACATTTCCTCTTCATGGGTGGAAAGTTGGGCTTTTATCTAAGGGATACTTGAAAATTCATTGATGAAAAAAATGGAGTTGAATTTCAACACTGCATCATTCACAAAGGCAGAGAGAAGGACAAGGCTGATGAAAATCTGTACATAAACTTATAAAATATGCATGGAAGAGAATAAAGAAGGCTACTTTATGGCTTTGAGGTAGAAAACACACTTTCTAACAGATGCGAAATGCAACCCACAATAAAAAAGATGGATTTGGTTCCCTGGAACATGTCAGAAAGACACACAGACCTCTGCAAGTTTGGAAGAAACTTTTTAATACTTTGATTTAATGAGTTGGTATACAGGCTAGGTCTTTAAAAATCTCGAAAGCCGAGAAAAAAGATAGAAAAGCCCAACAGAGAAATAGAAACTTCAGCAGGCCATTTTACACACAAAAAGAAAATTTAAATATAGAAAATACACATAACACATAGATACACATAACACTAAAGAGCTGGAACCTCATTAAGACATGCCAAAGTGACACAATAGGCATTTCTCTCCTTAGTCACTTGACACATTAAGAAGTCAGAGGACACTAAGTGTAGGCTGTATTGTTGTAGTGGGTTGGCCTGATGCTGCCTGGATTCTCATGCTAATTTGAGACCCAACACTAGTAGCCAAACACTGATTTGTATATAAATTCCAACAGCCAACAGCTGGGTAGAGGAGACTCAGGCATGGTTTAGGTTTGGAGAAGATGCAGGAGAGGAGGAAGAAGTTCCCTTGGGTTAAGGGTCAATAGAGCATAATCCCGAGGGCTGCCTAATTGCAGTTAAGAGCAACCCAGATAGAACATAGTAAATAGTAAGAAAAACCCAGGGTTATCGATAGGACAACCTATAGATTCTAGCAGCACGGAAGGTCAGCAGCTACTCAGCTATTGTACTGATTAAGGCTTATGGTTAATATAAAGGCTATGAGTGTGTCTTTCATCTGGGATCTCAATAACCAAAGGCCAGGTAGAAACCCTTGGTCGGGATTTTAATAATCATTACTACATATTATCTTCACTTTTCTCTTGGTGATGATGTAAGATGAGATGATGCCTGTGTGGTGAGGTAGATTAACTTGGCAGTTGCAGAAGACAATATTAATCCCTCAGAAGTGTCACTGAGCTATGACAATGCTGGTTCCAGGTGACTATGCATAAGGGGAGGCCTGACACTCTTCAGTGCTTTTCTTCCTCCACCCACCTCCTTGCCTCTCGATAGTCACCTGTACATCTCCCAGAGCCGTGGTTCGTCAGGTGTGGCATCCAGCCTAGTGGCAACACACAGCACTTAGGAATGAAGCATGGCCCCCAGGGTTCTAATAAACCCTGGAGGAGACTCCAAAGCATGGTTTGAGAAAAACCTTAGGAGAATTTTTTAACTTTGAGACTGGCTTAAGCATGATGCAAGCTCAAATAAGATTCATTTCCCTCATTTTGCAATTTTGACAAGTTAAGCATCAAAGAGAAAAGAATTTTCTTTTTTTTTTTTTTGAACAGTGGTGTGAGAGAGTATCTTTCATCCCCCATGAGTACGGGGCTGGCTGGAAGGTGAGGTGAGGAAGATATGCATAGAGTAGAAACTTGCGTGGAGATCAACCTGGAAGTACCTTCTACAAAGGTTCATCCTCTAATGCAGTGGTTCTCAACCTGTGGGCCACAACCCTTTTGGGATCACGTATCATATCCTGCATACCAGATACTTACATCACAATTCATAAGAGCAAAATTACAATTATGAAGTAGCAACAAGATAATTTTCTGGAGGTCTCCACAACATGAGGAACTGTATTAAAAGTTGCAGCATTCGGAAGGTTGAGAACCGCTCCTCTAATGGTTACAGTCTAACCCAACACACAAGATACATCCTAAATACGTGCACCAGGAGAACCACAAATGATTGGTTGATGGTTAATTTTCACTGTCAGTTCAACTGATTTAGGGTTATCACGGAAATACACCGCTGAGTGCATTCATGAGGGTATTCCCGGAAATCTATCCTTGACATGGAAAAGCAGGGAAAATCCATCCTTGACATGTGGGTGGCACCATCTCACAGGCTGGGGTGCTGGGCTGAACAGTGCAAATGGTGGCACTGTGGGTGACATCGAGATGTACGATGAACTTTTACAGATGAATCTATGGAAATTATTTCACACGTGTGAACTGGACATTATCGAACAGTTTGCTTTAAAAATGTTATAGAGCAAGGGCTGGGGATATGGCTTATGGTTAGGTTAGACAAGTCTGAGAGGCTTTGCGTCCAACTCTAGTACTGAAAAGACAACAGGTTCTCAAGCAAAATAACTTAGAAAGCCAACAGATGGTTAAACTTTCTGTCTGCAGCTATGTGTCTGCAGTGTGACTTCTGTGCTGCCTACGCATCTAACATGGACTTCCAGAACTCTGCCAGAAAAGTGTTAGTCCAGCTTCTTCCAGGATTTTCGGCTTAACTGAGAGTGAGCCCAGTGTGAACAGCACCGTGCTCCCCGAGGGTTCACGGGACATGGGCTGATTGATGATGGCCCCAGTGCCTGACCTGCTGACTCGGCCGGTCTCAGGGCTGGGTCCTGCTGCTCCAGGATCACTTTTGAGAACTAATAAGTTAAAGGAAACACAGAAAGAATCTTCTACAGTCAGATAAGCTGCCTTCCATCTTTAACTCAAATCAGGAGTGCAAAGACAATTAGTTGCCCATTTCTGCCGACAATTTCCCTCCATTTCTGCACTATCTCAGTTTATTCTTTACCCCGAACTGATACGAAAAAAAAATCACACTCATTTGAAAACATATTTTCCTGCTAGGCAGGTGACCAGATATGCCCAAGGAACCTTTTCTGTGCAGTTAACCAATGAACTCATAACTCAGTGTGCCCTTGTGTGCCCTTGGCAAGCTAGAGGAAAAGTGGGTCACTCTGAGTAGGACAAATTCACTTGTGACACTTGTCAGGGCAGCACTTGACGGTCAGCAGCTGAGCGACTACATTTCACCAACAGTGTGACACCTGCCACCTAAATGGAGGTGCTTCTGTCAGGCAGCCGTTTTCCAGCCTTTGAGACCCGAGCTGCTTTCCTGCTGGACCCCACAGCGGTCAGAGGACACAGGGCATAAGCACAGGTGTGACGTTACTCGGGACGGCTGACGTCACTCTTCTGTATCCTCCCCCCCACCAACTAACCATCACCCGCTGCGCATCAGTAACCAGTAACGAGTGAAACACAACTCATCTGTTGAACCTGCATTTCTTTTCAGGCTCGTCTAACTACTAAGGATGGGACTGCTGCAAAGTCTTAAGAGGGAGGGATGAGGGTAGGTACGGGCACTGGAAGGGGACCTCAGGACCAGGGCAGATGAATCATGGCAGGAAGCTTATGGAGATACTGGAAGCGGCCCAGGGACACACAGTTTTGAAGGCCACCGGTTGCCTTCATTCTAATGGCTCCAGGGAGTCAATGAGCTCAGGCTGAGGAGAAGGTCCTTGGCACTTGGTTGGTTGAGCCCTAGGGCTGAGTAAACCAAATTACAAAAGCCATGCGGTCCCCTCCATCCTCCGGCCCCACTGCCCTTATGTGCAGTTCCTCGTCCCCTTTCTACGTACGCATCGACTATACCTATTTCTCGTTCCTCAAAGCCACCGAGGATTCCAAGGTGCTCAGGCTAGACTATCTGGAGAAGAATGAGACTTCCTGAATGCGTAGTGGAATGGGAAAGACAACAGTATGATAACATGGATGTGAGGCAGAGAGACACGAAGGGAAATGACAGTAGGCAGGGCACGGCAGGCACGCTCTGCAGGAACACATTAGCGATCCACAGCATTGAAGGGATGCTCAGTCTAGGGATACAGTAGTGTTTGGGAGCACAGTGGCTTGCTCTATAGGGACGTGGTGGTATTGTATGGTACGGTGGAGATTCTCAGTGACGGTATGAACTGGTCCTTCAGAGTGGAAAAGCATGGCACGCTGGGGAAGGTTCATGCAGGGATTTAGCAGTGGGCAGGGCATGTGGGAAAGAGGGCACTTGGAGACAGAGTAATTGGCAGGGCATAGGGAGAAGGCTCTACGTAGGGATACAGCTGTGGGTGGGGCATGGGAGAAGGGATGGAGCAGTAGGTGGGGCATGGTGGGAAGGCTACATGCCAGGCCGTGATTCCACCTAGGGCCATTCTGTTTTCATTTCCTAACAACTAAAGCAATTTATGATCCACTGTTTATCAATGAGAAAAGTAACATGTAGTGACAGATACATACACACATTTAAATAGTGACTCTTGTGGCCATAAACAGTTCCGTTCTCATTAGGGCAACCCTCGAGCTCACTCCGTATCCCAGGAAGTCCTAAACTTGTAATCCTCTTGCCTCTGCCTTCTCCAGCAGCTGGGGTGACAGACCTGGACCTCGAGGCCTGGGTAAGCCTTCTGTTTTCAAACCTATTTCACCCAAAATGAATTCAGAAGGGAAACTAGCATCGAAAACGGTGCTTTTAGCACTGACAGGCTGCTTAAGCAAACACACTCCTGTGTGCAGGAAATCTTGGCCTGGTTCAGCACTGCTGTGTGGAGGTCAAGTTTATGTTCATCCAATTAACTGCCACTGACTCTGGCCATAGTTAATCATACCACGGCCCGGCTTCTTCGCAGCAGACTCACAGTTGCTCTACAGCAGTCAACTCATCTAATTGAGTATTGCACACAGCTAATTAAATATGAAAACAGGATTGTGTGCAGTCAAGTTTCCAGCCTGCCTCATAAACTTGCTGATTCTAATTTGTATTTACCAGAGAAATCTGGGCTTTCCTCGCCTACTAGTTAATCGGCTGAGAGGGAAAGGGTCACAAACAAGGACAGCTGCTATGTTCTGGGATGACACTGGTAGTGGGTAAAGTGTATGCTTCTTTCAAAACTAGCAACTCTTCCGTAGAAGGCACACCTTTAATCTTAATGTGAAGGGTCAAAAGACCAGAGCTTCTAAAGATCACTCATTCGGGGAAGTGCAGGGAAGGTTAGTGGAGACTTTCTGCTACTTTGGAGGTCATCTCTCTTTGCCCACCACACACCTTCCTCATGGCTTGACTGAGTGCAATGGCAAGATGCAAGGGGCTCTGTTTTGATGACAGTACAGGCTCTTCAACCACACAGGTGAAAGCAGTCTCAGTATACGCTTGGTCTCTGTCTGTCTGTCTCTCTCTCTGTGTGTGTGTGTGTGTGTGTGTGTGGTATGTATGGGCATGGATGACTGTGTACATGTAGGGGAGAAGTCAACCTCTAGCACAATTCCTTAGGAGCCACCGACTTTGTTTTTTCACACAGGTTCATCTCTATCAGCATTACTTCCTGGTTGACTACTTATCTGAGTTTGTGAACTCTTCCTGTCTCTGCATCCCCAGCTCGGCAATTACAAGTAAGCACAATAAAACCTGGCTTCTGTGAGTGTTGGGGCTCGAACTTGTGTCCTTGTGCGTGCATTGACTGTAATTACTTTTTCCCAACAGTCTCCCTCTAATGTTGGTCATGTATTCCCTGGCAGTGTTGAAAATGATTTGTGTAAAGAAAGGTTCTCAGACCTGAGAATTGTGGTACAGGTGTGACACCCAACCCCACTTATAATTCTTTTGCATGTCAATTGCTTCGTCTTTGATTGGGAGTAATAATAGCTCCTGCCTCCAAGCTGCAGTGTGGATTCGATGGGAAACCAGATGACTGGCATTTTGCATACTGCCAATGCACACTAAGCAGGCTGTAGGTAATGTTGTAGATGTCTGCAAGTGTATTTTCCTTGTCATTTTAAAAACTGGCAAGCAGACTTTAGGTAAGCGAGTTAGTTCCAATTTCTAGTTGCAAACAGAATTTCCTATCAGAATTATTTCCCTGTTGACTCATCACAACCTCAAAGATTAACGCTGCACAGACTTCCCAGGGGACTTCTGGAGGGATGCTACCTCTGATCTTTTCTATTCCTTTCTCTGACTCTCCACAGGAAGACCTGCAAAATACCCAGAAGGCCATTCGACTTCTGCTAGCACAGCTGGCCCCCAGCCTGCCCTGGGATCATAGATGTCTGCTAACAGAGTCACAGACCTTGCCATGAGGATTTTCCTTCCTCTCCAGTCATAACTTGGCACCCATTCTTATCTGGCTTTCAGCCTCAGAGCTGAGAGACTAGAGCATGAGATTTTCTGTGCTATCCAACTTTCCCAAGCAGATTATACCCATGACCACCTCCAAGTAGCTTTCTTTTGGGCTTCTTTTTCCTTTCCCTTGAATTAGGGGGTCGATGCTATCTGATATGCTGATATTTTCAGCTGCTAACTTGAACTTCTGATTTCCAGAAGGTACAGATTCTGTGTCAAGGCCCCCACTCAAATACTGCAGGTATAAAAAAGCCCAGGAGTCTGCAGCCCTCAACCTCATTGTCAAACCCCAGGGTAGGAAGAGGCTTGCCTTGTCTCCTCAGAAGTATTCAAGTATCTCCCAAGGTCTCAGCACATCCTTGCAGTATTACCCTTTGATAAGCAGGCAAGTTGGGGAGTTGTTGTTCTTCTAATGTGATTAAAGGTACAATAAGGTGTGTGTGTGCAACCAGAGGCAGAGCTGTTGTTCTACACCATTAAGCTCACAGCAGCCCCCCAAAGAAATTATAGGCAGCTTGCTGATGGCCCTAATGAAGAGCATCTCTTTGAATTATCTCTGGACGAGGAAAGGATCACGCCGGAGCCTTAGAATATTTAATCCTCTTTGTGCTGCTGTTATGAAGGCTTATTGAAGCCAGACACATTGGACTTTCTGGAAGTGTAATTTATGGAAACCTTAATTTCTCTGTTCCAATAAGGTTTTGCATAATAAGGGTGAGGATACAATTACCAATTCCTGCAAGTGTCTTGTGAATTCTTCAGTGCTATGTTTCAGGTGCCCAAAGAATAAGTGGAAGGAGGAATTTTACTTAGTTAGCACAAGGGCAGTTGGTCTGAGAAGTAGTTTGGGCTCCCTGAAAATAAATCTGCATGGCTCCCTAAACTGCTGACAACATGTATTTCAGAGGGAAGTCATTTATCAGCAACTCACCAAACGATTCTTCAGACAGAAATAGCCCCACAAAATTTTTCCTAGTAGAAATCAAACGGAATCTGGAGTCCTTTTTTAGGACTGTAGTCTGGGCTTAAGAGCATAAATAATAAGGTTGAATAAAAAATAAGTCGACACATATTTGTTGTAGATATCAAAAAGCTGAATTTGGGAAGGTGATCAGTATTATAAATGCAGATGAAATTCACCTCAATGAAGGCTACACAACAGTTTTGGTGCTGATCATCCAAACCAAACCAAACCAAACCAAACCAAACCAAACCAAACCAAACCAAAAACCAAACTGGGCACAGAGTTTTGAAAGCTATCATTTAACTTGCTCTCTCAGCAGTAGCCAAGCCTAACAGAGCAAGCACACTGTAGATAACGGGGTCTGGTACTCAGTTCACTTCTAAGTGTTTGGCTCACAAAGAAAGCCCACAGATCACCAGGAAAACTAATGACATGAGGGATGCGGGACAGACCAGCAGTGGTGGCAGTACTGTTGTCCAAGTCCTCCCATACATCCCTAGACTTCGGGGGACAAGGCTTCTGTCCCACAAAGTCCTAAGCATGGAGTTGGAAGCCAAGGACATTTCTAAGACTTAAGAAGCTTGTTTTTAGCAGGTTGGGCTGTTCAAAAACAAAACAAAACAAAACAAAACAAAACAAAAACCAAAAAAAAAAAAACCTTAGAATGTTTACACTGACCCTTTATATGCCTTACTGCAGAGACCCTACAGACAGACAGACAGACACACCTTTTATTCATCCAGCATCATCATGGTATCATTAGATTTTGCTCAGACACATTCTTGCTGCGTCTTGCTAGGGACGCCCGCCCTCTGGTGGCTGACTCGAAAATGACACACAACTAACCAAATTCTTTTTAAAGTCAAGCCTTTTTTTATGTATTAATTAGCCATTTGTTGTTATGAACCAAGAAACACACACCCGCTTTTTTTTTTTTTTTTTTGCTTGCCATCATATTATTCTACAAATGATTTAAAAAACTGGACTGTGATTTTCTGTTTACTGAAATTATTTTTTTTAAAGAAGCCAAACTGATTCAAGAGGAAAATCCTTAATTGCCAAGTTAGGTTAGCAAGAACCATGTCACACCACCTTGTTCAAGATGGGACTTGAATGCTTAAAAGAAAACATTCAGCACAGATGTAAAACAAGCTATCTGGGCTATATTGAACAGATCCCCTGATATCTCAACTTAAATTTCATTTTGTGATGTAGAAGCTGTGACAGATCACCTACTGAGGGTGACAGTCTGTAAGACCGAGTCAGTTGCTTCAGAAGTTGCTAACATTTGCACACAGGGACATATGTAAGTGGCAAGTGTGAGGTATGAGTGTGAACATGTCCCAGTACGCTTCCTAAAGGACTCAGCAGAGGACTTTGCTCCTTGTAAGCAGAGTGCCTTACAACTGTCTCAAACAGACACAAAAACTGCAAGCATCCATCACTGCCCCCCCCCCCCCCCCCCCCCCGTCTCCCCCAACTTCTTTAAAGGATGCCTGACCACTCTCTGACCCTTCCCGTCATGGAGCTTTGTGACACTGCTGCTTCAAACACACACCGCAAGACCATCAACAGCTATTTAGACTCTCAAAAGCCGCAAGCACCGGAAAGCTGCGAGAAAGCACATTTCTTAAGAGAGTTCACAGAACATCTCCGGGAGAAGTGGGCAAGTCAGGCGGGCTTAGGCAGAACACAAACACACACACCAATGCCTGGCTCCTGCCCCAGGAGGGATGCTGCCAGGTGAGGACTGCAGAATAACCTGCAGTGCTGTTACCTGGCAAACTTCATAGAGTAATTTGTACTGCTCCTCTTGCTTCTGCGCGCTGCACAAGCTGCATCCCATGTTTGGAGGAATGTCAAAGAAAGCCTTCAGGACCTCCAGCGCCTGGGAAGCCACTCCCTCAGCATGCAGGCGTTGAAGGGCTCTCTGAGAGCCTCAGGTGAGTCAGGCAGCTACAAAGCCTCACGCGGGCATGGCTCTCCGAGGCTGCGAAAACAACTCTCTGCTTCCTCCACGCTTCCTTTCCTTCCCTTGCAGCATGCATGCACGCACGCACGCGCGTGCTCAAGAGCACACACACACACAGGGACACACATACACACACACACACACTCTTCTCCCTCCTCCGAGTGACTCTGGCAGCTGGATTGTGGTCCAATGCACAGGCTATATATACTGCTGCTCATGCATATTAATCAGCTCTCATTGACTATTCATAACAGACAATGATACAGAAGCTATAATTGCAAACCATGACAGTTGAAATTTCTCTAATTAACAAGCAAGTGCTCCAGTGGTAGGGAATAATAAAAAGACACTAACAAATTTGCAAGCCATTTCTGGCAGTTACAAATAAACATGACTGCATTTTTTTTTTCCAGCAGGGTCTCTTAGGATAATCCCTAATGTGTTTCGGCTAAGTAGAAATTCATTTTTAAATATATCATAAAATTTCTGATGATATAAAATGTATTTAATGCTGCAGATAATGATGGCATATAAACAGATTTTATGGAAAGGACATGTTTTGAATAATATTTCGATAATGTTTAGCACTGTACAAAGTTGTAGGGAGAAAAAAATTCCACCTATGAATAAAATATACAAATGTAAATTGCAAGCTAGCTCCGTGAGTATGTGTAAAGTAGCTAGGGGTGGTGAGGAGAGACACTGCCCTACCGGCGAGCAAGCAGATCTTATTACCAACATACCCTGCCAATCCCAAAGGCAGCAGAAACTTATTTGTCAAAGTGACCTGGAAGGCATAGAGGCTGCCAGCCTTGTGCCTTCTCCTCAGCTATGCAGATGCCACAGATAATGCAGAGGTGACACTTCAGAGCCAACTGTCACTAGCTCTTAATACCTAAGCTCTGGCATCTCACAGCTGCCCGGGGCTTCGGGCTTTGGTAGTAGTGCCTAGTGTTGTGTGTCAAGAAAGCAGGTAAATGCAGAAGGTAATGGACAGCCCTGGGGGAGGGAGAGGAGAAGAGGAGGAATAGGAAATGGGGAGGGGGAGGTGAGAAGAGTTAGGCAGGAGGGGAATGGAAGGGGGAGGAGGAGGGCAGGGGAGGGAGAAGGGTGGGGAGGAAAGTTGAGAAAGGGTGAGGAGGAGGGAGAGGGGAGTTGGGGAGGGAAGGGGAGTTGGGGAGTTGGGAAGCGGGGAGGAAGAGGGAAGAGGGAGGGTTCTGTCTGAAAACAATGTTTCTTACTTTTCATTCTGTCCCACTGAACCACTGAACAAGCTTCACAGCTTTTTAAAAACTACTTAAAAAACAACAATAACACCCACCCGACCAAATGACCAAATAACCAAACAACCAAACACCTGCTTGCCCTCTGCCTGAATGTAACATAGGTGTTTCTTCCTTACCCAAAAACAGGGCAATGCTGAAAGTTCCCATACCTGCTTCCAGAGCATCACCAACCCCCTCCTTTGATAAAGGGCGAACTGTCTGAGAAAGACTCCCACATTCCCTGTCAAGAGGTGTCATGGGAGCGCAAGAATAATGGCTCCTTTTTTTCTGGGTGCCCAGACACACCTGAGATGTGAGTGAGCCTGTCCCAATTAACTCCTACTTAGGCTGGTGGCCAACAGGTGGGCAGGGTCCTATTTCTCAGACAGAAAATGAGGTGCTGCCTCATGGCTGGGCTAGCTCATAACTTTGATGGTTGGAGGGGAGGATGGCCACTTCCATTTTGGGTCCTTATCTGATGCTTCTGCCTCAGCTGATACCAGAAGAGGCAGGCATAGACTGGATTGGAGGGTGGGTCTGGGCTGGAGCCTTGATTGTCGACTGTGGAGGATTCTGGGAAGGATCTTATCTCTCTAGCTGCCTGTGAAGTCTCATTCTCCTCATCTGTGATGGTGGGTATGCTACCCAGCTGTCTTACAGTATGTAGTAAACAACTTGGAGAAGGTACGCCCCTCAGACACAAACTGGGGGTAGTACTTATCCATGTCTTGTCCCTTCCCTATATCCAGCCCATTACTAATTTGGTTTGCTCAACCTCACTCACCTAAAAGCCCTCCAGTGACTCCTAATCACATTTGGATGAAAGCACCAAGTTTCCCCAGGGACCCAGAAGGCCTGGCAAAATTTGGCCCTTGCCTATCAATTAGTTGGTACTCTCCTCTTCTTTCCAGCTCTGGTTCTCACCACACTCCAGACCACCCACATCCTTTGTGGATAACTGCTCCCTTTCAACGTTGTTCTTCCCTGCTCTTTCTGATTAACCCTTCCCCCATCTCAGCTCACAAGAACCTTTTTGAGGAAAGCCTGTGCTGGGTCACCTGCAGGCATCCTCTAGAGACAACAACTTCCCATCAATGTGTTTATCAATGTGTCCTCTTACCATATTCCTTTCCTTAAGATGATATATCCCTCCCACCGCTCGTGTGTGTGTGTGTGTGTGTGTGTGTGTGTGTGTGTTCGAGCGCTCACTGTATGTCCAGAGGTGGACATCCCATGTCTTCCTCTGTAACATCCTGTCTTTTAAGATGGGGCCTCTCTCACTGAACCTGGAGCTGGCTGTTTTGCCTCGGCTGCCTAGCACGTCCAGTGATCCTTCTGTCTTTGTATACCTGCCCCTACACCACGCACTGAGGGTTTCAGTAATACGCAGCCACATGTAGCTGTTGCATGGGTGCTCAATCCAAACCCAGGTCCTCATCCTGGCAAGCTCTTCACTCAGAAGCCATCTCCCAGTCCCCAGGATAACTTCAGAATCAGCAATGATCCGGCTTGCAGAGGGTTTCTGTTTCCCTGCAGGAGGCTCAGGCTCCCAGAGGCTCTCACCATCCCTAACCTACCTGCTGGTGCTCAGGAAACACAGTTTGGCTAGCCAGATGAATAGGGGAAGAGCCACCCGCCAGCCCCACAAAGGCATGAACGCAAGTACAAGCTTCGAGCGCCATTATGAAACAGAAAGCACAGTGTCCAGGGAAGGCGCTGTCATGGCCGACTCCTGCTTCTAAAGTTACAAGGACCCTTGGCTTCACAGTCTTTCTTTGTTTACTTACTTTCAAACAACCACAGATAAATGGTGAAGAGAACAGTAGTTGAGTTGTGTGTGTGTGTGTGTGTGTGTATCTTGTAATATATCTTTCAAGTTATAATTTCAAGCTGAGAGAGTTGTAGTAAACACTCCACTGGGCTTCAGCACAGTGTCTGTTAAACACTGTGGGTTTGGGAGCATTTTATAAGCTTAGAAGTGTTGAAGCAAGTTGTAGTTGCACACTTGTAATCCTAGCACTGAGACAGGAGGACTGCCATAAGATTATGGTCAACCTGGGCTATATAATAAGACACAGTATAAAAAAAAAAAAAAACAAAAAAAAAAAAAAAAACACCAAAAGTATCAGGGAATTATTGACATAACTATCCGTATTTACCAGACTGCGAGCAATCAGAAACTTAAAAGTCATTTGTTTACTAATTCATTTAAATAGCAGTACCCAGTGAGTGGAGTGCTTGTTATGAATGCTGAAGCCCCAGAATTCATGTGGAGCTAGGTGTGGAAGCACACATCTGGACCCCTGAGATCTTCTGAGATGGGAGGCCAAAACAGGAGACATCCCAGAGTTAGTTCATGGCCACCTAGCCTGGTGTACACAGCACCAAACAACAGTTTCAAACAGGGTAGAAGGCGGGCTGACTCTCTCTGTCTGTCTCTTGAACACACACACAGTAGTAACAAACCCACAGCATATTAACAGAAAGAGCATAATAGAAAGCAATGCCTGCTGTTTCTGCAACAGGAAGGGAAGGGCAGCAGTTTACGTTTTACCAACGTTCTCTGATGTCTAGCATCATAGGAGACAGCAGATGGTCTCAGTTGCTGCTGTACCCAATGCCTGTGACAAGCATCATGTGGCTGCAAGAAAATACCATTGGACTGTCTACTGCTGAAAGAACTCCAGGAGAGGGAAACCATACTCTGAACTTTTAGGTGAATGTGTTTGACCTTGTAGATGCGGAGACACAAGCATCCAGGCCTGTGGGTACCCAGGCCTCACTCTGAAAAACAGTGTCTCAGAAGAACATCTCAATGAGTTGGGTATCGCACACCTCCTTGCTGACAGTGGGGATGGGGAACATGTAAGCTCTACACCCATTCTTGGCAATTAAAACATCACACAGAGTCAATTGACAATGCAACCCTCTCATGTACCCACAGTGCCACAAACAAGACTGACCAAGTCCACATCTGTACTAAGTGCCCTCTATTTGGGGCAATTGCCTAGCACATGTACAATGCAGTCCCATTTCCAAAGTCTTGATTACTGAGCCTGTAAGCTTCATGGTCTATTCTGAGAGAGGTTCACTTGTGTAATGGAACACACTAAAGCACTGAGCCACACTGATCACGGTGGCAGTGTGAGGACGAACAGTTAGAGCCTGCAAGGGAAAAAAAAAAAAAAGCCAAAACCCTCCATGTTGCACAAAGGCACATACTGGTGAAGACATTTAATGTCTTCTCCTGTTAGTAACTGTATATCTGAAAACCCTAACAAGCTCACCGGAGTACTGGGCACTTCTCCCAGCTTATCCTGTACCATCCCACACCTGCCTCTTTCCGCTTTTGTGGAAATTTAAAAATAAAGTGCAAAGAAGGGTCAGCAAAGACCGCTCAGCGAGATGGGGGAGGGGGCGGGGGGGAGCCCATTTGAAATCGATGAAGGGGCCCAGGCATGCCTTTAGTAACTGGTCTTTGAAAATCTATCGATCACCGGGGGTTCTGCTGGCTCATACCTTTGTCAATTTGACACAAGCCAGGGTTATTTGGGAAGACCCCAATTGGCCCTTGCTAAACCTGTGGTGGGTTTTCTTAATTGATGTGAGAGGATCCAGCTCACAGTGGGAAGGTGTCTCCCCTGGACTGCTGGTCCTGGGAGCTAGAAGAAAGCGGGCAGAGCCAGCCAATGAGCAGCACTACTCTAGGGCCTCTGTTCCTGCCTTGACTTCCCTGAATGATGGATTCCACGCTGTAGGGTGAAATCAACCCTTTCCTCCATAGGTTGCTCTTGGTCCTGGTGTTTTAGTGTAGCCATAGTAACCTTAACTAAGATGGGAGTGTTACTCTAGGCCAGCAGGTGTGGATGTGAACTCACCTCAGTGTAACTGCTGAGTGAGCTCTCTAAAGGAAGCACACTGTTTTCTGCAAACAAGCTGGGTTGCCTTGTCTGATACCTGAAATAGGATCTTCTCTGCCTTATTAAAAAAAATGTAGGTCTCCTCAGACTATGCACAAAAGCTTCCCTATGGACTTCCTGGATGACAACATAAATAAATGTGGGCAAGGAGACAGGACAATGCCACAAAGAGCACATGTATCAATAAGTAGGATGACAGACATGTCCTTCTCCAAACCTTTAGCTAGTTGGCTTGATGCTAGTGCCTTGGCTCTTCCCCAGATTGTTTTCCACTTCCTTTCAGATCACACTGACTTGTCTTCCTCATCATTCCAATCTCCTTCTCTCAGATCTTACTATACATCATGGCTAGGGTCTTCATCTCTCTCTCTCTCTCTCTCTCTCTCTCTCTCTCTCTCTCTCTCTTTCTCTCTCTCTCTTACACACACACACACACACACACACACACACACACACACACATGTATCTAACACATTCACCACAGCACAAGGTGCAAGTTCTCCAGCAAGGGGCCAAGCCCTTCTATTTGTCCTCTTTTCATCTGCTGGGGCATGAACGCTGTCTGGAAGCATTTAACTGAGTTAGTTGCTGCAGTCTTTGCCTGGAGCACCCAACTTCATGGCCGTTACTATCCACAGGCAATGGTGAACCTTTTGTAGAACTCCCAAGAGAAGCTAGCCTGGGTCTACATCTCCTCCTCCTAGCTTGGAACTCTTCTAGACCCAGATACCATGTCTCACTCAGAACCAACTGCCCAACTCTCCCCTGTGAAGGTGCTCACTGTATACCCAATAAACGAATTCAATATCAGATACGGAAAAAGGGTCTCAATTCTGGGGGGTAGCTTTTCCAAGTTAGTTGAACCAACAAATGAATATTCAACATGGACAAAGGGATTGCTAACACAAGAAAGCTAAGGCCTAAAGCTTGGGAGAGATGCCTTTTCTGCCTTGGGTGGGAGGGTTATTCTTATGAACCCCGTGGGCCAGGGATTCAGTCACAGACTGAGGAAACAGTATGATGACTATTAAACTAGTTAACTCTCAGTAAGACAAGGCAAGTTTCTCATAGCTTACCTGAATCACAAGGAATGGTCCCTGGGTTTGATACAAAGTCAGAAAGTTGTTTGAAAAACAAGAATGAAAAGCCAACATGTTCAAAAATATCAGCCAACACACAAGAGATGACTTAAAGACATGTGTAAGAGCATCTCAGTATGATTGTGTTTCTGAGTGGCTCTCTATGTTCAGAACATCAGCTCAGGATCCCATGTCTCATTTTAAATAATGAAAAGAATTTTTTTTTTCCTCGACAAATTGATTGAGGGGCTGATATCACAAGGCATTTAGGAATCTCATAGAATACTCTGCCTGTTGGAGATTGATAGCTTCCTGTTTGCACTTGAAGCTCTTGGAGATGTTGTGTCCTGCAAGGGTGGGTAAGGGAAAAGGCAAGCAGACTGCTGAGTACAAATGTTATACAGGCAGACGAACGGCTGTCTCCAAGACCTGCTTAGCAGAACACAAAAAGGACAAGAATGCAATAAAGGCCAGCAACAGGGGAAAGGCACCTGCTATGTTCATGAGTGTGGCAGAAAATATCTTTAACTGCTCTCATCTTCAACACAAAGAACAGGTTGCCTCATGTCCTCGATCTATAAGGTTCCCCCCGCCCATTACATGTCTCATCTTTTGACTGCCACAGCACATTGTGAGGGTTCCTGGACCTCTTCCTGTCATGGGTGACAGATGAATGTCTCCATTTTCTCCACAGCTGGACTTGGAACTTCCTGAGAATGGATTCCCCTAAATGCCTCTAGTGATGCTCAGCCCCAGAAGACCTCACAAAGCATGTGGGAGAACAAGTCTGAGTTCCTATAGGGTCATCATGTAGGCTGTGGTGTGGGCATCTGGATAGGGCAGGGAAGTGTGTTGGGATGACTCAGTCCAGTCTATGGAACAACTTGCAGAAGAGGTGGTGAGCTCATAGCATCTTGGGAACAGGGTTTCTCTAGCTTACGGAGGGGTGATGCCCTGCTCCGAAATTGCAGAGAAGGGCTCATCAAAGAGCAAAAACTTGTCAGACTTCTTAGAACATACTTTGCAAATGCCCAATAAATCAAGAAAAAAAGTAACAAAGTGACCATTCAACCTTTCCCATAAGAGTAGGGCTAAAAAGAACATATACTTTGGGGGATATGAAGCAAAATCAAGACTATCACACTGTCTTGTATATTCATAATAAACCCTTAAATGTAGAATGCACCTATTCTTTGCAGGCCCTGCCAAGATGGATTATATGCTGATATGGCTTGTGGACTATTAAGTGGCGCACATGGACATCTGAACTTAAGAAATAGTTCTTTAATACAAATGGAAAGATGAACCAGTGGCCCTCACTACTCCACTGAGCCATTTCTGTTCAACCCAAATAAAAACTGTGGCTGAAGGAGTCAGAGGAATGTGCCCACTAACACTCAGCATGCACCTGGCAGCAATGAGATCAGAATTTGACATCACCCTAAGGCAGGTAAGACCTTGCCTGTCCATTAGGAATGCTGATGTATGCAGCAGGCTTTACAGACTATCTTCTTGTTGGGAAAGGGCTGGGTCTGGTAATGAAAACAGCTCAAGAAACACAATGTCCTCACAAAATGATTCTAAATCAACACGTGTTCTGCCAGCAGGACTGTGTATGACTGGCCAGTGCCATGATATGACTAATCTTCTGGATAGTTCTATTTTACGTGTATAGTTAGAAAACTTCTGGGCCCACAGGAGTTTCTTCTAAGTATGGGGGAATAAGAAGTATCTTTAGATCTGCCTCTGTTCTTAAGTAATGTGATAGATGTGTAACAAGCTTCCTTCCATGTAATGTGTGGAGGTGAGAGAGGCTCTGTGAGCCCCCTGTCTAAGCTCCTAGCCCACCTTGCCAGTGCTCACAGGCCTGAGAGAATCCTGTAGATGTGCTCCAATCCTTGGACATAAGTTTCCACTGGGTAGCAAGAAAGTTCAGGTGTGAGAAGAGGCAAGTGAATCATGGGGACAGAGGAGAGATGGAAAGTATGCTCTTGGGATAAGACTGGCAGGAATCCAGTCAGGGGTTCTACACTCTAGGTTCTAGAGAACTTAAGCCACACTTATTATGAAGGTAGAGGCCAGGCTGTGAGGAGAGAGAAAGGCAAGTGCCAGGGTGATCAGAGCACAAGAGAAGGGAAAGGGAGAGACTTGGGGGACATTTGAAAACACAACTGTTGTGTTGGGGAGATTCAGAGAGTATCAAGTTTGTAAAGAATGCCCAGAGGACAACCAAAAGCTACAAAACCATGGTGGGTGGGAAGTAGAAGGAGAGGGTAGATATGACCTCATCTCATTATCTTACAAATTACGTTAGGGGTTTCAAACTAGATGCTGGACCACTGTCAGCACCTTCAAACAGATTTTAATTAAATGGTAATTCTGAAAATCAGAAGCATTTAAATAGTGGCAATCTAAAATACAGGTTTTTGAGAAAAGTCTTTTGTTGAGTTCCTATACTCTGGTATACCAGGCCTTGCATTTCTGTCTGACAAAACTGAGCAGGAGAGGGCAAAGCTGTTCCCTAGATATGGGGTGGGTGCTTCTGATCACTCAGCTGCTCCTAGGTCCTGTATGGCCCCGTTGAAGCTCTAGAGTACCAGGGTGCCAGGTTTATGCAAGGTTGGCTATATATTATGATATAAACATAAAACCTCTGTCTGAGGCCACAGGTGGCAGGTAGGTACACAGGAAGGAGGCTGTGTCTTCTGGGAGCTCCTTCCAAGGGAGAGTGTGAGAACCTCACTGTTCCTAGCCTGGTTCTCACATAGCCCAGGGCTGTGGGGCATGTCTGTCAGTGGTGTATGTTCACAGATGGGAACTGAAGGCTTGCTTCTCCCTGTCACCCATCTTTACTCATCAGCCACTGTGAACCAGACACTACTGTTTAGGGATTGACACAGCACACACGATGTCTTCATGTTTCCACAGGGCACTAGCTGCTTCGGCTAAGATGACCAGCACTTTCCCGGTTGTAATAAGTTGTCCATTGGTCCTCAGCATGGTGACAGGTCTATAGTGTCTCACCCTGTGAGGTCTTCCCATTTCTCCTTCATGACTTCCAGCTATAGGGAACTGCTATGACTGTTCATCATTTTCCCTGTGTACTATTTATGAAATTGCTTTCTTTAAATTTGCTCACTTGATTTCACTTATGCTTTTGAAATGAAATCTAATCCTCAAGATGTAGAAAAATAATCATTTGCAATGTGTGGAAAATACTATATAGCAACTGTGTGAATTTAGCGGTAAGAAGACTCATACTATAGCATGTAATACTGAGAGTCTGCTGGGCTTATCAGGTAGAAGGGGTTTCCCATCGTACTGAATTCCAGCCTCACCCTGACTTTCCTACACTGTCTTACTAGCTCTATATGTTTGGCCTCCAGAACCAGTTTGTTTTCTGAAAAATGTCTGGAATCTTCCGCTTCACTACCTGTTTGTGAACTGACCTATCTTCCCTAGCCTTTGCATGCTGCAGCCTGAACTCCGTCCTTCAGCTCCCACATGTATACTAAAGCCAACTGCAGCTCCATCATCAACACTAGAGCTCTACAGTGTCTGTAGGTGTCTGCTTTCTGACACCTTCTTGAGGCATGGCCTTCCATCTTCTCAACCATTTCATCCAAACAGACAAAGGTGAAGCTAAGGGCATGGGACAGAATGGTGTCCAGGGCCAGCCTTAACTGTCTAGGAGGAGAACTCTAAGTCCCTGAAGTCAAAGACCAACAGAAGGGAGGGCTGGCTGAGCAGAGATGTTCCTGGAGCCTCCAGGCATGGGGCATAGGCAAAGTCCTTAAGGACTGTGCACATGAAGGTGGACAGAGGACAGGACAGAAGCGGTGCTTGAGGAAGAGACTGTGATTGCTGATGTTAGAGTGAAGTGGGAAGGCTGCACGGAATGAAAGGGCAGGGCTGCAGAGATGGCTTGCTACACGAGTCCGAGAACCTGATGTTGATCCCTAGAACCTTGTAGAAAATCTGGGCACAGTGGCACATTTTCATAATCCCAGTGCTGGTGAGACAAAGCCAGGTAGGTTCCTGAGACTCGCTGGATGGCTAGCTTAGCCAAACTAGCAAGATCCAAGCCAGGGAGAGACTTGGTCTCATCCCTGCCCTCCCAATATAGCTTGTGTCTTGAGGAATAATACTCAAGGTTGCTTTCTGATATCACATCCATGTGTATATGTGTACAGACACACATATCCACAGGCACATATATGAACACATGTACAGAAAATGGTTATAGGCAGAGCAATCTTAAATATGAATTTTGAACTGGGCATCCAACTGGCAAATGGCTTTGTATTTTCTTCAGAAGCTCTCAGACGGAGCCAGAGTACCAGTGGATATTTTGACAGCTCTCCCTTTTGGCCAGATTCTGGAATTCAGGACTTGTCTTCTTTCTATGAGCTTGGAATTGAGTCACAGGCTGTTTGGCTGTGAGTTCTGAAGAAGCTGTGTGTGTGTGGGGGGGGGGTGTCACGCATTAGCTGAGTGACTTGGGTATTAAACAGAAGCTGGCTCAGGAGTTTCAAACAGCTCTACTCAGAAGATAAACATGAAGCACTAAAGATACTTACTTGGGGGAAAAAACTGCCATCTGAGACTTCATAATTCACTTCTACCTATAAGGTTCAAGTGCCATCAAGTCTGAAATTACTTACAAAGCTTCTACCCTAGATTTACTTTCTATATAAAACAACACTTCACAGAGTAAGTTAGTAAATGCCGTAAAGACCAATGATTTGTTTTGAGAGGGAGATTCTGCCAACAAACGGGCAATACTAATTTTTTTTTTAACTTTTTCTGGGAAAATGTAACGATTTAGTGTATTTGTAAGCTGGACAAGAACCAGTGACGTTGTCCTTAATCTTAGAAAAACAAAAACAAAATCATAACCAGATATATGTTTGTCTAAATGCTAATAAAAGTTTTTTACACTAAAAACGGGGGGAAGTTGAACACTAGCTCACAGGTAACACACTCGCTTAGGATTCTGGTCTTATGGCCAGAGCCCAGAGGCAGGGAAAATGGAGGTGATTTAGAACAGTGTCTGGTAAGATACATTTGATATTAGTGGGCTTGCTGAAGCGAAACAGTAATACCAGAGAGATACAAAGGTGTGAAAGCCATTATAGTTCGTCCAAATGGTAGGATGCCTCGACGCTGACATCTTTCAGGTGAGCAGTCTGTACCCACAGGCCAATATCAACTAGAAAGCCAATGAGTGGGTGCTCTAAAACCACAATTTAGTGTTTGGAAGGGAAGGAGGGAGGGAGGGAAGGAGGGAGGGAGAGCGAGGGATGATATTCCTGTTTCACCATCTCCCACTCCCAGCAGGGGAGACATGTGAGGCCAGTGAATTCTGCCTAACTCGCTATGGCCTCCCTTGGGGTGAGCCATGTTATTACAGGAAATGGATTGGATTTCACAGGTGTGACACTGAGTATGGACACTGAGAACTTCTTCACAGATTTGCTTGGGCAAGGCATACACCATGGCCCAGTCAACCACCTCATTAACTAATTATTACCAATGCCTTGTGCTCTCTAGAGCAGTAAGACACCATCATTTGGATACCGAGAAGTGGTAAAACTAAGGAGGAACACGCAGGGGATGAGGAATGTGGCTACAAGCACACTGTCTCATAAGCATCATAAAAGGCTTCAGTGGTCAGTACCTTTCTTTTAAGAGCAAACAAAACAACTCCGAAGATGTACTCAACCCAAGTTAAAAAATTTGAAAAAAGCATAAATAACGAATCAAACACTCTCTCCTTAGTCTCACCCGTTGTCTGTGGATCTGGCCATATGGACTTAGAAAAGAACCATGACCAGGTTAGTGTGAGTGGATGGGGGAACAGGTTGATTTTGGATATGAGACACTCCCCACCTGATGGAGAGGTGGGGAGGATCATGGAAAGAGGAGGCTTCAGAGCCTCTCCAGTCACATACTGGGCCATTCTGTAGGACTGTGTGTTCTCCATGTCTGTACTTGAAGCGTCCCCCACCTAGTGCCTCGCGACCCACTGTCCCCCACAGCTTTTCTTCCCTACTCCTGCCAGCTCTGTGGTGACAGCACTTTGGCAGGATTCTTGACTGATTCTGATTGGCACAGGCTCCATCTTTCTGCTCCATGCCAACCCCCTGAAATGCGGCAGGCTTTATATGGTCCCTTTAAATTCCATGTTCTCACACAGCTCCCCACCCCCAACGCTGGTCACCCAGGATATTAGCTCTGTTTTTCATTGCTGTGGCCAAATACCTGATCTAGCCTGAGGAAGAGAGGGCATTTTTTAATTCACGGGTCCAGGCTACAGTCCTTCCTGACTGCAGGGGCATGAGGCAGCTAGCCAGGAAGCAGAGAGAGATGGATGCTGGTACTCAGCCTGATTTGTCCTTTTCATTGACTCCAGGATCCCAGCCCATATGACAGTGCCTAGGGAAGGGCCCCTAGGAAGTGCCTTCCAACCTCAATGAACACACTCTAGAAAGTCCCTCACTGACGTGCCCATGGATTTCTTCTCCTACATGATTCTAGATGCCTTCGAGTTGTCCCTATTTACCATTACATTCAGACCCACAGGCACTTTTATGCCCATGGCCTTAGGCTTGCCATATTAATAGGCATGCGCTCCTGGGTCACCATCCATCCTGATAGGACTGTTGGCTATGCTTCTTGTTTGTCCCTTTCCTCCTGACCAAAGCTGTTCCCTAGATAGCTTCCAGATTCACATCTGCCATGGGCCCCCTCTCACAGCCTTCCCCTCACACTTCTCTACAGTCTATGTCTGGCAGCTTTTACTTTCACCCACTTAAACAATCATTAAGTTGCTGTCCAGGGTACTTAGGGTCTTACAGGATGAGGCCACCTGGTTACTTAATGGCATCACTGAAATGTGTCCCTAGCCCCCTTCATCTAAGCATCACTACCAGCTCTAGTTCCCCTCTACTGCAGACCTTTACCCCGGCACCCTCCCAACAGTATATATTTCATTAGGTCTTAGTAGATCACCATAGGCCCTTCTGACCACATGCACCAGCTCTTCCCTTTCTTTTCTAATAATGGGGTACATCTCAGAAATCACTACCTTTCTACACCACAGCATAACACCTAACACGCATGTCAACTTTCCCCCCTCCTCTATCATCTGTGTGCTCTCATCGAGAATATAGCAATTGGAACCGTCTGGTGCCATCTGAAGATACTTCTTGTCAAACAACAAGCAAGGTCTAGCAAGGTCGGGCACCTGGGATTTGGAATCAGGATGTTCCATCGAAAACCAGGCTCCAGTGTAGGCTGTCTCTTCCTAGCCACACAGGACTGTGAAGAATGACTTGATTCATCAACAGAGTAGCAGAATTTTTTTTTTTTGATTTCCCTTTCTTTTCTTTCCAAACTCTTGATTTTCCATGCCCACTGGGGGTGACACACATACTATTTAGTTCTTTCTGTTGAGAATATCAGAGTCTTAGCAAGCCCACAGGCACAGAAGCAACCAAATAAACAAGCCTGCCCTGAGCCATGACAGATGCTGGAAAAACAGAATGGACAGGTAAAACAAAAGAGCTAATTCTACTTGGTTTATCAGAGAATGTGTTGTTCAAAATACTAAATGCTGATCTAAATCTTATTTTCCCTTGGGGAAACTTAGAGCCATAGGAGCCATAGGTATACTTGATATAAAAGGATTCCCAAGAGGGAAACATCATGGACCGAAATAATTAGGGCAGAATTACTCAGATTTTAGAGCGAAGTTCATGGCTGTAGTGACAGACAAGGAACACAATATAATTGGTGACCACCCAGTGAAGACGTTCCCAGGGCTTGTCAACTCAAGCTGGAGAAGCCATGGGGACACCGACATGATACGTCTACACCTGCTGTATAGTCAGAGTGAACATCCATCACCATGGCTACCACAACCCAGTTTCCAAGGCTAGAAGAGCCCTTCGCATTCATCTTGCGAAGCGGGGCAGCTGCATGAGCAGGGCTGGTTTCTATGGGCCTTTGAACTTCTGATTCTCCTATACTTCTTTGAGTCGCATTTTAAGCCTGGTCTTTGCGGAGGTAGGGGAGGAGATCACAGATAATTAAAGCTGAAAATATTCTCATTTTGTGGCGGGTCTAACAAGTGAAACTCTGGGTAATGATGTAATCCAACTTGTCAAAAAGGAAAATGAAAAGAGAAGACAGAAGGCAGGACAGAGCCTGGGGACCTGTGTGCCATGTCATCTTCTAATTAACTAACTGATCCTTTAAACTGTCAAACTCAGCGAGACACTCTATGGCCTGGTGTCTGATTAATATTCATACTTAGGCACAGGATGCTCTGATTTAGGTCCCAGTGGCTGTAGTTAAACACCAGTCTTTAAAAAGGAGAGAGAAAGAAGGACCTGCTTGGCAAGCATGCGAGTCCAGGTTTTACATTCATGGGGAAATGAAAGGAGACCACCCTGAGGTCCCCGATCCACAGCAAGAACAAATCCCTACGGATCCATATTGATTTGTGAGTTATGATGTGGACTTGTATATTGAAAAAATAATTATTTTGCTTCTTTCTTCTGGCAGCCACCTTGTTAATCACACTTGGTACATTATTGTTAAATAAGTGAACAGCACCTGTAAACTTACATAGCATGTAGTAATATAACCAAGCTTTTAATTTCAAGCAAAAATAATTGAATATATAATCTAACCAAAGCAAGCTCGAATTGATGTAGTAGTAACCTTGACTTTTTGTTCATATAACTTGAGCTCCAAAGGGATACTATGATACAGACTTTTACTGACATACAAAAGATGTCTGAGCCAGTGTCTAAGATGTGCCTATAGCTGCTGAGGAAACACGGTGGATGGTAACAAAACCAGGAACCTTAGGAGGGCTTTTCCTTTACTGACTTTACTCTTTCTTTATTAAAGACCTGACAAAGAAGACAACAAGTGAGTCCAATCTACTGCATTTGCTTTTAGGAAACATTTCTTAAAGTTATTTTGGGTTTAACAAATATGATATAAGGCTACTGGTGTAGGTGCATTCTGCAATGCCCCAGGACTTCTCGGCAACCCACCAATCCCATCAGCTCTTCTGTCCTGTCTCCTGTCAAGCTTATTCAACAGTCTATTGTTATGTGATTGCCAAACTATTTCAACACACAGCAAAGAAATGGGGAACATGGTGAATAAACACAAACTGAGATCATAAATAACAAACATACCAACTCCAAACAGTATGGCCCTGCCAGATTTGAGGTATACTCTGTAACCTCACAGTGGACTCTTAGGTAATAAATATTAATACACCCCGGTAATTTTCACTGATGGAAGATGGTATGTGCACATGATGCAAACCTTTGTGTATGAAAGAGATACCCAGTCATAACACAGAGAGGAGGGGTCCCAGATCGAGCAGACATACACAGTCAGGCTGGTTCAACTCCAAGAGCAGATTCCTTTAGACTTGTTTGTATTTCTATTAAGTAGCACAGGATGAGGAGGAAAACCATCCACCAATACCATCATGGCTGCTCTGGGTCACGCCCACCTGCAAAAGCCTGGCTGTGACAGGTTGCTCAGGAAGGATTAGCAAGTGTCTCAATTCTTTCTGCTCTCTTGAAGGAGACCATCAATGCCAAGGATCAGAAAACTCCACCCCCATTCCCCCACAGTCAGTCATCTCTGGGCTTTCAAATTTTTCTTACACTTTTTGAAACAAAAACAGAAACGAGAAAAAGTCGTCATAAAATAAAGAAGCTGTCACAGTCCACTCAGAGTGGAGCCCTCGGGGGACCTACTGTTGTCACTGCTGGTCCAGACCCGTGAACTCCCCATCAGGAGGGTACTACCACCAAGGCAGTGTAGGTACCGGCTTGCCAGGTGATACCTGGTGCTGTGTTCCTCCAAGCTGCAAATCCCTTTCCCGGGACACCGAAACTGGCTCAGCTCCACAGGCAATAAAGTAATTAATGGTGTCTTTCAGGGCAAGCGCAGTAAAAAAAAATAATTGCTCTCCAGTTTTTTTTTTAACTGCTAATGAATGATTGGTACAGTCAATATTTGTGTTGTTGGGAGTGGATGTGTGGATAGATGTGTGAGTGGGATGGAGAGGGAAGTCTTAGGATGCAAATACTCAAAGCAGTCTATCAGTTCCCTGAACAACTGTAGACCTCAGACCACAAACACCAGAGAACATGCGGAACGGAAGACAGCACACTGACCAATCCAACTGAGGCTGACACTCAGGACACAGTGCAGAGATACTCCAGATTGGGCCACTAAAGAGAACAAGTAAGTGGGATTAAAAAAAACAAAACAAAACAAAAAACAAACAAACAAACAAAAAATGCTACAGCTAAGTTGGCTTCAGAGACCAGACTGAGTTACCAGCTACCTGTCTCTCACCTTGTCTAGCACCAGGCCCACTGTGTCAAAACATAGCTTCCTCCCAGTTCTCAAAAGAACAAACAGCTGACGCCAGGTGACTCCGCCCCGAGTAATCACTTCACGCTCTCTATGAGGTCATCGGCTTTCTCTCTATTGAATTTCACAGACTGAAGCTTCTCACCACACAGAGCTCCATAAACAACAGACTGTAAGATAAACACACTCCAGTCCCTCACTGGGAAGTGGCTTTACTGTGCAGTAGAGACCCTGCGCTCGTGTTTGATACAAAAAGGACACTGAGAATCAAATCAGAATCAGACCCGGACCAGTATGCAAAGAAGAGATCTGGATTTGGGGGTGCTTGCCAGTGGATCTGCTGTAGCCGTGGACATCTTTACCCCAGGCCACGATAATATTTTGATTCCAATGGAAAAGGGGAAATGGCTTGCTGGCTACAGAAAAAACAAACAAACAAACAAACAAAAACCCAAAATACTTAATCTTCAATTCTCACCCCAGAACTTGGTTGAGTCTCCGTTAGCAGTGCAGAAGTGATTCCAGGACTCTTGGTGTAGACTGACCTTTCAATGCTCAAGTTCCTTCCTTATATCAAATATGTAGTAATAGCACATAATTGTCTTCTACATATCCTCTCAACACTGAATGCTTACATACTGAATTGTAATGCTATACAAGTAGTTGTCACACATGCTGCTTATGAAATAACAAGTACATGTTTAGTAGAGGTGTGTGTGTGTGTGTGTGTGTGTGTGGTGTATGTGTGTGTGTGTGTGTGTGTGTGTGTGTGTGTGTGAGTGTGACTAGAGATCAAATGCAGGCTTTGCAGACTATAAGAAGCATTCTACCACTAAAATAGACCTTCACCCAGGAAAGCACAGCTGTGTGCAAATTCATGTGTGGATGTCTGCATACCATGACATATGTTTATGGAGCAGAAGACAATGTCAGGTGTCAGTCCTCCCCTTCCACCTCGTCTGAGGCTGGACTCTGTGGTCTGCTGCTCCTCTTTGCTCCCTGCTGGCTGACTGGGAAGATCCTCAGGATTTTCTTGTTTCTTCTTCCCATCACAGTATATCTGCTGGAACTACAGATGCATGTGCAGCTGTGCCTGCATTTATTCTGGTCCCAGGATTAGAACTTAGGGTCTTACACTTGTGTGGTAAATACTCTCTCCGCTGAGGCATCCCCGCAGCCCTGAATTAGGTTTTGTTGTTGTCTCTTGTGTCTGGTACTATCTGTGACTGGCTAACTGCATGAACAGCTTACAGAGAGGCAGGATAATAGCCTATCCAACTGAAAATGAAGACGCCATAAATATGCTAGTCTAGTAATGCTATCTATAGCCACAGAAGGGTGAGTAGGGGGTTTTAAACCTGAACAAAGCTCACTGCCATGAAGATGATGACAATTTTTGATGTTTCCTCCAGGGAACTATAGCTACAACCTAGAGTTCTCTAAAACTAGCATGGCAGTATATATACATTAAGTGTGCAAATATATTCTATTCAAGCTTGTTTTTCCCATGACTTTACTAATAGATCTGAACAGATAAAGATTATGATGGAAACTTGATGTTCACCAAATAACAATATATAGGATCATGTCACATCTGTGGAAACAGGCTTCTAGAATCATCTAGTTGGTGCTCTTATTCACAAACTGATTTTAATACTTAACAATTTAGATGCATATACTTCCTTTTCTTTCTCTATGGGGTACTCCATTTTACTTGGTTCCAAATTTTAAGCAACCCTGGCGTGATCTCCAAACCATACTCATCCGTCACTGAGTGGATGTGGATAAGTAACTCTACTTTATAAGATACTGACGAGGAAAGGGCTCTTACCAAGCTTTCAAACGAGATTCTTTAACCCGTCATGGCTCTGTTGTTTGAAAAGTGATCTGCAGTTGCCCGTAACTTGTTCTTCTGCATAGTTTATTGGGCAGCTGTCAAATATGTGTGTACCCCTGTCTCGTAACTGACATTTGTATAGTGATGGATGAGACAGGAAATGGGCTATGAACAAATGCACCCTGGGCCACTGAATACATGGAAGAAAGAGAGGGCAAGGAGGAGAAACAATGGTGGGGAGAAGCGAGAGCTCTCTTCATTGTTAGGTGGGCTCCCCAGCAAACTCGTGTCTACAGAAATGGACTTACTTTCCAGAATGACTTGCTCTGCACCACAGCTGCTATGGTCTTCCTGAACCATAGTGACTGCGCCCTGGTTTAAACATGTATAGCACCGACATATAATTTTATACAACCCCAAGATTTTATAAAGCCAAGTGTATTGATACTGTAATGTAAAACATAGCTAGAAAACCTCTCTTAGATTTCCCTGAAGAGAATGCCTCACTCCTGTAAGTGGGTCCAGATAATGCAGTTCTTAAGATTTCCCCATACAGACGATTGACCCCCATGTAAAGCCGCACAGCATCGTGTGTAAGCTAACAGGCTCATTCTGTTTGATCTCCTTCCATTTCCTGTATTGTGCTCAGCGCCTCTTATCCCTGTCCAACATCAACAGGTCATTCAGAGAGGGGTCAGTGTCAGCCAATATAAATAACCATTATAAAACCTCTAGCATGCTTTAAATCAACAAGCAAAGTGGCCTATGCTGTTTAAAGTATAAATTCCAAATATTTTCATGGCAGAGGGTAGGCAAGGTCTATGAAAAGCACAGTTAAAAAGAAATAGGAGCCAGAGTTAAATAAGCCAGTCCTAGCAAGCCATTCCAGCACATGGTTCCCTATTTCAAAACCAGCCTGCAAACAAGCGTCCATGCAGTCCTTCCTTCCCTTCTTGGAGAAGATATCCAGCTTGGGGCTGAGGACCACAGGCACCCGTGTTTCACAAGAGTTTCACACACATGGCTGACATTACCACTATGTTTATAAACCCAGGGAGGTTCAGCCAAGCCTATAACAGCTAGAGAACTGGAAGGAACTCAGAGGAGGAGGTGGAGGTGACAGACACCCCCCCCCCCCCGCCGCCTCTTTCTTTCTCTCACCAAAGATAGAAGGAGACACTAACTCCTGCTAACCATCTCCTGAATGGTCCTTCAGAGGCAATCGCAGGTAGGGGGCTGATGGGAACAGCTCAAGACTTATTGATATCTGTCTTGGGAAGATACATGAAGCCCATCCGAATTCCACATGACCCTCCTTTTTCCCCTGCCCTATGCCTGTTGTTCCTAAACTCATTCTGTGTGATCTGGGAGCACCATGAGCTAGGTGGAGCAGTTCCTGCACATACTAAGGAGGACACGGCTATGAAGAACATGCTTAATGGTGTCTGTAACCCTGATGAAGCCCCTCCTTTATCATCACAGGAAAGTTGGCTGGGTGTGGTGGCACACGTCTTTAATCTCAACACTTGGAAGGCAGAGGCAGGTGGATTTCCATGAGTTTGAGGTCAGCCTGGTATGCATAGTGAGTTCTAGGACAGCCAGGGCTACACAGTAAAAACCTGTCTAAAAGGGGGGAAAAGGAATAGAAAAAAAGAGACTGTAGGACCAGTTTGGAAAGCAAGACATTATTTCACAGATAACTAAATATATGGTTTTAATAACTATAAGCAAATGAGTCCACAATACCCAGGTTTTGTCTAGCCTGAGGCCTGGGGTCTTTAAAGCCAAGTTTAGCTATGAATGTAACCCTAGGCAAAAAATGTCAACTGACTTAGAACTGTGTGTGTATGTGTGTGAACTGTTTCATAACTTACTGCGCAATTCTCAAGCATGGGCTCTATAGGGAAAAGCTTCCTGTTGCACTGTCAAAGGGTTGGACAACTTTGAAAGAGGGTGTTTCTAAATTCTACCACTGCATACTGGAGTCCCTCGGAATCCCTTGATTTTCTATCCTTTCTCTAGCCGCCTTCTCCTGGACCTACAGCCAGTTCTGCAACCCTCCTTTGATCTATCTGCTCAGGACTGCCCAAGTGCTTTCTGGTGAACTGAATCTTTGGAAGTCTTCTCCCAGCTTGTGAGGTAAGTTTAGTTTTTCTTATGAGGGAAAGAGCTGCTTTTCATGTTTCTTTAAAAAAAAAAAAATCCCAATCCCAAGGACACCTTTCACATTATGGTGATGCGAGCTGATTTTCTCTTAAGATCCATCTCTTCACAGTGACTCCACAGGGCAAGAACCCTCTGGTCCGTGCTGTTATTCCTGTGTGGAGCCAGAAAGGTGAGGGGATGACTCATGATGACTTAGAGCTGGAACCTGACGTCACTTCAACACATCCAGCAGTGTTCTGGGACCCTTTCATGCTTACAAGAGAGGCTGGCTGTTAAGAAATGGCCACTCTGTATGCCCAGCTGTGTGGAGCTACACATCAGATGGAGGAAGTCAGTCATACTCGCTACTGATAGAAATCTATTTTTGCCTATTGAAGCTCTTGGGATCCAGCTGTCATAACTTTTGTTTTTCTCATATATAACATGTATTTTGCTTTAAATATAACACCCATTCCCAGTGTTCTGCCAAGGTAGGAGATTTAACAGTGATAGCCTGCCTTTCTCTAGCATCAAGCAAATAAAACCTAAGACAAACAGAGGATTTTCTTTGTTCTGTTTCCTGTTTGTTTGATCTCCCACAAGCCAGGAGGGATCTGAACTCACTGTATAGCTGAGGCCAGCCTGTGAATCCTGACCCTCATACCTCCATTTCCCAAATGTTAGTGTGTGCTGCTACACCCTGTTAAGCTTTTGTGAACTAGGCAAATTGTACACCCCCCCCCCCCAACTGTCCTCATCTGACTCCCTGCTAATTTTCCTGATGATATTTGACCAGAACAGACTGATTTAGATAATTCCATGACCATGGACAAAAAACTAATTGATGACATCAGCATAGTTATGGGAATTAGACTTATTAGTTAATTAGAAAACCAGTAGAGGGAGCACAAACCCTGCATAAATAATCCACATTTCTGAGTGTCTTACAGAACAGCAGTGACGGAGAGATGTTTTTAAAGACCAATCAAAAAGTCTCAGAAGATGCTCCAAGTTTTCTAAAGACACTGCCCATAGAGGCTCAAGTGTAAACACTGGCTTCCTGGGCACCCATGATGACAAAAGGTGGTGTGTGAATGTGTGTGTGTGTATGCATGCATGTTCTGTTGTTTGATGATGTTATACTTCCCAGTGTGTTTGGTCATGCGTATGTTGTTGTTCACCATGCGACCCTCTCCACTGGCGCAGTTATTATGATCAAAGGGTGAGACTTGCAGAGTTGGCAAACACGTTCTTATTCATACCACATCAGCATGGTTGTCAATATTAAATATCAATTGTTAAATATCAAACAAAAATTAACTGAGCCAGTTTTCTTTTAAGAGACAATAAAGATTTATGTTTGTGGGTGACTAAAGATTGGACAAAAGATAGACTAGTGACTATTGGTACAAAGAAAGAAAAATAAAATCATTCTTTTAAAAAACATGAGCCTGTATCTAGTTCCTCTCTCTCTCTCTCTCTCTCTCTCTCTCTCTCTCTCTCTCTCTCTCTCTCTCTCTCTCTCTCTCTCTCTGTGTGTGTGTGTGTGTGTGTGATAAGAAAGCCTAAGTGGATGAAGACGATAGAGATACATATGTGCATGTATGGGGATGTCACAATGAAACTCACTATTATGTGTAATTAAGAAAAGCTAACCTGCCCTAAGTTCTGCTGATGTCTGAAATAAATGGTCACTATATTCTAATTTAAGCCAGAGGCTATTGACAAGTTTTGTGCTTGATATGACTTATGTCTCCCACAAAAGTAATGCTGTATCAACAGAAGATGAAAGACATTCGTTCATAGCTTGGTTAGAGAATTTAGGGCTTAACACTCACAAGTAGTCCAACTCCTTAAAATACAGTTGTAGTCAGATTAAATATAGTACCACCGGATATTACATAACATGTAACCAAAAAATAAATATGGTAAATAACTTGAGTTTTGTATTACATATTTGTTTTCTTATCTTCCTATACCTCACGAAGGAAAAACAGAATGTAAATCAAGTTACATAATGCACATCTTTATTTAAACTGTATATATTCTGATACTATTTTTCTATTTGGTTAATGGTGGCTGGGAAGATAGCTTAGTTGGGAAAGTTCTTGCCCTTGTAAGCACAAGGACCTGAGTTCAAGGTCCACAATCCACATAACAAAAGCCAGGTGTTGTGCAGTTTGCCTATAGTCACAGTGCTGGGCAGAGGAACACAAGAGGATCCTTGGGTCTCACTGGTCATCCAGCCTTGCCTACTAAATGGATTCTAGGCGACTGAGAAACTGTTGCAAAACGAAAATATGAATAGGGCCTGTTTAGAAAAACAAAGAATGCTGGAGTCAGTCACACTGGTACAGAGCTTGCTCTACATGGTATAACTGTGGACTCCCTCTAACTATTGTCTGCATGAGTCCCTGGCCCATGGACACCCTGATAATCCTCTGCCTGCCACTCTAGGGACATTGCTATGGTCTGAATATTTGTGTTCCCACAAACATGCTAGTTAAATCTAATGTGATAATGTTAGCAGGGATGAAATCAATACTCTCATAGAAGAGGACCAGAGAACTCTCTTATCCCTTCCTCCAGAGCAGGAGGCTTCCAGAAGGTATCCACTATGAATGAATCAAGAGACAGGCCCACACCAGACCCCTTATCTGCCTGCATGTCTATTCTGGGAAATTAACTCCTGTATTTCACAAGCTAGCAGGCTCAAAGGATTGGAGAAGAGGGGTGCAATCAGCCAGGAAACCAGAGGGTTGTACTGGGTTCAGGACCTAGGATCTGGTTATCAGTGGGAGACTGTGGTCTGCTCCCAATTTTTACCCTTTATTCCCTTGAAAAGCTCTGGATGTGATGGGCCCTCTAAAGGAGGCCTCAGTGTCCTCCTGAAACTGGAAGTACAGCAGGCATCCTCTTGCATGAAATCTCTGATATCAAGCAGGAGGTTGTAATTTTCAGCCAACTAAGGAATCCCAAAGCCAAAGCTAGTAGCTCCCCTTCAGAAAGGCTCCTTCTAATGCTCTGAAAACAAAACATGTCTCAGAGTGCATCAGCTTCCTGAAAACGAGTGCTAGTATACCTAAGAGTAGATGTTTTCAAGTCATTTGTATCTATACTTGGAGAAAAATGTCCCCAAACTTTTAAGGTGAACGAAGGCTGCTTGGACACCTGGCACGTACTAAGAATGACCACAGAAACAACCGCATCATTTCATAGATCCCAAGCCACGTAATGAGTTTAGCATTCTTTAAAATTCTTACTTGACAGAACGCAAATCTGGGACTCAGAGCAGTTAGGTAACTTGCCAAGGTTATTCAGCTGTCATGTCTGTCCACAAAAGCCCACACATGCCTTTCTGCTAGAGCTCATTCCAGATCCAGTCTCAAATGACAAAACATGACAAATTTTGTGGAAGATGGTAGAATCCATTATTTTTAGAGTTCTCTCTCTCTCTCTCTCTCTCTCTCTCTCTCTCTCTCTCTCTCTCCCTCCCTCCCTCCCTCCCTCCCTCCCTCCCTCTCTCTCTCTCTCTCTCTCTCTCTCCCGCTCTCTCTCTCTCTCTCTTTCACACACACACACACACACACACACACACACACACACACACAGAGTGCAGATTCCTTTTGCTCTTATTTAAGTAAAAGCTTGTTGGTGCTGAGAGTTGACAACCAGAAAAGAAGTATTAGCAAGTGAGTCCAGCCTTTATAAAAACGATCAGTAGGGGCAAGAAAATGACGGACGGCCAAATGATTCTGAGTGCCTGCATCAAGAGTGCTCACAGGTCATTGCTGCTCTGGGAGCCAGCTGGCCCTGTCACCCCTTAGGGTTCAAGCCCAGGATCAACGGTACTGGTGTTCTACAGCTCTGCATCCTGATTGATCTTGACCGTTGTGTGGAAACTACAGGCGTTGTCAGGATTTGGGAAAAATTAAAATTCTTCCCAGGAAGCACAGTAGATTTCTGGCAAGTGTGGCCCACTCATTTTATTTAATAAGAAATTGATCAGCAAACGAACGGTGCCTGTTTCCATCTGGTGAAGAACTTAACGGAGGCTCTTTGTGGATTAGGTAGGAACATGAGCGTTCGTTTCCTTTTGACTATCATTCATTTAACGAGTGACAGGTTGGCTTCAGAATCAACAGACCAGTTAGTGGGTCTCATCTAACTGTGTCAGGAAATGGCTGGAAATCTAAATCCTGTCATTTACTTGAGCGAGAAGAGCCATGCTTGAAAGAGCTAACCATTAGTCAGGCTTATGTTCCATATATATGTTTTTATTTTTAGCATATTTTTAGTCATGCACTGTCAATTTTGCAGATAATTGGGGAAGCTATTTAAACCTAGAACAGGTAGCTCGAGTTTAGAAACTGCAGAAATCCTAAATGGAATCATTTGGACTCTTCTCCCATGGAATTAAACAGACACCAGGGAGATCTGTGCCATCTCATGAATATATTAGGTGCTGATCAGCACAAATGTGTTTATATCAAAAACGTCTCTTTGGCTTCAATTGTCTGTTTAAGAGATACCAATTCCCTATCGGGACCCACTGATCATAAAGTCCTTATGATAATTTGGACATAAGCACACATAACTTACTGTGTATTCTCTCTTTTAAAGCAAGACCTAGAGAGACTATTGAAGCATTTGGGTGGTTCTAGGGATAGCAGATGTATCTTATCACAGATGTGTCTGTCGCACACACAAAGGGAGACATACATGTCACTGCCACTGCCACGCCATCCATGGCTTGAAGAATCCAAAGAACAGGAGTTCAGATATGGGGCAGCCAGAGAAAGGGTCACAATTCACCATGGCAGGCCCAGTATTCAGACACATAGTCTTTAATTGCCTAGTTGTCATCACCCATATACTCTGGGGTGACATTGGGCCTAGAGTGATAAAGAAAATAAATGCACAGCATCTCACATGTTCTGCCATTTTGAAACACCCTAATTGCTCAATATTCATTAAGGAGAAGAAAAAAATTAGAGTTCATCTCTCCCTCTCTCCCCCTCTCTTTATTTCGAATCAGTACCATACATACATTGTTTTGCCTGAGCATAAATTGGCATATGATGCTCTTTCAATTATACAAACAGCAAGATGTTATTTTTAGGTTTAGGTTGCAACGACACTGTTCTTAATGCTAACATTTCTGATTGCTAAGACTTGCGGTTAGAAGGCATGAGCAACCTCCTCAGAGCCATCTGAATGGAATGGCACACCAGAGGCATAGAATAGTATTGTTACTAAAGCATACTAAAGTCAAGATGTTTCCTTCATTTTGTGTGATGTCACAAGAAGTAAGTCTGCAAGGTATAACGGCATGCCAAGAAAAATAAAGCCTTTGGCTGGGTTCTCCATTCCTCTCTGTGTGCTGCATGGGGGCTGTTCCCTAGCAGTTCCTAGCTGTCAAGGTTGCATGCACTGTTTAAGTGTTCACCAGAAGGTATCAGCTATGCTGCTGAGCCCCCTGCATGTGGTGTCTTGTTTGCCGTTTCCAGCAACCGTCAGCTAAAGTGGTGTTGGATAGACGTTTGCAAATGATGAAAGGGGGCTTAGTGGGACCGTTCAGCTTAGTCACAATTCACTGTGAAGCAGCTTTGGCTCCAAGCATATACTCTGGACAAAATAATAGGTAGCACTTAGAATATAGCCTCTCTACTCCTCTTCTGAGTAGTTACTGTGCGGACCATGAAACTACTACTACTAGACTACCAGAGAGAAGAGGACAGGGGAGGTTGGTGTATGAGGTACAAAGATGGGTGGTCGTGTTAATGGCAGAGGGAAGACAGAATTCCTGTTCTCAAGGACTATCTAGCTGCCTCCTATAGGTGCAACCTCATACAGGGAGAACTGGGAAGGAAAGGGCCGTGAAAGTACCAAGTGGAGAACTCAGATGGTCATCTAGACACAGACTGTGGGAGCTGCTTACTTACTCCTTCTCCTACATTTGTTGCTTCCAAGATGGACCCAAGACAAAAGTAGCTCCGGGCACCACTTGAAGCGCTGCCTCGCACACGTACTGATGTTCCTCCTTATCACTCCTAGTCCTAGTTATTTGCAGATGGCATATACACACATCTGCTGCAAGGCAATTTCATCCTTAGAGAAAGCCTCGTTGAACTTCATCTTTTAAAATATGAACTTCCGATTCCATCCCGTCAAGCTGCCGAGTATTTTCCGTCTTACTTATTTGGGTATTGGCTGTTGAGCCGTGCATGGGTGAACTAACTGTTATATGAGAGTCTAAATTCTGCAGGAATACAGCAGATACGAGCTTCTACACGGGAAACAGGCTTCGTATTCACCACCTGACCTCGAGAGAGCAGCCTGACCGTCAGCAAGGCCCCACTGCATGTCTGACGGAGGATAACAAGGGTCTGCTCAGAGTTCTTCAGAGACATGTGCATTTTGAACCCCTCCCTCCCCTGTGCTTTTAGTGTACGCATCTTTCTCAGATGCTTCCTGGGGAAGAGGATGTGGTTCGAGCGTGAACGCTTATCTCTGGGTCTCAGGATTTGCTGAGGGCTTTGGGAAAATAAAACCCCAAACAAAAAAGCAAAATGGGCCACCCCTTCTATATTTCACAAGGCCAAGTTCGAACAGGCCAAGAATCGAAAAGCCAGGCCCCCAGGTTTGTACAATCACAAAGCTAACCTGGTCTGAACACCGGGAAAATCTTCTGGGAGTCACAATTATTGTTGTACATTATTTGTGTTTAGTGCCAGAGAAACGATTTTCTTTTTGCAATATCTCTGCCCCAATAAAATTAAGAACTTAGTGGAGGCTCCAAATATCCCCCACAGGACCCAGCTGGAAAAAAATTTATTGTTTCTACTGCCAGAGGAACTTATGGTTGCTTTCTTTAATAGGTATGGTCAGATATATCGTCTGTTTCTTTGGTCACTAGGTGGATTCATTTATCTTTCTTTTGAAACACGCACTGAAGGTTTTAAGCAAAATAAGGCCCTTCAGTTGATTAAATCTTCCACGGAAGGACAAATCGCCCAGCACTTTCAGAATATATCTCCCAAACAAGAAGGCCTTGAAATAAAAACAGACACTGAAGACTGTATTTTCTGATTGTCAGTCAAGCTAATTATGCTTTGTCTATCAGCAAGAAAGGAAAAGGCAATTGAGGGCTCTGTCCTCCACCAGCCTATGCTTGGGAATAGAGCGCAGTGTATTCACAGCAGGATGCTGCTGTAATTGGCACTTCCTCTTCCCCGATACAGGGTTAATTCTCTAGTGGAAGAAACACAGTGTTAACGGGATTTTACAAATCTGACACATGGCGTCCTATGTGAAACGGTTGACAACAGTTCTTCTCTTTACCGGAGTGAACGGTTAGTTACTCATGGGTAGGACCAGAGAGATCCGTGGACAGAGAGAGGCCCCTGGCATTTTAGGGGGACCCTTCGATCTGGGACCATTAAAAGTCATGCATTTAGTAAGGAAAAGGAGGCATGGCAGCCCAGGTGGATGTGTCTCTGAACATCCCACTGATGATGGAGGCACAGGAGAGAAGTCTGAGTGAGCCCGTGGTATTTGGGTTGGGGTGGGCTGGGTCCCTGGAGTAGGTTTGACTTGGAATTACAGAAACACTTCAACCCAGCAAACAGTTTTGGGCTTCTCTCTCTCTCTCCTATACACTCAGTAAACCCAGAACACATTTTTTTAGGAAAAGTCAAATTGTTCTGATGTGGATCCCCCCAATTCTTCACTCAAAACCATATGTCCAGTGAGGTCCCTGGATTCTGGTTTATCTCACAAGGAACATTAGAAATACAAGAACAGTCCGGTACAAAAAATGCTGGGCAGGAATGCATGCATTTTTCCAAGAAAGGAACAATGACTCGTGTGTCTCCTCTTGAGCATATTAAGTGATGCATCATTTTGTTCTTCCTTGGAAGGCCACTTGGGTAGCTTTTAAAAGGGGACAATAATGAGTCCCCAGGAATGCATCCTGGATTCGCTGCTAAGATACCCTGTTTATTGCTTCCAGTCACCATCCAGGGGCTGCTATCAGACTTGGCTGATGTTCTCGTCTGACCCTAGCAGCAGCGAGGACGCAGGAAGCAGATTCACATTAGGGCCTCAGATCTCAAGAGCATCACACGGAGGGATTAATGAGCAACTTCCAAGCACCGGGTACCGGCAATAAAGGCACAGAATCAGGTGAAGTCCCGATTTTCATGGGGAATTAAACCACCTCTTGATGCCACACGTAATTGATAAGGCACTGGCCTCTGCCTACATGAGAAAGGAATAAGATTATAGAGGTGTACTTTGGTCTTTTCACTCTTTCTATATCTCACAGGTGCATGCACGCACATGCACACACACACACACACACACACACACACACACACACATCCAAGAACAATTTGTGCTTCTTTATTGACTCCCTTTCTCCAGCTGTGTTTTTCTCTCCTGCCCATTATTCTTCAGGAAATCTCCCCTACACTGGGCTGTTTTTAAGAAGGGAAGGGAATCTTTTCTTTCTCTAATGCCCTGTCATCTTCAGATTAGAGAAGGGTCAGCCTGGTGCTTTGTTAGGTCCTGCAAACTTCGCTCACACGTTACTCAATGGGAAGACACAAAGAACACCCCGTGACAGACAGAAGGCAGCTGGCATTTACTGATCAGCCATTCCTATTGTACTCAAGGCTAGGGTTCCACCCTCTATCAGCTGCTTTTCTGCTTCATCGAAAATACACATGCTAAGTGAAAGAAGCTAACCACAAACAAACACTAACTCCAACTTCCATGAGATATCAGGAGCAGTGACGTTTATGGACACAGAAATGAGAACACAGGTCACCAGCGATGGGCCGGGGTGGGGTCTTGAGAGCTGTCACTTATCAGTTTATTTATGCCTGACATTGGATGAATTTCCCACATTGGCTAATAGGTTAAAATCAAGACCTTAGGGAGAGATCGCAAAGAACCTGCTTTCCATCAACTCAACAGTCGGTCATGTTCCTCAGATACCCCCAAATAAACAAAAGACTCCCCCAAATCTCCCACCGTGTTGATGGAGACAAATTTATATCCCAGGTTAAGTTGAGAATTTGGAGTCAGTAATGCTGGTTCTACCACTTAGTGGCTGAGTACAATGTACTTGCCACCCAGCCGCATAGTCTCAGCTGCAGCATTCCCGAAACGGGATAGTTAGTACTTCCATCAAACGGGCTGGGGAGCTAGCTCGGTTGGGAAAGTGCTTGCCGAGCAAGCACGAGGGTCTGAGTTTGATGCCCGAGATGCAAGTACAAAGTCAGGTGTTAGGATGTGTGCTTGGAATCCCAGTACTGGAGAGATGAAGACTGGCTGATCTCTATAGTTTGCTGGCCAGCCAACCTAGCCCAAGAAGTGAGTCTCAGAGCCCAGTCAATGACCCTGTCTCAAAACACAAAGTGGTCAGCCAGGTGCAGTGGTGTAAGCTTTTAATCCAAGCTCTGGGGATGTAGTGGTGAAAGACCCCCGAATTGGGGAAGCCCCTCACTCTAGTACCGGGAAAACATGAACCCAAGAACTCACAGAGAGCCTATCTTGCTGCAATCAGGCAAGAGGTTTATTGTGGGGATGGGAAGGGGTGGTGTGGGAGACCAGAGCTCTGGGGATAACACATATCTCACGCAGGAGATAGATTAGTTGACCCCAAACTCAATTAGGGGGACATATTTATAGGGAAAATTACATAAGCAGTTAGTAACAGGCGCATAGCAATTTCATTGGTTCATTCAAACTGGCATTCTCTGTCTGCTTTTGGATATTATTTAACTCTAGATCACCCTGTTTTGGGGCACACTGATCTTCATACTAGTTCTTCTCAGGACTGCAAAGCCAGACCTTATGGAGACCAGGTGTTCTTTGGTTTTTGTTCTCAGCCTTGAGACATACTTGTCCTCAAGGCAGTGTTAGTGGGGCTAGCTTAAAATTTTAACTCTTTAAGTGGTAGGTGGGTCTCTGAGTTTGAAGCCAACCTGGTCTCCATTCTCCAGGGCTACATAATGAGACCGTGTCTCAAAACAAAAGGAAACCACAATACCATCAAAACCAAAGTGGAAAGATCCTGAGGAACAAGAACCAAGGTTTATCTTAGGTCTCCAAAGGCATATGTGAATGCACACCCTTGTACCTGTCACAAATATGTGCACACACACACACACACACACACACACACACACACACACACACGAGCTGCTACAACAAATACAATGTGTATCAGCTCTTGATTCAGAACTGACACCTAGCAGGTCTTCAGGCAGTACTGCACTATATCAAATACACGTTTTTCTTTTAAAATGGATTCAGATGCTGGCCATGGTGGCACTTGCCTATAATCCCAGCACTAGGGAGGTGGAACCAGGAGGATCAGGAGTTCGGGCTATCTTCAGCTGCATATTGAGCTCAAGTCAGCACTGGCTACTTGAGACCCTGTCTCAGAAATGGATTTAGCACATAATATGAATGAGCTCCGAGCATCCTCAGCTGTCAGTCCTCTGATATTCTGAAGCATCATGGGAGTCATGGTTGGTGATCTTCCATCAAGCCAGGCAGACACACTCTTGCACATGGTTGCATTTCTTAATCGGCTAAGTGAAACTTACTAACTCTCTGTGTACTGTGTATGCAGGGCCAGGCCGAGAGCTTCAGACACTTAATGTCGGAAGCCTGGGCAGAGTGTCGGGTCTGTCCACAGCTGTCACTGCTCAGCAACACAGTTCCCTAGAGGCATGCATTCATTTGTCAAATCCTTATTGACTTAAGCTGCAGGGCTTTCTTTTCTTTTATAATATGAAAAATATTACTTCTGTTTTAAATCATTTTCTCGACAGAATGGAAATAAATAACCTAATTACTTTTTGCATGCTACTCATTTCTGATTGGATGCAATGATGGAAGATGGGCACTTATGCAAATACCTTGCTACCATGTTGCATGGAGTCTCACATTTCGGGACTGTTAACACGCTGGACCAGATAGGTATGCCTGTGTTGCTGTCCTGCATGGGGTAGCATATTTAGAAGTATCCCTGGGCTCTGTCCAGATGTCACTAGCATCCCATACCCATGTGGTCCCAACCAAGCACATCTTCAGATATTGTCACTCATCCCCAGAGGCAAAATTCCCTCCAGGTTATTACTTCTCTATAGGGCATAATATCAACTCTGAGATCACTAACTATGGCTGTTGGCTAAAACAATAATTAAAATATTGAACACAGAATGATTCACAGTTCTGGCCATCATTTGTGAATAATTTAAAACATCTTATATTTTAAACCATGTCACTCAGTCAATAAATATAAATTAAATGTAATAATAAATGAAATTGCTTTGTAAACTGTATAGTGTTAGAGTGTTAAAATGATACCAGGGTGCTTGGGGGCTATAAGAAGGATATGTTGCTTGAGGAAATAACTTTTTATTAAGCCCATGCTATGTGCTAAGTGCTTTACTTCCTACAGGTTCAAAAGAGCTGCAGCCACTGTTTTTATGGAGGAGCAAATGAGGGTCAGGAATGCCATGTAGGATGACCAAGGTCACTTGGATACTAAAAGGTGGTGGCATGATCTGAATCTAGGACTGTAACTTGGCAAGTCTGCAGTCTCCCACCCACAGGCAGCCACATGCTACACTGCCATTAGCGGACTGGCAGGAGATGCACATGAGCTCTTTGACAAGCCCTTCCATCTCACCTGTATCTAAAGAAGCCTGCCAGGCCCACTGCTGTCTTAGTCAGGGTTTCTCTTCCTGCACAAACATCTTGACCAAGAAGCAAGGTGGGGAAAAAAGGGTTTATTCAGCTTAAACTTCTATATCACTGTTCATCACAAAAGGAAGTCAGGACTGGAACTCAAGCAGGCCAGGAGGCAGGAGCTGATGCAGAGGCCATGGAGGGATGTTACTTACTGGCTTGCTCCCCTGGCTTGCTCAGCTTGCTTTCTGATGGAACCCAGGTCTACCAGCCCAGGGATGGCGCCACCCATAAGGGGCTGGGCCCTACCCCCTTGATCACTAGTTGAGAAAATGCCTTACAGTTGGATTTATTGGAGGCATTTTCTCAACTGAGGCTCCTTTCTCTGTGGCAACTCCAGCTTGTGTCAGGGTGACACAAAACCAACCAATGCAAATGTGAAAACAAGCCAGTCAGGTCCAGTGTGAAGAGAACAGCATAGAAATGAAGTTATGTAGTTATCCAAACCAAGTAGCTATGAGCTATGATCTGGGTACCTGGTGTTGGGATGCTCTTCTTTCTTTTCCCCTTAAATATCAACAATGAGTCTTAAAGAAACATACTTCAAACTGATACACATTAAAACAACAACAGCAATCACCCCCACCACCCCAGACTGTCTAGCAGTTTGTAAACTTTGTGTCTATCACAAGCTGAAATGTGCCACCCACCCCCCACTTACAAAGATATGTGTGAGTCCAAACTCCACATGTGACCTCATTTGGAAATTAGGTCTCTTCAGAGACACTCCAGTAAAAATGAGGCTATTAGTGTGTGTCCTAATTCAGTATGACTGGTGTCCTTGTACTAAAAGGGAACACTTGCATGTGGAGAAGAACACATACACGGGGAGGTTAGGGGAGAGATTCAGAGGACAATGTGAGAAGAGGGTTGGAGTGAAGCTTGTTCAAACCAAAGACCACCAGATCTCCAAGCAAATACCCAGAGACTAAGAGCAGCCGAGGGAAGATTCTCCTATAGGTTTCAGGGAGAATGCTGCTCTGCCACCTTCATTTTGGATTCTTGGTCTTCAGAACTTTGATGCACTACAGTTCTGTGGTCCCAGCTATCCAGCTGATGGTAGTTTATTACTATAGACAGAAGAATCTCATACAGCATCACATACCAAACATACACAGAGGTTTCTGATAGCAATCCTTCTTCCAGATAAGACTGCCTACTGTGTTACCCACAGTCAACTACCATCCACTAATACTAAATGGAAATTTTCTAAAATAAATAGCTCATGTTTTCAGGTATGCGGCATCCTGAGTGACATGATCTAATCTCACACATCCTACTCTGTCCTGTTGGAGATGTGACCTGTTTTCTTTGTCCAGCGTATCCACGCTGTATAGCTGTATATACTACCTGCTCATCAATCACTTAGTAGCTATCCAAATGACCACATTACCGGTGACAGATTATTAGACTGTTATACAAGGAGCCCTAGTTTACTTTTCAATCACCTTGAAGCGCAAGAGCCACAGCAATCTGTGGGTGTTAAATGAAAACTATAAAGTGCCTTTTTAAAGGAATGAGGTAAAAACTCAAATCATAGAAAGGGGAAATAAAACACCTGGGGAGAAGGGGGATCTGGGGTGCCTAAGGTCTAAGGTCAGAAGGACTTCTGTTTCCTAGATAGTCAAGGTCTGTACATGTCTGAAATCTTTTATGTTGAAGAAGACAAAGAAACTCACATAGCTTTCCCCGTATCATACCTCAAGGAAAGAGTTATGGATGCAACGCAAGGCAAGTGATTGCTTGGAACTGAAGAGGCAGGTTGGAGGCTGTGGCTCAGTGGCAGAGAGCTTGCCTAGCGAGCATGAGCCCCAGGTTCAATGGCCAGCATTGTAAAATAATGAAAGATGGAAAGGCATTAAATTTGCATAGGCATGATAATATAAGAGAAAAACTGTAGGCATATATACGTATATACGCACTTATGTGCAAGCTTATCTATGAAGCTTTGGGTAATATCTGTAATTTTGGGTAACCATCAGAGGTCTAGGAAGCAGCTCTTGAGGATAAGTAGGTATGACTGCACTTGTAGTTTTATGAGCGTGAAGCAAACTGAGTATTCTAAGGGGAGCTTCTCAGAGAGCTGTGTCTGCCATATGCAAGATTTGGCCAAGTGCCATGGCGTCAGGGCCCTTACCCATGCCAACTGGCAGCTGGGTCCCAGTCAGTCTTCCCCACAGTCTGCCCTCTTGAAGGGCTTCTGTCTGCCCCTAGCTTCTCTCGTCTCCATGGCTTCTCTGTCCACGTTCCCCACTTCCTCTATTCACTAGCTTGCAGGCCAGAGAACGCATGTGCTGCTATTCCTAGGGTTAGAATATTTGCTTATTATTCTGACGGATGTGCAGCCATCACATGCAATTTAAAAATTCAGACATGTGACTGCCACACAGACAGATTCAGAAAAACAGAGATAGGGGATGCAGTGCTAAACACATGTGCAGTAACAGTCCCATTCCCATCTAGCTGAGAAGGGAGTAGGTCAAGAGATTAAGAGAGAGGGATGAGTTAGTAGTATGTAGGTGGGTTACAAAGTCTTCCCCCCCCCCCCGAAAAAAACCTTCCCAGCTGCAGAATGGAATACTGATTTACTAGCCCTTAAAATGCTCCCACAAGAGACATTCCCATGAGAAGTTAAGAAGTTTACATCTGGACTATCTGGGGCACTGTGGAACACAGCACCAGGCTTCTTTCTCCCTGCTGAGGGAGGTGGCTGTTTCTACTTAATTATTTCAATCCTGGCTTTGTTAGAGCTGCCAGCCCGGGGTTTGTTTATAGGTGTCTTTTCCTTCCAATCTGCCTGCAGGGTCTCACCCGTGTCGTTTGTCAGGGGCTAAATAGCCCGAGGCCACGAGTAGACATTTACTTACAGAATCTTCAGACTCCTTTAAATAGGCCTTTGGGGTTTAGACGCTGACCGTTCTGCAGTGATCAGCTCCCGGACACCTTGCTGGGTGTTGCTTTTAATTGACTAACCTCCATGTCACTGTTCTAAACCCCCGTAACCCACATGTGCCCTCGGTCTAAAGCTTCTAATGACCTTTCCCCGGCCCTCAACACATATGGCCGAGACAATGCAAACATCATTTGCAAGATGAGTAAATTCAATAACCCAATTACAGCTGTACCAAAGCACCATTCATCAAACTCCAGCCTCAGCGCTCTGTCTCTTAGCGCTCTGTTTTTCCATGGCCGGGCATTTGGGGGAAAGTTGCTAATCAATTTAGGAATGATTAAATTGAAATTTGTAACACTTTCCATTATTAAACCTTCAATCTTCATTACCACAACTTAATGATTACATCATGGCCGAGAAAAACAAATTATGGGTAGCTGGTACCATTCAGGATGCTGGAGTGGTGAGTATATTGTCATAAATAGCAGAAGTTTGTGTGTGTGGGCACATAAATGATTATTCAACATGTACAGAGGAACACCAAGTTGCCATTTTCCTGCCCAATGAAAATGTGCATTAAAATGAGACGTATGTGTTGCCTTTTACTGCTTTCTTGCTCTTTTTATGCAGATGGTGTTGGACAGCTGAGGGGAGACGATGAAGGGGATCTGGGGGCCTCACAGACCTAAGAGAAGACGTGGATATGTGAACAGGAACCTTATATCTAAAAGATGCGTGGGCCAGAAATCCCATGAGACCCTGAATTAAAGCTAAATGTTTCGGACCATGGGATGTTTTATACCTTCCCTGGCCACTCTTTCCAGGTGTAATTTATTTCTTTTCCTCAAATGCCAATATTAATGCTCTGATTGAAAGCTAATAGAGTTTTGTTGTTGTTGCTTACAGGAAACTCACCTACTTTATGCAAATTCTCCATGCATCCTGTAGTTAACTAAACACAACCTTCTGTGGCCCAGGCAGTGATGGGTACTACCTCCCACCTGTCTTCTGGCAATCAATGCTCTAGTGGGTCGAGGTATGGGCGGCTACAGGAGCCAGTGCCCTTTGAGGCAATGGACAAATACCTAGTAGCAGAGGAAAACTAGGATTTGGAAATTGTAAGACTGTTTGGATGCTCTGGGACTTAGGAGGTAGATGGTGACAACAGTGACAAAATTATAGTGGTTAGGTAGAAGCACTCCCATTACACTTCCCACACCCTTGGAGGTTTTTCTGTTTCTCCTGTTTTACTCCTGAAGAGACAGAGGCTCTGCTGGTTTGGGTGGTTGAAGTCTTATGACAAGCAGACACAGATAGCTAAGTAACAGCCTCTGGTCAACAGCCTCCGGAATTAATCTAAAGGCAGACCCATCTGTTCTGGCCAAACCACAGGTGATGGTTGTTGCCCCAGCCAGTGCCCTCAATACAGCCTCAATGGGTCCTTGCAACAGAATCCGAGCTATGCCATTCCTGGTACCTGACATTTAGCAACTATGCAGCATAAGAAATGGTATTTGTCTGAAGCCACTAGGGGCTGCAACAGCTTATTACGCAGCAATAGATAAGTAATATAATGGACATACAGCTCTGAAAAGCTAAACCCATGAACTTAACTCTAACCTAGCTGACTGCAGAGCCCACGTTCGCAACTCTACCCTGCCTGCTTCGTGGGGTTAGGCCACTCCTCTCTCCCCCTCCATAAGGTGAGCACACCCGAATTCTGTTCCCACCACTGCCTTGCTAGGGACTTCCAGAGGTAGCTGTGCTCTTTACCAGCCTGTCAGTCACCAAAGAAAAGGTCAGGGGTAACACGCTTATCCTGCACGCAGATGGGAAAAATCCCAGTGTGTAGCAGGTGTGCTTTCTTCTTGTTGCCACCGTTTTAGGAAGGCAGGCTGCCTCTGTACAGCAAACAGCTCCAATAAGCAAATATAATCACATTTCCTAATTAACTTATTTATTAAAAAAGGTGGAGCAGATTCAGCTCATCAAATACCATCTTCCACCAAGAGGTTCACACATTAGAGCAAATCACAGAATAATAAAATCATCATCATGTATTCGGTCTTCATTTAAAAACTGACTCTGATCGGGAGGAGGAGGAGGAGGAGGAGGAGGAGGAGGAGGAGGAGGAGGAGGAGGAGGAGGAGGAGGAGGAGGAGGCTGTTAAAACACTGCAGATTCTCAACTCTAACTCCAGTTGGTCCAAGCCCAAAGCAAATGCTGTTGTGGTGGTGACAGTGTACATTTTTAATCCCAGAGAACAGCGAGGGACCAAACAAAAGAGGATCAGCAGGAGCCCCCATCCATTTCAGTCCTGAGAAAGGTCCCTCTGGCCAAGTGAAGGGGGGAAAATGAGCCATGAGGTATTAAGAAAGAAGCAAGCTGTGAAATGAACCAAGGAGGAGATGGTGTGGTTCATGACCCTGCGGCCTCATCATGAAGCCCTTCAGCCACAGGGTTGCTAATGAAGGGTGATGCCTGGAAATTAATGGAGTGATTTGAGCTGTGAGGGCTAGAGTGGGGGTAGAATGCTTTCCCCAAGTCCTCTGGGATCAGAGTTGGGCAGAGTAGGCACCCAAACTTGGATAAGGTGATGTTATCACAGGGCATCAAGTACCCAAGCATGTTTGGAAAAAGAAACAGAGAAACCTGAAAGCACGCAAAAATACAGAAGGAGCAGAGATTCCTAAAGGAGAAAGTTACCAGATAAACCTATCTAATTCTATGAGAAAGAAAGAAAAGAAAGTCCACATATCCCTGTCTCTGAGGTTGTGATAAAATGAGGGTTTCACAAGTGCCTCTTTTCCAAAGAAACCCGGTGGAGGGCCCCCAGAAAGGGCTCTCACCCTCTTCCTGTCCGTCCGAAAGCCTCACAAATAGGTGTCCATTGGCAAATGCAAAGCCCCAAGCATGCTCACTGATGGCGGGCTTTGCCCTGCCTGTGAATTAGACCTGGGACCTCTCTCCTTTCATGTTCCCTGTCATTTCTTCTTCTACAAATGAAATGAGTAATTCCTCCTCATGGCAGTCAATTTCAAATTCACAGGGTCCCCCACCACCTCTGAACCCATTATATTCTGTTGCATAAAACCCATCTCAAAATAAACCTCTCAGAGTTGTAAATTAAAAAATAAACATTCTTGAGAAATGTCAAAGGCAGGCCTGAGAGAAAGGCCAAAAAATCCATTTAGGGGCATATTGCAGTGGATCCATCCCCAGAAAATTGGGGGGAAATGCTCAGTCTGATGATTGAATATAAATTCACTGCCTTCAGCCAGTCTGTAATGAAATGAACCGTTATCTAGGGGTTACTATATACTTTTAAAACCGACTATAAGATGAGCAGCATCCACGGTGGAAGGAGATCAAACAATATGTACTGGAATATTAAAATACAAGCCAGGGCAAGCAAATAGCACAGGGGCAAATGCACCTGTGTGGTACCATCTCTGGGTGTGCAAACAAGTCACAGAGAACATCTCTCAAAATAGCAAGATGTCACACACACACACACACACACACACACACACACACACACACACACACACACACCCTGACTGCTGAGGCTGGTGAGTTTTCTGTAGGTATCTATCTGTATTTGGTTCCGGGAAAGTTTTCCTAAGGTCTCATCAGCTCCCAGCCTTCATGGTTCCCTGTGTGATACTTAGGGCTGTAGTAACAAATGAGAACTATGCAGTCAGCCACCAAGCTGGCCTCTAGTGACTCCTAACTCCCAGTGTTCATACCTGCACACCTTTAGATCTCTCCCCTACTATATCTCAAAGCTGCTCTGCATGGATGACACAGGGTAGTGTTGGCCTTCCAACTTCTAACATTAGGATAGGAGAAATATGGTGGCTCTTTCTTTTGCTTGATCCTATGTTCCGTCCCCTTTCCTCCATCCCTCTTCTTTAGTCTTATTGTTTGATACAGAGGAGGTCCGATGGCATCTCAATGAGTCCCTCAGAGATTTGTATGATGAAGAACTAAGGCTGAGGCCATGACAAGAACCCTGTGAGGAAACCTCATTTATGGATACCAACCCTTTAGATGACTCAAGTCCCAAATCTACAGCAAGATACCTTGAACTTAAAAACACACTAACCATCTCCCAGGTTTCTAACCCTCATGAATTGTTGGGGATAGACAGCATTTGTTTCTTAAAGTATTGCATCTGGGTGTAATTTGTTACACAGCAATAGATGACTATCAGAACTACTGTTGACAGCACATATTGAGTTCAGAGGATGTAACAGACAGCCTGTGAAATGCTGTTCATGAAGTTACTTAATAATGCAGTGGAGTCGATAATGCAGGAGTCATTATTATTCCTAGACACACCTCATGAGGTGGTAATGAGCACCGAGTGTCATGCTTGGCATTCAGAACACTGTCTGGCACACACCAAGAAGCACTTATTGATGTTAGTTAGTTAGAGATTCTTATACCCATTGGACAGAGGAGGAAACCAACCTGCAAGACATTTCACTGGCTCGGCCTACAAAGAAGCAACAAATCCAGATACCTCTTCTTCCTTAGACCTATAAATCTCAATGAGAACACTCTATCTGATATTGGCATCTTAAGAAAGCAACCATCCATCCAGAAAGGCAAGGTAAACAGCTGACTGACCACACCCTTGCTTATTCACATTGGAATCCTTTCTGTGTCTGCTACAAACTCAGCCAACTGTATTTTCTAATCTCTAGAAATATTCTCCCACATTAAAAAATAATGAAAGCCAGGGCTCACTAGTGAAATGAGGCCAAACCAATGAAGGGTTTTATTTGGTAGAAGAACTCATGGAATGTTTAGAGTATAGAACCAGCTAAAACATTGTCACGATTTTGCCAACTCACAACCATTTTCGAGATGGAATCTTACAACAGAAGAATGTGATGATTTCCCAGTCTGTATTCCTGTGTTCAGAGGGAGTGGCAGAATTTTAAACAGTCAAAAGAAAGGTCCAGCTCTACAACCCACACTGTGGTTTTTCTTAAAATATCCTACAGGATCAACAGGAATAAGAAATATATCAAAAGCACACGTTGAACAAGTTTCTAAGGATTGAACAGTCAATGAAGCTTTGATCCTCAGAGTAGAAATTTAGGTTCTATATAACCTGACACTTAAAGAATATCTACTCCCCAATGGGCACTGGCAAATCATGAGAGTTTGTAGGGGAAAGTTAGAAGGTGGAACCAGGTTGGTAAGAGGAGGTCACTGCTAGCATGTCCTTGAGAGTATCTTGCCCATGGCCCCTTTCACTGCAGAAGTATCTGTTCATGTCATAGACATAGCTCAAAGAAGGCTCTGGCCTTTCCGAATCTCATTTCATCAGAATAACCCAGAAACCTCAAATATGTTAAATTCCCTGTGTTTTGTAAGTGTTTTCCAGTTGGACCAGCTAGGCGTGGTCTTCTTCTTTGCCAGCATAAACTTTCCTGGTGTTCCCTTCTTCTGCTCCCCACAAGTCAAGCACCACATTCAACAACACTAAGAAAGCCTGGGGAAGGATTATCCCCTTTCCTGATGTGGGCAGGCATCTGCTAGATCTAGTCAAATCCACGACTGACATGTGTACTCTACCTGAAAAGAAGATCACAACCTGTGAGATTACCAGTGAGTACCTGAAGACTGTCACCATGATGAGGACTTGGAGTAATGGGGTCAAATCTTCCTTTACTTCTCTAGACTCCACCCACATCATAACTAGATAATGGGGTACCTCAAAAAACCCCTGTGTCTTCTGTCCTATCTTGCCTTGAAACGAGCTCCTATAATGCGTATAGAAGCAGCTCAGATCTGTCTTTGCATACATGGGGAGCCCTGTAGTATATGCAATTTCAAAGAGAAGCAACAGTGGCTGTCATCCACATGTGGCTAGAGGTAGTATGGAAAGAGGAGGGCTAAGATGGCTGGTGGGGTCAGGAAAGGAGATTAGATTAGGTTAAAGAATAGTGTAGTGCATCAGAATATAATTCTAATACAGATGCAGGCACCAGGTGTTCCAATAAACCCCTTTGTTTGTAATGTGATTTTATTGAAGGCAATCCAATTATGGAGAAGTTCAAACCACTATCCTTGGGGTAAGACCTAAGGCTAGGGTCTAACTATTAATAACTGTATTAATGCTCCTCCTCATCAGGTGACTTCCTGTCCAACAAAGCCATGATCCCCAAACAACTGGGGATTGAAGCCAACTTGGCTGAAACCCCTGCTATTAAAATTGTGGCTCATTGGCTATCGAGTCTGAACCTAGGGTGGGTCCCTTGAGATTTGGTGTGTTATTTTACCCGACCTTCTGAGCCATGCCTCTGTCAAAATGGAGCTTGCTCAGTATCTAGGCAAGTTGTCTGACAGCTTTGGTGTGTAGCACACAAGCATTTCTCTGAAGTGGAAGGCTTCCTAGGTGCAATCCAGTTATCTTCTAAACATACAACCCATCCTTCTTGGATATGCTGTCTAGATAATACTTGTCATGGCCTGATTGTGGACTGTCCCTCAAAGGCCCATATGTTTGGGCCATGGATGTGGGATTGTCAAACTTTAGGAAACGTGACAAGGTTGGTGGAAGAAAGTCACTGTGGTCCAGTCCCTGAGGGTATCTCTTTACTGTCCCCAGTCTAGCATGTTCTCTGCTTGTCACTCACCATGGAGAATCTCCTCTGCCATGCTGTGTCATGTTCATGATGCCTGTTGCCAAGAAAACATAGGCAGACTCCTCTAACATGTACCACAGGCAAAATAAATCCTGTCTGAAGTAGTTTATGCATTCTGAAGAAGCAATGGGAGAAGAAAGCACTGCACTGCTTTAAGCCTGACTTATAAAGCTTTGTCTGCCCCCATGCTTCCTCTGAAATGACCAAAAAAAAAAAAAAAAAAAAAAACTCACTGAGAAGAGAAAGGCTGAGAGTTCTGCCACTCTCCCAAAATGCAGTGGAACACAGGCCCGGCAATCTGGTTTGAATCCTGGAATGCATGTAAAAGTAGGAGTTAGTCAAATCCACAAGGGCCTTCTGACCTCCATGGCATATGCACACTCTGTGTGTGTGTGTGTGTGTGTGTGTGTGTGTGTGTGTGAGAGAGAGAGAGAGAGAGAGAGAGAGAGAGAGAGAGAGAGAGAGAGAGAGAGAGAGAGAGAGAGCATACTTATTGTTCCTGCCCTAGATTAATCCAGAGTGAGTTCAACATTACAGCCTTCCTTTGGATATCACAGGGCTTAGGAAACTACTCTTGACGGGACTTACTCTATAGTACATCAAGCTCCAGTGCATTAAAGAGCAGAAAAGAACAAACATGCGTGTCTAGCCTTGTCTCTGCTTCAGACTCTAGAGTAGAGATGGAACTTTTCTGTACCCTGGAGGAGGTCAATTAAAGAAGGAAACACAATTGTGATTCTCACAGAAACAGTACATACCCCAGCATCTCCTGGGGCACTGAGAGACAGGTTAAAACACCAGAAACAATCTACAAGAGTTAAGGAAGCTTTACTTTGAATCAATCTGTGAGAGTACATGAACTGATGTATCCTTTTCCTGGGCTGTTTTATGTCAACTCGATACAAGCCAGAGTTATCTGAAAGGAAGGAACCTTAGCTGAGAAAATGCCCCCATAAGATTGGCTGTAAGGCATTTTTTTGAAATTAGCAATCAATGAGGGAGGGTCCAACTTATTGTGAGTGGGGTCCTTCCTGGGCTGGCAGTCCCGGGTTCTATAGCAAAGCAGACTGAGCAAGCCATGTCTGGATGAGCAATGAAGTAAGCAGCACCCTTCCATGGCCTCCGCACCAGCTTGTGCCTCGGGGTTTCTACCCTGTTTCAATTCCTGTCCTGGCTTCCTTTCAATGATGGACTAAAGTGTAGAATAAGCCAAATACTCTTTCCCTCCATCTTGCTTTTGGTCATGGTGTTTGACGTTTTAACATAATAACAGAAACCCTAACTAGGATAGTCCCCCATCTTGTGGAGCCAACACTATGGAGAGATATGTGAAAGCAAGTACTGGATTCTAGCTGGACACAAACTCAAGCAGAGGGCTGTTAACTGTATAGTCCAGGAGAGAAGGGTGCTCTGAGTGAGTTCCCAAGTTCTGCAGTGTTTACAGAAGGAACAAATTCATTCTGCGTTCCCCAGAGGCTACTGTGAAAGCTCTTTTAAACTTTCTGGCCCTCTCTCTTGTCTGGAGAAAGTGGCTGCCATGCAATCAAGCACAGACCTATTCATTAAAGGGCGGGGACTGGAGACATTAAATGGGCACATGTGGCACAAAGCACAGCAACTAAGTCAGTCGGTCACCTGATTCACAGCACAGACCTCAGAGGGGTAGTCCAGAGGACGGAGGAGACAACACAGTCTACTTCTGTCTACGGTCCCTCTGAGAACTGCACGCACTTGGAAAGAGGGTTGCTGATGACAGTTAATCCTGCCAATCCGGGAAAACACCGTTGGACGGGTCAGTAAAGATATATTTTAACTGTTTAACTGACCAAGCAGTAACTGCCTTGGATGTGAGTGGCATTATTCCACAAGCTGTGTGCCAGAGAAAGGGAGACAGAGGCGAGGCCCAGCATACATCTCTCTACCTCCTGACTATGGATGACGTCTGACCAGCCACCTCACGCCCTGCGCCCCTCAAACTGTAAGCAAGAGCAAACCCCTCCTTCTTTATGTTGCCCCTGCCATGTATTTTATCACAGAAATCAAAGTAGCTACAGTAGTGGGAAAGTGGCCATTAACTGTATCAGTGACCTATTCATGACCTGCATAAGCTTCCGAGCTGGCAGCAAACTCCCTCTACTTTTGTCTGATTTGTTTTCTAGGGGACGACAGAAAGTCAATGAGCCCAGTCCCTTTTCTAGAAATGAAAAGTGCAACCAGATTGGTTAAAGTGGAGGCAGGCTTAACGGAGGAGGTCAGGAAGGGTGTCTCAGATGGAGAAGTGGGTGGACACGGCATACTCTGGTGCATTTGGGAGGCAGCGTGGATGCCTCATAAAGTCTGGGTGGTGGAGAGGAGGCAAGGGTGGAAAAGAGACATGGGAGAGGCTGTGGAAGGACTTGGGGGTCAGGCAAAGTAACCAACTGTAGTCTCCGAGGGGACTTAAGAATGTCTCAGAAGGACGAGACATAAAGAGAAGCTTCTTTGATGAGTCTTGAGAGCTATGACAATCTTTGAGAATGAGCATTTAGACTGCAGTTAGAAATTATACTAGTTTAAGGATGTGCAGTAGTAGGCCCTCCTCTAGGGGGAAAGTAGTTGGCTAGGTGTACAGTGCCAGGTGTGAATCCCTTCCTATTTAGCAGGCCTTAAGTCCAGTTAGACAGCTGTTGGTTAACCATAAGGTGGAGGTTTAGGGAAATCATAATGCATAAGACTATTAGAAAAGTGGAGGTAGGAAAAAATGGAAGGAAGGTTGAGAATGAGGAAGGAAGGAGGGAGGGAGGGAGGAAAGAATGAAGGGAGGGAATCAGGAAGGAAAGGAATCAGGGAATCAGGAAAGAAGGGAATCAGGAAGGAGGTACAATAGTCCTCCTGGCAAAAGTGATAGCAGTCATGGACCACACAGAGACTGGAAGTCAGGAAGCAAACGGGAAACAGGTGTGGTTAGGAGCTGATAGGCAAAATAAGAAACAGAACCCAGAGCCTCTCTAGGCTGCACTGTGTTCAGTAAGACTGGGGAGATAGAGAGAAGAACTGGAGAAAGACAGCAGGTAGCAGTGGCATCTGGATTTACTACTCTGCTTGGCTCTGGGGTGTGTCAAACATAGGCAGGACGTTGGATTTGAACTCTGGAGCAGGCTGTGGTGACCTGGGAGTACAAATACCATGAGAGAGCCCGAGCATGCAGTGGAGTAATGAGTTGAGAGGCTCGCTGTCCTGGGAAGCAGTCTGCTGGTCAGTGTGTCCTAGATGACACAGGGTGCTTGTTGGATATGACTGGGAGGTCCCACATACATGTCCTTACCCAAAAGATGGTTTCAAAATGGTGCAGGAGGAAGCTGGACTCTTGTACAGAAAGAAAACCAAGAGTCAGTTACTTTCTTCAGCTTGGCTGCTATTGAAGGACTGGAGGTAGACACAGTGCTACATGAAAAGGAATAAAGGGCCTTGGGGTAGAGCGCTGTGCAGAGCCTGCTGCTTAGAGTACAGTCCAGGCTTGCATAGGCAGTAGTGTAGTCTCATCAGAAATTCAGAACCTCAAAGTACTCCACAGACGTGCGTCCAACTCTTCACAGTGAGTCTCATATGTTCAGGTCCAGGACCAGGGTGCAGCAGGCTTCTTCGTGAGTACAAAGGAAGGTCCTTGAATCATGGAGAAGCAATGCTCCCCCAGAAGAAGGGAGATACGAGTAGAGCGAGCTAAACTTGACAATGAAGTCAGAAGAAGCAGAGATTCCCACCTTTCTTCCTCTTCCCCTAAGGAGACATGAAAACAGCCTGCCTGCTGGACTTAGTCCTCTGCTCCATAAAACACAAAACACCTGCCTCAGACCTGCTGTGAGCACAGAATGAGATACTCCATAGGCTGTTGGAGCCCAAGAAAAGACATGCGTGCATGCAGGAATACCACGCTTGATAAAATTGCCCTTTAATATTCCAACAGCATCGTTTTCACAACCGGGTGGTCCACTCTATCTTTCTCAGCTTCTTTACAGAATGGTGTCCTTACAGAATTCGAGCCACCAATGGAAGATATTTCAGTAGCTAACACACCATTCCTAAACCCAGGGTGTTCCCGGTTGAAGATGTTTTCCTCCATAATTCGGGTACACATGTTAGCACAGATCATGGTATCACAATCTGGAAGAGTATGCTAAAAGCCAGAGAGGCAGAACTGGGCTGAATCCGACTTCTAAGCCTCCTCCTGGTGGCCAAGGGAGAGGAACAACTACTATTCCTACCCAGTTATAAAGTCTAAGAACCACAACAAAGTCCAGCCTAGCAAGATATCACCCAGGGAGCTACAGTGGTCCTTATAACTCAGGGGCAACCAGCAGCTGTCTAATTGAACTTAGGGCCTGCTAAATAGGGAGGGATTTGTGCCTGGCACTGTACACCTAGCCAACTACTTTCCTAGAGGAGGGCCTACTACTGCCACGTCCCTAAACCAGTATAATTTCTAACTTCTGTCTAAAAACTCATTCTGATTCTTGCAGAGCATTGTATCCCTCAAGACTCATCAAAGAAGCTTCTCTTTATGGAAGATACATACTACCACAGAAACCCACAACTGGTCAAAACACAGAAACCAACAGACCATGGGGTACCCAAACCCAACCGATATATCTGCAAAACAATCTCTTCACCTAAGGCCCAGAAAAGACCAAGAAAGGGTCAGAAGTTTCTAAGAGTTGGAAGACCAAGACATCTGCTTTGAGACAGTGTCTTCTCTGTATGACAGGGAAGCTGTACCCATGAACCTTAGGAGCATGGCTGCCTAAACAAGACCTGTACAATGACAACAGTAACGTGAATGTGAATAATACTACAAGACCCAACCCCTAGACGAAGAGCTATAGGCAATTAATGGCTGAGAGAATCAGTCTTTATTAGAGATGATCCCCATGATGATCTGACCTTAAGTGGACATCCGTAAACACATGCACATATGAATAACACCCAACACATATGAACTCAGCAGACTATGCATGTCTGCATGTGTGCATATGCAGGTATGTGTGTATTCCTATAAATATGTGAATTAAGCTCTAACCTGGACAATGTTACTGCTATCAAGATCCAAAATAAGACCTTTACCAAGGCCAATACCCTGAAAGTAGAAGATGCTAATTTTAAACCATAAGATGATTAAATTGTTCATTTTTATTTCTTAAAGCTGCACCCAAAGGCGTGCATGTAGGGTATAAAACATGACAAACCAATTAAGTCATTTGGGAGACAGTGATTGGTGTGAAATCAGCACTACATCCCCATGTTAATGTTGAGCAAGGAATTAGGAAAAAACACACAAGTGAGGCAAAGGGGATGGAAACACATAATAGCAACCGAGAGGCCATCCTCCAAACATCTATGTCAAGTAATTAACAATTTGTCTGGCAATGAGTGCCCGTGACTTGCTGCTTCCAATTTCTTCTAAATGAATTGAAACCTATTTGCCTGGCCCCTGCCAGCACACAGCACGGAACGTGGCTAAGGAGCTCTTGTGCAGAAAACCTTCATCTTCCTCAGAGGAGTTCGAGTAGATAAGGCTGGCAGAAGGCTGGGTAAGAGCACCCTGCAAGGGTTGACTCCGTGGTGGAAGAAGTTAACAAAAGTAGGCGCGTGACCACAGTGGGGCCTGGGAGCCATGAGCGGCTGGCTTCTAGGTCAATGGTGCAAACCTGACTCTGATGGGTAATAACCCCAAGCTCTATGGCCTGTGTAAGAGGCCATGATGGGAGGGCTGGGATCCTCATCCAGGCACAAGCACACGGCTGGGACTCAGCGTGAGCTAGAGCCTGAGGGCATACAGACCAGAGAGGCCGGGGAGAGGAAAAAAATTACTCTATCCACCAAGACAATTTTTAGAGAATCTCAAAACAGCGCCATTAAACCAACCAACAGAAACAAACAAAAAACGGCCCCTAATGGTTACAGAGTTTCTGTCTGGCGCAATGAAAGAGCATCTAGGAAACGTGGGTGGCATGACCCAAGAAGCAATGGAAGCCACAGAACTGTGCACAGAAAAGATGGCCGCAGCAGAGGAGTCTTACCTGTATTTTACCACTACCTTTGAGAAATAAAATCAGCACCATACATTGAACACTTTGGGCAAATTCTAAAATACAGGAGTCCCTATTCTGTAAGTTGTGTGGCAAAGCTGGGATGTATTTTGATCATTCACAAAGCTTCCAGAAACAGATTGGAAAGGGTGGCATGTAACATCAGCATTAGACATGTCAGAGGCCAGCCGGTACTTCACATGGGGGAGACTACTTATCTGAAAGAGACTGGAAAGATGTGAAGGACCCTGCCTAGGGAATAGCCTTAAACCTACAATCTAGTATAAACTGAACCATCATCTACTCCCAAGTTGTTGTCAAATATATTCAATGAAAAAAACAACCTTTCCAGTGAACGGGTCCGAACATATAAACACCCACACTTGTCATCTGTATAGAACTCTAATAGATTTTCATAGCGAATATAGTGAAATCTACTTGCATTAATTCGTTTTTGACAGGTCAGAACTACCAGACGAGTACCTGTCAACTTGCCGATGCATGGATGTACCAATTGCCTAAGTGATGGCATCAGGTTCTAAAATGTAAGACTCCTGGCTCTTGTAAAGAAGCGGAACGGGCTTTAAATATCGTTGAGCTCAGTCTGATTGCAGGGTCATGGTCTTTAACAGAAAACAAATGATTCTTTTGCTGTGGGAGGCAAAAGCCATCCCTCAAAAAGTACCTAAAAAGTGAGGTGGAGCTGGGGAACCCACTGTTAATGCCTCCCCGGCAGCTTCCCTCTCCAGTTTCCGAGAGGAGCCCTAATCAATTCATTTCCATGCATGGGACAAAGATGTAACAATTACCGGATCCCAGCTAATTGCTTCTGGGACTTCTCTGGCCATTTCAGAGTCCCATTCTCAAGTGATATCAAGCCTTCTCTATTTGAAATCTTTTTGTTTATTTGTTCTCTTATAAATCCGGGCGGAAGATACCCCCATTAAACAATCAAAGCAACCACAAATACAACTTTCTTCAAGCATCTAAAATCAGCAGTTGTGCAGGCTGGGTAATTTCTGTGTCCCTCTTAGTAGCAAGTGCTGCCCTCAGCAGAGCCCACATGATCTGCCCATTTCTCACTTGGTGCCAAGAGTAGGACCTTTCCCTTCCCATTACACAAAGCATTCACCTTTCGGGGTACTCCACAGTAGGTCAAGGCTCCCAGCACTATCTCCTTGTGGGAACCCTAGAAACTGCTCTCCTATGTCCAGCACTGTATCCTGGTCTCTTATCTATCTCACAGCAGCACAAGGCAAACAGCTGTTCTGTGGACCTGCTGTGGCCTGACTTCTCCCAATTTCAGATAAGCACTTTCCTGTGAGGTTGTGATGGAGATGCGGGCTTTTCTATTTCAAGGAGGTAAACGGAAGGCACAGAGCATGCTCAGATTTTTAGATTACCTCCAACAGCCAGCACCGGTCCCCCGACTATGCAACGAAACCCCTTTAGAAGGAGGAGCCAAATGAACTTAACTCTACATATTTCTGTTAGACGCTTCCTTGGGATGGAAGGCTATGCTTCTCAGGAACAAATTAACTGGAAGTGAGGAGTGGTAGACAGATCCAGGGACCACTTAGGCTCTGATGATGAAAAGCTATTCTTTTAGCCAGTGAAGCTCCACTGGGCTCAGCCAGCACAGCAGGGACGGTGTGCTTGAAGAAAGAGGCTCACATCTGGCAGGGAGCTGAAACCTACTCCTGACTCTGAGGTGCTCCCTGACTCCTAGCTCCTTCCCATCTCTCCCAGATGCCCCTTCTCTAATACCAACACTCAGAACTGGTTTCCCACATTGTCCCTTCTGCCTGGAGCAACTTTTCCCAACTCCACCTCTAGCTAACCCCTCTGAGCCCCGATCTTGCCTTAAATGAGAGGATCTTGCTAGAAACGACATATTCAGGAAGCTGCCCGCTTGCCTACCAGCTGTAAAGGTCCCTCAGTATTTTTTTTTTTTAAATCTGTTTTTTTGTTCAAACTTTATTAGTTACCTAACCTTGATCAGTGGAATTTGCATTTATTGAGCTTGGAGTGGATCTCTACACTGGTATATTTGTTCTCTAACCAACAGCTGGCTTTTTATACTTGAAGAGAGCCTGTGTTGGGGCTCAATGCTCTAAAGTCACTGCCTTGAAACTCTTTGGATTTTATCTATGCATATATGGTTTGTAAGGGAAATTCAGTGACTCCATGAAGCGTGCAGCAGACAGTGGATACCTGGCTCTGGGGCAGTCCCTTTGGGTTCTGCCCGGCCTCTTCTTCCTGCTTCTGTGGCTTCTCTGCAACCTTGGTGGGGCCTGGGCATGGGCATGGTTAGGGTAGGATGTTTGTACTTGTGGCAGATTTAGGTGGGGCAGGCAGTGTCACCGTGTGTTCTGTGAGCCTCCCACACCCTGGCACATGGTTGGAGCAGTTGTGTGGATCAATCACTATGGAGCAGAGCCAAGAGCCCATGGTTTGGGGAGATACTTTGCTAGATTTCCCCAGCCTCTGCAGAGGAGGCAGGAACTAACAGGACACAGCAGCAGGTGGGCTGGTGCAGGGAGGGGACCCTGACACATGCTCTGCTCATTCCGATCTCCCTGCCCAAGGAAGCATGATACTGAACAGCAAAATCATGACAAACAGACAGAGAGGCCAGGGAAGCAAAGAACGCTTTAGATTTTAATGCCTCTCATAATGCTCTCCCCACCACCGCTTTTTCAGACAACAGAGCTTCTTATTGTTACTTCAAGCTCAAGTCTGCAAATAACATGGCTGGTCCCTAGTTACTCTTGTACCATGAGCAACTAGCATAGTTCTGATATTCGAAATTCATGAATAAGGGCCAGTTACCCTACCATCCTATAAGAAACAGTTCAAAGTAGCAAGAAAGACATAGGAGGTATTCCATAGAGGACAAAATAGGAAGAAGGGTGGTCCCAGCACAGCCTAAAGTCAGATCCCAAACTTCTCCACGTGCCCAACACAAGAGGTGGCTCAGAATATGCCTGCAGCCCATACATGTGATTACAAAGTGATAATCTGATTTTAGGAACAGTGTGGGGAATCAGGTGTATCCTTTATGATCACAACCCTTCAATTCAGATGTACAGATTCACTAGAGGGAAAAATAATCATCTCACGAATTCTCTTTAGTTGGTGCCATCTGTCCTAGTGAACGATACTAGCTATGTCTCCAGGACTGTGATGAAACCCCGTGGGAAGCGACATGCGGAGGAAAGGGTTTATTTGGCTTACACGTCCGGATCACGGTTCTTCATTGAGGGAAGATAAAGCAGGAACTCAAGCAGGGCAGGAGCTAAAGTAGAGGCAATGGAGGAGTTCTACTTACTAACCTTACCCCCCCCCCATGGATTGCCCGACCAGCTTTCCAATATAAGCCAGCACTACCCGCCCAGAGGTCTCACTGTCCCAGTGGGCTGGGTTCTCCTATATCAATCATTAGTCAAGAAAGTATCCTACAGGCCAGTCTGGTGAAAACAATTCTTCAACTGAGCCTCCCTCTTCCCAACAATGTTTACATTTATGTCAAGTCGACAAAGCTCAACTAGTACATGAACTTCACAGACATCCTTTTTCCTTTTCTTAACCCCCTGTATCTCCATGCCTTAGGCACAGCTGCAGGCCCTCTCGGGACGATCTGTCCTTCTCCTGGGGTTTCTCAGAGTCTGCTTTCGAGGGAGGGCCCCGATATAGAATTCTTTTAATGGCTGGAGCAATCCTGTCCAGTTTGCCCCAGGGGCTGACCCCCAGGCTGTATGTGAACATCACACCCCACGAGTGTACTGTGGCACTACTAACTCCTGTGTACAGCAAGCAGCCGGTTCGGGGTTTGGTTCTAGGTGCTCCTCAGCTGGAGCTGGAATGAGTCTGGCTTCCCCTGGTTCCCTCTGTTGGGGGTAGGGACATTGCTGGTTTCTTTTTACATCAGCACCTGCATAGCCACTAAGCAGGAAAAGCCCTTTCCCTTGTGTGAACACACAAAGGGTTTTTCTTCAACAGTTCTCCAGCTATACATTCGAATGTGAGAGCAAGTCAAGAAGGCCTAAGGCTATGGGCTTTGCTGTGGAATTAGCCTGTAAGCCATCACAGGGAGAAAGACTAGACCCTGAAGCCATAGTCACACCAAAGTGACCTTTCCAATAAAGGCCTGATTCTTGGCAGCTTGGTAACCCCAGACCTTCTTGCCTGCATTCTGGAGTAAGGAATGTAGGCTGGGCTACTGCTCCCCAAGCCCCTGAACTTCAAAGGAATTTAAGCAACTCAGCCCAGTTTGAGCCAAAGAAAGCACTCAAGGGCTCCCTGGCTATACGTAGATCCAGGCACAGCGGCCCTTCATTGCAGAGCCTCCCTTTCCTGTCTCCAACATGCGTGCTAGAATGACATCAGGAGCCAGCATGAACCTGCCAGGCAAACACTCCAGGTTCAGGGGCAGTTCAGCTCTCTCCAGGAAAGCTCGGGGATGTGGCTAGGATTCCCAGCAGCCCCATTTACTAGGTTCATAAGTGTGGCCCCGTGGCCTCCTGGCAGGCAGGCTGTAAGAACCCCTGCTCCACATAGCCTCCCGCTCAGGTTACAAGACTCATGTTTTACATCTTAATTCTCTCTGGGGTGCTTAGGAGAAATTCGTGCAGCCAGATTAGCCTATAAATTACTCAGTGGTTCACTGGGGGCTCTTTCCCACTCTTCCCATGCCACATGTGTCCAGGAGGGGAATATTCGTGTCTAGATACTTTCTGCTGCACTGCTAGGTTCTAGGTGGGTTCTACTGGCAACAGATTTGCTTTTTATATCCCATTTGATAGGATGTAAAATCGTGCCATCAGCTGGGGTCCACATCCTACCTCCAGGGGAGATTTTAAACTGAGTACAACACCATAGGAGGTTAAAACTAACCCAGGAAGAGCTCCCCAGTCACTGAGGAGAATGTAGGACCTCAGGCAGCAGGTGTCTAAGCAGGCCAGAGACCTGGAATTCCAGGCACAATTGTTTGGGATGCTTTGTGTTCTAACAGCAAACAGGATGGAGTTTTTCCACCTAATCTGTCTGTTTCCAGACCCCTTCCTCCTAAAGAAAACCATACAATGCAGTGAAAGAGCCATCATTCTGATTCTGGGAGCTGGGGTGAATCCCAGAATTAGTCCTCTTCTGGGCTTGGACCAGTGCCCGTTCTACTTGCCAGCTTCAAGGGTAAAATTTCTAAATTGCTTTGAAACACAAAGTAAGCAGAATACGAAACAGGAGCATTTGGATATTGATCTTCTGCAAATACAAAAGCACCACGGCTGTCCGCTCGTCACTGCATCAAGTCTCAGCTTACGTCACCAGAGCAGCTGCGTTCTTCACACTGGCATCTTCTCAGATACTCATTGAGTTGCTTAAATTCTGCGTTGAGCTTCAGATAACCAAGGAAAAAGTGTTATTTCAAGGAATGTCTAGATGTGAACATCTGGCCAAAGTTGCTTTCTAATGAATGGAGGTTAAAAACCTATAGCAGCTAAACACAGAGACAATGCAGCCGCCCTCTGCCTCCCAGGTCTCTGCTTTCATCTTTGTGGCCTGCGGTAATAATGTAGTGGTGGCCAGTGAAGAAAGAATATGCTGGTCTGAAATGTATGTCATAATCTCAGTCACTGGCTTGAGCCATATCTTCAGGCTCAGCTGGGTCTAGACATATGGACCCTATCATTGGACAGCGGTCCCTGCATGGCTTAACTGTGGAACTCTGCTGTCTTCAGGATATGAGGACCACTTCTTCCCACAAACCACTAAAAGTGGCCTCAGAGACTTCATGCTCAATGCTATGGGCCCAGCCACAGTCTTTCAGAGGACACCCATTGCCTCGGTTTACATCATGTGCTACTGACTAAACCAATCACTAGCGCCAAAGGTGCCACAACAATCCAATGGGCCAGGCCTGTGGTGTGAGCTCCTCACTAAAGCTAACACCATTGGATGGGCTGAGCTTCAGCCGCACTGCTGAGGAGAGAGGATCCAGGGAGAATGAAGTGAGGAGCTGACTAGGTGTGGGGCAGGCCAGGATGAGATGTGTTCCAGACAGTTAATGGCACGTGGAGTTGCCAACAACCTGACTTCCATGGCCTTCCATACACCTTCTGTGTGTATGCATGTTCATGAACAAGTGAACTGAGGCATCTCTGTTCCTCCTCATCTGGGACAGTGCTCACAGTGCTTGGAGCTCCTGCCTTACCCCATGTCACCACTCTAGGATCACACACCTTGTATATGACGCCACGAGTATTGTCACTCGCCAGCCCCTTTCTTCAGCGTGACACCCAGATACCCTTCTTCTAACCATGGCACGCCTGTCATCTCCCTTTCGCTTTCACGAAGCTTTCAGAAACGAGAGAGAGAGAGAGAGAGAGAGAGAGAGAGAGAGAGAGAGAGAGAGAGAGAGAGAGAGAGAGAGAGAGAGAGAGAGAGAGAGAGAGAGAGAGCGCGCTCAGGCTTCCCCGGGGCTGGAAATGCTGAGTCTGAACTTGAGAGAACCTTGTGTCCCTTTGGGAGCCCTCTAAGGCCAGAGAGATGCAGGTCTGGCCACCCCCTCCCACTCTGTCAGACTTTATACCATGTCTCATTTCCCATGAGAAATAAGTCTGTACAGTTTAAGAGGAAAAGGAAGAGTTGAGCCTCTTATAGTTTAACCATATCCATCCTTAAGGCCTCTTGAAGACTGGTGGCTTGTTGGCTCAGGCATCAAAGTGTAAGGACCACATAACACCCCCGACTGCCTCTCCTTCTAAATATTTCTTTTCCCTGTTTGCCTTCCTCCAAGTTCCTATAAAGAGGATTTAGCTTAAACACGTCTGTAGCCCTGGGTCACTGACAACAGCTCTGTGCATGCAGGCATCTGATGAAAATCTTCTCACCTAGCTTTGAATAATCAGCCAATTCTACATTGTCCAGGGCAGGTATGGAACCAAAGCCATAAACTTCAATGCTTCTTAAAAATCACAGAGACCAATCCCAATCAAAGGAATTTAAGCAACTCAGCAACTGAAGTCTCTGAGGCCACTTTTAGTGGTTTGTGGGAAGAAGTGGTCCTCATATCCTGAAGACAGCAGAGTTCCACAGTTAAGCCATGCAGGGACCGCTGTCCAATGATAGGGTCCATATGTCTAGACCCAGCTGAGCCTGAAGATATGGCTCAAGCCAGTGACTGAGGTTATGACATACATTTCAGACCAGCATATTCTTTCTTCACTGGCCACCACTACATTATTACCGCAGGCCACAAAGATGAAAGCAGAGACCTGGGAGGCAGAGGGCGGCTGCATTGTCTCTGTGTTTAGCTGCTATAGGTTTTTAACCTCCATTCATTAGAAAGCAACTTTGGCCAGATGTTCACATCTAGACATTCCTTGAAATAACACTTTTTCCTTGGTTATCTGAAGCTCAACGCAGAACAGTGCTGGTGAATTTACACCCCGCTGCTCCCGGGAAGGTGTGTGACTAGTAAGATCTATGTCTGTCTCCTGAAAGGTCATTTGCTGTCAGCCAAAACACCATAAAGGCGCTCAAATACCTCATATAGCATTTATGAAAGGGAATGTCTGAACTCTTACAACAAAAAGGGATTCATGAAGCCTCACATGATTTGTTTTATTGAAATATATTTAATATACACTTACTACATTTTGTGTATGTTCTAAATTTATTATATTAAAGAGATGTTGGTTAGGATATAATGCTTTCTCTTGTTTCCTTAGGAGGATTAAGTTTTTATCTATTCATGGTCATCTCTCTGCATTATGTTAATAGACATTTAGGTTATCCCATTCACTTATTTAGTTCTTTGCTCAGTCTACTGGCGAAAGACAGGGAACACACACACACACATACACATGAACACACAGACATACACTAGTATAGGCACATACATGCACACATACAAATGTATGCATAGGAGTCAAGTACTTCTCATGGGCTGGTTTAGATTAAAACTTTAACATGTGTGTGTGGGCCAGCATACTCAAACTTCACTTTTTATGTTTACAAAACATACAATGAACATAAACAATTGCACATAAGAAGTGTATATAGAACAGAGGTCAATAACCCGTTGTGCTTTCCAGCCAACATAAGAATGTTCTCTGAACTCTTGATGCCCTGCTGATGTATCCAGCCAAATTTGTACACATGCCTCCACACAGGTACATGCTATTGTATCCCTATGTTCACCTTAAAAAAAAAAAAAAAAAAAAAAAAAAAAAACCAACCTGGCATTTTATTACCAAATGTTCTAGTACATACAGAGAAATTCTTTATATGCCATGTCTCTAAGTATAGGAGAAGAAAATAAACAAATAAACAGCCACTAGGACATCATTACACAATATTACTCCTTGTCCTTGTCCCTTAGAGACACTAATCCTTGCCCATGCTCAGACTTCCCAAAAGCATGCAAATGCTGTCTGGGGTCAGTAAAAAGGTCAGGCAAGCAAGTCAAGACGCAAAACAGTAAACGAACCAAATGCTGTGTTATTCTAAAGAGATTTTCCTTGACAAGTTCCCAAATAGCCAGTCTTCCTCTCGAATTAGCGTGCAGCCCTGAAGTTTTACTATGAGATCAATAGCTTGCTGAACGTTCCCTGCTCTAACACTTACAAAAGTCTGCAGGGGACATGGTCCCCTTGCACCGCCCCTGTGGCCACCGGTGTATGGCTGAGTCATTAAGGAATGGGGAGAACAGACACGCTGGGCCTTATTTCCCAAGCTTCAAAATCATTGGGTAAATGCTCCACAGTAGCTGGGTTTGAGGAGTGTTTATTTTGCTTTCTTTAGGAAAGCATATGATTAATTTAAACACAGCCATTCAGGGGCATTTGCTTCCTTGTTCCATTTGCTTTGTATGGCAAGGGAAGGAAAAACCAGTGTTTGCCGAGCCGGGACACATGTGCATTTGACAGGCCGATTGTTGGGTTAACGCTGGGACAAAAGGCTTCTGGGCATATTTATCATACTGAGGGGAAATATGAAAATTCATCTTTAAGTCACATGACTTTTTTTTTTTTTTTTGGTAACTTCTGGTACTTTGTTTAGAAATGTAAACACCTCATTACAGCTGAAAGTAAAAGTGTGAATTGACTTAAAAAAATCCCTAAATAAAAGGCAGAAAAAAATGTAAAGGATTGGGACAGGGACGGTGCTCAGTGGGTAAAGAACTTGCTGCACACATTCAGAGCTGACTCTGGATCCCTCAACAACCGTGCACGAGCTAGGCTCAGTGGGGCACATCTGTGACCCCAGTGCTGGGGTTCAAAGACAAACAAACATCTCAGGGGATTGCTGGACTGCTAAGTCCAGGCAAAATGGCAGACTATGGGCTCAGTGGGAGATGCTATCTCCCCCCAAAAACTAAAAACCAAATACCAAAAACCAAACCAAACCAACCAAACAAAAAAACAGCAGAAAGCAAGGGAGCCAGAGAGCCAGTGACAACCTCGGGTCCCCACATGTGCTCCCTGGGTGAGTACATCTGCAGGCACACACACATACATCACACACACAAATGCACACACACACACACACACACACACACACACACACACACATCTCTCTCTCACACACACACATACATCACACACACAAATGCACACACACACACACACACACTTCTCTCTCTCTCACACACACATATATCACACACACAAATGCACACACATACAGAAATGCACACACACATCTCTCACACACACATACATAACACACACACATACATCTTTCTTTCACACACATACATAACACACACACACATACATCTCTCTCTCTCTCTCTCTCCCCCCCCCCCACACACACTATACACATGCAGAGTTTAATGGTGACTATGGACATTAGAGAACAAGATTATTTGGGTGGTTGAAGGTGTAGCTCAGTGGTCAAACCCCTGCTGAGTTGTGACATACACTGGGTTCAATCCCCAGCACTCAAACATAAATAAATAATAAAAATTATTATAGAAAATTTCAATATATAAAGTAGGGAACAACAAAACAAAACACCATGTAGCTAGCGGCCATTTTGAAACATTTAAACATCTTTGCTCCTCTTTTCCAAGTATACCTACATTTCCTAGAGATGAGATTATCATAGAGGAGTTTGTTGGCCTCTGTGAATACTTTACTGACATAAGACAGCAAGAAAACTCCTACAGTGGGCACTGCTAATGAACTCACACAGTGAGTGCCCTGTGGATCCGTGCCTACAGCATCTGCCCAACATGGTGGCTCATACCTGCCACCACTTGAAAGCCTGAAGGAGGAGGATCCAAAGATCAGGCCAGCTTAAGCTGTATGCCAAGGTGAGCCCAGCCTCGGGTACATAAACCTCTGGCCAAAAAAATAAAACAAATAAACAAAAACAACCATAAAAATCCCCAAAGTAAACTAAACACACAGGATAAAAGAACCATTTTATTCTTCATTCATCCACAGGGAAAAAGGTTTTGGTGTGATGACCAGCTTGAGCTGGTACCTGAGCCTAAGGAGGTCAGGGCTATGAGCTACTAATATTCATGATCTAACTTCATCTTTGGTGCCAAGCAATCCACCCCATGGCCTTTCTCTTCAGCAGGCTCAGCAGCGGTTGTGCGAGTCACTGCTTGGCCTCGCTGCTGGTTTCTGAGGGAAAACTGGAGAGGAACATCCAGTGTGAGCAGAAGCCACACTGTTACTTTATGAGATGAGACCAGGGGATTCCCATGGCCAGTGACACCACAGGAAAGAGGTCGGTGACCACAGGCCGCAGTCTTAGGTTTAGTGGGACTGTGGCTGAGAGCCTGCGATTCCTCAACTGGCCGACAACATGGCTCCTCCTGGCCTTCGTTCAACAAGCACCAGACACTGTTCCCAGTGTGGTGCAAAGATACATCATAGAATGAGACATACCAGTCTTGGCTCGCTGCCTTTATTTTGGGATCTATGCATCATGATGATGGATCACCCATGACCTGGTCTGAAATATTCAATGTCCAGATTTGATTCTAGATGATACTGGAAACTGACATGGCTACACTATCATTTTCACACACAGAGGATAGACCCTGGCTATTTAGCTCTAATGTGTAGCTATTCATCTCTATGTGATTCCTGAGACCAACTCATCCTCAGGAATATTCCAAACTCCCATTACTCTCAGTAGAAACTTCTGAGGTACGATCTCTCAGTATGAAACTGTACATGTTGCTGATTTTCTAGAAAAATACCAATTCCAAAATTATCCCAGTAATTCCTCGGATGGTAAGAAAGTGGTGTGACACCCAAGAGATTCTTTTAAAGTGTTCAGAGCCTGGGGTCAACAGGGTCTTGCTACTCACTGACTATGTCTACCTGGGAAGTAACTCTGATTGGCACTCTCTGCCTTATATGGCTGTGATGGTTGAAGAAGTTAACACAAACACACATGCACACATACACACATACTTGAATACACATATATGCTTAGCATACACACATACACATACACTCCTACACAGACATACACACATACACAAACATGCATACACACACGCATACATGTACACACCCACACTTATACACACACACACACACACTGTACATAGACCTGTGTCAGCTTGCACAGAAAGCACACAGGATGGGTGGCAGCTGACAATGCTGCTGTGGCTGTCATTCAGAATAAGATGGTTCTGTTATTACTTGGAATACCCAGTCATCAACCGAAAGAGGGGTCACAGGGATACAAGGGGAAGCTCTTATCTTAAAAACAATCATGGCTTATTAAGACTGAACTTGGCCTTCCAAGCCTCTTTCTGATTATTGCTTCCTACCGGGTTTCCTTGTGTGACGTGCCATGCTTTGCTTTGGCCTCTCAAGTGAATTGTGACTTATCCATCAGGGCTTCATTCTACGCCGGTGCCCTGACCTGAGTGGTCCTCTTTAAACACAGCCCCTGCTTGAGTGGTTCTCTATTGCAGACTGGATGAAGAGCAAATTCTTGGTCTTTTCATGGGACATCTTTCTCTCTGGCCTAGCCACTTAGCAGCTCCACCCCTATTGAGGTGTGTCACCACTTAGAGACTGCCTTCCATACGTTCCAGGCAATCTCAACATTTGTCCCTGCCTTCTAACTCTGAACTCCCTATTATAAAGCTCTTATTTCTTCTTAAAGACTAAGCTACCTACTGCTGTGTGTGTGAACTGATTTTGAACTGTATGTAGCATTTTTTAATTTTTGATTTAGTCTGACTAGGCCTGGCTCCATCTAGGAGCATCTGGCTTCTTCCGACAGACGCTTTAATTCTCAGGAACAAGCATGGGACTAGATCTTTCTGGTAAGCTACTTTCTCATCAACTTCTGCACTTGATGTCCATTGCTGATGGACACCGTGGCAACTCTCTGCCTGAGCCGGCTGCATTCGTCCAGGTTCTTTCTACTGTCAAGTGGGACAGACATGCTTCAGACATGACACCCTCCGCTCAGGATTCCACCTACTTTTTATAAGCCTGTTCGTGTATGTGCACAGATCCTGAAGAATCTGTTGCCTGCTACGTTACCCTCCCTAGTGATCGCAAAGGATTACCTAGCTTGTTGGGATCCTTGTAGGTCCCAGGAACTCTGGTGGGTACCAAATCAGGGATGCCCCAGTCCCTTACACAAAATGGTACAGTGTTTGAATGTAACCTATGTCCGTCTTCTAGTGTTCCTTAAAACATCTCCAGACTACTTTATGTGCTCCATAAAAATATAAATAGCATGGCAGTAGTTGCACTGTTGAAGGAATAATGCCAAGAAACAGGTCAGTATTTTTTTCCAGGATATTAGCAATATAGATTCAACTGGTGTGTGTGTATGTGTGTGGGGGGGGAGGGGGAGAGAGAGAGAGAGAGAGAGAGAGAGAGAGAGAGAGAGAGAGAGAGAGAGAGAGGGAGAGAGAGAGATAGAGGGAGAGAGAAACTGTTTAAAACTGTAGGTTTGCTGGCCCCAGGAATGCAGAACCCAGAGAGAAAGGGCCAAACGTATTCCATTCCCTCCCAGAACGTCTAGTCCTTCCCCTGTCTAACCTATATGACTTTCTCATCACACACCATGTGCCTACAATGTAAAAAGCATCAACCACAGCACAAGGTGGGGGTGGCCAATGTGATGCTATGCTTTTGAGGGAGACAGCTCAGTGTCAGAGTGCTTACCCAGCATGCACAGGCACACGGGGGAGATTCCCAGTGCTATGACACAGCAGCAGCAGCAGCAACAACAATAAATTTGGCCCTTTGACTCCATGTTTGGTATAAATGTGGCAGCGGATAAGTGTTGTCTAAATGTTACCATCCACCACCAGACAACTAAGCTCTTTAAGTCGTCTCCAGCAAGCAGACTACCTGAGGCATTTTCCTTAGAGCCCTGTTATTAAGAAGAGACACATAACATGGCAAACAGCAAGAGAAAACACAGTGCTCGGCACAAGAACCTTGGGTTAGCTGGCGGACTGAGACGCGTGCTCAAGACGCTTGTGGCCCTCAGATCACGTGTAAAGCCTTTCTCTGAGATAATTATTATGTTTCCAGTCAAAATTACAGTGTGGCTGCAACCAGAATGACACGTTTTCATAATACAAGAAGGTTCCATAATGATGTCCTTTAGTGGCTAAGTATATGGCTTCTCTTCAGGAGGGAATTATCAAAGGGATTTGTCCAGTGACACTCCGTTCTATGTAAATGGCTAGGAACAACCGAAAATCCCTTCAGTATTCATTAGTTTTACTTAAAATCCATACTGAAGTTTGACTCTGAATCTCTCTCTCTCTTTTGTCTCTCTGTATCTGTGTTTGTCTGTCTGTCTCGTGTGTGTGTGTGTGTGTGTGTGTGTGTGTGTGTGTGTGTGTGTGTGTATGTGTGTGTGTGTATGTGGTGTGTGTAGGCTAGGCTAGAAAAGGGGTTGGGGTATCTGGGTTTAACATTCTGACTTATTTTGAAATATGATCTCCCACTGAAACTGGTGCTGGTCTGGCTGCCAGCCAACCATTTTACCATAATGCTGGGGCTATAGGCATACATGGTGTGCATGAACACACCTGGCTTTCCCCAACCCCCAGGTTCTGGGACTTCAGATCAGTTACCTGCTGGGCCATCTCTGTAGCCAGCTCTAAAATTTTCTGACAGCGAAGGCAGAGTGCCTCTGTGGTGTATGTTTTATGTCCTAGACTTTGTCAGGAAATCAGGCAAGGGCCAGAAATGGCTCATTTTAGCTGTATGGCCCCAGAACAGGCAGCTTGGTCAAGGGCAATCATCCTTTCAGGTCAGAAATCCTTGAAGATCAACTTGTTCTTACAGCCCACCTCTTGGGGAAAGGCATTTTGAAAACATGTGGTATCACAGCGCCACCTTCTGGCACAACTGTGTCATTAAACAATCTCATTACAGGATGTGGCTTTAAACCCAGTGTAAAAACCAGGAGGAGGGAGATTCATCACATTTTCTTACAAATTGACAGGTTGAAAGGCACAGCTCAGTTCTTCCTTCCTTCCCTTGAAAGGCACAGCTCAGTTCTTCCTTCCTTCCCTTCCTTCCTTCCTTCCTTCCTTCCTTCCCTTCCCTTCCCTTCCCCTTCCTTCCTTCCTTCCTTCCTTCCTTCCTTCCTTCCTTCCTTCCTTCCTTCCTTCCTTCCTTCCTTCCTTCCTTCCTTCCTAACTGTTTAGGACTAGGAAGATAACTACAACTCTCCAGTCAAAAAGTGTTACACTAACAGTTGGCAATCTTGCTGCATGCTTTCCTGTGTTAAATGTTTAGTTGTCTACTACAAACAACTGTCATAAAGGACATGGGTCACTCAAGACTTCTAAAAGAAACCAACATACTCTTGACACTAGAGTTCCCTTTAGAAGCAAAATCTAGATGTGATCTAGTGTCCTTTGAGTGTAAGTGGTCCTGTGTTTACCTGAAGAGTCCCCAAAGCTCACATATCTGGTGAGTGGAGTTCACAAGTGATGGGAGGGCTAACCATTTGAGAGCACACAACCAAAGTCTAACATGCACATACACACATGCACTCATACATATGTGTGCACATGCACACACATACACGCACGTGTTAGGTTGATGGTGGGTTTCCCGTGTCTGCTCTGCCACAGGGTTTGGGCCGCTGGGGGAGGCAGGGCGCAGGAAGTTTGACCTCCCTTACTCCATGCCTGCCGCCTCTGTGCCACTGGGTGGGTGCTGGGCATAGGGCACTGCTTCAGAGGCGGGAAAGCACGGTCTGAGGTGTGGGATAGACAGCTGGGGTTTGCTCAGGGGTCCCTGGGCCTGGGACAAGGCTTTGGGCACCCAGGCATGGCTGGATGCTGCGGAAGAGCTGAGAACAGAGTGGGGGAAGGGGGGAGCTCTGGCTGGTCCTGCATGGGCCCTTGTCGTGTCGGCATTTGACTGTAGGCTTGGCCTTGGTGGTGGCTGTGGGGGCACAGGTAGGCCTTCTACAGATTAGACCACAGCTTAGTAAGTGAAGGCCTTCTCTACAGCTCCTGCTCCCGGTGAAAAGAGATAGTTCATGGTTTTATGGCATTTATTGTCATGGAGGAGAGTGGATGCGTAAACCTGTACCCCAATTTCTCAGGGTGGGCCTGAGATTAAATACCTTCTGTAGGGAGGAGTGTCTGGGAAGAAAGGATAATTGGTTGAACCTCCAGGCCTTTAGGTACCTCATTATAATGAAGATCTGTCTTGAGCCTACATGACCTGTGGTCATGTCCTTACCTGTGGAGTGGCCTGGGGCATTGCCCTTATGAGACTGATGGCCACAAATCTATGAAGGGCTGTGGCTAGTGACAGGTGCCTGGTTTTGATAGCAAATTGAGACCCCTATTGTCCCTTAGGGTCACCGGTGTCTCAAGCCTCTCGACTAGGGACCAGGATACCTTTCACAGCCCACAGCCCCACATGTATGCATGCATGTGTGCGTGTATACACAAACACACACACATACACACACACATGCACACACACAAATATTTCTTTATTTCTAAAACCTCAAGGAAATAGGATTCCATTCGTTAAATAACAGGTTTCCAAAGAATCAAGGACTCTTTATCTTAAATTGGCCCTTTATCATATATAATGCTTTATTCAGAATATTATTCCTGTTGACATGACCTCTGTGCAGTCTCAGTTGGTGAGCGATGAAAATGCTTTCTTTCTTTTCTTCTTTGCACGGTAGTTATTTTTTATCATAGAGAATATCACCTAATGCTTTGTCCCCCAACTTTGCAAAATCTTAAAGGACAGAATACAAGCATATTTCCAAAAGTACAACCCAGCCTTTATTTCAACTTAAGTCAGCTGCCTTGGGACCTCCACAGATGTGTCTTGAGAAACCTGGCAACAGCTTTGAACTTCTTTGGGACAGAAAAGCATCTTAGACTGAAATGAAAACCCTACAATTAGGACCTTTATCCCAAATTTATCCAAAGATCGGGTTCTGCACTCTGACACATAGGCAGGAAAGCAGGAAGAGGGAGGGACGGAAGGTGCACAGGTGTGTTTTTGTATTGCGTACAGTGTCTGCCTTGGAGACATAACCCAGCGAGGTAGAAATCCTAGCCACAGTGACTTCTTGGCCCTTGCAGGGCTGAGGATGCAGAAGGCTTGCTTCAGGCATGTGTGAGACAGGCAGCCTTCCATGTCTTTAGCTTCTTCATACATGGAAATGAGCATGCTGCTGCTGACCATGGATGTGTGTCTGTGTCTCCTGGGTACATGACCCTCCTCCCCACTACACCTCAATCCTCCAGAGCAGTGTTTCCTGCCCTTTCCAACGCTGCAACCCCTTAATGCGGTTCCTCGTGTTGTGGTGACCGCACCATAAAATTATTATTGCTGTTATCTCATAACTGTAACTTTGCTAGTTGGAAACCATAATGTAGATGTCTGTGTTTTCTAATGGTATTAAGTGACCCCTGTGAAAAGGTCTCACCCCCAAATGGGCTGTGACCCACAGGTTGAGAGGCACTGCTCTATAAAAAGAGGTAGCATAGAATACAGGGTCAGTGAGCAAAGGAACGCGCATAAAATTTACACGTGATTTAATTAGTTGATAATGGTCGTTAATTGAATGGCTTAGGGAAGGAATCATATTCTCTTGGACATATAAAGGCTCCATTCAGGAAGAAAAGGTTTGTTTTTACTTGGCCCTTCTTGGCTAGCAGAACCACCTGTGCAAATACGGGGCTTCAGCCTGATGACAAGTGGGGTTTTATGGTACCAGGAAGATTTCCATCTCCATGACAACCTTTCTGGTTCCAAACAGTGAATGTTGTGTTTCTGGAATCAACATCTCCACCAAGGCAGCAGCAGACTGGATTAGGGGGGCTGCCACACATCTCCACAGCCATCCCAGGACAACCACTTGATCGTTGGGTAGCAACAACTGATATGTGGGTTTTCAGGGACTCTGGCTTCTGGTGATGCATTGTTTGAAAGGGAAGTAAGTCTTCGACTCAACAACTCCCTGAAACAAGTACTTTTCTCATCTCCAAAACCTACCACATGTGCAGAGAGGGTGGGAGGTACGGCTGCTGGGCACGGAACCCAGGCAAAAGCCCCTCACATGCCAGGCAACCGTCCACCAACGAGCAGCACACAGCCTCAGTCTCATGCCATATTCTTCTTGCACAAGGTCTGATACCCATCCAAGGCTTGATATTGTGCATGAAAATCACAGTTTGTAACTATTTCACTTAAGTATAGGTAGATAAGGTAACTCGTAATATTAATCAACACAACTTGGATATAGGGCCCGGTTCCACAAAGGATCGCCTAGAAAACAAATCCCTCAAAATATGTTTGAAGAAACACATCGACCATAGTCTTAAGTGAGTACACTTGTGATATGGAAAATAGTTTTTGCAGCAGTTGCTCCTGGCTCTTTGCAAATGATATTCCACCGAGGTTTTGATTTATGGCTAAACCCCATTCGTATTCTACGACAGCGTGACACCCGAGGGTGGAGGCTCAGAATTTAAGAGTATGGGATTTCGGGGCTGACGGCAAAGATTTTCTTCTTTTAATTAAGAAATAAGTTATCGTTCTAGACACTCGCGCCACTTTATATAGCTGGTTCCCATGAATGATGATGTCAGAGGTGCCCCTCCGACAGATGTGTCCACACAAACTCTGGTTTCTTAGACTCACAGCCTTTGTCTTGGGGGTCCAGGGTGTAGGACTTTGCTCAGAATTAAAACTCAGAAGACTTGATCATAGTTCTCTCTTTACCAGATCAAGTGTCTTGCTATTTTAAGAGTACTGGACTACAATATACAAACTAGAAATAATAACGCAACAGCATCTCTTTCTTAACCAAAAATGACAGAACACTAGTGAATTCAATTAGGAGAAAACCATGTGGCGAACCTGACAGAGCAGGCCCAACACAAGACTGTCATGCTGTCCACCCCCTATCACCAAACTTACCAAATCACATCACTGAGTAACTCATAAAAGTTACTTTTAACCTTTGACACATATTTGGTACCAAAGGGCTGTGTGTTTTCAAGGTGTTTAAGGTTGTGGGTGGCTTCGATGTCATTTTGAAAAATTGGGCAGAAAGACAGTAAAGATAAAGTGAGCTGCAGTCCAAACCATATGAAGCAATGTATGAAGCCACAAAGGATCGAGAGACTCACCCGTCCCCATCCCCACCCCATGCCCCACCTGACTCCCCAACCTGATCCCTCCCTGATGGTGACCGCTCAGCTCCAGGCTTACTTCCTGTCACTCAAGTGCCATCCCATACCTTCTAGATTGGAGGTTCTCAACCTTCCTGAGGCTGTGACCCTTTAACACAGCTCCTCATGCTGTGCTGACCCCAACCACAAAACAGTGATGGTTGCTATTTCATGACTGTAAGTTTGCTACTGCTATGAGTCCTCATGTGAGTATCTGTTGTGCAAGCCACAGGTTGAGAATCTCCTGTTCTAAATGGCTAGTACATTCATTTGTGTGTGACACACATTCACCCCTGAGACCACCCCAACAGATGGCAAAAGACCATAGCCTTGTGATGCCAGATGATAGGAAAAAGAAACTAAACATGATTCCCCCTCCCCCTGCAGTGGTCTCCATTCATGAGACGGTGCCTATGCCTCGGTTGGGATAACAATTCAATTCAATGTCACTTCAGAACACGTATAAAGTCAAACAGCAGCACAGGTATAACATACCAGCAGCCCAGATCAAGGCACTGGGGGTGAAGACCTCCCCACTATGTCTGCACAATGGTTGAAGATGGTGGCCAGCCCTATGTTGTCAACTTGCTTCCTTCCTTCCTTCCCTCCCCCTCCCCACTTCCTTTCTTTTTGAGACAGGACTTCATGTAGCCCAGGCCAGCCTTGAACTCCCTATGTAGCTGAAGGTGATCTTGACCTTATGACCCTCCTGCATCCATTTCTGGAGTGCTGGGATTATAGGAACACTCTACAATGCCCAGCTTACACTGTGTAGGGCTTGGGGCTAAGGCTTCATGTGTGCTAGACAAGCACTTTACCAACTGAGCTATGGCCTCAGCCAGAAGAAGCCCTGTGTATAACGGAGAAGCCTTCATGACCCAGTTACCTCTAATAGGTCCCAACGTCTTAACAAGACAACCTTGGCAACATCTGAATTTCAGGGGCAATGCACACAAGCCCGAGCAGAGGCAGTGTGTATGACACCTCCAGGTTCGGGGCTAATAGAGCCAAATGCATTACGCTCGCCTTTAATGCGCAGGCCAAGGGACAGGAAATGTTAGTTATCTGATCATGTAATTTATGATTTTCCTCCCTCCTACTTCAGAAAAAGTAAGTGATCCACCGAGAATAAATGTCTCTGGCAGAGATGAAAGGGATGATAACCAGCTCAAACCAGCTTTGCCAAATACATTTCAAAACCTAAGCAACCTGAAGTTGTCAGCCCAGTCATAGGACAGGTAACATGTGTTCCATCAGAGAAGAAGTGTGACCAGCCACTGCCAAACGGAACAATGGCTGGACCCACTACGATATCAACAACCAGTGATTAAATAATGAAACGTTTTTAAAAAATGTATTAATACGGCAGAGGTTAATTTAAACTGCCTCTGGACCCAAATAAAAAAGATCAGCTCCAGGTTTCGTCAGTGGGACAGAGAACATTATTTTTTTTGGGGGGGTGCTGGCATTACTAATGGCAGAAAAGACTCCAATTCTTGAGACACTCTGCTTAAGGAAGATGCATAACAGGGAAGAAAAGGCTCTCTTCCTGGCAGTCTCGACTACCATAGCAACCGGTCAGGAACGTACAGAAGAGTCGCATCAAACCCACCTGTGATGAAAGATCTGGCTCATGGTTTATGACATGCTGCTAAAGCAGGTCTGTTCTGCAAGATGCACAGAAGACGTACACTGAAGTATCAGGCTACTTTTTTCTTCTGCCTCGCGAGATGTTTCTCACCGAGAGGTTTTATTTATTTATTTATTTCTAAAATGAACTGCATCATGCCAATAACTTGGGAGAAGTTATAGGTTTAATGAGATCCAGACAGAAGAGATGTCACTGCTGGCTGCTGGACACTTGGCAAAGATGAGCCGGGCTGAGGTGAAGTCCAAGTCAGTCTCTGGACTTCAGATTTGACTCCTGAGTCAAACTCTGATCTGCTCCTCACCTTCCAACATAAAATATCCTTCTACACAGGTTGGGCACCCCTGCTGAGCCTTACCACCCACCCTACAAGCCCCCACCGTGTGCTGTGAATTAGAAACAAGGCATTGGCTCAACTAATCTCCCGGGAAGGCATCTTTGACTCTGATCCAGGGCTGGGCACATTAAACCAATCTTGCATCAGTCTCCAAAAATCTCAGGCTACGGCTCAGTTGCAGTCTTCTGGCCTAGCAAGCACAGAGCTCTAATTTCTATTCCCCACACTACATAACTGGGGCATGGCAGTATATGCCCATAATCCCACCACTCAGAATGTGGAGGTGGGTTATCTTTGGCTATAAAGTGAGCTCAAGGCCAGCCTGGGTTACAGGAGACCCCTGTCTCAAAACAAAACAAAAATCTGGTGATAGGAATGGCTAGGTTAAGAGAGAGAGGGAGGGAAGGAGGGAGGGAGAAGGTGTAGTTGCACAGTAAAGCCAGCCCAAGTTTTACCATGCATACTTCTAACTACTGTCACATGACAGCTAGCTCCACCCTGAAGGGAGAGGCAATATGCTTTGCTGCCAACTAGGACCAGCCTTGCTATTTCCCTTGCATAGAACTGAGGGGCCACTAGGGGGCGATCTAGGAATGGGCGGGTTTTCCATCCTTAGAAAGACCAGGCAAGCTGCAAATCTGTCTCCTAAAAGGTATTAGTCCCCACACAGACCCTTCTTTAATTTGAATTATGATTAGAAATAGTCTCTTTTTGACTTCTCTGGAAATGTGATCAGAAAGGGGGTTTCTGTTACACCCTTGGGGAATGGGAAGACATGCCAGCTAGAACTGAGAAGTTGAAACGTCTCTTTTTTTCCTATTCTATTTCCCTAGTCATAACCAAGGCCCCCATGCTTTCCAAACCTAGGGGTGGGGTGGGCTGGCGTGGGTGGGACAGACGAGCGAGGGTTGGAGGGGGAGCAAGAAAGAAAAATAAATTACTGTTAAATGAGCAGCTGTGTCCCTTTGAGGTTTTATTTACATATTATGACTGTGGTTTTAAACAGACCTAAGACTTTCTACAGCAAAACAAGTCCCCCCACCCGGCCTGTCTCACTAGCTATCCGCAAGCCTTTTTTTTTTTTTTTTTTTTTTTTTTTGTGGCTACTGGACCCTCACCACCCAATGGGGAGCTTGGAATGGGACTTAGCTCTCAGAAGCTACCTGCCCCAAATCCTTTACAGAAGGAGGCTGGATATAAATGATACTTTTTAAAATGCAAAGACTTACTCGGTTGTTTATGGCTGTCTGTGTCTGACTTTTCCTTTCTTATTTTCCAAGCCCCATAGAGGAACACGCTTTCCTTCCCTAGCTGGGTAGGGTCTCAGAACAGCACAAGCGCTTAAGCATCCTGTAGGTGACAGGCTGTGGGAAGGTGCTAAGGGACATTTCACAGGCCACAAACAGCCATGATCACAGCCCTGGCAGGGCTAAGTTGTCCTCTGCTTTCTGTTTGCCTTTACATGTCTCCACTGTTTGTGAATGAAGCTCACTGCCTGCCTGCCTCAGTTTCCTCTTCTACGGAGCTACTCAACTGGATAGCGGGTCGGGCCTTTTGGGTCTTGTGGTATGGGCACAGGGCAGGCCTGATCTCAACAGGCACTAACTCACTAGAGGCCTTACCTGGAGTCCAAATTTGTCCCCTAAGAGATGAGCCGCACAGAAACTTACATTTTAAAATGGAAATTTGGGGCATTTGTGCCTTCAAATGGCACAATGCCCCTTCGGGGCAATTCTAAGCCTTATCATTTGGTTCGGGTTGGACAATCAATTCTTGCCAAAAAGACACCTGAATAAATACCAAGCAAACAACTTCCAGCCCTGCCTCCTGGCCTGGGGGTGTGCTCCATGACAAGAAAGCCAAGGCAAATGGGGACATGAGGGCCAGGGCTCCCTTCCACCCTTTCCTTGAAAGCCACAGTTGCAACTGTTTTGACAACAAGGGATTATCTTGAAAGGAGTGGCAACAACAAAAAGCCATTTGTTTCTTTCACTGTGACTGATCCCTTTGTTAGACATTGGGGGTGGGGCTGGGGGTAACGGGCCTCAAACAAATGTTTCCTATCAAAGGCAAGTATTTTGATAATAGCCCCATTGGTTTGCAACCAGGCTGGTAAACTTCTTGGCTTAAGCAACCATTGCATCTTCTGTGCCTCCGGTCTCTTCTCCTGCTGATTAAGTCCTTTTCTAGGAATCGAGTATGGCTGCAGTGAATATAGTTCTCAAGAATGTAAGATTAGGGTCCTATATACTGGTTTTACCCAGGATCCAAGTGCACTTATAAATTGTCTACCTGAGAAAAAATATGTTAGTGCCATAAGAAAAATTATAGGAGGTTGTCAGAACAGCATCGCCTGGCAAAGCAAGCAGAGGTGGAGGCACATTCAATATCCAGCAACAACCCAACGGTTAGCATTCTATGTTCTGTGATCACAAAGATGCCTAAGCCAGGGAGGTAGCTGTGTGATCACGTGAGTTCCCAACAGAGGTGGAAAACACACACACACACACACACACACACACACACACACATGTCAGAGGCACAGTGGAGACAGACCTCTGCAGTGAGGAGGCATCTGAAGTGCAAGGAGGCCGTGTGTGTGCCAGAACACTCACGTGTGCCAAAGAATGGCTTAAGTTCTACACAATGTACAATTCTAAGAAGAAAAAACATAAACACACTTGGATGTTTCATCTTTCAAAAGATGGAGGGAAAACCAAACACTGAAGATGGTGCAGTAGAAAGGTTCCCAGAAATGCTAGTGGTCCCTGTGACTTGATTTTTTTCCATTTTTTTTCTATAGACCAGTGAAGCCTGGTATTCCCTGGACCCTGATTCTCAGCTAGAGGAGTGGAGCCAAATTCAGCTGCAGGTGGGCAAATCCTGTTGTACTTACACTGGTTCCTGTGCAGTTGGGACATATTTCCCATAGTTCCTGTTTCACAGCAGCACAGCCCCTGAAACCCCATCCCTGGGCAGCTGGTCCCTGGACAGCTCAGGGAATGGAAACAGAAAACAGTCCTGTTTCTCACTGCCCTGAAGTTCCATCCACAGCACCAGCAGACAAAGTGGAGCATGTTGGAAAGAAAGAAAGAAAGAAAAAAACAACCAGCTTGCTGGCCAAGGGAAAAGGAATCCTTGTATTTGGACCAAAGCTTATTGGGCACATCTAAAACAGGCACCTCATTGTGCTTGGTTTAAAAGGAGCCCTTCGGAAGCCGGGCCTTGTGGGGCTGACAGTTAAATCACAACGGCCCATATTGACATGGATGGCTTCCAAATGTCTGGGTGAATACATAATATTTCCATTTCACAGGAACCAGGGACATAACAAGGCAGAAGCCAGGGAGGCCGGGATGGAAACCCTGGTGAACAGGTTTCTGTTCAAGACTGGAGCTTATGGCCTTGCAAAAGTTCACACTCAGCTTCTGCTCCAAGCTCTTCTGCATTGTTTTTAAATTAAGGGACAAATTTAACAGCATGACTGAGAAAAGCCCGGAGCTTGTGAGCTCTGTGCAAGTTCGTGCATGCAGGGCTGAGGGAGGGCTTAGGAGTGTAGAGGTCAGAGGTCAACCCAGGGGGCTTTTTCCTCGGGGGGCCATCCACCTTGTTTTCTTCTGTTTTTTCTGGATCAGATCTCTCACTCCCCTGGAAGCAGCCAAGTCAGCCAGGCCGGCTGGCCAGGGAGCCCTAGAGATCCACTGATTTCCCAGGGGTGGGATTAAAAGTACGTCCTCACCATACCTGTACCTTCTAGGGATCGAACTCATGTCCTCCTGCCTGATGACAAGCACACTGACTGAGCCATTTCCCCAGCTCCCAGGAAGCCTTGCTGTCTGTTAAACCCTGTACATTCCCAGCAGCACGCTTCACTGTGCAGGCACCAACAGGGAAGCTGGATGAGGCTGGGTTTCTTGGGAAAAGGCACAGTCCCCACAAGCCCCTGGAAGCAGAGACCCAGTCCAAGTTCAGACAGGAAACACCTGGGCCTCCACCCCCACTCCGAACACACTTTACATTTCAAAACAGATGATTCGGAATTGTTCATAAATATTTGTCTTGCTTCAATAAAACACTTTGCAGCTAGTTTCATAAACCCTTGTACAGAAGGCTAACGCATGCACGCTATGAGTGGTCCAGATTCTTTTAACATTGTATATATTTGCCTGGACAATGTCCTGGGAACAGAAAACCCACAAGCCGGCATTGAATAGTGTCACAAAGGAATTTCAGTGTAGCTTTCTTTCGGGGAAACACAACTCTCTGCATCTATAAATAAGGCTCAAATAAATCCCTACTTGTTTTTGATCGGTGGGGGAGGGGAATAGAATGGAAATATACATTCAACTCAAGTTGTCCTAACATTCCTATTAGAGTAAATATTAGGCGGAAACAGTCTCTTAGAGGCTTAGCAAGGCTTCACCATCATTGATTAGCAAACCCCAGCTACGAGCAAGAGCCATACTAAAGGCAAAGGGCAGAGCTCTACTAACAGCCTCAGAGCCAACATGTCCTGCATTTAAACATACTTTTAAACATATTGAACCCTTTGCAATGTTTTCAAAATTGTTTTAAACCCCAAAATGAAAGTATGTTACATCTCTGTGCTAAAAATTCTATGCTGAAAAGCCCCCTTTGAGACCAGTGGTCTTCAAATTGTCCATCTTGCTATGGATGGGGGGAGGGTAATTTATGGAGTTTAACGACTACAGTGATAACTAGATACACAGAATGTCTTACACATTGAGGGCACTTACAGCAGACACCTCACTGTGCTCTGTATCAAGGAAGAAAAGGGCGTGAACATTTGTAGGTAGGAGTGGTGGAAAAGCTAGGGCTCTAGAAAGTTATGTCTACGGAGCACCCAGGACAGTATCTAGGCACCCAGAAGCCAGCCAGCTGTGGGTCCACCTACTGGGCCTTCCGGTAGGGGGCCTTGCTTCTCCTTTAACCACTTTTCGATGGCAGGAAGAAAATGAAGTGACCAAACATGAAAGAGGGCCACAAGAGGGTAAGCCTCTAAACACAACCCTAAAATGGACTCCAGTGAGCTGTCTCCTCTCTTCTCCTGCCCTCCCCTCCCCCCACAACAGCTGCAATTAAAAATTCCTCAATTGGCCATAAACTGCTTAACTGTGGAGCAACTGAGAAGTATCAGTGCACTGCCCCATTCATGGTGATTACATGGTGGCGACAAGACACTGCTTAGGAGCTCGTTGGAGCCATAAAAGGTGGTCGTCAGAGGTAATGATAAGCCAGTTCTGAACAGGCAGCAAGCTGCTCTACTAGGTTAAGGATTAACATGCTGGACTCTGGCCAGCCGAGACGTTGTTTAACCAGGGAAACAAACTCGGGAACGATCACATGCCCATAGCTGCCTCTGCTGGGTCCCCGCTCAGCTTGTGAAGTTCTGGAGGAGCTGTCCACCTTTCGGACAGCATCGACCCCCATCAAACTAGTGTGGACCACAGATGAGTGAGGGTATTGATTGATACGGATGATGATGAGGAATGGCAGACTGTTTAGAAGAACCCCATTTGTTCCTATCCATACACCTTCCGTGACCTTCTACTTAGTATGTCCCTGGATAGCCTGTGAGGATATTTAATGACTGTCACAGGGGCAAACACTAGAGAGAGAGCCATTTGGGACGTTTAATCTCGTTTTCGGGACAGTGCATTTGAAAAGGGTGATTAGTCCTGCAGATGTGCAGTCACCTTAGGGTGGGATAAGCCACACAAACAAAGGGTACTTAAAGTCATCTTCTGGATTAGGGAACGATCCTTTGATCATGACAAAAGGGAGGTTTTCTTTTTCTTTCAGGATTTTTTTAAAAGAAGATTGAAGAGCTGGGTCTCCAGAGTAGGAGGTCTGGGGTCTGTCTGCTCCGCTTAGTTTAAGTTGGGACCAGACTATGAAGGTTTGGGAGGATGAGCCTCAATTATTCTCCTGTATGGGGCAGGCTAGGGGTGCACAGTCCAAATAGGAAATGGAATCATGACGTGCCTAATCTGTGTACGTGTGAAGATTTGGGTTTTAACCAGTTGGCAAGAAAAGCCCAAACACGGAGAACGGGTTGGGAAAGAGCTGGGGTGGTTTATGTAGGTTTTGGACTATAAGGGCCAGGGATACAGATAAAGAAACAAGGTGAGGTATATTACACAGGGAGGAAGCCATGTCTACAGCCAACCTGATAGCAAAGCAACGGGTCCCTGAAGTGTTGTCCCTTAAACATTTTAAGTGGGTCCCTTAGAGAATTACCACCAAATCTCAGAAGTCTACCATCCAAGGACTACCAGGACGCAAGGCCTTGGTATCCCCTTCTGACCCACAACCGAGAGAATCGTCTCTTCCACCAAAAATCAACCTGGGGAAAATGCCCAGAAAAAATGCACTTCCCCTATTACTCAAAAAGTTGCAATGAAGGGGCTGGGGTGGTGGTGGTGCACTTGATAGGGTGTGATGGGGTGCAGTCTTAAGCTCAGTGCTGGGGAGCAGAGACAGGCAGGTCCTGGGGTTCAGCAACTGAGGAGTTTCAGATCCCAGTGAGTGACAGTGACTTCAAAGACAAGGTAGAGGACTCCTACAGGACGATACCTTAGGCCTCTGGCTTCCATATGTAAGCACACATGGGAGCACACAAGCACATTCATGCAGATCCCAAAACCAACAGTGGTATTAAGGAAATGACCTCTCAGACATCGATGTCCTCTGCTTTCAAAGGAGACTCTATCTGAAACATTTAACAGATGAATTTACACCGAGAGGCAGTGCTCAGGAGTTATCCAGATGACAGCTCCCACTGGAAGGAAGTTTGCAGCCACCAATGGCTAACTCCTTATTTTTCCATCTCAGAAGCGTCACTCTGCACAACTGCCTTGTCCAGAACAGATCCAGTTACACGTGGTTGTCTTTTGTTACAGTACTTTCACACAGATGTCAAACATGCCTGCTTTCTTAATGACCATAATGCACAAGGAAATAACTTTCTTTAAATAGCATCAGCCCAGGCCTATGTTAAACCCTAAAACAAGAGTTCTCCAAGCAGCACTGCAAAGGGTGACTGTGTGCTTCTGATTAAGGCATGTGCTAATACCCAGACATGGCAGGATGAAACCTCACAAACCTTTGCCTCGGAGCCTGTCCAACTGAGTACTTGCACATCCACCCCGCTTCCTGAGTTGCCATGATGGCTTTTATTAATATTATTATTACTTTACATATATATATTTATTCTGTGTGTATGTGACTCCCCTACATGTGTGTAAGTATACCATGTACATACAGTGACCAGAAAGGACAGAAGAAGGTGCCAGATCTCCTGGAACTGTAGTTATGAGCTACTACATTGGTGCTGGAGACTGACCTCTGCAAGAGCAATAAATAAGTACTCTCAACTGCTGATCCATCTTTCCAGCCCCAAACTGCCATTCCTTTCACATTTTGCTTGTTTCTAAGAAAAGAACTATATTGTCATAGTAGTGTTTTATTTCACTACAAGCAACACCAGTGTGTGTGAGTGTGTTTGTGTGTGTGAGTATGTGTGTGTGTGAATGTGAGTGTATGTATGTGTTTGTATGAATGTGTATGTGTGCTAATGTGAGTGTGTGTGTGTCTGTATATATGTGTGAGTGTGTGTGAGTGTGTGTGTGTGTGTGTGAGTGTGTTTGTGTGTGAGTATATGTTTGTATGAATGTGTATATGTATGAGTGTGTGAATGTGTGTCTGAGTGAGTGTGAAGGTGTGTATGTATGTGTGTGAATGAGTGTTTGTGTGTGTGAATATGTGTTTGTATGAATGTGTATATGTGTGAATGTGAGTGTATGTGAATGTGTGTGAGTGTGTGTGTGTGTGTATGAGTTTATGTGTGTGTGAGTATGTGTGAATGTGTGTGTGAGTGTGTGTGTTTGTGTATGAGTTTATGTGTGAGTGTGTGTGTGTACACATTTCAGCATACCCTTTTATGATTATACACACAATGAAGAGCATGGAAAGTACAACCCAAACAGGATGTGCATTTTAGTTTCTGTGGGTATTGCCAAAAGCCGCCCCGATTTAAACTCCCACCAACGGTTTATAAGCTTGCGTGTGCTGATGCTCTCATCGTGCTGCCTATTATCCGACAGCCACATCTCCGTCAGCATCACTGTTCCGCACTTTCCTTATTAACAAAGCTGAATACTTTTCACAAGTTTATTGATCACATTCTTGGCTTACTTTCCTACTGGGCAGTTTGTTTTTTTTGTTACTTAATATGCAGAAACATGTTAAGAAAACAGAACCAATCCTTCCTCTGTCTTTTGTCCTTGTGAGTATACGTGTGTGTGTGTGTGTGTGTATGTGTGTATATATATGTGTATATATGTATATATATATATGCCATATGTTAGGTTTGTGCTCTAGGTAATCAAATAATCAATCTTTGCCTTTATGGCTCTATGTAGGCGGGATGAAAAATAGCTATAAGTTCAGGCCTATAAATAGGTACCCATGAGAAGTATGGAATTAACTATGGCCAGAATTACACTCCGTTCTGACATCTAAAACAAACACTCCAGAAAAGGTCTACACTCGTTACAGGACAGAGTGTTCTGGACACCTGCCCAAACCTTCCAGAGCTGCCTGCTCCAAACCCATTTATGGTCGTGATCTGCTGCAGGCTGTGTCCATTTGTCTGTGGATTTAGGCACAAGGTTTCCTACAACCCACAGGAAGAGCTGCTGCACACAATGGCAAGTTTGGGCCGCTAGGCTGGCTCTTCCTATAGCTGTGCCGGGTTGGGGGGACTCTCCACCAATCCTGACTCATTAAGTCCCAGAATCATGGAAGGACAGAGGTGAAAGATCCAAACAGCTGGAGGCAGCAGTGTAGGCATAAATGCACATACCAAGGGTGACATCGTGGGAAGGTGTTGGGGTCAAACCTGGATCTCCCATTTCCTACCTCTGTGACTGTGGCTAATTGAGTTCACATCTCTGACTTTGGTCTATTATATTGTCTACACCTGGCAAATGAAAAGGACAGTTCGTGCTTCCTAAATGAGACTTGTCATCACTTCATCAGATATGTGGGACTAGTAAGGAAAGTTAGGATACAATACTAAACAGATCAATGTCTCTCTTACGTTTATAATCTACCTTACTAATGATGACTCAATCAGGGTCTCCCCACATGAAAAGAAGTTCCAACTTTGCCATAACATGCTAATTTACTAATATGCCCTCCTCACCTATAACTTATATACGAACAGATAAATATTAGATAATACAAGTCTTCAAATTTAAAGTCACAGACAGTTTTAGATTGAAAGGATACTGAGAGGCTTTTTAATAGGCAGGACGGCTATGAAGTACTCAGGAGTCTCCTAAAGTGAGAGGGTACTTGTAGAGTCTGGAAGTGTGGCAGCTGAAATGCTCATTTAACTGAGTCTATATCTGTAATTCACATATCTGCTATGAAGACAGCTTCAGATTTCACAAGCACAATGACATAGAGTCCCCACAATATATTTCACTTAAAATAATGCCAGCATCAAAATATGTAACAAAATGAGCTAAGACAAAACCAGTTGACCTCACACACATGGCTACAGCTCGGATGCAGACTACGTCATAAGGTGGACATGAGCGAAAGCCTTTCTGGTCAAAGCAACCAACACAGATGCTGCAAGATAAAAGATACAGCATTTCAGCATTTATTTCACAAATAAAAGGAGAATGACTTTGTTCTCTGGCAAGTCTGTTTCTAGAAATGTACCTCCTCCTGAACTGCAAGTAGGGTCTCGAAGAAATATTTGCACGCCCACATTCTGAGCACCATTATTCAACATTGCTTAAAGGTGGAAGCAATCCAAACATTCATTAGTTAGTGAACCCATAAAGTGCATCACATGAGAGTAAAACTGAACCTTCAGGAGGAAGAGGATGCTAAGCAACATCACAGAGAGTGTTATGCTAAGTGCAAATAAGCCAAAGCTACAAATACTACGATCCTAATAAAGGGGTAGCTCAGGTTTGCAATTATAGACTTGCAGTTATAGAGGCAGGGTCCTGAGATGAATAGAAACTGACACTTAATGGATACACATCAGCTTGAGATGGTTACAAAACATTACAAAAGCAGAAGGTGGTTGTGCAACAGTTGCAATGTCTTTCATGACTCCAAGTTGGATACGAAGAATGGCTAAGAGAAGCTTGGGAGATGGCACAGAGGTTAAGACTTGAGTTGGGTTCCCAACCCCCACACTGGGTGGGTCACAACCACCTGTAAGTCTTGCCCTTGGGTCTGACACTCTTTTTTGGTCTCTCAGAGGTGTCTCTTATGGACATATCCCACCCTCCAATACATATAATTAAATAAACATTGTGAAACATGGTAGGAATGGTAAAGTTTATGTTATACATATTTTACCACATCTTAGAACAACCTGAAGGGGAAGAGGAAGGAGAGGAGATATAACTATGGCCTCAGTCCACTCAGGGTATTGTAACAACAACAACAATAACAACAACAACAGCACTTCTCATTATTATAGAAGATCAGGTCACCAGCTGTTCTTGTAAAGAACTGCTTCCAGGTTTTTGAAGGTATCCCATTGCTGTTTTCATAGGAGGGAAGCCACAAGGCAGCTTTCTGGGCCTCTTTCATAAGGAGAGCACCCTTAAAACACTGTTACCCCCACAGAGGCCCCAGTTGCTAATTAGTATGAGAGCATTGTCAGCTTTCGGTGTGAGAGTTTTGTGTGAACACACACAGATCACAGCCTCTGTGTAGTGTTGGCCCCACAGTCAGCAGATGGTATACTTACAGTCAGATTGCCTTGCAGAGTGGGAGCAGGGGGACTACTGTGAAGAACAGAATGGGAACTGGACCAGCAACTAGAAGCTGATTCAATGGAGAGTAAGCAGCTAGCATGGTGCCCCGTGGTGCCCCATGGTGTCTCAAGTTCTCACAGTAGGGAGGCTGAGGCAGGAGGATCCGAGTTACACACCAGTGTGGGAAATTTGATAAGACTGTATCTCTGAATAAAAGAAAACCTTGTATGTTGATAATATCAAACACAAAGGAGAGCCAAAGTGTCCTGCAGAATGCATTTTGAATGGTGAATGTTCCTCTCTACCCACAGGTATCCTAAAAACATTCTGGCAGGAAAACACTGAAAGCAAGCGTCCCAACCTCATTTCTCTCTCTCCCTCCTCTTCTGCAGGGTTCTCTCTGGTCAGCCAGGGAACTGGAGATGGATTTCTGGGCAGGAAGTGGGAAAGAAAGGGGAGCAGACAGGAGTGGCATCAGCATCCAAGCTTAAAGGGATATATATTCTGAACGTGGCAGTGTTGATTTGTGGGACCACAATGAGGGAACATCAAAAGCAGCCTTAGCATGATCTGCTTCTTCCTTAGCAGCAGGCTCAGTGTGTTCCAGGCATAGCCCCACACGGATCGTAAGACATGGGACCATTTTCACAAAGTAGTGATACTTCCAGTTTTGGCAAAACTGGACCAGAAAGCCTGAGTCTAAGTGTGTCCCCCAAGGACAGCAGCCAGTTAGAGAAGCTGTGGGGATCAAATAAAGAATCTTGGCATGAGAAAAATCAAGAATGTCTCCCATCTCAAGGGGAGATGTAAGAAGGTTCCAGGGACCCACTGGCAATGTATTTTCTCCGTGAGGATATTCCACCTTGGCTAGTGTGGTCCAGCATCTTCCTTTCAGGTTTGTTCAGCCATGGATGAGACTTTTGCTTTTGGAACAAGGTTGGAGCCAGAGCCTAGACCCCTATGAGCAATGATTCTTATTTCTAAGAAGCAGAGATCAGCTGACAAAAGCTTTGCCAAGCTTCAGAGGATCAAAATGTGCACTTGGGAGGGGTGGGCAGTCAGATGGCGCCAGATGAAAAAGACGCTGGGCTCACTTGCTGCTCTGTGGTCTCTGAGTCGCCTCCAACACAGCGGAGTGGAGTCAAGACCTCCACCCTCTGACCTAAAAACAAACCAATCTCTACAAAACATACTCAGCCCTTCGCAAGACACTAGCAGGGAGAGGCACAGATCCTGGTGAGACTAGCATATCTTTCATGCTGTGAGGACACCATGTAGTAGTCTGTCCTGTTACTCCTATGCTACCTCATCGGAAGTGCTAAGAACAAAGATAGTTTCTACCAGCCCCCCCGTCCTAGGTGGGGCTGTCATTCAGGAGCAGTCTCTTTCACGTTTGCTAAGCAAATGTCCCCCCAGTAAGGGCACTTTGAAAAATTTGCCAAACACACACCTCTACCTTCGTTGCAAGGTTTAAGATTTTTACACAGAAGGCAGGGATAACAATCTACGGTTGAAGAGTGAAACCTGGCCTTTGGGCCGTTTTTTATGAGGCGTATGAGCTTTTAAATGACCAAAATAATCTGACTTTGTGATGTATGAAATTCAAATTTCTGTTTTCCAGAAATAAAGTTTTGTTTGGAACATAGCCACACCCATTTGTTTTTAGTTTTGTCAAAGGCTTTTTCTCTTCCCTGGGAGAGCCAAGAAACCGTGATAGATGAGTAATAGCTCACTGACCCGAGATGCCCATTCTCTGACCTTTTGAAAACACTTACTGATCCCCAGCAGACAGCATTAGCAAACAAGATACTCATGAGTGCCAGCTACTCCTTCCGTACTCAGCAGTCAGACTCAGTATGCAGAGTCATTTTACATTTAACTTCACAGTCTCCTTTAAGATACATCAATGAGAGACTTTTAAATTCATCACAGCGACACGCCGGCATGTTCTATAGTTAAGCGTACAGAGTGGCCACCCGGAAAGGTTCAGATTTATCACTCCCCGTGACCATGCCCAACAGGAACTCTTTTTCCCCAGTCTCTGCAGCAACAAAACGGACTTTGCAGGGGGACCAGTTCTCAGAGAGTCCGAGAATTCAATGGTTCAGCGAACTCTGACCTCTATTGGTTTTTGAGACCCATTATTCATTCAGGTTCTTTGACCAGTTTTACATTTAGTCTTGCTGCTAGGTGAGCAGAGCTTCCCTTCTCAGGGTAGTTAGTTGGTGGTGGTAGCCCTTCCTTAGTTACAATGAGGGGAACAAAAATCTGTGGCTACGTCATGTGCATACCTTACTGTACCTGTATGGCTGACATAGAGGTAGAACACAGTATCTCAAACTAAATGCCTGATGCTTTACTCAGAAACGTTACCTCTTAATATGGTATCCAGCATCTAGCAAGTATCTGTGTTGCAGAAACGAGACTGTTGCCCCAGAATGTTGTCGCTGTCTGTGGAGGATGACATCCCTCTATGGAAGATATGCTCTTTGAAATTTGCATTGGAGATCAATGACTTCTGTAAGACTGTTGCTGTTATATTTAATGACATAACTTGAAGCATTCTCCTTTGGGACCCAAGTGTTAACTATGAATTTACTCACATCTCAGTGGTATGTGTCTAAGTGAAAGTTAGGTCTTAGGAAAGCACAAGATGTTCTAGCTAATGAGATGTGACAGGAAAATGAAGGTAGACATAGTTGACGAGAAGAAATTCTTATTATTTAGAGGCAACATGAATTTTATTTATAAAAAAGCAGATAAAGCTATTTTAAAAGTTATCAATAACAATAGCTGCTCCTGTATGTTCATATCCATGCATTATTCATATATGTGCATAATGCACGTTGTCACCTCTAAAGCATCAAATAGCTAATAAAATATGTGGTGATTCTTTGCCAGGAGAAAAAGCCCATGGTTTTTCTGAGTAACATGGGGGATGTGATGGAAGAAAATGGATGGCAGCACTTCAAATAACCGAAACGTAGGAGGGCAGACACATGGCTGGGAAAGGCCCAGAATGCAGTATGGTGGCCCAGCATAGTGATGTGAAGGCTTCAAACAGACCTCAGCCACGGGATAGCACAGCAGGCGACACTGAATCCCCTCACTCAGGCACCGCTGGGGAAGGCTTTCTGGAAGCTGTTTCCATTTAGGAGGAACGTATTCAACTGGCAGAAAGGAAGCAGAAAGCTTTTGGGAAAGCAGCAGGAAATGGGGAGGGGTACATCTGCTAAGACCTGGGAAAGGGTCCAGGGTGCGCTTGTAAAAGAGGTTGGGGGAGTCTGGGAGCCAATTCCCCAAATTTACAGTTTGGTGATGGAGACTTTCAATGCCGTGAAGGAGTTCTCATTTGCAGAGGGTTTGCTGGCTCTCCCTGGAGACTGTGCCTGTTGTCAGACACTTGTTTTCTGGGTGTATGAGAACCATTTGGATTTGAAGGTCTGGCTTTTACTTTACTATATCATCTTGCACAAAGGAAGACAGGACATGATAGATGTGACCGCCACCTTAACGTAAAGTCATAAGTGTGTCAAAGGCGAGTGGAGGCTGAAAGTCTGGCCAACAGGACTTTTCAAAAAGGATAGACAGTCTATGTAGCAAATGCATAACTCCTTTCCCCAAAAGATTAAAAAAAAAGTTGTTTAAAAACTGTAATAATACAAAGTACCTTCAGCACTGTAGGAAATTACAAAGAGATGCCAGTTCCCTTTGAGAAACAAATTAGCCCCTTACATACATAGAGTTTAGGAAAAGCTATGGCCACCAGGACAGCTCTGACCCCTGTGGTCCTTCACCTTAGGATGGCCTTGTAATGAGCCCGCAGCCAGGTGCATTCTCGAGGCTCAGATTGGCTCTGTATTAAAATAAAAGAGAAGTTGGGCTTCTCCTCGTGATGCTTTCATATGACATCAGCCATTCCTAATAAAGGGGATTTTCCCCCCCTACACAGGGTTACAGAGCAGAAATCTATATTTAGAAGGATATGTTTACACTGGCAGGCTCCCTGTTTAATTAATTTCCATTTATAAAGGAATAGCTGAGATTGGTGGCATTGTTAACCAGGTGTGCAAATTAAAAGGGAACATAATCCTACCGTGCAGCCCATGTGTCTCGGGATGGAAAATGCACCTCAGATAGGTAAGAGCTGTTTTTTTAATGTTATAAGTAGTTTGGCTTCTAAAGGTTTAAAAAATGTTGCCTTGGGCTGGGGAGACCCTTCCGTTGATAAAGTGCTTTCCCTGCAGAATGTGCATCAGATCCCTAAAGTGCGTGGAATAACTGAAACAAAACCAACAAGGTGAAGAGCAGGGTGGCTATGCTTGGAATCCCAGGGCAGGACAAGTGGAAACAGGGGAGCCCTCGAACTCTGGCCAACAAGTGTAGCCAAATCAGAAAGCTCCAGGGCCTAGTGATAGGACAAAAACCAAGGAGGATGGAGTCTGATGAAGGACACCCATAGATGTCCTTTAGGCTCCATATATGTACAAGTATCACATATAAACCTGTATATGTAAGCTTGCATAAACACACACACACACAGAGGCACTGCCTCCTACACTACAATCTAAAGTTATGGTTATGAACAATCAAAAGGCTTTTTGGTGGTCCTGTTTTGTTACAAACAGCAAAATAAATTAGCATGCATTAATGCTGCCCAGAACCGTGTGGGTCAGCATCTATAACGTCAGGGTTCTTTTGAGGGCTTCTCTGCACAGAGTTACGAGCCCGTTCTATCTTTTGATTTTTTAAGTATATAAAGGCAGAAGAACATTGTGTTTTATGAATGCATGTCAGGTTTGAAAGAAGCAAGCCTCATAAAAGACTACTAAGGGAATATTTGGAGGAACAACTTCAAAAAACTTCTTCCTTCTGTTTTCCCACATTTGGGAGGGGAGAGAGCGTTTGAGAAATGGGGCCTGTTGTGGGCACTGAAAAGGCTGGCTCTCTTTCATGTTTATAAATTTGAACATATGTAATAAAATGGGGGAACACACTAAATCTGCCAGGCAGTTTAGGGTTCCTTTTTAGACAGATTATGAATAGTTTTTAAGCTTAGAAGTTCCTTTACCCATAACCATGTTTGCTGCTGACAGGGAAGCTGTTCAGAGGCTCCAGGGTTGGGTTTTCTGCAGCTTACACCTGCCATCTTCTTATTGCAGAAGGGGGCACCATGCAGGGCACATGGCTGGCTTTTCTAGCTCTCACACCCTCACAGAGCCTCTCTCTTCTGGATCCGGCAGCCACACTCTCTTAGCGCATCTCTCTTGATGTGTCCCTTTTCTTCCCTGACACTGGCTTGATGCTAGCTTCACTTCTGTCTTTGCCCTCACTGGACTTGGGGCTTCCCGAGTGCAGAGTTTCTAACCTCGTGGTGAAAATTCAGGCATTAGAGATGGACCACTGGATTCCAGTCCTGGTTTTACCACATTCTGGCTAGATGGCCTCAGCCAGTTATTGAGCCTCTCTGGGCAGAGGGTTTTTCCATCTATGTTATCTGTTCAAAATTAAATGTGGTGCTACAAGAAAATTACTTAATATGATGCCTGGCAAACAATATGCATGCCATAAATATGAACAGTTATCACCTGCCACTCTGCACCAAGCATAGCACTGCTGTTAACAAGTGCTCTACAAATGCTGGTGAACACATCAGATTAGTTTGCAGGCACTCCTATAGGACAGGGAGACACAGAACTTCTCAAAGTCTTCTTCAAGGTCTCATTGGCAGGAGACTTCAGTGCCTAAGTCTCAGTTTCACTAATATAAACTGGAGAGGTTATTTCTTGTACGTGAGTGATTTTTGGCTTTGTTAACCTGGTAAGGGGCGGAGGCAGTGAAAATCAGGGACAGACTATGAAAAGCAAACCACAGAACGCTGTTTACGCAATAAAGTGCTCAGAATGGTCTGTACCCACTCTCCAGTCCTGCCTCCCACTCCCAAACTCTAAGCCTCCTTCTTTCTTTTCCATGAAATGGGGGCCCAGGCAGAATGTAACTTGCTGTGAGTCACTGTAATAAAAGAGGAGACAGCACATAGAGGGGACCTCAGGGCTAGGTCTCAAAACTCAGCTCACACATTTAAGAAAAGCCGGCTCCCCGCTCACTTCTTTGACCTGCTTGAAGCAGTGGACGACACTGTCAGGAATCTCATCAAGTCTGTGACAGAACACAGCTCAGGAAGGGCTACTTGGCTTGCAGAGCTCAGGGCAGCCTGAACACAGCTGTCCTTGAACTTGCAACAGATAGTGTATCAGGCAATTATTCCTCAGGGTTTTTGAATTCTCTTATGGCAAAATAGAAGATTTAAAAAGTGCATCCCTACAAGACCTTGGACGTCAGCCTGGCCACTTTCAATCTCCAAATTGAGGACATGCACATAGAAAAACCCTATACGCTGTGCGCTGGTCTGGAAAATGTCAAGTCCCTGTGTAAAGCTGCACCAGGGAAAGTGGCGGCCTCTCTGGGCTGCTTTGAATGGCCTAAGTAATTATGAGAAGAATGTACCACCCTCATTAGCAGACAGAGAGCCTTTGCCAGAACTGCAGTCACTGGAGCTCAGTATTGTTACAAAGACAAGAGGGACCCTAACCCATCACTTTACATGTCATGTCCCAGACCACCCAGAGAGACCCCTTGACCTAAAAACCAACCAAAGAAAATAAATTCCCATTTACTCAGAATGGGAAACAAACAAACAAGAGCGAGGGAGATCGGGACTCTTCTGATGAACAGATGTGGAAGGTTCCATTCATGAGGATTCTTCCCGCCCTACAGCAAAATCCCATCGGCCCATGTTCACACACAACAAATCCAGACAAATCACTCTTGTCAAGACCAGGGGCCAAGTGTAGAGAGATCTGAGGTCAAGGGCTGTTCAGCACAGACGAAGGAGGCGAAAGGCAAGATCTCTCCTTCCTCCTCCTGATGTGGCTGGCTGCCTTGGAATCTTTTAAATCTGCCTCAGAAATCTGCACCACAAACAACAGGTTCTAAAAGGCTGCTCTTTGATACTTGGAGTGTCCAAACTTGCTTCATCCAGCACTGCAGGAAGCTAAACTCCCTAGCGTCCCTTTTAAAGACTTCTAAAGGATGTTTCCAATGAAGTCTGAAGTTGATGCTACAGAGAAGAACCTTTCTGTGGGATAATGGCCAACAGGACAGGTACTGAGACAAACAAACCTCTCTAAGGCTAGGAAACCTAGAAACTAAACAAATGAGACTATTTCCATCAGACTAGTGTTGCAAAAGGACTATGTGGTCCAGTGTTCACTCAAGGAAGAATAGTGACTCTCCAGGGAAACTGTCAAAAATAAACAGATGACCCCGCAGCGAGATACTCTTGTATAATTCTAGCATTTGGGATATGGCCACAGGAGGGTCAGTAGAAAAAAGCATTACTCAGGTACATAGCAAGTTCAACGTTAGCCTGAGCCACTAAACAAATGACTTGGGCATTGGGCTGTGCTTTACACATGAAATCACGAAGGTGACTTCAAATTCTGTCCATCTAAAGATTTTCGACTATGGCTTGTTCATTTTCTAACTGTGCCTTTGATCAGACACACAGCATAAGAGGACCAGTCAGGGAAAATGAAGAAGCCAAGATAGGTAAGAGGATGCACCAACTGTGCTGAAAAGGGACAGCCAGACACAGAAGGAATGGGTGGCTCCTACTGGAGGCTGCGCTCTTCCAGCAGAATCTCTCTCTTTCTCTCTCTCTCTCTCTCTCTCTCTCTCTCTCTCTCTCTCTCTCTCTCTCTCTCTCTCTTTCTCTCTCTCTCTCTCTCTCTCTCTCTCTCTCTGTGTGTGTGTGTGTGTACTATACTTAAATGTCTTTTCAGAATAGGAGGGAAAGGGTTGTCTATAAGATAAGCAGATACAATTAACAGGAATTTGGTTTAAAACCTTGTGATGGACAGGCAGCCCCAGGACAGTTCAACACAGTGCTTAATCTACATTCACTAAAGGACGTAGTAGGCATGATGAATGGATGAATGTGCATTTCAGAATAGTGATGAAGACTTTCTTTTTCTATTTTTAATGTTTCATGCCTTGGGATGTGAAGGACCAGTTCAGAACTGGGACCCACATGTGCAAATAAAAGTGAGGTGTCCCTCTCTGGGCAGAATACTGGTCACTGACTTTCTGCTTAAGTTCTGGTTCACTCTCTGTGCTTCTGGGCACAGACAGAGAAACCCTAGGGCTGAAAGAAAGATCTTCCTGGGCTGAGAGATCTAACTTTCTGGTCCTCCATTCTGCCTGGCACATCTACCTGTGTGTTTTATTCAAGGAGACACAGCTTGGAACCCAGCCCCTAAAAAGCCTCCTTGTGTGCAGAGATGCAATCAGAGGCTTGCTTCTTTGCTTCTTTCCTCCAGTGACTGCCTTCTGCACCAAGGAATACACTGACAACTTTAGCAGAACCTCTGAGCCCTCCTGCCTCACTGTACCCAGTATAGTCCGAATAATTCCTGCCAAGGCAATCCAGAAAATAGGCCTTGCTGCCATCTCAAGGTCAAGTCATCAATAGGACACTGAGGGTTGGGAACAGGGGATAGAAAGATGCAGAATTAGTGAGCACTTGTCCTTAAGTTATACTAAGGGGCTGGACAGACAGTAAGAGAACTTTCTGCAAAATACCTGGATCTATCTACATCATTTTAACTGACTTACTGGTTAGTTCTTTCTCAAAAAAAAAAAAAAAAAAAAAAAAAAAAAAAGAAGAAAAAGTAGGTGGGAAACAAAATAAAAAAGAAATCACATCAACGAAGCCAGCCTTCTCTTCTCTTGGGGAACCCCAGCTCCTTTTGAGTGACAAAAGTCTGGTTACTATTACTTGCTATTCTGTCTCAGAACAGAGATCCTCGGGTACTTAGTTCTATGCTCAAGCCTTTATAAAGAGTAGAATTCGCATATGGAGTAGAATTTGCACAGGGCACACCCTCCAGTTCCTTCAGTATATATCTTGATGACTTACAATGCCGAACACAACTGAAAGCCTGCACTGATTGTTGTTGCACTGTGCTGTTTGAGGAATGATCACAGACAGACGTCTTCATGTGTTCAAGTACAAATACAACCTACAACCGCTGGTCTAACTCTATAATGCTCTGCAGAATGTTTATATAACACTTTATATAGGTTTTGTATTTGAGTGTATGTGATCAGTGGTTGGTTGAATCTATGGAGAGGAAACAATGGATCCAGAAGGATGACTATAAAAGGAAATAGAAATTAAGATAGTAAAAGATAGTCCATTAGGAAGCAAAAAGACAACAAAAGTTAGATCTGTGAACTCTGCAGTTCAATTGATTCAAGAATTCCTTTGGCAGAGAAGGACAGGCTCTATGCTTCCTGGAGAGTCAGTGTGATGCTTGGATATTTCAGTTACACCCAGTATATGTTCTTCAAGATAACAGGGAAGTATAAAGTATTTTATGATGAGTTGAATAAAACTGTTAAAAATTTAGTGCACCACAAGAAGACGTTACAATGACTCTTTCCAACCAATCAAGAATGGAGTTACAAAACCAACTCAAGAATCAGCATGACATTTTTCTGAGACAGTTTTATGCTCCTGTCCTTGAAGGGAGACAGACCTGGGAATGAAAAGTGTCCATCAGATTGGGGTGTGAGTAAATTAGATCACTTTGCAATATACCAAATTTTGTACAAATGTTCTACACTGACCAAGCCATTTACTGCCTCTAGACCTCCAATTCTTTGCTCATAAATATAGGAGAGCCAGCACTTCCCTCTTCGGGTTGTTAAGAAAGCTGCAAGCACTAACACACAGTAAGCCCTCAGCATAAAGCCTAGAACCTAGAAACAACATATAGCTTTATTTGTCACATCATGCCCTCTGTGATGGCTAGTGTGGCTTAGCATCTTTTCAGTTTCCTCTTGACACAATTTCTTAAGCTGCGGCGACCTCACCAACAGCCTAAGGCACAGCCATGGGGCAACCAGTTCTCCTTTGCTCTCTGCAGGGAGGCTGGCTTCATGGGTTCTGCTGAGCAGAATTTTCTCTCAGCCCCAAGTTAACACTGGCCTGCTGGAACAATGACCACAGAGATGTCTAGGAGAGGTCTGGCTCTTTTACTGAGCACAGTATAGACACTTTTTATGACTTGACACCCTGGCAATAAAAATTAAGTGGTTACATAAGACTGCTATCAAATGACAGAGCCATGATTATGTACTTGTTCGCTCAGAGGAATGTACATTCACTGTGAACTAGCATGAACACACACAGCCTCAACATCCATGAAAGCATATTCAAGTATTTGTTAAAACCAAGCAAAACTTGATGTCTTGAGGAAAAAAAAAAAAAAAAAAAACCTCAAAGTAACCATTAAAGAGACCTTATAAAAACAGTTCTGATGTACCTGCTTAAACTAATCTGGATTAAATATAAGAACCAAGCAGCTTATAAAACTGTAAATGTCACTCACAGCTAAACACAGTATCTTAAATTGCAGTGTGAACAATACAGATCAAATGTGGTTTTCCTCCCTTTAAGTGAATTTCATCCAGAAGACACAAGGACATACATTAGTCTCTTAGGAAGAAAAATCAAGGGAATCTTTGGCTTGTAGTCACCTTAAAACTGCATCATGAATCTTGAATTTAAAGAAGAGGTTCACTGAACCAGCATATCATCTGATAGGTTACTTAGTTGTGAAGAGTTTAATAGCTTTTGATAAAGATCAGGCAAAACATGCACAAAAGAAATACCACTTTAACCATCCACTTTCTGAAGAGCACTGATTCTGTCCCCAGAAGTGTTTGGTAGTAAACTTCCTTGCTTGTATGATGTCACCTGAATTTTGTCTTTGCTCCTGGCGGTACCCACAGTCACTCCCCTGCCTCACTACATTGAGATTTTGCTCCATGTGAGCCTATGGTCAGATTGTACAGCTGGTTACAGAGGCTCATCTTCTTCCTAACCCACTGTCCCCACACCCTTCCTAAATATAACTTCCATTAGTCGCTGCCACAGAGCAGTCTCAACCAAAGAGATAGCCTCCCATCAGGCATGCAACTGTTTAGTGTTCAGAGGCTCCCAGAGATATCTGCCTTATTAGAGCCACACACATCTCGAAGCTTGTAGGTAGACCTCTAGAGTACCAATCCCCCACACAGAAAATCTGCTCCAAGTTCAGCCTAATGTATATACTGAGCAGTGTCAATACTCCGTGCCCTCAAGGGGCATAGGCAGGTACCTCAGTAGGAAAAAGAGCCTAGTATGTTCTTCTGTGTAGGGAAAGCTGCCAGCTCCTGCGGACTGTTGGCCCTGTGGGAAAGGAGGGGGAGGCAGTAGGTTGCCAGACTCTCAATTTTCAAATAAAGCCAGAAACCCAGACTTTCCTGTAAAAATCTGATTTTTAAATTCTGGCAACCAATTCTGGACGGTTTTGAAACATGGTGTTGGTTTGCCCAAACACTTCTCTTGGCCACATCTAGCCCACAGACTGCCAGTTGCAGAGGTGGACCCCCAGAGGTCAGGAAATGCAAAAAACAACTGCTCCTGCAACCGACTTGCAAAGGTCCCACCAATGGTGATGCCAGGTCAGTGCACACTCACTGCTTTGAGCACATCCGGCTGCACACTCCCCAACCCCCAGTGAAACATCTGAAGAAGGCATTCAGAGACAACCTTCTCTACATTTTCCCAGGTAGACTCCGATTGCGGTAATCCTCAATTTAAATTCTATCCCATTTTTTCCACTAAAGCACACATGGCTTACATCTTGTCATCCCCTGCCGCCGCTACCACCACCACTAACAACAAAAATTTAAGTAAACCTCAAAGAAGGGACCTATGGTTTGAGTGTGAAATGTCCCTTACAGGCTCACACACTTGAAACACTTGGTCCCCTAGCTCATGGCCTCAGTTTACAAGGTGAGGGAAAGAACAAGTAGGAGCCGAGGCTGAAAGAAGTGTGTCACTGGGTGGTGGGTCTTGACATTTTTTTTCAGGGCAGCCTTACTTCCTGTCTGTCTCCTACTTACTGACAACAGCAAGCACAGTTTGACAAGTCACCTCAGCCTTTGGCAGCCACAGCTTCCCTTCTGGGATGAAGTATATCCTTTCTTAAATGTTGAGCCAAAATAAACCTTAGTTTAAAAACTGTCGTTCTCTGGTATCTTACCACAAGACAAAACTAAGGGAATGAACTGACTGAAACAGAATGATATGCCTTTGGGTTATCTGGTGGGGTATGTACTATGCTACCTGCTGTCACGGGGTGGGCAGTGGGAGTCTGAGCATGTTCAGCCACACTTCAAATGTGTGACCTTCAGTGGGGTGAGCGCTGGCTGGTAGGCTGTTGGTCCAAGCAATCTCAACATCAAGCTGCTAAGTTCATTGGTGAGTAAAATTGCTCTTAAAAGTAAGAATTTGAGAAATCAAAACTGGCCACTCTTTTGAGCAGCTTTTAACTCCCCGATCTTTATGTCTATAGGTTTCCCACACAACCACTTGATTCTAATCTGATTATTTCAACATCAAAGAGGAAAATGGGGTCAACAGCAAATGGGTCAGAAACCAAGTACTTTACAAAAGAGGTCTAGCAATTTCACCCAGCAGGCTCTCCCTAATTAAATTAGCTTAATCTAGTTTCCATATTCCTTGATTATTTTTTTTCAAAAATGGAAGCAAAAGCAAGCGGGATCCAGAAAGAGTGCACAGGCTGTATTTATAACTTGCCTCCATTGGGTAATAAATACAGCCACTGTGAAGGGCGTGGCTTCCTCCCAAACTCCCACCTCCACCTCCTGCTCCGACCGTTGCAAGAACAAGCTCCTATTATTCACAGGAGTTGTGGAATTTTCTAAAGTTTTCAATCATCCATCAAACCACGCCTTCTCTCCAGGTCCAAAGTCACAAGAGTGACGGTGAAACATTTATGCAATGAATATTATACACTTGAAGACCCACACGGGCTCCATTTAAGGCCATGTCTCTTATACAGCAAAAGGGGCTCAACTGGAATTGTCTGGATGACACATTCTCCTCAGCAGGCAGGAGATCCGACCAATATCTATAGTCACCACTATTATTTTTGGGATGTCATCAGTTGTGACTATACCATGGAAAGCTTCTACGTGTGTAACCACCAGGGAGAGAGAGAAAGACACAGCTATAGGAGGTAACATTTAGTGTCTCAGTCTCTGCCTTCTGCTCCATTCATTCTGAACAGCCTTTGGGACAGAAAAAAAAAATCTCCGTACCTTTTCCTGTCCATTATAAATAGGCTACCTGTTCATCAAGGATTACCTGATCCCTACTCCAAAGAGCTCCACACGCCTCAGCCTGCTCACCTTAGTCATATAGTCAGCCAAGTACCACGAACAACACATGCATTGACTTCTTGGTTTATTTCTCATCTCTGCCCCAGGGAAACGACAATCCTACCAGCCTTTATATCCTCTGCTCATCACTAAGACATCCCTATGTAAAAATTAAACAAGACTTTTTTTTTTTTCTTTTCTGTTAGCTTTTAAGAGACAGGGCTCCCTAGGTAACTCTTGTCAGCTTAGAACTCACTAATGGCAGAATTTGTGATCTTCAAGCCTCTGCCTCCCGAGAGAGTGCTAGGATTATGCGAGTATCAAGCCAGCTCGTATTTTTGGAATAAACCAATACTCAAGGGAATGAATGACAGCTTGTCCATGGCTTCCTGTGTGCACTGCAACACACCTGCTTCAGAAGCCGGGCGCTATTTGCCGCCCCTCCCGAAGCTCCCATGTATTGACTGACATGTAGTGATAAGTGACCAATCAGCAGACAAATAAAGGACACTCTTTAGTTTATTCTGAAACTCTTTCATTACCCTGGCAAGAATACACTATTCACCCATGCTTCATCAAGTTTCCAGCGAAGAAACAGACCAGTAGAATACTAGCCAGCTTTAAAGGGGGCAGGGTGGGGGCAGGAGAGTGTGTCATTTACAAACACTTGGATAAATACAATAAACATGGAATCTAATAAAGCAGAAATCATGGAAGTGGGTCATGATTATCAGAGGTTGGGGAGGGGGAAAAGGGGAGGGAAAGGAGGCTGTTGGTCAAACAAAGTTCAGTCAGAGTGAGGAATAGTTAAAATAACAAAAAAATTCGGTCAGGGACTGAGAGATGGCTCAGCAGTTAAAGGCACAGACTGCTCTTCCAGAGGTCTTGAGTTCAATTTCCACATGGTGGCCCACAACCATCTGTAACAGGATCTGAGGCCCTCTTCTGGTGTGCCTGAAGCCAGCTACAGTGTACTCATATGCATAAAATAAATAAATAAATCTTTTCTAAAAAAAACGTGTTCAAATGCCTCATCTTAAAAACAAGAACAAAAAACGGGGAGAGATAGCCACAAATATGGTAGCTAGATTTAATCATTCCACATTATATGCATTGTCAAAATGAATCCCACCACAGCCTGTAATATAAGCAATTATTAACTGACAATATACATTTAAAGCTTACAATACAAGTTACATCTCAGGTTTTGATGGGGACAGGATACCCCCAAGTTTTGGGGCAGGCAAATCATGGAGCTAATTAGATCTTTTATATGTTGATTTTATTAATTTTAATTCTGCTGAGGTTGGTAGAAGGAACAGACTTACCCGCTCTCCCAGAGATGGTCGTGAGAAGGAATATGTCTATAGGAATATGAAACATAGGAAATAACAAGCTTCCTCCACAAGCTCCTGCTGAAGACCATGCCCCTGACCCCAGGGGTTCTCAGTCACCAGTCTAGCAATGAGCATCAGAGAAAAACGCATGCGCCATTCTACCGTTTGTGTACAATGGCGTGCATGCCTCAGGCTCTGACGGCCAAGGCAAATGATTTCTGGTTTACCAAGCCAAACCTGAGAAAATTGGTCCTGCCTAGCCATGTACTCGAAGAACATCTGTTTCTCCTTCTTTCCCAGAGAACAGCATCTCCCTAGCCTGTTGATGTCAGCCTGGATCGGAGCTTGCTGATAAAATGCACCTGGGGGAAGGAAGCTTCGTCCGAGCACTGAGCCGAAGGTTAAGGACCAGCACCTGATTTCTCTGGGGCTCTTTCCCTTCCCTTTGAGACAGAGCTGACCCAGCTTCTTTGGCCTGGACCAGGAGGCTGATGACGTAGATGGGACCTACCGTGGACTCCAGACAGAAACAGAACATGAGCAAGAAAGGCACCACCTTTGCATGCTACCACAGAAGAACATGGGGGTAAGCAGACTGCTAACTGTTACTGGGTTTGTGGTGAACATTTCTTCAAGTTCCAATCTGTTATCAGGATATGCAAAGCAGGCCTCAGCCCAACCTTAAGAGACATATTCTCTCTCCACACCTGAAGGGGAGACAAAGTGGACCACCAACTATCCAGCTGCCCCGCAAAGCGAAGGCCAAAGCATTGCACCCAAGTACCACACCAGCCACTCCTCCATTCCCAAAGCTCAAACATTTAAGCGGAAAGCCGAGGCCCGGGAAGAACAAAAGCAGACGCTCATCTGCGCAGCTGCCTTCCTTGGAGAGAATACCTTGTGAAAGTTTCACTTGATAATTCACATGGAGAGAGCGCACATCGAAAACAAGTTCCACTTAGGCCATCATTAGCATAATTGCCTGTCACTCCTGCTCTGTCCTTTCATACACTGCAGACCTGGGATGTAATGAACACCTGGGAGGCAGTGCCAGAAGAGGATTTACTATGCACCCACATGGGGAAGACGGTGTTCACAGAAGCCAAACTGACTCCAGCGATGCCCTGGAGACAGCCAGCCTGGGATGTAACTGCAGGTTGAGGGAGAGTTTACAAGGATATGAATCGAGGGTTTACTCCTTAATTATATATTTGAAACTCTGATGTAACAGAAAACTAAGATATGATCTAGACAAGTACTCGTTAAACACACGAGCGTGCTCGCGTGCGCGCGCGCGTGTGCACACACACACACACACACACACACACACAATGTGATTGAGATAAAACAACAACAAAGGTCTTTAAGAATATAATTAATATACTTTGAGGGAAAAGGCATAACTTTTGCTCCTGGTAATAATCACTGGGGTCTATGCTACCACACTCCACAGTGAGCCATCTGTAGCAGGGAGTAGCATCTGGTGACTGCCAGACAACTGTGTATCCCAGAGGCATTCAACCTTCATTAAACTGAACCAGTTAATAAAGTACCGAGAACACACTCCAGTGTCAGAACGCATCCGGAATGTTGCTAGTCCTTGCAGCCTGCCTGCACAGAGGTGGGGGGGGGGGTGGGCTAAAAATGTGGGGATGGGTACACAGTGGGCTCCCCAATGGTGAACCTTCTATAAGTTCAGGTTCTGACCTGAGAGCCCAGCATCCTTTCTTTCAGGATGAGCACCTGAGAATGTGGCGTTGCTGGCAAGACAGGATGGGAGTCGTTTCAGGGTATTTGCTGTGCCTACTGCACACATGGACAAAAAGGCACATCTGAGAACTCTACCCAGCCCAGAGACTTCCAGCTGCTTCTAATCCTGAACATGGAGAACTTATTTTAAGAGACAAAGGCCTCTTTAAACCAATATCCATAATTTACAGACTGGAAGGAGGGCCCTGTGTCTAGAATGCCACACATGTTTCTCAGCTGTCTCCAACCTTAAATCGCCCATGGTGACAGGTCCCTACACAAGGGGACTAGGTTTTATATACTCAAGACCTACAGTCTTAGATACGAGGCAAGAAGCAATGGACTCCAAGAGAGGTATGGACTTCAGTGGGCGGGGTGGGGGTGGCAGAGGTAGGGTGGATGGATGACCTTGACGTCTGTTCACTAACTAACAGTCTCTCCTACATGGCTAGAACTGTACTCATTGCATGGTACCCAGAGGTGTCTCCTCTTGTTGGTGCTCAGATTGACCACTAAGACTCAAACTCCCACCTCACGGGACCCTCTCCCCAGTCTTTACAGAGCAGTGGAGGAGTGGCCAGCTGCTGTGGTCTGCTGTGGCTCTAAGCTCTACCACCTCCCTTGCAGGTAGCTAAAGTGAAACAGATAGGCAGGTTTGTAGAAGCGATGTGTATTGCTTCTAAGCCTGGGTCACCCCTGTCTCACTCCAGCCGTGTTCTCACTTCTCTTTCTAAGCCGAGAAATAGAGAAGACTCGAGCAAGCTGGGGCCACAAGATGGGAGAATTGTACATTTCGGGACAGTTGCAAAGAACAGAGACCTCAGCTCCTTCTGCACCGCACTTGGCTCCCCATTTGAACAAATGGTGAGCATCTGCAGTATTAAGCCACTGAAGGTTTGGGGTGAGTTTGTGATGTTTTCCACTGGTGATGGTTCGCTAGTACACATTTGGAAATGTGTTGATACTTGGCATCAAGAAATTCCAGGCAATGACCTCAACTATCCATGACCTTAGAGAGTATTTTAAAATAGGAGCTAATCCTCGGTGACGGAAGAATCACCGACGTCCAGCCATTTGGCTTCTGTAGGATTTGAGCAGTGAGAACCACTATCAGTACCCAGTTTACTGCTCCAAAGAGAGTTTCTAGACCAGAACAACTCCTCAGAGTTCCGTCCTGTCTCTACCGTGCCTGGGCTTGAATCCCTAGAGAGCATTTACCATGGCAGACAGTCCTGTCTACTTGCCCCAGGCCTGGACCACATCTCCAATGGTCTTAGACACCCCAAGATGCATCCACATTTAATTTTCCACCTTCATTTTATACGTCAGACTTGGAGGAGTCTTGCATGTGTGTTCCAGCAGCCACAAAAAGGCCTTCTCTAATTGCTTCTCAATGAAAAGCAGAGACGTCTCATTTTCTTGTACAACACACACACACACACACACACACACACACACACACACACACACTCCACCTACTCAAATACAACATGGTCGTCTCATTTTATGTCGATACTATACTCCCCCACCCTTTGTATTGGCAAAGGGGAGCCCTTCAAATCAAACCAATACTCTTAAAGAAGCAATGTAGTGGTTCTTCTTTTTTGTTTTTTTTTTTTTTCTTTTAGATTGGAAAAATGAGCTTAAACAGAGCACCAGACACTCCAATTACACTATTTACCTACGTACTTTTATAGTACACATAATTCACAAATTGCAGGCCGCCTTTTATGCAGCGCACGATGCACTTAAAAATGCATTTATGATGTCAGGCTATTTCATCTGTGGTTTCTTGAAGCAACTCCTCGCTCAAAGCGTCTCTTGGCCTTTCCTTCTGTAAAGCAATGAGCTAACCTTCAGCAGTACAGAACACTTCAGAGTTTTGCAGGCCTCGTTTTGCATCCAATTTTTCCCCTCCTGCATAGAACATTTGATTTTTCATCTGGTTTTCATTTCACACAACGATGTAGGTAAAGGCGGACTCTGGGCCTGGTAATTACGCCCTCATGGCAGCTCCACTGATGCACACGAGATGTCTGCTAATTACAACGAAAGGTTGGCTCCCTGCCTCAGAAAGTGGCTGGGTTTTCGAAGGTGTCTCTTGCGCCTTAGTCTGGTTGCTTACAAAAGAGGAATAGAAACCAAAGTACTTTGTTATAACAAAGTACATCCTTAAAGAAATACGAACTTTATAAAGCTATCATAGAGGCCCTGACAAAAGAATACAGCACTATTTCCCATGTGGGGAGATGGCATAAAACCTGTCCCCACTCTTCAAGATGGACCACAGACTTGTATACTCCATGGGTCAGCCTCACTAGCTCCCTCTTTACTAAAGTATCATGCAGTATAATGATTCTTCAGACTATAAGGGTTTGCTCACTATCATCCTTGAGGGAGGTTTCATGGGATAAGTCTCTCCGCTGACTTGGTTTTGACCCACTAAATATCCTGGAGGAAGCCATGCCCACTTTTAAAGTTTTCCTACCTAAGGGAAACTTTAGGTGCCTATAGAAACCACTAGACATAACCTGTGGAAATGAGGTCACAGTGGGTTGAAAATGGCCACACATGGTTTTGCTGGGCTTCTCGGACAGAGGAGGAGTCAGTTTCTTCCCTGAAGTCTGAGTTAGCCTCATTACCAGCAAAGGCCATCAGAACCCTGGGGGATTTGTAAAGAAACCTGTCACCTCCAGTGAGGTTTCAAGTAGCTTCTATACTGTTCTATATTTGTCCCATGAAGAAGCTTGTGTGAGTTTTTTGGAGCAGAAAGGACCACAGAGCCAGACTGACTTGATATACAGTGTCAGTGGCTGAACATGAGGCAGGGCCATCTTGTTCAAAGTGTCTGTACCAACTATAACATGGATGTGTCCAAACACGAGCAGGAGAGAGACAGCACAGATGATTCCCATATTCACAGATCACTTTTGTTGTTATTGCTGTGTGTAGCATATGTACACATCTGTGTGGGTGTATATAAATTTGTCTACTGCAGAGAGGTCAAAAGTGGACATCGGGAGACTTTCTCTATAATTCTGTACTTTGTTTTTTTGGGATCGAGAGACTCACGCTGAATCTGGAGCTTGCCAGTTGGCTAGACCAACTCACTGGTGAGCTCTTGGGGATTCATGTGCCTCTGCATACACACTATTGGGATTAAAGGTGCATGGTGCTTGCACAAAATATGGCTTTTACATGAGACCTGAATCCAGCGACTTGCGGGACACAGCTATCACTGCCCCAGCCCTTGGTGTATGTTTTAAGTTTGTTACGTAGCAAACTGGATAGCTGAGATGAGGTAGGAAAACACAAGGACCAGAAGAGAATTGATTCCAGTGAGAATTTCTACACAATCCCAAGTGTCAAATACCACTGCCAACAAAGATTAATTTTAAAAGCAACCCGATAAGTAGTTATGAGGAGCACAAATGTACTTACAGGATGAGCAGAAGGACATCGGGAGGCTCTGGGTGAGGATATACAGCCACAGAGACAGTTCTGTGATACATCCCACTTCAGAAGCCCTGTACCACTAACCACTCAGCAGAAGTGAGCCCAGCAGGCTTTGAAATCCTATTGGCCGGAGAAAGGAAGCTGTCCCAGATGATGAAGGTGCTAGTGTTAAGTAAGGATGCATGGGGCATTTTCATAAAACTGGTCATGAAACATAGCTTTTTAAAGGCGATGTTTCCACCTAAGCCTGTTCTGTACAGATTCTGTCTGAATGGAGAGTGTTGAGAACAGTTTGTGAGTTGTCATTTGACCCTCTGGGCAGACTCTGTAAAAGCTGAGGTACTCAGTCCTCTCTAAAGCAAAACTGTGCCCAGAACTTGTTTGTGAATCTTCTCCTGTGAGAAATGTTGGCATCACCCAGTACAGTGGGACATGGGACACGGCACCGCACAGGAGGGACTAAGAACTGTAGCTGGTGTGACGTCACTCTGTGGAGGTAGAACTTAGCCGCCTTTTCCAGAAACCGTCTTAGCTAATTAAATTACTCTTCCAAGCAATATCTACTTATCCAGCTCTTAAAATACATTTTATTGTCTGAAGTCATCAAGGGACCAAACAGTCTAACATGTTGTCCAAGTTTTTGAGAAGCCAAGATGTTTGGGGAATTTGTTGAGACCTTTTAAATTCCATTTACAAAGGTCAGCAAGGAATTTGTGTTGAATGTTGGCAAAAATAAATGATGCATCACTTGATGAAAACATGTTCTGAATGGCTTTCTAGTCATCCAATGATGACTCACTTTTGATTTTATATATATATTGCATATATATGTATATATATATATGCCAAGCCCTTAATGAAAGATCTAACTTTTTTCTTTCCCAAAATGAGAGCTCTAACTTGAAAAACCATTTTTCAAGTGAGGCACATCTGTTGCAGAAACTACCAAAGTTTCAAGAAGGAAGACAATATAATCTCCCTTAATCTTACCTTTCAAAAATGTTCAGCATAACTACCACTCATTAAGCATACAATGTAAGTCAGCGGCCTATAGTCTTCATGCGTATTAATCCATTTCATCTACCTAAGTCTGTGAGTTATACTCCATGGTTACCTCACTTACAAACGAGGGAACTTCCGTCACTTTGGTTATCTGTTAGCCACCAGCAAAGGGGTTGAACTGAGCCATTACCCACATTTTGGTGCTTCCTTTCAGGCACTGTATTCTGACACCTCCTTTTCTGCCATATGTGACTTTTTCTTTTCTTTCCTTTTTTTTTTTTTGCGCAGGGCCTTAACCTTAGGCTCTCACGAAAGCCAAGCTAGGTGAGTAGTGTACCACACTGTGTTACTTTTTTCTTTGAGAACTCAAGAGACTTAGAGCAGCCTCACCTGTGTCCAAGTCTTCTTAGCCGTCATCAAATCCCCACTCATTTCCTCTGTGTGGTGGCATAGCCATTCCAGGAAGTCTGCTGTGACCTACCTCGAGGTGTGCAAGGGGGTAACTGTGTAGAGCGCACTGGAATGGCATCTGACTTTCACCTGACACCACTTTGGTTTTAGTCAAGGCTCGAACTACCTGGGCTGAAAGGCAGTGGCTCAGTAATTTACGTTCCAAGACTCTTTGCAAAGCTGGGTCCTAAGCTTCAGCCTTCTAAGGGTTGGGGTTACAGCTGTAAGCCCCGTACTCACCACTTGAAACCTTAACTGGCATTTCTAACAGATAAGTGGAGACTTAGTCCTTATAGAGTTTTTGTCTCTCCCACACTCCATTTCTAAGAAAATCTTGCTATGCAGTCGGTACTGACAGATACCAGAGATATGCCTCATAAAACCAGGCCACCTGCTTGACTCAAAAGTGAAGGACACTGCAAAGAGTGTGCTCAGAAAACTCAATCTGGGGGACCACGGCACAGGGTGTCTGGCTCTATGGCACATAACTGGAATGGACCAGACATGAGCAGGTACACGGAAGGGAGCGAGTGTTTACCTGCCCCACTTAGATTCTGCAACTTTCTTCTGCTACTATCAAAATAAGCCCAGGATCATTAAAAACATCAAAGAACAAAACATATGACACAAACCAAAGTTTCCTGGTTGAGCCTCCCTCGGCCCCGCTGACACTGCACTTGCAGATACGTCTGCCAACGGCTAGTCTTCACCCACCCACAGATGCATGGGTGTTTTACACTCAGGGGGCCACGCCTCTCCAAGACTTTCTAAGCTCCTTCTTCTAATGCCTCTTAGACAGGTATACATTCTGAGGTCTTCTCCGGTCTTTACTGTTGCTACTTGTTCTAGATTAATGCTGAATGCATACCAACCAACAGGAACTGTCTGCATTTAGTCTGTACAACTTGGTGTGGTGAGTCAGACTCATATTACATGACCACCAAACCCAAGCTAATTAGCATATTCACCACCTTTGCAATGCTAGTTTCTTTCTGATGTTTATGGATATTTTTACTGTAAATACCAAGGGTTCCCACCCAAGAAAGACAGCACCCACTCTCAGGACACTGTCCTTCCACAGTCCCAGGACATTATTAATGTCTTTCCCCATTGACTATGCATTGTTTTACTTTCTTTCTTGGTCTGGTTTGTTGTTGTTTTGGTTTTCTTCTCTTTTCTTTTCTATTTTAGATGAAAAGATCAAGTTGAGGAGGGGCACCATCATTTTAAAGGTGCACACACAAAATTCAGGAAGTCAAATGCTTTGGTTTGGGGAAAGGAATTACACAGCTGTGCACCACAGACTTCACACAGTATGTGAGATCGGATGTGCAAAGGAAGCCACACACAGCCTGCACATTGAGATCACCACAGCTGTGCCTCCACCCCCAAATGCAAGCACAGACACACAACGATGGAAGCAGCAGCAGGAGACACTTTTAAATGTCCATCTAGACCAGCTGCTCACTTCACACCACGTAACAGCAGTACCCAGCACTCCTGCTGCCCTTTCTTGAGGCTTACTGGGTCAAACACTGTCTCCTGGCAGATCTGGGGGAGAGGATTGGAGTCTATTAAGGTTTGTCTCCAAAACCTTAAGGGATCCTTTCCTTAAGACTCTGACAAGTCTGAGCATCAGGGAAGCATCACTCCAGGACAGGAGGGTTTCTATAACCCTGTTTTCTTTGGGGAAGGGAGGATTGCACTATGAGAAATCCCATCAGCTGTTGCCTGACAGGGCCTCCGAGACAAGGCCCAATAAAAAGGCTGGTATCTTCAGCTACATATGTAAAATGCAGAATGGATAAAGGACAAATGATTCTGATATCTCAGAAATATCTGAGTTCTGGGTACACTCAGAAGCTTCACCAGCAGTTATTATAACCCACTGGATACACCATCCCGACCCTGAGGAACAGGACTTTTGCAGGGCACACTGTGGTACTCCTGATCTTCGAGACACTATCAAACCACAGAGAGATGTTTCCTATGCTTTGTTTTGTCTTATTTATTGTTTTTAATTTTCATTTCTTATTTTCTTTTGTGAGGGAGACTGAGAGGGCAGAGAGTGGATTCGAAGGACCCCGGAGATGAGGGGGTTTGGGTTACATAATGGGAAACTCATAAAGAATCAAAAACGTTTAAAAAAAAAAAACCTGAATGTGACTGTAAAGGTTTTCATAAAGTAAACAACAATATACAAAAAAGTAAAACATACAGAACATGTAAGTCTATGCAAGTGTACTGTCTTCGCATGGGTGTGAGCAGTGGTTGCATCCAGTATTCTCTGGATCAGGAATACATGCTGAGGGTTGATATGTTTCTGAATGCGTGGGTGTCTTTTTAATTTCATGGTATGAATAAACATAACTCTGGAAAAAGCGTGGGTTCAACAGCTGGGAGAAGATTTTAAAACTGGCTTCTCTCCCCACAAGGCCTACATATTTCCATAGATCCAGGTTTTGGCCTGAGAAAGTTCGTCAACATCCTGGGGTGAATGAGCAAGCCAGTGCACGAAAAGATCAGGATAACGTGTATTCTGCTTAAGACAAATGGCTAGGCCAGGGATACTAACCTCTTAACAGGTTTCCACAACTCACCAACCCAAAGCACGGTCACCCATCGCTGCTCTTGGAGCCGTCGCTGAAGACAGGTTGACTCATTTCACTTCTTACAGAGGAAAAATGATGGAGTCTTACTGGCAGCAGGTAGATTTTTCCTGAAAGCTTATAAACCCTTTTCTGCAGAAGAAACTAGACACACGGAAATGTCTTTAAGTAAGGAAACATCGGTGCCAAAGCCGGTCACCCTGGAGTCTAGCCTATAGTCCTTAGTACCTCTGATACTGCCGCAGTAAAAGGACAGACATAAGACGGGAGAGAGGACTTTTCCAGCAAAGTGTTTGCTGCACAAGAATGAAGCCAAGAGTTTAATCCACTGAACCTAGATAAAAAGCTGGGGGACAGAAGGATCCTGGAGCTCACTGGCCAGCAAACTGGACCAAACTGGTAAATTCCTGGCAAAAAACCAAAACCAAACCAACCAAACAAACAAACACCCTGAATCTATCTGTCTCAAACAAAACAAAACCAAAACAACCAACTACTCCCCGCAAAAAAACATAGCTAGCTCCTGAAGTATGCTAAAGTTGACCTCTGACCTCACAGAAACATGTACAATTGATAGGCACACACCTACATATGTAGAGCACATATGTTCACAGAGAAAGCAAAGGGCAGGTGTCAGTGCAAAGACAGCTTCTGGGCAGAATCAGTGCACTACAGAGTCTCTTACGTGTACGGTAGAGACCTGGGACTGGGCAAAGTGGCATTGCTCTAAAACTCTCTGCTCAACCCTCCTGGTCCATGTGTTACTGTCTGACTATCTTCCTGTGTGTGTGTGTGTGTGTGTGTGTGTGTGTGCCTGAGCATGACTGTTGCAACCAGAGGTCCACATACATACCACATACTGAGGTGTCTTCCTCAGTAACTCACCATTTTATTTACTGAACCCAGAACTTGAAGATTCAGCTGGGCTGGCTAGCCAGGGAGCTGTTGGAGGTCCTCCCGTGTCCCTATTAACAGCTGAGATTACAAGCTCATGCCAAGGCAGCTGGCCTTTATACATTGCTTTCGGGAGGTGAGGGTTGAACTTAGCTCACGATGCTTGATGAGAAAGCACTTAGAAATTGAGCCATAAGTCCCAGCCCCCCTCCACCTCCGCCCCTGCCGCCCTCACCCCAGCGAACTTTAGGTAAGCGTTGTGCATACTCTCAGCACCACAGTATCTGCTCTGCTTTTGCTGACACTGTGAGTGGGCCATGGTTTCTCAGCAGAGGTGGGCTGCCTCAGTGCCAGAGTCAATGGAGGCTTGATTCTATTTTCTCTTGGCAACTCCCAACTTTCTGGTTCTAAGAGGAAAGGGGGAGGGTGGTTAACAGTCCCATAAAAGGGCTCCAAAGGCTTCTTGGACACCAAAGAACTCTTACAAAACTACATTTTGATGAGCTACATGTAAATGAATCAGAAACACATGGCTCTCATTTCCTTCGTAACACGCCAGACTTGCAGAGGGAAGAGGTGGGGGAATGCTCACCGTGATGAGTTCACATTCCTGTGCAAATGTTAAAAGGGGTTCAAGGCCCAAACGAAGGTTATGATGGCACCCCCATTGTCTTCTGCAGTCCCTCCACGTGCACCAGCAGACCCGAGCACTAGAAGATCACAAAAGCGTGGAGTTCCCAAACTGACAGGACACTTGAGGCGCAACTTCCTCCGGTGTGAGGACTCGAAAGCTTTCTGAAGCTGTTCCTTGTAGAGCAGATAGTTGCTGGCTCACAGGAATCATGAAGCAGAACACCTAAAAACTTGGTGTCTGCAAGAGCCCAGTGGAAGGATAGAGGTGGTATTTTCTCAAGAGGGGGGGCAGCGAGTAAGTGGGCCAGAGTGGAGGAGTTGGAGCACCTATGGACCTGAGGCTCAGAGAAGCACTCCGTTGTGAGTGGGGAGCAAACAGGACACATGGAGACGCCTCGACCGTGGCCTCTGCTTTCTCTCACGAGTGTTTTATTAGGTCAGTGAATTTTCTGGGCAAAGGGGCAGCAAAGAAGCTTGGGAGCAGGCGAGGATTCTGGAGACATCCCACAGAACAGGCTCAGCCATCCAACACACATTCATTAAAAATAAAGTTAACTAGAGTGTTTTAATTTTACATGTCAGAAAGCCAGTGTGTCCAAAGTCAAGAGAGTCTTCCCTAGAGAAGAAAAAGATAAAAATGTATATATCAAAAAAAAAAAAAAAAAAAAAAAAAAAAAAAAAAAACCAACAGTGAAACAGATGTGAGTAAGAAAGAGATTTAAAAAAAAAAAAAAAAAGGAAGGTGAGTAAACACTGCAGAGGCAAACAGTCCAGGGAACGCATCAGACAAACTCCACATGAGGTGCGGAGAGAGAAAATGGTGTGGGAAGTGGTACCCACCCCATGTGAAGCAGAGAGCTGGCTGTCACCGAACATCACACATCACAACAAACTTGTTCTTTTTGATAACCCAAATGGCTGGTGGCATGTCTCCACACGCCTTGGAATGCAGCCACAATCACTTTCTGTTGATAATGCTAGGCGTAATTACACACAAGTTGCGCTCCAACACTGCCTTCCTTAGAGCTGAAGGCAGCGTGTGATTTTTTGCATTGCTACAGAATAAGGCGAGCTCTGTTCCCCAAGCCCAGGACTTGCTAATACAACAATGGAGAATGGAGAAGCAGTGCAGACGTCAGTTTTCATGATTACCACTAATTAGGGGTCTGTTGAATGTGCAGAATGGGGTCTTTTCTTCTCTATTGATGAGCAAAGGGCACTTGACCTAGAGAAGTGTCACAGCAGGAAGGAAGGGAAGAGCAAGGGGGTCAAGCTGCACTGTCTGTGTGGGCGTGGGTTCAAAGGCCAGTCCTGCAAGGTCTCTGCATGCACAACAGCCGCATAAATACATTTATAGGCCCATCAGTCGGGGAAGCAGAAAGACGCAGTTGTGCAACAGTCTTACACCAGGCACCCAGCAAAGATGGAGTCCTCAGAACTCTAGACACTGTGTTGTGCTGTGGGCTGTTGACTTAATTTGAGACAAGTTTTTGAAAAGGAAATGTCAATAAAGGACCAAGGAACAGACACAGGGAAGTGCAGGGGAGCTATTTAAATACAAGATAGGTGTACCTTAATATGGCCTGTATCTTCTGCAGAGGAAATGCAGGGCAGTCAGGTACTAACCCGAGTTAGCTTTCACTGCTGTCCACACTGCAAGCTGACTCAGGGGTATCCAATATTTGGTCATAGTGGCACAATATTGTTGCCTACAAGGTTTGCAGTTGAGAACTGAGTTACACAAATAGGCAATTATAATGTTTTCAGTAAGTTCATGAGTTTGTGCTGGGCTGCATTCATAGTGATGATTCCTTGGCCTTACATGCTGAACATTCTTGGATACACTGTCATTAATTTCGGCCTAGGCTGCACCTTTCCGCAGGGCTGTGCAGCCCCAGGGGAACCTCTTGGTCACTGTAACAATTCCATTGACTTAAACATATCCAATTGAAGGATAATCTTTTGGGGCCCTTGGCTGAAAAGACCTTGGGGGTGTAAACAAAAACAAAGTGCTACCTGCCTCTACCCAGTTATTTTCAGACACAGGCCTCAGCTGTCTGCTAGTTAATGAAAATACTCACATATGAATGGGAAAAAAAAAGAAAACTGTCCAACTTAGGAATGGACAAAGAAGAAATTTTAATATTTATACCTAAGGCAGCTTTTAAAAAAATGATTTTTTTAGCTATCTACCTATTTATTCATTTTATGTTGACGAGCATTTGTCTGCATGTCTCCTGGGTACCATGTACTTACAATGACCAGGAGAGGGCATAGGATTCCTGTGGGGCTGCAATAACAGGTCCTTATGAACCACCATGTGGGTGGGTGCTGGAAATGAAACCTGGGTATGGCCCCTCGCTGTGTTAGGGGACTGTGATGAAACTTAAGTTTGGGGGTGTCAGCACTAGATTACTGCTCCCCAAACAACCTGCAGGGTACAGATACTTAGTGCTCTGAAACCAAGTGGCATTTGGTCCCACTGTCAGTCAATTAAGAGATCAGCCTCTGACTGTGGCAACCAGGCTTCTGTCTTTAAAAGTTCCTCAGCTGATTTTACTGAAATCCACTGTTGTGGGTAGGTAGGCTTGCCTTAAAGAGCCACTTGTGAAGCCTCCAAGATGTAGGTATTTATAGTGCCTGCAAGCAGAAGCCTCAAAATGATTGAATTACCTGGGTACTATGACTAATGCCCAAGGGAGCCCTGGTTAGGTCTGTGGATTATAAAGAAAGTCAAGTGCAGATAATAACCAGACACAGGGGCAGGGGCTGAGGAAGAGCAAAAAGGGGAGAGAGATGAGGTGCTGGGGAGTTGGAAAGGGGTGGGGAAGGAAGTGGGGAGGGAAAGAAAAGAGGAGAGGAGAGAACTGGGGAGGAAAGGGAGACGAGAGGGAGTGGGGGGTCAGGAACATTCACTTCCAGCTCTGGATCAGCCCCAGAAATGTCTGAGCTCACTGGGAAGAGAGGGTCAGTAGATGACTGCTCTGAGGTATCGCTGCCTTACAGATGTTCATAATTAGTTTATCAGAAGGAAAATGAGTTTAAGCCAAACAATACAGAAAGCAGCCTTGAGCACTTGTACAACTAATAGCACAAAGAACTGTAACGCCCCTTGCTGAAATTCAAGTACACCGTACCACAGGGTACATACAGGTAACCAGGCAGACAACGTGGTACGGCCGGGGCTCCAGATGGCTACTGCATGAATGGCTCTGGCACCTGAGGCTGAGCAGGTGATCGTCCAGCTTTCCTGCCCACCGTCCACGTGGCGAGCACCATTCCCAGAAGTCTGTGCTGCAATGTGAGGAAAGCAGTTACAGAAGAAGGTGGTGCCCTCTTAGTTTCTGCAAGGTATCTGCCTCACTTCTGGCTCACCACAGGTCTAAGAGGTTCGAGTGTCTCTTATCAAGAGGTCTCCACACAAAGGCTCTTTATTAGCTAAATCTTGTTGCTATGAGCAAAAAATCCTCTTGAGACAGGAGAGTTTTGATTCATGCTTTCGGAAGGATCGTGCAAGCAAAGGCATGGTGGTTGAGTGGCTTCTTTCTCTAGGGATAGACGCATGGGGCTACTGTCATCGTCATTGAACAGGACCCAGAGAATGTGACTGGAACTGATCCAGGCTACAACCTTCAAATTCAGACCCCCAACTTCCCAAGGTGACCCACTATCAACTGAGAATCAAGTATTCGAACACATGAGCTAGGGGTGTAGGGTAAATCAAAATGCAAATCCTAAGATGTTCTGTCTGTCTGTCTGTCTGTCTCCCTCTCTCTCTCTTCCTTTCTTCCTTCTGAGGAAAACAATTACTTTAATTATGTAGTACTGTCTGCCAACCTAATAAAGTAACAGAAAATGAAAGAAGTTCGTGCAGCAGTAAATGAATGCTTATTTTCTTTTAAATTCTGTCTTTCCTTATTTCATACAGTCCTCGCTGCTGCCTTCAGCTCTGTATCAACTATTCTAATCCAACAAATACATTCTTCACCTTCCTCACCATGGCCCCCAACTCTATCAGATTTTGAGTTCCTTCGGGTCAAAGGCTGTGTTTGTTTTGAGCTAAAATGTCCACAGCGTTAACATCAGCTCTCCAGAGCCTGGAAGCCCCCAGCAACAGGTCTTTGCTCCTCAGTCCCTGAGTATTGGTCTGTAGCCATACTGCTCCCAGCAACGCTGCCCATTGTGAGGCTCACTCTGATCACATCAACCCCCTCCAGTAAAACTCGAGACTTATCTTCATTTTAGGTTCATAGTTCACAAGAAAGAGAAGCTATACGACACTTAACAAAAGTCAGGCTGAAGTCAGAGCCACTGGGCCTTATTTTCCTCTCTTCCCTTATTATCTCTGTACCTTTAAGAAGGCTGTGGGACTTTTTAAAGCCTTGGTTTTTGTACCTGTTAAATGGGACAGTGATAACGGCCTACTCTGTGGTTAGTCTAGGGGATGAGAGAATATCATCTCCTGTATACAGTAGGAGAATTTGCCTTGATTCCAAAAGCCATTTAAAAAGCACGAGATGAAAAGGCCAAACCTCAACTCCAGATCAGTCTATACATCTGGATGGAGGCAAAAGGGTCAGGTGAACCCAGGCAAGGTGAGGTATCTGTCCCTATAAGTGCCTTAGGGGGGAAAAATGACAGGCCTTGCAGAGTCCTGTCAGCACATTCTAGAATACACCACATCTGTCTCCGTTACTGTGTATCGAACTCCAATACACTTTAAATGTTTTATGAAAAATAAAATGAACCAGGGAGACTAAGAGCAGCATGAGAAAAAGCTGCTGCACACTCTTGAGATTTAATATTAGGAGTATGGAGCCAAAGACTATACCACAGTTGCATGTCAAATCACATCCTGACAATCGCCAGCGGAAGGTTAAAGCGCCCCCTTCCGTTGTGGCGGATGAGAAAACGTTCTTTCTTAAGTACGTATTTATTCATGGAGAGATAACACAAAACAACATCTCACATGTGCTCCTAAGTCCTTGGATAGAAAGAGGAGTCAGGGCCAAAACAAGCAGAAATGACAAAAGCCACACCCTTAATGTCTGTGAGGACAGCTCCAGAGCTGGTGGAAGCTTGCAGAATTGTCTTCGCATTTCTAATGTCAGGATCCCAGAAAGTCCTGAGACAGATGCTCTGTGAGGGCTCCCACCCGGAAGCAGTAAGCCTCTGCAGGCTTTCACCCGGAAGCAGTAAGCCTCTATGAGCTTTCATCCGGAAGCAGTAAGCCTCTGCGGGCTCCCACCCGGAAGCACCCGGAAGCAGTTAACCCCTGGTTATATGTGACTTCTTTTTCCCCCACAATGACACAAAGACTATTTTCATTTTCTTAATGATCCACAAAGGACCTGAGCTGCAGGAAAGAGGTCACACTGCAAGGAACAACCCGTAATCAGAAATATCCGCCCATCTATGTCCCACTGACTCTGATGCCTGTGACCTTCAGTGCTTCTCAGGACTGCGCAGAGTCCTCTGCTCTAAACTGAGTGTCAGTTCTACAAAGGGAAGTGTATTCTTTTCCTAGAGTGCCTTCACCCTCTCATCCCCTTAAACTAGCTTCCTCTGTTCCCGAGACTCATCTTCTCTGATTCTTACCTGGGAAGGGGGGTGTGTGTGGTGGTGGTGGGGCACACTTACAGTGGTCCTTGTCATAGTGGGTGCTAAATAAACAATATTGTGTATTTTTTTCTACCTTCTTACCACTCAACTTTCCCTTAATTATTATTATTATTATCATTATTATTGTTATTATTATCATTATTTGAGACAGGATTTCACCATACAACTCTGGATAGAATTTGTAGACTAGGCTAGCCTCCAACACGCAGGGATCCATCAACTAGTCTCTGAAGCACTGGGACTTTCTGATATTCTGAGATTGATACTCACTATGTAACCCAGGCTGGCCCTGAACTCTCAACCCTCCTGCTGTTAGCCACCATGATGGAGAAACTAATCTTGATCAGGTAGTGATTGTATCTAGGGAAAATATTCACAAGGTTATTTCATTTCATTGCTTATTGAACTGATAAAACTGGGATGTTTTCTTTCCTGGGAAAAATAGGAAATATAAAATGTAAATAGCAGATCCTCATTCTGCCCATGAGATTTGTGCTCACAGACATCCCTAACAACTTCCAAGGGTGTGGTTCCATCATACTAACTTGATCTTACGGAAGCAAGAGAAACCACGAATGATTAGACATCAGTGTTTGTGTTAGTGGATTCTAACTGGATTTGTACAAAGGCCTGTTTACAGATAATTTGCCCAAGGAAAATAGGTACCTTTTCGTGGAAAAGCATGATAAACTGTTTAGAACTTGAAGAGATTTAGGAAACAGATCTTCATAGTGAAGGCCAGCATTCCTCTCAGAGTAAACATCATCGTCCTAGGGCGCCTCCAGATGACTCGGCGATTCTGAAACTACCAAAGCCCACCATAATCACAGGAAGATAAACAAGCCCTATGCTGTGTATGCCACTGTGGTTTGGTGCTGTCCTGCACAGAACATCAGGTGACTGGCTGTAACCCATTCTCTCCCGATCTGGCTCAACTACCCAAGAAATTCTCCTGTAAAACAGACTAAGGCCAGGCTAAGGCAAACAAAACAGCAATTCAGACATCACTGCCAATCTTGTTCACTCCCTATGACTCTGAAAGAGAACTCGGATCCCTGTCCTACAGCTGAGGGAAGTCAAGGTCAGTGAAATGAAACCTAGACCTAGCACCTCAAGCCAGGCCTCCTGATGACACTTCCTGGTCTTCAGCATTTCCTGTGTGATCCCAGAGACACAGGAGAAACACCCCCCCACACACATGCCAGACTAGACGTCCCAAGGGGGACAGAGAGGTCATCTCAAGTTCTAAGGACTGGGGACTGAGGGATGTGGGCAGGGGAAGAGGGGCTGCCAGTACTCTAATATGTATGTATACATATATACCTGGGTATGCAAATATACATCAAGATATTTATGCATATATACAGGTGTATGCAAAGAGCTACCAAGAGTTCATCATTCTAAGCAGAACCACACAAGACTAGAAGCATAAGGAATCCAGTGGAATGCGAGCAGCCTTCAGCTGCATTCACATGTCTCACTGGCAACTGGAGATGCCAACCAGAAACCAACAGATCCTGAAAATGTGGCCACCATAAGCAGAGCTGATGATTGAACAGTATAGTAGCTTCAGTGCCACTCAGGGCAGGAGAAAGAACTGAAAAGAAGTAACAAGGGTTCAACTATCTCATCTGTATTTATATAGTTCTATAGGGGCTGTTACATTGCCTGGGTTATGGAAATTCTCTGTGGTTCATGTTAGTTAAAGACCAAGCTGCATCTGACAATTACTGTGGACACAAATGCATACACACACAGAGGGACACAGAAGGGGGGGGGAGGAAGAAAGGGAGGGAGGGAGGGATAAGGGAGGGAGGGAGAGAACTATGACTAGACAAGCAGTCAGTCTTTGTGTAAGTGTCTGTCTGTTGTGGGCATCCTCATAATTCATAGAAGCATGGTCTATAGGATTATATGCAGCAGTGAGAATTATAGCAAATCATAACACACATCACAATGGAATGACTAAATATTTATACCATAGAAAATCATAGAGCAATTTAAAAACTGGATTCATTTTGGATATCTCCTGTGGCCTGGATGTGGTGGGATTATATCTCTGTGAGGTCTGTGTTGAAAACTTAGTCTCCAATTTACTTCTAGAGAGCTGGTGAAGCTCTTACGATATCAGGCCTAATGGGAAGTAATTGGGTTACTGGGACTTCAATCTCTCTCTCTCTCTCTCTCTCTCTCTCTCTCTCTCTCTCTCTCTCTCACACACACACACACACACACACACACACACACACACACACAGGTTCTCATAAGATCCTGAGATTTTTCTGGCCAGACCTGGCTTTCACTGCACCCTGTTGTATCCCTCTGCACTAGCTGGTTTTGTGTGTCTACTTGACACAAGCTGGAGTTATCACAGAGAAAGGAGCCTCAGTTGAGAAAATGCCTCCAAGAAATCCAACTGTAAGGCATTTTCTCAACTAGTGATCAAGGCGGGAGGGCTCAGCCCCTTATGGGTGGTGCCATCCCTGGGCTGGTAGACCTGGGTTCCATAAGAAAGCAGGCTGAGCAAGCCAGGGGAAGCAAGCCAGTAAGTAACATCCTCCATGGCCTCTGCATCAGCTCCTGCTTCGTGACCTGCTTGAGTTCCAGTCCTGACTTCCTTTGGTGATGAACAGTGATATGGAAGTGTAAGCTGAATAAACCCTTTCCTCCTCAGCTTGCTTCTTGGTCATGATGTTTGTGCAGTAATAGAAACCCTGACTAAAACACTCTCTATAAGTATGTCTTGCATGCATATTCATTGGTATGCCGTCTGCCTGGGTATGAGACAGCTATGCTGGCCCATTGCTATATGAGTGCCATGCTGTTTGGATATCTGTCTCTCAGACTATGGGCTAAGTAACCTCCTTTCTTTATAAAATATCCAGCCTCATAAATTTTATCATAGCAGCAGAAAACAGACTACTACATATCTCAACCAGGAGAAAAACAACAATACCACATTCCTAGATACACAGAGAAATAAATAAGCTAATATCCATCTGTCCCCACTAACTGTGAGAATGAAATGATATAATGTAACATCCTAGTAGGGTCTTTGTAGACCCTATGTGGCAGGGATAGTGGTATAGTAGATTGCTGTTTTAGGATACAGTAAACCCTAAAACAAAGGCCTTTGTAGCATGTGAAAGACCAGATTCCAGAGAGCTTACCTAGCTGTCACTTGTGTTAATCGCTGAAGGAAATAAGTTGAAGGGAAAATTTAAACATGCCTGTCTCTGTTTTCAGGGGTAATTAGGAATTTATAGCTGGAGTTTGCTTTTTTTATATTTTACCAGAGCCAGTGATTACTTATTTCTTTAGAGAAGATGATTATGTCATAACCACTGACATTTGTTAAAGGGACATCTTTGGAAGGCCCAGTTAATTCCCTCAGAACACACTGAAACTTAGCTGTATCATCTAGGATGTTAAGGAGATGTTGAGTAAAAGGCTCTGGGGGAGGCTCTCAGAAGGACACCTTTGTTCTCAGAGTGACCAAACAAACAGCTGCAGTGCCTATCAACACTCAGCCCAGCTCAGCGGATGCACCAATCCACAGGGGATCTCTCATTTGCTGGGAGACCTACAGGTCCAGGATGTTTAGAAAGAGCTCAACTCACTAAAGTAATTAGAACTTTACCATGACATTCTTAAAAGGAATGTTCTTCATGCTCCCCTTCCTTATGAAAAAAACAAAACAAAAACAGAAGGAAGAAGAGCCCACTACACAACAGTTCCAGTGCTTAGGCTAGAGTCAAGACACTGCTAAGTCTTCCCGTGGGAAATATGCACAGCAAGTTTACATGGCAAAAACAAAACCTCCAGAATATTCTAGCTCTGAACTCTGAAGAGACTAAAGAGAGGGTCAGTGATAATGTTTATGAAGCAGCTTTCATTTAGGATGTGTACACACACACACACACACACACACACACACACACACACACAGGCACAGAAATCAGAATGGAGCAATGGCTTAGCTGCTGAAGTGCTTGCACTGTTAAGAAGGAGGGTCTGAGTTTGATTCCACCAGATACTACATAAGAAAAGCCAGGTGTGGTGGACCAAGCTTGTAATCCCAGCCTAGGGGCTGGGGATATGGGGATCTCTGAGGCTAGCTGACTGGCAAGTTGTGCCAACTTGGTGAATTCTTGGTCAATGAAAGACTCTGTCCTCCAAAAGCAAAGTGCATAGATCCTCAGAAAAGTCAAAGAGGTCCTCTAACCCCCAGAGGCACATGTGTACATGCAGACACATCCATGTTCATGTGCCCACACAAGAACACACATATACACACAAAAGGCTTAAATGCAGGGCTGTCAGTAGCTAGATTTATGTCTTCCTTTACCTGTTACTAATACATTCATAAATTCAGAGGTTTGTCCAGTATTTCATACCTATAGGACTGATCCCTAAAGAGGGGGACTCAGAAAAAGCAGTAAGAAGAATATGCAGAGGATCCCTAAGAGGAAATTCCTGGAACCAGTCCCCACCAATGTTCTTTTTGAATCTCTTCCTTTTAGAACATGCCTCTTTTTTCCCAACAGCCTTATCTTTACAATGAGTATGACCAGAAATCCTTCATCTTTGCTATTAGGAAAGTGGCTTAAACACTAAGAAAAATTTTACTATAAAAACATCAGTAACAACAACAACAAAATCTATGGCATATTTTTAGTTAAGGAAATCTGGAGATTAAAAAAACAAATATGCAGAAGAAATGGTTTTAGGATCTAATGGTTGACCCCTTACACAAAATAGCACATTACTATAACACCAAAAGATATAGATGCTTGTATACTATATACTGTATACTGTGTGTAACAAACTTCCTCATCTAATTTCTCTGGTATGTAAACACCTATGGTAAAGCTTAATTCTATTGCAGTTAGGTATAGGAAGAGATAAATGCTAGGAATAAAGTAGCTGTACTAATATACTATAACAAAAACCATGTGGATGTGGTCTCTTGCTCTCAGAAAACCTTACTGTGTTTTATGTACCTTCTCTGCATGATGAAGACCTGAAGTATCATTAGACAGAGTGAGGGCATAGCATTGTGATGTCATGTTAGGCTACTACTTAAGGGGGGATTTGAACACATGCACTGTAACCACCACATTGATGTGCACCACCACCACCATGACAACCAAGACGGCTCTTAACTAACTGACTAACGGACGGGCAGCATATACAGTGTGGATACGCCTGACAAAGAAAGGTAGAACAGAGCCGAGAGGTGCTCAGTTTCATCACTTGATTTCTAAAGGAACATGGTTTCTATGTAAGAATCTTTCCTTTAATGGTTTTAGATTTTTGCCGACCACAGTTAACTCAGCGAAAAGTGAAACTTTAGATAGTGTTTAGGGAAGAATACCATGTTAGAAGAAAACTAGAAATCACGGTCAACTGACTAGCAAGTACTTAGAGATGACTTCGCCAGATATCAAAGGCAAAAGATGGAATCTGAGCAGCTCTCAGAAAGATGGCAAGTCTTGCAGTGTGTCAAAGGGCCAGGGACTAAAAATCCATCCCAGTCGATCTTTTCAGCATGTTTGGGTGGACCGTTCAGCTACATCCTGGATTCTGCCCGGGTAGCTCTTCCACTTCTCCCTCCTGGGATTTGCCCACTGCTGTGTGACTGTGAAACTCAGCACCACGTCTGGGAGCTAGACCCTGTCTAGAAGTTGTGCAGTTGTGGTCCCTCGTCTCCCTTCCTCCACGGTCTTTCCCAAGGCACCTCGGCCTCGGCAGACAGGACACGGACGGTGTTCCTACGCTCACAAGCTTGCTGCTGGGAAGCAGCTGCTTGCAAGAAGACGCGAGCACGCTTTATTTTCTGAGACCTTTTCCATTTCCGGGGGTAGACAAAGTGCCACAGCAGGAACAACAGCTGCTCTCGGTTAATGAAATCTGAATTATCTGTGTCTGGAACGTGATCAGTAGTTTGAAGCTGGGAGCTGGGTTCTCTGACTGCGTTGCTGATGATTTGAATTCTCTCTTTTTGCAGCAGGGATAAAATGTCAAGGTTAGGCTTCACTCCTAATTTAGGTTAACAATAATACCAGGGGTCACATCACAAACTGTGCAACTGAACTAATAGTTCTAAATAAAAGTCCAAATCTAAATGGATTTGATGTTTGGAACCAGGTCCTTCCTTCCACTTAATAGTTAAATTTTCTACGGTATGTCTAGCGACTGACAGTTTGTTTCTGAAGAATATTTGAATCACATGGGAGACAGCACTGCTCAACTGATTCAAACAATATACTCTAAAACGCTTTCTTTTAAGTAATGCAATTAACTTGTATAAACAGAAAGTGCTACAACTAAACACCATTTGGTCCAACTTGTGTCTTACAAAAAGAACAAGGGAAGGAAGCCTAAGTCAAAACAAAACAAAACAAAAGCCAAGAACAGTGGGCTAAGAAACATGGTGTGACCTTATGAGCTCACTTCTCTAAGCATAAAAATAGAAGAAGTCACCAAAACATGAAGTGATCCCTTCTAGAAGGCCTGTTCTCATTTTGTTACACAGTCTTTCTTTGTTTTGGAAAATGGAAATATATTCATTTTATGATTGGAAAGAAGCGGTTATGTCTTTAATGGCTGTTTTCCCTTTAGGGATGAAGAAATCAAATATAGAAACCCTGTTTCCCAAAATAGCCCTCTGTTGTATAGCCAGTGAGGTTTCTCGGACATAAAACCTTTCCCAGGGCTCTGCGTTATGGGAGAAGACTGCTTGGGTATGTGAAAGGAAAATTAATCTTCTGAAGCATATCTGCAAATCAGAAGGAATGAGTGATGGTCTGAGTTTAAAACGTACCCCATAGGCTCGTGTGCTTGAACACTTGGCCCCCAGCTGGTGGTGCTGTTCTGAAAAGTTGTGCCAACTCTGGACTCTGGGCCTAGCTAGCAAACATAGGGGTGGGGCTAGAGGGGTGGAGAAAGGCTCAGTTCCAGCCTGAACCCTCTGCTTCAAGATCCACCAAGGTGTAACAAGTCAGGCTCTGAGCCCAGGCTGCTGTGCCTCCCTACCATAAAACTGGAAGCTAAATCAAATCCTTCTTGGCAGAAGTTGCTTCTGAGAGATATTTTGTTCTGGCAAGAAAAGTAACAACACAGCATATAATTTTTTTAGAGGCACTAAATATCAATGCAAAGGTTTTAATATTTGTAACATCCCGTGAACAGCCCCTGCTGACTTGGAAGTGTGACATCAGGGGTCAAAGTGTGAATTTTGAAAAGTGTATTTTCTAAATTTAGTGTACCCTATATTCCTACACACAAATAGTTGCAAACACTGAAATATACACTCCATCAGAGCAGAAATCAATGCAGAACTGGGCAAACTGAGGGACTCACCCACCCTTGGCCTTGCCCAGGTAGAAGCACAGCCATCCCGGCACAGGAGTGTGAGCCCACACTCTCTTCTCACTTCCCGTCTACACTTTGCACAGTGGTCAGGGGTAAGCTCCAGTCCACACAGGTCAAACATGAAGGAACTAGCCAGGTTTTAGGACCTCCAAGGGCAGAAACAGTTGGACCTCCAGACAACTTACAAATATAATTGGAAGTGGGGGGGGCAATGAAAACAAAACAAAATCAGAACTATGGTTACTTAAATACATTGCACAGGCCTTACAATAAACTCTCAAAACAGTCAACTCATAAGCCTGTGAGGCTTGTCATTGACAACCCCATCCCACAAAATCAGAAATCCAGCCTCTGCATTGTTTTGAGAGCCCATGGAGAGAACAAAAATCTGATTGAGGATCAGGGAAGCTATCATATGTTCCAAGATTTCCCAACAGGAGCTGACAGATGTAGCTGTATATCTCAAAGCTAAGAATTCTGGAGAAATGCTACAGTAGTGTGTAAACAGGAGTCCTGTCCTCAGTGAGCCTAGGCATAAACACCATACCTTAGAATTCCCAGGCAGCCACAACCAGCCAACATGAGCCAGGAGCCTATGACTCTCTCTCCAGTTTCCATCTCAGCAGCTTTGGGATGGGCAAGATTCTAACATTAATCTTCCCAACCTGAAGCTTTTGCTGAGAAGAATATGTATAGATATATTTTTCATATATATATATATATATATATATATATATATATAGACAGATACATATATTTTTCATATATATATATATATATCCATATACATGAATGACACAGTAACACCTTATTTTATTTCTAGTGCTATGTTATAGAGCAGATAAGGTGCTCTGATATCAGATGACATCTTATCTCCTAAATATGTTAATACAGGAAACCATAGCCACCTCTTACAAGTTGTCTAAGGTGTTCTCAGGGAAAGATGTTCTATTTGATGATCAAGCATCTTCACCCTTTGGTACCTGCTTGCTAATCTCTCTTTCACAAGTGTTTAGGAAGGTAGAGCTTTCTGCTGACACCATTAATGCTACCTTCTCCCTGCTGTACATGAGATTCATCTCCCTTTTGCACAGGGGAGAGACTTTTGCATGTCAGATGATTTTGCATTTTTGAAATGTGTATTTATATCAGGTATATTAAGTTGTAAAATGAACGTAAGACCTAACAGTGGTATCAGAAGCACTGAGGATGACCAGCAATAGATTCAAGTTTAATATGCATCCAATAAGAGGCCAAAAACCAGGGAGGGTTGGCTCAGTTGGTTAATGGCATGTGATGGAAGCATAAGGACCTGAGTTCAGATCCCCAACACCCACATAAAGTGATAGGTGTCAGGGTGTCTGTAGCCCCAATGCCAGAGAATCGGAGACAGAAGGACCCCTAGAGTTCTCTGGTTAGCCACTCGAGCCAATTGATGAACTCTAGATTCAGTGAGACTGTCACAAAAAATATATGGTGGAAAGATAATGAAATAGGTACATGTTGACTATACATACACTCACACAAACACACGTATACTCTACTCATGTGTATGCCTCATACACACACACACACACACACTCCAAAGCTTAAAGAACTAGAAGGTAATTTGCAATATCATTATCTTAGTTGACTTAGAATCAATATTTACATTCATGGTGGATGTGTAAGCACATAGCTTGCTTACAAGTCATATGCTATGTCTTCTGTCTTGGTTGAAAGAGCCACACAGTGCCCACTTGTCTGTAACATGGGTAATGCTCAAAGGTATAGCTCTACAATCTCTGCAAGAGATGTCTCACCAAGGCCTGCACTAGTAATGTCAAGGTAAACAGTGTTAAGAAGGTTAAAAATCCTTCATTAGACTCTGTCCCTTCAAACCTCAAAAGGAGAACATTTTGCACAGTTACTTTTAAGTTTATTATGTTGCCTGTGTATGGGGTGGGGGTGGAGGGTTCAAAGGCATGCCTGTGGTCAAGGGAATGCGTTCAGGAGCCAGTTCTCTCTTCCCAACTTTACATGAATCCTGGGGGATTAAACTCCAGTCATTGGCCTTGTGTGGCATGTCTTTACTCGTGAGTCATCTTGTTGGCCTCTTTCTTTCAAATCCTATGCTAGCCCTGATCCTTCAAAATCAAGGGCCACCAGAAAACTCATCCAGTACTGCTGACATTGCCTGTTTAGCAACAATGAAACAAAGAAGAAAGATGAAGCAATGCTCAATGTTCCCCATGCTCACCCTCATCCCTACAAAGACATTAGGGAAGAAAAGTCTTTAAGACCCAAAGACCCTAAAGCCCTGCCCTGTGGTGTAGTCTATGATCCTTGCTTAATACTCAGGAACGCTCACTCAAAACATTACCAACACACATTTGCCAAGTCTGTCAGCTCTCTGCTCTCTTAGGAAGCACTGTTCTAACTTGAGTTGGTACTGGCAGCATCCAAGTCACCTTGGTCCCTTCTGCAAACTGATATAGCATGCTTTCAGGTTGAACAGAAGAATTTACTTGACCCACAGACAGAACCTGCCATATTGCATTTTCTACAAAAGAATTTTTCTCAAAAAAAATCTAAGAGATTTTCAAAAACAGAATGTATCTATCCTCTTCCTTCTCCCCCCTCCTCCAAATCAAAAATTTTCATTTTATTTTAAAGGCGCTGCCCACTTCCTACACTAAACTGATTACATTTAATGTCATAGCTCCCATTCCACACTGCAGAACACACCAATCCATGTGTTCCTTCTACTGTGAGATTTTGCAAGTTCCCTGTGCCAGATACTAGATTTTGCCATTGCTCAAATGTTCTGCCTATGTATAGCCATCACGGCAACGTTTGCCATCAGATTCTTCACAGAAATGGTGTCTATAGGGCTTTTAATTGGGCTCATACAACACCCTATGAGCTTCAATTATTAGCTCACTTTTACAGAAGAGGGTGCTGGGACCAGAAAATAAAAGCAGTCTTGAAGTAGATGGGAAGATAGAGTGAGGAGCCTAGGTAACTTGAATTTGGAGACTAGGCTCTGAACTTAAACCTCTCAGGTGGTTATTGGTCCTGCTTTAAGCATCATTGGCAAACTACTCTGTCATGAACAGGCACAGTCTTCCTTGGATTTTTGGTAGATGCAAAAATTAACAAGTTCTAAAATCCTTCAGGGTCTAAATATCCAATGTGAGAAGGGAGAAAGTTGGCTAAACCTAAAGTTAATATTTTTATACCCTGCCTCAAAGACTCAACAGACCAGCAGACCAACGAGAACCTTCCCCACACCTAAGCAGGCAGGAGAGACCCTACCAGTTTCCAAGCCAACTCTGCTGATGCTACACTTCCCAGGAAGCCTTCCCTGTTTTCAGAAAGGCTGGGGCTGTCTTCATTCCTCCAGTCACTTCCTGAGGCTAATCCTCTGAGAAGAGGATTCCTGTGTGCAGGAAAAGGACAAACACAGTCTGTGCATTTTATCACCTCCAGAAAAGCCCAATATCAACAACAATCAATAATTAGATCTTAAGGTGTTTAGGGGAAAGGGGAAGGGGATATAAGTCAGGACAACTGTCTCCAGATAGGGTGGGTGATGGTTCAATGATTTCAGGCTATATGCCAGATTTTAGCTGTAAGGGACACAGGGGGTGGCTTGGCTTTACACCTTTATAGCTAGACTTACTCAAACCAGTTTGTTTTCCTGGTTTGTACAATGACACTTCCACTAACAAGGGTGCAGATACCCTTAACTCACCAACAGACCTGTGCCCAGGCTGCTGGATTAAAACACCATTCCATAGTCCTATTATAATGTTCTCATACCTTCTGTCCCAACATTCCTCCCATTATAGAGAAATTTAGAATGTGTCACAATCTTAGAAAACACTCATTATCTACAGGCAAAATGTCACCTATATGATGGGGGACTCCAGGAACAATGGCCAATCATTCCTTTTTTCTCTTTCTTAACTTTGATGTAAATAAATTCAATATCTATATTGACTTGTTTTATTATTTATGTATATATATATCATTTGCACGTTTTATATTTTATTAATTTTTGTGTATGAGTGTTTGCCTGCATATAGGTATGTTCACCACATGTCTGTCTGGGGCTTGAGGAAGCCAGAAGGCAGCACTGAATTTCCTAACATGGAGTTTCAGACAGCTGGTGAGTTGCCACATGGGTGCATGTGAACCAGCATTGCTTTTAACTGCTGATCCATTTCTCCATCCCAAGCCACATCTCACTCACCCTCAGAATCAGGGAATAAGCCCCAATTGCCTCAGCCTAATCAGAGTAATTAATGGCCTTAGTTATGACACGTTCTGGCCCACAAACCACCTAGGGCTTCTTTTAAAAGAAAATGTTTCCTTTATATTTATACAGTTAAGAGAGTGTTTTGCTGGAGATAACAGAAAAGACCCTTTTGCTGTGTCTAGGCGAAATGCCTGAGCCTCTGGCAGACATGTTGTGGCTACGAGACACTCTCACAGGCTGACTATGACAACAAGGGACACACATCCTTGGTGAAAGCACTGACTCATTCATTCACTGTCCTGGGAATGACTCAGTCATTGTGCCCAAGATAGCATGAATAAACTGTCTGGATCTAAATCTTCTATTACTTGTAGCCGAAAATAACTAATATAATTGGACCAGTGGGAAAAGAAAAAAAAAGGGGGGGGAAATCTCCAGTTGCTTATTAGACATTCTTTGAACAAAGGTCATCTAGAACTGGATTCTTCTGGTTAACCCACATGGCAGTGTGGTAAAGGAACATGATGAAGAATGTGGGGCTTTGAAGAATGTGGACATCTGTCACCCAGGAAGGAGTTTCTCATAGCTCACCTGGATTCTTCTCCACAGGTGTCAGACTGCCCTCTGACTGAATGGGATTTACAAACAGGACTCTCAAACAGCATATGGATACAATAAAGATTTAAAAATTAGCAACTAAAAAAAATCTGTATATAAATGCCAGATCTAATTATTAGAAAGTTCAAATCCAAAGCCTGCCTTCGCAAAGTTTAAAAGTTTCTCAAGGTTTAGAGCAAAACTGATGATTAACAGATTTTATCGATTCTCCTCGAGGAGGACAGGCATTGGAACTGCTTCCAATTCAAAGTCCACCAGGGACAGAAAAGTCCCCAGAGCGAGTCTAAGGCATCTGCTAAACATTATTCACAGAAGCCTGCACCACATGGTGAGATATAAACCTGGCTTAGGTATGACAATGTGTTTGAGTACAACTCTCACAGCTCAAAGCCTTCCCTGTCTGTGCCATCTGCCTGTGAACACAGGTATTCAGTGGATGGCTTGACCTTTAGAACTTCACCTACTCTCTTGTTTCTGTAAGAATTAAGCTTGGCCCATGGTATGATCCGCTACTCCATTTGTGGTAAGGCAGGAACCAAGGTCCAGGCAGAGAGAGGGCAGAGAAAGCACTCTTGGCCTCGGGGAACAAACTTTTTCATGCTCTTTTCTTGTCTGACTGTAGCCAGAATATCACCCAAGGTATCCCCTGGAGAACTCCTGAAGGGAGGAAGCCTTAGTCAATCATGGTGTCTAAAGGGTGATTTAACAACAGAACAGTCACCTTTGAGAGTTGATTAGGATCCAATAGCATCATCAGCATGGAATCTGCCTCCATCTTTGAATGACTGACAATTTTTTACAAGGAGAGAGAGAGAGCACATAAAATTTACAAACATGTACACACATGCACATCCTGTCTCCTGTGATGACCTATATGACCCCTTTGGGACTCTGCTAAGAAAAAGGACATTAAGACATGAGGCCTCTCAACCTTCTGGAACAAAAGAAATCAGCCGCCATAAGATGCAGGATCAGACTGCTAACATGTCCACCTCCACGGGTCTGGTCATGAAGATGACAGACAGGAAAAGCCCTTTCTCTTTTGATTCAAGGTTCAAGGCCCTATGAGCAGCAAGCTCATTAGTTTTCCTGTTAAGAAGACTTAGTTGCTCCAAAAATAGACACTCACGGCTGTCTTGTGTTTCAAGATGTGTTTGCCTCAGAGTAAAAAACATGAGCTAGTTTCATATAAAGATTTTCATAATTTTTGAGATCTATGGAGCTCCAGTGTGCTCCCATACATATGCAGAATGCCACGCTCAGAACTGTGATGATGTATACTTCTAAAGCAAAGCCAAGCAGAATCACTCTCCACGATGACCTTGTGACCGGATCCTCAAGGGAGGCCAACCAACAGCTAGCTGAGGACACCAGGGAGACTCATTTGATACCATAGCAGGAGGCAGCAAGACAGTTTGGAATTTTCTGGCTGACCACCAAACCCTGTTTGTGCCATACTCTTTTTATAGCACAGGCTCCTGATATGTGATGTTTGCTACACTACTATATACAAATAACCAGCCAAGAAGAGAATTCTCCATTCCTATAAACTGGGACAGAGAGCAATGCCCACCAAGATACTTCAGGGATGCTGGACTGCTGAGCCCTGTGGCCAGATAACCCTGGGTACCATCCTTATTAGTCTGGAGCCTTCAGGCAGAAACTGAACTCAGGTTTTTCTCCCTCCCTGGTGCTGAATTAGCAGAGAGACCAGCAGACACTCCCAAAACCGTACCTGGCCCAGGGCTGGGGACTGGCTGTGCTGGGATGACAGTAAAAAAGACACAGTGTCATTCAGGGATCAAGTAAGAGGCTCTGGGTAATTAGACATTTGCCTGTAGTGTCAGTTTGGTTATCTCCTAAGACTCTGACTTGATTTTCACATCTGTAAATGAGGATGAGAGTCTTGTCCACCCTGACCCATCCTAACCCACCACACCCTGGAACTGTTTGCAGGGTTAAAAGCAGGAGGGCGGAGGTCAAAGATTCTTGACAGACTCTTGACAGTGGCTAAGAAGATGCTGCCTTTCTAGTCTTCCTTCCCTTCAGCCTCCCTCACCCTGCTTTCTAATGACTCGCTCTGAGGACATGTGTGGTTTGGCTCAATGCCTGATCTCCCCTACCTAATGTAAATGGTATGAATGAGGTCAGACCCCTTGTTCTCTTCTCTGTGTGTTGGCATCCTAGACAATGACTGGTGCCCAGAAGGCTTCTAGTACCTCTTGAACACAGAAATGAATAAATGAGGGGGCAAATGAACAAGATAAAAAAAAAAAAAAAAAAAAAAAAAAAACAACCAAACAAACTAACGAAACTGTCCAACTCACAAAGCTCATGATCAGGACAGGAGTTGGCTAATGTCAAGATTGAAAACTGTCAAGACAATCATCAAACACATCACACAATCATCACAGTGGCAGTTTACCCCCCACACCCCACCCCATCCACCACCCACCACAGATCACAATCTGAGCTGTACTGTTCTTGAGAGACAATTATTTCTGACTTCATACTAGGCAACAGGGTAGGACCTCAGGTCCTACACTCACAAGCATTTGCTGGATAAACTGGGCTTCAATAGGGTCCACTAGAAAAAAAATGGATCTTCCGTAAGAAGGTATCTGTGGTGGGGATAAGAACTAGCTTTCTGATCCCTTCAAAATGATGTTAAAAATGATGCATTTCACCACAACAAGAACAACACTGGGCGGGGGAGAGGGGTGGCTGAAACAGAGAAAGTATGACAGTGAGTTTGCATGATCTTTAGTCTGACTGCAAATGTCCCATACTGATGCCCATTCACTACATGCTCTGGAAGGCCTCTGTTTTTTTTCCTGTTTGTAAGTGGTCTTTGAACCCCTCTTTTTCTCAATCGCCAGGGGCAAGAAAGGTGATTTATCACCCACTGCCAGACCTCTACGCTGCATTCCCACCATAAATCTTGCCTTTGTGACAAACTCTTATCTTCATAAACAGACAGCATCGGCCCTTACTGCTTTTTATGTCAATGTCCTTTTATTTAAGAATGACCCTGTTTTCATTATAAATCCCTGAACATATTAGCAGAGGACGCTTTTGGAGCAAATGTCTCTAGTGAGGGGCAGCCCCCAGAGTCACGTTCTCACTTCTAAGTGAGAGCGAAATCCTTAAGTCAACACATTCTACAGAGGCTGTGCTAAAGTACATTTATTTTCCAAAGGCCCATGCCATTTGGTTGAAGTCAGCTCTGGAGGGTCACATACCTTTTCAATCAAAGGGGCAGTTACCCGCGAGGGGCCTGCAGGCAGGGGAAAAGCGTCCTGACATCTCCCTTAGCCTTCATCTGCCCCTTGGTGACTGCACACCCTGATCCTAGAGTGAACCCTTCAGTGGCTTCCCAGACCAAAGAGAAAAGCAGCATTCCCATTGCCCTGACTCCTACCCTGTGAAGACAAGGGGGTGGGCCTCCCCTCCCTCCTTCTCTGACAGTCCCCAGTTGGGACAGGGAAGAATGAAGACTAGAAGATTGGGGTTAGATTTAGCAAACATGGCCCCCAGCTACATTTGTCCTTTACCTAAACAAAGGACAGCATGATTCATGGCTTCCAGAAAGTGAAATGAGATTTGAGGCTATACAAGTGAGTCACAGAAAGGTTCTTGGGAATCATTTAGCATTTGTCTTTCGTATCAGATAGGTAAGCCGGAGTGTTTGGGTATTCAAAGTCATTCTCTTCTCAAACTCAAGGTTTCTCAAAAAAACATTCAGATCTATCTACCCAGGGCTCTTTCTTCCAATGTTATAAACTAATAAGCTTAGTGTCTCTAATAAGTTCTTACAAAGTTCTCATGGTAACTCAGTCACATGGGAACCCAGTTCCACTCTTGATTCAAGTCTACCCCAGAAGGGTCACAGAAGGGAAAGAAGCTTTGGTTCAAATCATTGCAACAAAAAGACCTATCGGTGGTTTCTGATAGCACATCACTCCTTTAGAGAACTCAGAAGCTCACATGGGTACCAGCAAAGAGAGCTACCTCTGCTCTCCCTGGGAACCACCCCCATAAATCACAGTGTACATTCCTGACGTCAAAGTGTACGCAACTCAGCCACAATCAGATGTGTCTTGTTTCCTACTTCTGGCTGGAGACCTGCAACAAACTACAAGTTGGCAGCCACAGAGGGCTTCCAGCTCAGCTTTGTGTACACAGTGTGGGGCTGGGGTGCAGGGGGAGTGGGCTTATCACTGAGCTCTGAGCAAGGCATGCAATTACTGATAGTTGACTGGAGACCAGTGATGGTTTACAGAAATATCGAACCATTTGGCTGCCCCAAAGAGTTCCTTGAGATTTTTCAGTTGCCTTTTCTGTCAGGACAGGACCCCAGATCAAAACAGCAATGTAGGGGAGGGCTCTGGAGTCTCCAATGGTCAGGAAAGCAGAGAGAACATCATAAGTACTCCAAGAACCATTGCATTTATTAGACGATGGAGCCGGTGACAGCGTGGACTGTATGCATGCTGGAAGGAGCCTGAAGGCAAAACTGTCCTCTAAGTCACCCTGAGCTGGTGCTATGCTTCAGAAAAACTTTCTAGTAGTACCCAGGAAAACAGAACCTACAGGCCACTTTTGATTACTGCTACTTTTTAAAATAAAGTTTTATTACAACACAGCTGTGTTCATCTGCTTCAGGACTGTGGAAGCCTATTGTTTCCCCAGCAGTGGAGTCAGGTTACTACACCAGTGCCACTGTCCTCAAAGCTAGTTTTCCAATCCCTGCTCTGCAGTTATATCAGATGTATAAACTGGACTTACCTCACACACAGGCCTTACCACTTGAAGCTCTGATCAGGAAAAGTCATTGTAACACTGTTTTTAAAAAAGTCACAGCTAGTAGAGGGCACTACATTGGCCCTACTGAAGATGAGTGGATCACACCTGCCTTCCCACAAATGCACATGTGTGGCTGTAAAAGGAGCATGATGCTTCCCTCTTAGCAAATCCTCTGAACACAAGTGGTTTGCAGGAGGCAAGAAGGCCCTGAAAGGCAAAGGGAAATCCCCTGCCTTTATTCTGACACCCCCAGGGAACTGCCAGTTGTCAGGATTAACAAACACACCGAGTCCTGCTTGATATTTGACACTCAGGCAGTAAACAGAAAAGAAGCAAAATGTCAGCTATTAATTACCTTCTGGGGTGAAAGGCCGTCCTGTCCTAAGTACACTCTAACCCCCTCTCTGGGAACCTCTTGAAGAGCTAATCTCTTCCCCCACCAGACTAACCACTTGGGGATAGAGAAGCTTTCCTGGCTACAGCAGGATAAAGTTAGAAAAGTAACCTGGGTACTTGGCTGTGCTAACTAACTAACCAGGTAGAAGGAGCAGAAAGAGATGCTTCTTAGACAACCCAGGCACAGCTTAAAACACGAGCAAAGGAGTGCAGCCAAACACAGGCATTGCGGCAACATAGCCCAACAACAAGCACAAGTGGCATTCTTTATACTGAAAAGCAAGACCAGGGCTTTGTAACCACACAGATGATCGTTGAAATTGACCAGGGGACTCTGGAGCAAGCACAGTGTGCTTAGAGTTCAAATATCACAAGGGGATCTAGACCCTGAAAAACATCACCATCATCTCTCATGTCCAACTCTTGTCATACGTCCACCTCTGTGACACAGGGGGACAAGCACTGAGACTCAGAAAGAGATGCCCTCTTTCTGAAAGAGAGGATGACTTTATATGCTCAATTATAGCAGCTTTCAAATATGTCTCACCAGCTTCCAACCCTGAGACAGGCTTTTCCCAGCTTCCCTGTCTACCTAAAGCTTGGATACACCACAGGTGTCTTTAGTCTTCTTTCTAAAATGTTACACCAAGAAACACCAAGCCCCTATCACCCAGGAAGAGACCAAAAGCCAAATATCACCCAAGCCACTGTCTGTTTTCCTGAAGCTAACCATCCAGGATCATATGTTCTTCCTGTGTAATAACTTAACCCCTCCATTCCCCTCTTATCTGTGAAGAAGGAATGGAGTCTGGGGCATCTTGTCCTCCTCTGTGTTTGCTTGTTTTGTTTGGTGCCCATATTAAGCATGTTAGAAAAATTGTTAAAGAGTTTTTATACTTTAATATGTCTACTGACAGTGTGAGGTACCACTGCAGTTACTAGACCTTCAGAGGGGATGCTCTGAAGAGCATTAGAGACTTCTTTATCCGAAATCAGCTCCATGAAGCAACGCATGGCAGACGGTGCTCTTAGAACTCAAACCTCTTCTTTCCTTGTCTGGAGCTGAGTTTCAAGTAATAACTAAAACAGCAGTCAAAGAATAGAAAATTTAAAAATACGCCGGAAACTGCTTGTAGCAAGGACAGGAAGTTATCATATTTGTGCCAAAGATAAAAGTGTGAGGCTAGGCAAATGACCTAGTGGGCAAAAGCAGTTGTCATGAAAACTTGATAACCAAAGTTTTGATCCTCAGGACCCACATAAAAAGCTGGATGTGATGGCACACATCTGTAATCTCAGGGCCCATACTAACTATGGTATGGGTGGCACACATCTGTAATCCCAGGGCCCATACTAACTATGGTATGGTGGCACACATCTGTAATCCCAAGGCCCATACTAACTATGGTATGGTGGCACACATCTGTAATCCCAGGGCCCATACTAACTATGGTATGGTGGCACACATCTGTAATCCCAAGTCCCATACTAACTATGGTATGGTGGCACACATCTGTAATCCCAGTGCCTATACTAACTATGGTATGGTGGCACACATCTGTAATCCCAGTGCCTATACTAACTATGGTATGGTGGCACACATCTGTAATCCCAGGGCCCATACTATGGTATGGAAGGCAGGAAGAAGAAACATGTCAGCTTGCCTAAAGCACTCAGTGAGTCAGCAGAAATGAAAACTCTGCTTTAACAAGGAGGAAGGTGATAACAGATCCCTGAAAGTTGGCCTCTGAACTCTATATGTACACCATGGGATGTGCATGCCTGTACACACACACACACACACACACACACACACACGACAGAGAGATGGGTGGGGAGAGGGAGAGGGAGGAAATGGGCCAAAGTCCTCAATGTAAACAGGGAAGCACTTCAAAGACATGCTAAGACTTCTTGGAAAGGACTCCATGGCTCAGGAAACAATTGTGAGAAACAACAAATGGGAGAGAATATAACTGAAAAGGACCAGCAAGTTCACCAAAGAATATTTTCCTATGTATCTGGCAGAAGATTAGTGTCTAGAATATATAAGAAACTCAAAACTTCACACACATGCACACACACAATACTCCAATCAAAATATGCAAAGAACTCGAATTAGATATTTATCAAAACAAGTGGTATGGATGGCCAGCAAACATATGAGAACATTCCAAGCCATCAGGGACATCGAAATCAAAGCTGCAGTAATATTCTATCTCACCTCAGTTACGATGGCTACCAGTGTGAATCATCACTACTATGACAGATGTGATGAATAACCAAGACTTGGATCAGTTCAGGTGCTTATCAATAGTCACTGAACATCTTCCTTCATCATATGTCTGCAATGAGGCATAATGCTGCATTTCTTCAGGAATGCCTCAGCATTTTTCTTGATGCTCCCACAGATCAAAGCTATCAGTATAATATTGTATCTGTTCTATGTGCACAGGCTCACTGCTTACTTAGTAGCTAAGTCTTGTTAGATACAGAGGGTATCTTGGGGTGAATACATTTACATATGATTTGCATCAAACTTCTTCAGACATGAACAGAAACCACAATAAACTCAAAGTCTACCAAAGAAACAAACATTCCTAATAAGCCTCTCCCATAAAAGGGAGGTCCCTCATGTGTCCCTAAGTCACCACCTGTTCTTATCTACATTATATGACATCTTATAACCTTTTCTTTAGATTCCTTGAGGGGTAGAGGTGGGAGGCTGATAATCCAGTCACTGGAGAACTGAGAAGCCAGTAGATCTTGACTGAGGGAGAAAGCCAGTTTTCTGAGGTTAGTCTAGGACCCTGCAAAGACCTGAAGAATTCCTTGCAGAAGCTTTGTGGATAGACTCTAAAGCATCAAGGAGTTCCCTCAAATGGTGCAGTATGTAAACATGTGAAGGGATGGAAATGAAAGACAAATACTTGGCAAGAAGGTCCAGAACTCTCATTAGACCTTAGTGGAGAGCTAACCCTCAATCGGCAAAGAACCCCTCATGTGAGGTACTACAGTCCCCTTGTAGAATTTTCTTTAAGGTTATGCTAAGTCAAAGCAGAGGCAACCATATCACCATTCTTTTTCTTTCCTCCTAACAGGCCTTAAAAGCTCCACTCACCAATGACTCAAGTGACCCTATGACATCACCACAGACCATTCCCTACATGAGGTGTTAAGGGTCAAGACTAAATACAAAGATTGCTGGCTGGGGTGGGACTCTTTCTAAGTGGTCTAACTATGCAGGTGATAACAGGATCTCTTCTGTAGCTTGTGGCCATTATGCCCACGAGACAATTTCTTGACATGCAGCCTTAAGTTCAAAAATAGGGCTTTTATTTAATCTAGACCTGAGCCTAACTACAAAAGTTGCACACAACCTCTCCTTCTACCTCTCTGAGCATCCGCGATCAGTAAATTTCCCAGAAATGGCTATCTTTTCTTACTGCTGCTATTTGTCCAGAATGTAGCTTAAATTCAACCTTGCTTTCTAATAATAAAATCTACCTCAAACTAACAGCCAAATAATAGTGTGGTTGCCTGCATAGTCTCCAGTCAACAACTATTACAGAACACACGAGAAGTTACCCCAAACTACTGCATCCTCATTAAATGAAGACAGGACTACCAGCTGTTTCAGGGGAGTAGGGGCCTCCTGTCTGAGTGACACATGTGAACAGAAGAAAGTGTCCACCAAGAAAAAGAATTATCAGTAATGATGTCCCGTCATTATCCAGTTTGGCTCTTGTCATGTCTCCACTGTGACGAGCACCTCTGGCTCTCATTCCCACTCTTCTGTTGGGGATTGGTTCCAATGCTTTGTCTTAATTCAGCTCCCTAAATCACACGGATTCTCCGTGTCCAGATACTGAGTGTTTCTGTCCCCAACTGGTTTTTGATTGATCAATAAAGAGCCAGTGGTCAATGGCTGAGCAGGAAGACAGAGGTGAGACCTTTAGGATTCCCGGAGCAAGAAACATAGAGGAGAAGGAGGAATTCTACCATGAGAGGGGCATAGGGGGGACCACGCTGTGAAGGAGCAGGAGGGTGAAGCAGCCGAAAGGTCAAATGCATGCAGGCAGCTCACTAAACAGGGTGGCGTTGCTCTTCTCCACCCTGGATATGGACAGAGTTAATGAAAGGACATCTTCCCGAATAAGCACTTCTGTGGATCGTGTAACCCACAGATTACTCATTATGGCTAAAGAAGCCTCGGGCTGGGACTCAAGCACTGGTGCACATTTTTTCACTGGGTGAGCATACGTGTTACCTTTACCTGGACACCCCAAACCAGTCCACCTGCTCTCAGGTTTCTTTCCCGGCACCCCCTGTGTGTCCATTAAGCTGCACTCTGTAAAGGACAGAGTAGACAGTTTACTTTCTTGCATATGCACCCCAGTACCACTACGCAAAATTTTAACAAGAGGCAACAAGAAAAAATTCCCAAGTTAAATGGATAGGACACCCTTCCAGGCTGTTTGCATCTGAGAAGATAAATCTTTAATTAGTCTTTAGGGAAATATGTGTCCCAGGCACTAGCTTATGACAATGACTGTGCTATTTACTTATATTGAAATAAATGGTTCCACGTTAGGTATCACCCCACCCCTGTGTCCAGTTTATCATGAGAATCCTACAACCAGCTTATTAGAAATACAGGCTTCCTCACTGACACAAAACAACATCTTACAGCCAGTCTCCAGGAACATTTGGTAATGTCTACCACTACTTTCAGTGCTCCCTTAAATTGAATCAAAGTGGTATTTCAGTTTTCTTAAAAGTATAAAATCCTTTAGTTTTTGCTGTCTCCGAGGTGGTCTGAAACATTAAACCACCAATTAGCTTTCTGTTTTTGCTTCCAGTACCATCATGACGCCCCCCCCCCCCCCCCCCCCACATGCCAGGTCATTCCCGGCATCTGACAAGAGTGGAATCTTGAAACCTTGTTGCATACAGAAGAATCAGGACCACTCCTGAACTTGCCACATCTTAGAGGTGAAGTTAGAAAGAAAAAAATGAAGAGGCCTGGAGGGGAAAAAAAGTCTACCCCAGGAAGAAGGTAATGAAAGACAGACACACAGGCCCCCTTTCACTTTGGAGTTGAACTTCAGTTCTAAAAACCACTTTGTCCCCAATTAAGAAAATGGCTACACTTCTAGTACAAATAAGTATTTCCTAATTGGGTGCTCTTAACAGTGTTGAGAGGGGGGAGGGGAGGGAGGGGAAAGGGAGAAAAATAACTGAAGACCGCTTTAGGAAAAAGAAAAGAAACACAGTTACTAATAATGACCTTCATTTTGTAGAAAGCCTATTTACACTTTTTACAAGAACAGTTACTCTCCTTTGGATTCTGATGTTACTAGTGGGATGTCTTGAATCAATAGTGCTCTAAAGCAGGGCCTCTAATGTAAATACAGACAGTACAGAGCCTTCGTCATTAATAAGCTCATTCAGGCAAGTGCAAAAGGCTACATTTGGCTCACTTGCCTTCAGAATGGACAATGGCAAATGGGGCTAATTAGGTAGAGAGCTACCAGCATCTTTTCAATTTCTGTCACTGAGGTCTCACCATATAGGAACCAAAGTTCATTTTAAACTCTTGCAGTCCCAAGAGACAAAGATATGCAATAATTTTACAGTCTCTAAAGATTTTAACAACAACAAAAGACAGCTTTATTCCACCCCTACCCCCACCAATAAACTATTTTAAAGTGAGTCTGGGTTCCTTCACCTCCAAAACGGAGTAATTCAGTTTTCAGTTGGTTGACACAAAACAGGCAGGCAGATGGGGACTCGAGGTGTACAAAGAAATCATTAGATTGTGCCACTGTTCCCTATTAGGCTTATTATTTGGAAGCATAGGAATTCAGGTAGAAAAGCTTCTGTTAGCAAATGCTGCTAGGAACCATGTCTGAAAATGTCTGCTCCACCTTTCGATGTGCCTCACATTCTAGTTAATAGTCTATGACGTGATTTCTGTACTTGCTGTTGGTTACTTTTTACCCCAACATTGTAGTAGACAGACAGAAGGAGGCAAAGCCAGATCTCTTCATTGCAGCTGGCATTAACATCACTGGGTCACCGAATCCGTCCTTGGGTTGGGCATGGCAGCTGGAAGCCATGGAGAGCTTTCTCGAGCTTCTGGCTTTCTCACGTGCATCCCTGGCCCCTGAGCTCACCTTCCACTGAGAACTCATGTCCTGTAATTAAGTGACCTGGGTAATGGTGCTGTGTCCTGGAATGTGTAGGAAAATCCCGCAGTGGCAGCGGTGGCTGAGCTTGCACTGAAGAAAATCCATCATGCCAAAGCGAAAGGAGCAAAAGGCCCCTCAGCTACTCGGCTTTGATGTTGTCAGCCTCACGTTCTTCAGCCTGGCTTGGACACAGAGGTGAGATCTCAGTCCACAAACAAGGAGGAAGAGGAAGGTGACAATAACACTCATACTCTCCAAGAAGTGTGGCATGTTCCACAGCCTCGTGACCAAAAGGCTCAAACACTGAAGAAACCCCAGACTGCCTCACAGAAAGCAGCCTACCCAGAGACAATACCATTTCCTGGACCAGCACGAGAGACAGCTAAGACGATGTTTACCATGGGTAAAAATGGGGTGGGAGCGGCTGTGGTCAGTAGTTAATGGAGAAGCATGAGGAGCCAAATGTGGACCAATAGAACTCATGTAAAAGCCAAGCATGGCAGTATATGCCTGTAATCCAGTGCCGGGGGCAGGGTGAGGTCTAGCAGGTCCTGGGGGCTTATGGCAAGCTCTGGGCTCAGTGAGAGATCCTATCTCAGAAAATAAGGTAAGGAGTGAAGGAAGGAGATGCCTGGGGTTGAGAGCTGGCTTCTACAGTAGCACAGGTACAAGCCAGGGCACCACAGCTATATATACATGTGTGCACATACATGCATATATTACACAATGAATGATAACGGCGGCGGCGGTGATGGTGGTGATGGTGATGGTGATGGTGGTGATGGTGGTGATGGTGATGGTGGTAATGGTGATGGTGGTGATGGTGATGGTGGTAATGGTGATGGTGGTAATGGTAAAAAGGAAATCCATGAATGCAGCAGACTTCTTTATTTACAGTTCATAAGCCAAAGACTGTTTATAGGAAATCAAACTTTTGATTTTCTTATGATGCCACTGTATTTATTGTTTTATTAAAAAAAAAAAAACAAAACAAAGTAAGGGCATCCTCATGATTTCTCTTTGGAAAAAAAATGTATTATCTCAAATTCTCTCTTCAAATAAAAGAACCATGCTCAGGACCCCTACTGGCTTTGAGACAGAGATCTATTTTAAGTTGCTGCTATTCTTGTGTGGACAGCTGGCAGATCCCACCTGTCTGAAAGATGTGTTGTCGAAGTATCAAATGCCTTCCAGGCCTCATGACATACTGCCACCCACCATGAATGCTTCTAACATGAGATGGCCCACCAGTATGCCCTCAGAAGTTGATCATCTGACTCAATCTATTCCCGAGCCAGGCAGCAGACATCGACTGACCTGATGCTTTTCCTTTCTCATCAGAAGTGGGGCTAGGTGCTGGCAACAGCGGATACACACAATGGAGTCAATGCGACCATCACTCAGGAGCTTACACGTTCACTGAGGCTGTCCTCCCCTAACATCCCGTAACCTCCCGAGGCTACTTTGTCATAAGGTAACAGATGGTGAAATCAGAAGCATGCATGGGCATGAGTTATAAACTTCCCCACAGCTTCTGGAAGTCAACCACAGTGCCTATACCCTCTGAAGGAAGACATTACTTTGTATATCAAAGCACCATTCTCAAAAGCAATTTAGGTTTCCAAAGGTTGAACTCAGCTTTCTTGGTGCTAAGTCCACTATGATGCATGGATCTCTGGCTACTGCCATTCATCTCTCTGTGGTGTGTTCAGCAAGAGGTCCTCAGTAGAAAAGCCAAGAGGCAGAGGAGCCCATTTCGAAAACACACTTACATATTCTGGTGTCAAGTCTGTTTCTATTCTTCAGGCAATGGTGTAGGACTCACAGTTGCCAGCAGCAGATACGGCAGACTTGGGAGGGTGATATCAGCAAAAGAAATCTGGCCACCTAGGAAGTACGAGTCCATCTCTCAAAGCAAAATGTTTTCATCCTGTAGGCCACTGCCCCTCAGTGAGCCATAAAATCAACTTAGTAGGCAGCAGACAGCATTAAAAGAAAAAAATGAACCAAATAGAAATATGAGACTATACTGCGTGGAGTTGGATAGATATCTCTCATGAAAGTTATTTCCGTTTTAAACATATAATGGGCCCTCTCAGCATCCGGGAGTACTGTATGGGGTCACATATCAACCATGCCTTGCTATAGGTCCGAACGAGAAAAGTTAGCACAGAAAAGCTCTTTGCAAGAACAGTCCGGCAAGGGAGCGGTTTGGTTGTATTCCTATCTGTACTTACATCGGTTGAAAATGCCCATATGGTCAATAAATGTAACTGGGACGCTTAAAGAGAGCATAGCTTTTTAAAAAGTCTATGGAAGCATTACTGCCCTGGGGAAATGGCCCAGCAGTCAGCACATCTGCTGAGTAAGCATGAACACCTGAGCTCAAAGTTCCAGAACCTGTGTAAAAAGCCACCAGTGTCACATGCACCCCAGCATTGAAGGGGCGTAGACAAGAGGCTCTCTGGGACTGAATGGCTATCAACCTAGCTACAGGTTCAGGGGATAATGTGGAAAGTGGTAGAGTAATACTCCTGTCACACGAGGTATCCACACCTGTACACACGCACAAACACGCACCGCACACATTTACTCTCATATTACATATTGAGTTTGGGCCTGGCAGAACGTTTTGGGCTCCCACAAAGAAGGGTGGTGAGAAGAAGAAGGGCCGTTCTGCCATCAGTGAGGTGGTGGCCCGACAACCCACCATAAACACTCACAAGTGCATCCAGGAAGTGGGGTTCAAGAAGCGTGCTCCTCTGGCACTCAAAGAAATTTGGAAATTTGCCATGATGGAAATGAGGGCTCTGGACGGGCGCATTGACACCAGGCTCAATAAAGCCCTCTGGGCCAAGGGAATAAGGAATGTTCCATATCGCATCTGAGTACATTTATCCAGAAAACATAATGTGTTTGAGGATTCATCAAACAAGCTCTACACGTTGGTAACTTTCGTGCCTGTTACCACATTCAAAGAGCTACAGCCATACACAAAGCTCCCCATTGCTTTGGTACCTGTGGGATACACTATGATGGAGTTTGATCAGCCCAATAACCAAGTCATACTCAGCTGCCTTCAACTGAGGGGACCAACCAGATGTGAGACTCTGCATTCACAGTGTCATTTATAAAGATGAACTTTAATGGTGACACGTTGCAGACAGTGAGCCCACCACAAGTTCATCTCTTGGTGCATCTGTGCAGCTCTGGCACCTCAAATTATTACTTAAAAGATGAACAGAAGGAGGTGCTCACTCCCAAAGCCCCTTTGTGGGGGGTCTGATCCCCACTACTTGTAATACCCACAAAATTGATTTACTCTTCAATAGAAAAAAAAATCAAAGCAGGAGGATCACAGTCTTCAGCAGGCAAGGCATCTTTCTGAAACCTGCTTTTCTGGTTTTATTCTGACCACTGTCTTTTATTTATGGAATGTGAAAACAGACCTTCTACTTAGACACTGCCTCAGTTTCCTTTTAGAATGAATTTATGCAAAAAGAATGTTTCCTTTTAAAATGATGTTAAGCATTCGCAAAACAGATGATGCATATAGCCAGAAATGAATAGTCAATATGTGACTGCCCAAAGTGGAGGGATAAACTGCTCCGGTTTGCTAGTTGCTGAAAAGAGCCAGGAGAGGTGACTAACTACCCCTCACCCCTCAGCCAGTCAGTCATCTTCCCTAGGCTAAGGTGGATTCCCACTCTTGCCCCAGTATACAGATGAAGGGCAGACTGAAGCAGGCCTTTCTTTTGCAAAAGCTCCAGAGTGTAATGGTCAGTTATCTGGGGGGGGGGGGGGTGCTGCAGTGCTTTTATACCCTTCTGACATATGCTGCAGTGCTTTTATACCCTTCTGACATATGCTACAGTGCTTTTATACCCTTCTGGCATATGCTGCAGTGCTTTTATACCCTTCTGACATATGCTGCAGTGCTTTTATACCCTTCTGACATATGCTACAGTGCTTTTATACCCTTCTGGCATATGCTGCAGTGCTTTTATACCCTTCTGACATATGCTGCAGTGCTTTTATCCCCTTCTGGCATATGCTGCAGCGCTTTTATACCCTTCTGTCATATGCTGCAGTGCTTTTATCTTATTCTGACATATGCTGCAGTGCTTTTATCCCCTTCTGGCATATGCTGCAGTGCTTTTATACCCTTCTGACATATGCTGCAGTGCTTTTATACCCTTCTGACATATGCTACAGTGCTTTTATACCCTTCTGGCATATGCTGCAGTGCTTTTATACCCTTCTGACATATGCTGCAGTGCTTTTATACCCTTCTGTCATATGCTGCAGTGCTTTTATCCCCTTCTGTCATATGCTGCAGTGCTTTTATCCCCTTCTGACATATGCTGCAGTGCTTTTATCTCCTTCTGGCATATGCTGCAGTGCTTTTATCCCCTTCTGGCATATGCTGCAGTGCTTTTATCCCTTTCTGACATATGCTGCAGTGCTTTTATCCCCTTCTGGCATATGCTGCAGTGCTTTTATCCCCTTCTGTCATATGCTGCAGTGCTTTTATCCCCTTCTGACATATGCTGCAGTGCTTTTATCTCCTTCTGGCATATGCTGCAGTGCTTTTATCCCCTTCTGGCATATGCTGCAGTGCTTTTATACCCTCTGTCATATGCTTCCCATAGACACTATGCTCACAGACTTAAAAACAGCTCACTCAGGATGAAATGAATGCCTGTCATGGAGAAAGGCTTGATCTGTCCCCTGTCCTCTCCCTCCTTCTTTCTCCCCCTCCCCCTCGTCTCCTTCCCCACTCCTCTCACCACCACCCCCAGTCTTTCCCCCCTGCACTGTCTAGATTGCATTCTATAATCCAGGCTGACATTCTTTCCCCTCTACCTTCTAAATGTTGGGTGTGAGCCAAGCTGCCTGGCTATATTTCTCTCTTCTTAAATCTCAGTTACGTTCTAAAGGATCACTTACAACCAGGGTGCATTAAAACCAACAACAGATTCATGTTTCTGAATGCCTTTAGTATTTTAACTTACAAAAAAAAATCAAAAACACAAAACAAAACCAGTAACAGCAACAACAACCCCCGCCCCCCAAAAAACTAAAAACAGCAAATACTTAATACGGACTTAACTTTCACACAAACAAAAGGAGAACAGGAAGATATTATTACAATAAAAACAGCAACTTCCTTCTAGTATTAGCCTCTCTCTGAATCAACATAATCTCTAATATACGCTATTAAAGCTTGTAAGTCTGAGGACCTTTGTTCTTCACTTCCGAGTTAGTAATGTGTCAGGAAGATTAAGCTCAGCTTCCCCTTCCCCGGAATAGTTCACAGGCAGCCAAGATCTCTTATCAAGACAAAGCTTTCCTTGACAACATTTTACATAATACTGTCTATCCTGAATGGTCCTTCGCCATGTCAGACATAGTTTGACCAGAACTCACTAAGCATATAAAACTTCAGCATCTCAATGTTGTCCAGTTCCTCTTGGCTCTCCAATGGGGTGCTCCTACAGGATGAGTCTTACAGGCTACTCAAGTGCAAACCAAAACACCCTTGGAAACAAGTGTGGCAATGCTATCAGAGAGTCACATACATATTCATATAAAGTCACACACACACACACACACACACACATACACACACACACACACACACACACACACACACACACTCAGTACTAGGGATTGAATCTAGGGCCTTATGCATGCTAAGCCAGAACTCTACCACTGAACTACTGTCCCAGCCTGACACATCTACTTTTTATAAACTTTTGAATTATAAGCAATCAAGAAAAATTATATTTTCCCAAACACAGCATATTTGAAGATTGGCAAATAAATACTGAGGTACTGGAATGTGATCAAAAGATCTCGGTGACATTTCCCTGTGACTCTGGCAGAGTCTACAGAAATTTCTTTGCTTGTTTGATCTCTCCTCTGTGGAACTTGTTTCTCTGTTGAAGCTTCATAGAGAAATGAATACTCTGACGATACCAGGGAGCCTAAGAGAGGAGTGGGATAGAGGCACTGTCCACCTCAGTGGATTCAATAACTTCATTACTACTTTAGAATGAATGAGGGAAGGTGCACCTCTCACCCACTTCTCAGAAAACCTGTTTCAATAGTGAAGGGACTGAGAGCTCTCACAGTTTCAAGATTTCCACACAAACAGGACAGACTTTCTTCGCTTACCTCTAAGTCTTCTTTTCAAATGCCAGCAAATCTGGCCACGTCGCAGGGCAGTGTTACCTTAGTGAACTTTCTTATGTGTGCTCTGAGTGTTCCCAGAAGGAGTGTTCCCATAAGGAGTGTTCCTATAAGGAGTGTTCCGGAGGAACAGAAGAACCTAACAGGAATGCCCCACAAACTCTGACTTAATCCTATTAGCTCTCATTTCAGCTGGACTTTCAGACAGGGGAAAGGCAGGTTCCATGTGCTATTTCCACACCCCCTCCAAGTCCTCCCATAAGTCACTACCCATTTTGAAACAATTCAAAAGCCTTTTTGTCAAAACAGGTCTTCATATCAGCAAGTATTGGTGTTTAAATTTTTCTCGAATGTTTCGCATTTTCTATGTTGATGACATGTATTACTGTCAAGAGGGTATGCATGTTCCCATATGCACTTGTGCACATGCAGATGTGTGCTTGCAAGTGGAGGCCTGAGGCTGGCATCGGGAGTCTAGTTCACTGAAGCAGGCAGGGTCTCAAAGATGAACCCAGAATTTGCCAATCCTAATAGAGCCTAGTCTAACTCATGCGCCATGTATAAAGGGAGGGCCTGTTCTGCTCTGGCACTTTAAAAATAGCTGATATTGAACACTCAACTGTTTTGCTTTATTTTTAGAACACTTAAGTCAGTACATGTGTGATGAATTACCGTGTTGTTCACACTAAAAAGTAAATTAAGAATTACTTCTGATTGATCAATTATCGTCATTTCTATGGCCTGAGGAAGTGACGGCTCTTATGCATTCCAGATTCAGAGGGGTCACTGATTTCAAACAAGAAATGTAAAACAAATTAAAACAGTCTATCCGCGACTATAATTTCAGGTTTATGAAATGGTGCCATGAAGCCACCATCAAAGCCCTGGCTCGCCGGAAGGCCTCTCCAGCCAGTTTTCTCAAAGACATACAGGAAATAAACCTGGCTAACATTTATTCTGGGGACCAATTTACAGTCTTTAGACACATGTAGTATTTTCTTTCTTACAGCAGCCATAGGAAGAAGGCTCAGTTCAGAAATCATCACAGAAGCTTGTCCATTCTGTGAAGACAGCACACAGAAGCATATGCCAAAAGCGCATCTCTTCCTGAGCCCATGGTTCTTCCTCACTAGCCACTAAACAACTGTCCAGTGAGTCTGAGGACACCTGTCCTCCTCCGTGCAGGTGAACTGAAACCTATGAGAGGTCTTACCAGGAAACATCCCAAAGCTAAGACTTTACGCATCTACTTCCCACTGGGTGGAACTCCACACTAACCCCACAAAGGAACAGATGAGTCTCTGCCCTTATCCCAGCAACTCATAAGTCATGGCAGTTTCAAGAGTCCCAACCAGAGCAAACAATAACTAGTGTTCCTCTCTATGGTTTTACGATGTTTTGAGGGACTGCAGGTTGGATAGATTGGGCTAATGAACTCAGAAATCAACAGGTTTGTAGACATATACTCCCAAGCAGAAATTGTTTTAGAACAATAACAAAATCTCCCTTTTCTGATTAGTGAAGTGCACATACATTTTGTCTCAATCAAGCTCCTCTAATAGTAAATCAGAGAATATGCTTAGCAATTGTTTCCCTAAGGTTGGGATTTTTTTATACAGTGGGAAAAGGGGTGGCCATAAATTCCAAGTCCCTCAGACTCTTGCCTTTCCTAATTCCTTGGAGCTGCCAAAGAATCCTCTCATACAGGCAAGAGAAAGAAGTAGGGTAGATAGAAATTAAGAGATTTGAAAGAGACAGAAATCAGCAGCATGGAATATGACCATATTTTCACACTAAAAAGTAAATTAAGAATTACTTCTGATTGAACAATTATCGTTATTTCTATGGCCTGGGGAAGTGACGGCTCTTACATAATCCAGATTCAGAGGGGTCACTGATTTTAAACAAGAAATATAAACCAAATCAAAACTGGGGAGAAAGGGGTGGACTGCCCTTACAAAGTTTAGTCACTATCAAAATAACCAAAGGGTCAAAGTCAGAGGTTTTCCTTGAGCAGGGTGGCACTCATCATGACGGACTGCCTGCCTATACCATCAGCCATCCCTGTACAGCTCATGGGACTCACTGTCATTAGGGGAACTATATCTTGCTTGCTGCCACCCTAGGGGGGGGGGGACAAACTCAGTGTACCCAGGAAAAGTGGCATAATTTCAGCTCAGTGTTGGCAGCTGGTATTGTGTTCCAATGCTTATTGGCATTCCTAAGAACAACTCTGATAGTCAGCATTACCTCCTCACTGCCCACATCAGACAATCCTGCCCTAGACACACACACGGCTTTCAAAACCATGTCTGTGTACCTCTTTGAAGGGGCTCCCCCTAGCACTCTCCCTAAATTTCAAATCTGATCATCATAAACATGCCCTGAAAATCTAATACCAATGTTTGTAATTCCTTTTCTCTCACAGCTCCACACACAAAATACACTAAAACTCAATTCAGCCAGTAAAAACACTGCTACCAAGCCTGATGACCTTAATGTTTCAATCCCTGGGAAGGAGAAAAATGACCATTCAAAGTTGTCCTCTGACCTTCACACACCTACCGTGAATTGCATGTGCACATAAAAATACACACATAAATGTAAAAGGCAGTCACACATTTAGAGGCTTAACTTTTTAATGAGCACATGTGGTTTTCTGTTCTTAAAGCCCCCCCCCCCACTTTAAGATAAATGCATAGCTATCTTATATAAAGAAGGTGATTAAATATTAAAGGTATTTTATCTATATTGTTACCAAGGGTTTGTTGTCCTTAGGAAGTTATCTTAATTTTCAGACCCAATATTCACTTGAGAAATTTAATGGGATACTACTCACTTTTGACTTATTCTTAGTTTTAAGCCTTCGGATCTAGTTAAATCTTAAGATAAAAATATGGGAGACTGGGTCAGAACTCCAAGGAAGCACAACTTGCCTACATGATTAATGGGCACAGGGTGGGAGAGAAGAAGCCAACAGGACAGAGCTGTCTGAGATGGGCACCCATCCATCGACACAGGCAATGCATGTGTCCTGAGCTCCGACAGGCAAACCTGCAACTGCTCTTTTGGAAGGTCCTGTGCATGACAACTGTGCTCGTTTTTTTCTTTAAGGTAGTTATACTCCCAACAGAAACAGCTTATGAGAAGAACCTGTCTGGTCCACAGTTTTCGAGGGTAGGCATCTATCATAGAGGGAGTAAGGCAGGGGGAGCACGCAGCTGGAGCTCTTCACATCTTGGAAGATCAGGAAGAAGGTAGGGAGGAATGCCAACACAGAACCAGATTTCCCACTTCCCCCTTATTTAATCTTCCCAACCCTGTGGGCCAGTGTCACCTATGTTCAGGGTTCGATTTCTCTTCTTAGTCAAACCTCTGTGGAAGCTCACATAGACACACCGAGAGTCTCCTAGGTGATTCCAAATTCAACCATGTAGCTCTCTTATTCACTTTTACTGTTTTCCATATTATTTGAACAGGAATATTTCAGAGACTTCAGTATCACAAAATAGAGTTTTTGTTTTATGCTTCCTAAGATCCCCCCACAAAAGACCCGTATTAACTAAAAGCTGTTCATTAACTCCAACTGTTTCCTCCTTTGCACAGGCTAAGTTTCACAAATGGCTAAAAAATAAATAGTTGCTTCAGACCACTTGCACCATTTTTTTCAACCTCTTATGCTTGTAGACATGACTGGCACGAGATGCTGTATGCTACAAAGACATTTATCTGGAAGTCTAGTTTGGGAAGCAGAATAGTAAGAAAATAATAGCAAGAGTAATAAATACAAAAGTATAGAGACTGGCACAGAGTGTTCAATGCATCCCCAGAAAGGGTAGCACATCGATGCCGTCTGTCTAAAGGCCAACTGCAGAATACAAGGGGAATGTTTAGTTCTGACTGCTCACAGGTTTATCCTGGAGAATGTATCTCTCTAAAACAGTACAGGGCTTTCTCCATTGTCCCAGCTGGACCATGTTCCTGCTTAAACACATCAAGGAAAGTAGACCAAGGTATGTTTTAGTTCAGTTCTATATTTAGCTTTGGTGTAAATCCTTGTAATACATACAAAAACACCAATCTGAAATGATAATCCTCACTTGTTATGAGAGCAAGAATCTTTGACTTGCCCCATCTCCCCAACCAGTTCAGGTGGTACAATGGTTGCTGAATACGGGTCCCGTTCTCGAGACAGAAGACACTGAGGCTCAGTGTTAAAGATGTAAAGGCTCAGAGAAACTGGTTGGGCAGAGGCTCAAACCTACACATCCTGACTTAAGTCTCAAGACTCTCTCTGCCCCACTGCACTCTGTCAAATGCCAAAGACATCAGGTACATTTTGGGAGAGTGTTATAAGAACATGTTAGGGTTGCTTACTGCTTAGGGGTAGGTGTAAAAATGGTGATATGGGGGGGTTTGGGGGAGAAAGAGGTGCTGTGCTGGTGCTTCTTTATTTTACATCTGAATGACAAACCACTGGGTACAAAGATATGACAAGGAAGAAAAATCGTCACTGGCTAATGGCTGTGCAGAGATCTAAAACATAATTTAAGCTAGTCTATGAAGAGACAGAAAATGTGACCAAAGCTTTACCCATCACCTTCTTCAGATCTATGGGAGACATTGCTGGATGGCCACCATACTCATATCTACTCAGTCATGCAGGGATTCAGAATTCATCCTACTTATAATCCTGGGAGATGTCACTGTCTGTCAACAGAAGTTGGTGTATGAGATACAGTTCCAGGGTTGATCTCTGGAAACCACAGGAATATTACTAATGGCTGGTCCCTAGATCCCACCTGCTCTGCAGCTGGCAGTGAATCGTCTGAACATAGATTGGGCTATATTACATATCTTTTATCAAAATAGAATACATGGATAATGTGGTGGTTTGAATAGGAATGCCCCCTACTCTCATAGACTCATGTGTTTGAATGTTTGGCCTATAAGGAGTGGCACTGTTAGGAGGTAAGGCCTTGTTAGAGGAAGTGTGTCATAGTGCAGCTGGGTGTTGAGGTTTCATGTGCTTAAGCTAGGCATAGTGTGGTAGTTTCTTTCTGCTGCCTGCTGATCAAGATGTAGAATTCTCAGCTCCATCTCTAGCACCATGTCTGCCTTCATGTCACTACACTTCCAACCATGACAGTAATGGACTACACCTGAAAATTGTAAGCCAGCCCCAATGAAATGTTTCCCTTTATAAGAATTGCCTTGCTTATTAAACTACTGTCCAAAGAGTACACATGGAGAGACCCAAGGCTCCAGCTGCATATGTAGCAGAGGATTGCCATGTTGGGCATCAATGGGAGAAGCCCTTGGTTCTGTCAAGACCTGATGCCCCAGTGTAGGAGAATGTTAGGGCAGGGAGGCAGGAGGAGGTGAGTGGGTAAACACCTCATAGAAGCAGGGGTAGGGGGAATGGGATACAGGGTTTCTGAAGGGAAAACAGGGAAAGGGGATAACATTTGAAATGTAAATTTAAAAATCCAATAAAATGAGGGGAAAAAAAAGAATTGTCATGCACACAGTGTCTGTTCTCAACAATGAAACCCTAACTAAGAAAGACAACAGGGAATTAAAGTTTCCAAGCTGCACAAATAAGTTCTGCTTATTTGGTTGGTTTGCACTTGGGATCTTGCTCTGTACCCAAGTTGTCCTTCAACTCAGAGTCTGGCTGCCTGAGCTCTGGAATTTCTGGCCACCATACTCAGGTAGTTTGGGGATGTATATTTGTGCTTATGGGTATGTGGGCAAATGCTGGTGTGCAGAGAACATACATGCATATGAGTGGCGGCCAGAGGATGACTCAGATCCTGTTCTGTCTCAGGAGTTGTCTACTGTGTGTTTTGAAGCAGGAGCTCTACTAACTCTGCCTGCTATCTGCAGATAAGACAAGGATGCCTGCCCAGTGAGCTCCAAGAATCTTCCTGTCGCCACTCCTGAGTGTGGTCACAGTGTGTGCCATCACTATGTGCAGCATTTTTGGTGGTTTCTAGGGAATGGACATGGGTCCCCATGTTGGCACAGCCAATACTTTACAGAAGATGTTTCTCCTGCCCCAAGTCTTTACTTATGACAATGGCTGACTGAGTTTTCCATACTCTCTTGTTGAATGCGCTCAGAGGGGATCAGTCCCTGTGAACAGCACAGTGTAAATCCACGGTTTTATTTCTGACATCAAACAAAAACAGATCATCTATGTTTGTGTCTGTCTAGCCACGATGCTTGCTGTCTGTTCCTACATACGGAATACACAGTTTTCTCACTTCTGAAATGAATAATATAACCAAGTGTTATTTATCTCCCAGAATAGTTTTTTTTTCCCCTCTAAAATCAATCCAAACCCTAAATGGAAACATTTTAAAGATTTTTTTCATCAGTAAGTTTTGAACACTGGTAATGTCTAAACAAATGTGAACGATTTAATTCAAAGGAAAAAGTGCCCTGCTCACTATTTCCAAAAGTTCTCACCCCAGAACTGGAAATCTACACAGAGGGAGAATAAAGCCAAACACATGGACTTGGGCTAAGATTAGACTTACTGACGTCAGCATGGCTTTCAAGACATGCATATGGATGAATGCCAAAGCAGAACTGAGAAAATAGCTGGTGTGTGTGTGTGTGTGTGTGTGTGTGTGTGTGTTTACACAGAGAGAGAGACAGACTCTGTGAACTAAGGCTAACTAGAAGCAATGAAAACTCCAATTAGCTGAACCTGGTGGTATATTCTTACAGTCCTAACTATCGGGGAGGCTAAAGCAGTAAGTTCAAGACCAGGCTCAGCAACTCAATTATACCCTATCATGAAATAAAATAAAAAGAGGGTGCTGGGAAAAGCTTCATGATAGACTGAGGAGTCCAGCAGGACCCAATACAGAGTTCCCAATCCATGGTCACACAGGCAGCCCTGGTTAAACACAGTGGGCCCCAAAACAAAACAAAAAGACATAATGTGGGAAGTGGTGTGTGTGTGTGTGTGTGTGTGTGTGTGTGTGTGTGTATTTCTTGTGCATTCTCTTTTTTTATTCATTTGTTTTGTTCTATTCAGGTCTGTTTGCTTTTGTCTTATTTTATTACTTTATTACCTCTTTCTGTCAGTCTTTTTTCTTTTTTTTTTTTTCTTCCTTTCTTTCCTTTAGATGTCTGTTTGTTTTCTAATGAGAGAGCAAGGAAGGATGCAGCTGTGGGAGAAACTCATAATTGGAATACATCTAAAAACTAAACAAAATTTAATCTGAAAGAGTAGACTTGCAGGATTCTCACCTTCCCCAAAAGAAGAATAATTATGCAAGAAAACATTTTGGTATGGAAGACAAAATTAAAGAATTATTCTAAGGTCAAGGAAACTCAAGAAATATGAAACCTACTTAAAATCCATGGCAGGTGTGTCAGTTAATTCCATCAATTTTAATTATTAATTTTAATTTCCAGAGAAGATTAACTGAGGTGGGGAGGCCCGCCCTACATGTGTGGCACAGTTCCATTGACTGGGTCCCGAATCAAAGGGAGACAGTGAGGTGGGCACAGCATTCACCTCTCTGCTTCTGTCCGTGGATGCAGTGTGACCGGGGTCCCCGTCCCCGCCGCTGTGCATTCCTCACTGTGATGGACTGCACCCCTTACACACTAAGCCAAAACACACCCCTCCTTCCATTTCCTTTGTTCCATATTTTGTCGTAATAGGAAAAGTAACTCATACCACAGGGGATTTTCTTTTCTTACAAAAGAATATTACAGGAAGTAGTAATAAAGGTGAATCAGTTCTGCAGGTGACAGTGCGGCGCCACAGTTAACTTCCTAGTTTGGATAGCCATTTTGTATTTATGTAAGAATGTATTTAATTCTCAAAAGAAAAAGGTGAGGAGGGGGCTGCAAGAAGGCTCAGCAGGGAAAGATGCTTGCTGCCAAGCCTAGCAATCTGAGTTCAATCCCTGGGAAACCTTTCATGGTGGAGGGAGAGAACCACCTCCCCCAAGTTGTTCTCTGACATTCACACATGTGTGTTTGTGCTGAACACACTCACAGACACATATATGTATATAAACAATACTGACATAATTACGAGATGTCTTTCTTATAGAAAGATGATCTTCTTTCTGCTGCAGGAAGGAGGCACACTGGACCCACATAAGCAAAGATAAACAAATGGAGCCATCAGAGGCTGAAGTAAATGGAGATGTTACTATCTACACAAAGAATGCAGATATCTGTGCCCGGGAGCCTGAAGTTTCATTAAAATAAAAAGAAACCAATTCAAAACAAGGAGAGTCCAATAGTCTTTAAAGAAAAGGAAAAGCAGAGAAAGAACGTGTCATCGGGTTGACTCATACTCCATCCTGCCGATTCTGCTCTCTTAGAACATTGTCTTCTCTATAAGACACACACTGGTGACCCTTGTGCTGCAAAGTAAGCAGTCTGGTTGGGGGGGGGGGGGGGCGACCCTGTTCGCCTTTCTGTGGAACCTGATTAGCAATGACAGCATAGCCAAACAAAGGCAGAAGAGGGGTGGCTCGCTCCACAAAGATCCCGTCTGCTCTCAGGTCTCCCAGTCAGAGCGCTTTTGAGACAAGTGCATGTTTATGAATTCTGGGAATGGAGGGTGTGATGGCTCTTTCTCTACACCCACAGAATCACATTTGCTGGCTTGAACAAAAAACTATTTCAACCACACAATTGCTATAGGCTTTTATCACTACCGGATGCAAGTCCTAACCAACAGAAGATTGAGCTCAGTCCTCCAATTCATAAAGCTTCAAGATAGAACTCCCTATCTATCTATCTATCTCTCTATCTATCTATCTATCTATCTATCTATCTATCTACATATATAGATATAGGTATCTATATCTGAGAGATAGATACACACATATTCAAAAAGGGACGGGGGGAGCAGGAGAGAGGGGGAAGCGCTTAGTACAAGCTTCGAAGTGAGCTTACCAGGCTCTCTGTTCCTAGCTTTCTTACATGTTTTTCTCAAAGGACATTCAGCCAAAGGAGGTGTCTGGAGAGCTTGCCAAACTCACCACATGACAAGGAACTGGAGCAACACAGAGGTGGCTCAATGTTGGCTGCACTACAGAAAGATGGCTTGTCCCCTGCCTGGCACGCCCCTGAGGATGTATGTGGCAAATATTGCTTTTATGTGCTTTTTGAATGTTTGTTCTTTCCTATGTCGTTACATCAGACTTGGGTAGGATCTGATTAAGTCTAAACTCCAGATTAGAGAGATGTGTTCTGCTTGTGAAGATCCTGCTCCCATTGGCTAACTCATGCTTTGTGAACTATGAAGATTCTTGTAATGTTCTCAAACGGCTAAAAATAAATGATGATGATGATGATGATGGTGATGATGACGATGATCTTTCTTTGAGAACTTTGGGGGTTTTAAGGTATGGCAGTCTTACATTGTCTTTTTACCAGACAACTCAAAACAAATCAACAAATAAACAAAACCCAAAACTTCTCAGATGCAGAAAAGAGAAACCACTAGTGAAGTTAGGGTTTCACAAGAGGACTATAAGATATATAGAGAAACGTACTTTAGTTTCCAAATGAGAACAAGCTTACGTGAACTTCAAGGAAGAGTCAAGAGTAGAAGGCCCAGAAGGTTTGGAGGTGAAGAGATAGGAAGGACAAAATGAGGATCAGAAGACTGAACGTGGGGAGCTTGCTGCGTCTCTGAGACAGATGTGGGGTAGGGGATGTAATCTATAAATCCAGACCCAAGCCAACAGAGGACACACGATGCTAGCACGTAGCAAATGCTCCTACCACATATGCTAGGAAGGCACTTAGTGCAAGGGGCCCAACAACCCCAGCTCCTGCTTCCTCACCAGGCCCTGGCAACACAAGAGCAAGTATCCCATCCCAGACTGTCACCCGGGCAATCTGGGAAGAAAAGGATGCTGACAGCTCCGTTCCTGAGCGAAGGACTGTAACCCATTCAACGCCACAAAAGGCTGCTCAAGGGTGGCAGTTCTCATAGTAACCAATGACTGACAGCCTGAGCTGGCACAGCGCATTGCACCTACACAAAGGCATGGCTCTGACAGCATCAGCACATCTTCTTAGGATACTGGACCCAGATGCTCATGTAGCAGTTCATATGGTACAGACTCACCCTGCAGAATGCATGAGGTTGCACCTCTCTCTGGATTTAAAATCAGCAGCCTCTTGAAAGAACAAAAGTTCCCACACTGGGGCTCTGCTAAGCTTGCCTTGAAAATGGGGCGATTTAGGGTAGGAAAACAGGAAGCCTGACTCGTCTTGTGATGACGCACACACACACATGCACGTACGAACGCACGTAGGCATGCGTGCACGCACATATGTATGCACGCATGCACACAGAGCCAGATTTGTACCCCCTGTTATTAAACCCCAACACAGATGAGGTGAAGCAGAGAGCCTGTATGAAGTCATGAGAATCACTGTATCATGTCGGTTGTGATTCGGTATGTGGCGGCTCTCTATCGGGATTTCTCTTTCTGTCTCAACAGTGGGGCGTGATTAATATTTTATATACTGTCCAAAGGGGGAGTGTGACTTACCAGAAACCATACTGAACATTTCAAACACAGATCATCGCCTGCCAAGAGAAAATCCTGCCCAGCTGGAGATTTCTCATTTGCAAAACTTAAGAGCAATGAAATTCCGTGTCTTGGAGAAACTGGCTGTCCCACTGATGCCTTGGCAACACAGGCTGTACTTATCTTTTTGAACAATAGTCTCAGAAAATGTATTCACTTTCAAAAACTACAGCAATACATCTGAGCTCTCAGGAAGGGGGCTGCTGCCCAAGCAAGCGGCTGCTAGAGAAAATCTATTACTCTAGGCTGCAAAGTTCAAAGCATGAGGTTTAACTCCAAGTTTAGATCTCATGTGAAGGTCAAAGATAATGTAACAATATTAATAGCATCCTTGGGTCAAAATCAAGTATCCTTTGAACACATAAGTGACTGCATGCCTCTTATTCCCAGCCTTAACTCAGGTACTTTGTTCACTCAGGAAGACTCACCGCTGTATTCCTCAGAGGACATATAATTACCCTGAGAAAAACTATACTGTACACTATTCAACTGGGTCACATAAAATGGAAACATTGAAAATTCTGTTCTCTATCTTCTTGACACTTCATGCCCCCAAGAAGATGCCCATGAGTAACATAAACTCCACTTATGGCTTAACATAAAAAGGCCCAGGAGCTACATATGCTGAAAGATGTCTGGGAGAGCAGACTGCACATCTCCAGTCCACTATCAAATCCTACAGTGGACCCCAGGCAAACAGGCAGGAGGCGATCATGGGAACGCACAACCAGTGCCTGTGTGTGAGTGCAAAGGAAAGGAGAGTGACTCTCAGAGGCCGACATTCTCATGTCCAATGTGAGTCCCACTTGGTCCAACAGGAGCCTGATCGTCTGTTTCTAACTAGCGTACAAACCCTCAGATGGCTGTTTTGCACAGAGATAGAAATGAGGCATAGCAAACAGATGCAGGTCTCCACGGGATGAGCCAAACTGTGAACATGCCACCACCACCCCTCAGTCCAGTCTCTCCTTGCTGAACGACAACTTCAAACCAAGGCAATCAACACCCGATCAGGTTACACACCTCCCTCAAAGTCCACTGCCACCCACCCATCCCCACACGAGGGGCCCCTAACCCCAGCCCCCTAAGCATCCCGCTGCAGGCCAGGCAAAGGTGGATGGCAGGCAGCCTATTCAGACACCAGCCAGTGTTCACATACCTCAATAATCCTGTCATGAATTTGCAGGCCTCCTTCCTTGGCTGCAGGCCCACTGTCAACTATTTTGGATACAAAGATTCCTTCACTGGAGGATCCATCTTGATTGTCCTTTGGGTTAAAAAAACATAGACATGAATGCTAGGCATGGAAGTTGGCATGAAAAGAAAAAAAAAAGAAAACTTTGCACTCTGCAACCCCAGCTTGTCAAGAGTGGCTTTAAGCTGGGAGGGGGAGTGAGGGGATGCTGTTTGTTTCCTTTAATTTCTGTTTTAAACTGAAACTGGCTCAGATACATTGTAAAAATATTCCAAACTGGAGCCAAAGTTAGAGTGGGGTGGGGGGAGGTGGGGGTGAGGGGTGTGAGCTATCTTTGCACAGCCATCCTTTCTGCTCTGTAGGACTTCTATTTCAGCACATGCACGTGGTCCAAAATATCTTAACGCATCACCTTCCTCAGCACAAGTCTGCTCCTCTAAACACACAAGCAGGATCACACCCAGCCCACACTCACACCCCCAGTTGGGTTGTCTCTTCTTTTCCATTCCATTTATTTCCCTTTCCCCTTCCTCCCCACTTTCCATCCCAGCACCTTCTCTTTCTCTCTGCTCCTTCCCTCCTCTTTCCATCCTTCTTCCCTTCCCTGCATTCTTCAATGCCTTCCTTTCTTTTCTCTCCTCCTTCCCCCTTTCCTCCTCTTCTTCCTCTCTCCCTCTTTCCTCTTCTTCCTCCTTCCCATTTCCCCTTCCTCCCTCTTTCCCCTTCTTCCTCCTTCCCCCTTCCTCCCCCTTTCCTCTTCTTCTTTCTTCCTCCTTTCCCCTCCCTCCCCCTTTCCTCCTCTTCTTCCTCCCTCCCTCTTTCCTCTTCTTCCTCCTTCCCCATTTCCCCTTCCTCCCCCTTTCCTCTTCTTCCTCTTTCCCCCTTTCCCCTCCCTCCCTCCTTCCCCTCCCTTTTCCTCCCTCCCTCTTTTCTTCCCTGCTATGGGTGCTACTAAGCCACACTTCCCACACTGCCCCATTTCCTGAGACTTGAATGGACACCAGCTTAGGAACAGTGGGCAGATTCTGAAGCTCCTGCCGTCCATCAAGGGGGTGTGATGACCTCTGATTTGGCATTTTACAACATCTTTGCTCACAGACACCTAAGAAGTAAGCCTTAGCAATTTACATGACTGGGCCAGATTTCTGCAAGGGACAAAAACTGCTGAATGGCCCTCTAGAGACCAGCCTGAGGTTTCACTAGACCTCCTCTACCTGTTACCTACACAGCGAGTTGCTACAGGGTTCACTAGGTAATAATCTAATTATAAAGTGAGATATTTAAAGACACATAAGTAAGCTAATTCCCAAAGTCGTTCCTTTCCCTGATTGGAAAATGATCCAGTTGTTCATTCTCACCCCAGCTTGTCCACAAATTGTCTACACAGCACTACGCCGAGTCTTCCCCAAGTGTTTAAAACATTCTAGTGATTAACAGATGGATTTTTAAATAATTACACAGCACAAGCATGTGCTGTTTCCAAACAAAAGCATCTGATAATATACTTGATCTTACCCAAAAGGCCAATAAAACAAGATGACTTGAAAAGAAAGCAGAGGACACCCCACAGAAGTCTAAACCAGCTCCATGTTAAAAACTCCATCCCACAGGGCCACAAGATCTATTTTAATAATGCTCTCCCTATAAGTGTATAAAAATACCATAGCCAAAAAGAACCATGAAAATATAAAATTTCCTTCTTCAAACAGAAAAGAGAGATGGAGAGAGGGGAGTGGAGAAAAATGGAGAGGAGAAGGAGGGAAAGTAAAGAGAGAGGGGGCAGGAGGGGGAACTATTCTAAAGAGTAACTAAGGCTGAGAAGATCCATTCTACAGCCTCCTCTCTTCCCTCCCTACAACCAACTCCCCCCACCATGGTTCTTACTCTCCATCTGTTTCTTCCTCTCTGTGTATCTCTTTATCTGAACTGTCTGTATGTCTGTCTGTCTGTCTGTCTGTCTGTCTATCTATCTATCTATCTATCTATCTATCTATCTATCTATCTATCTACCATGCTCTATTTATTCCTGAGTCTTTTTCATTTTACATATGCCAGAACAAAGAAAACAAAAACCCAAGCTAACGTTAGCCTTAAGCATTTATCCACCGGCTAACCCCACACGTCATATGCAGGTCTCTAAGTTCCATGTAAGTTCTATCAGTGTTTTCTTAGAAGTCGGGTCAGCACTGCTGTGAGTGCTGCATGAGGTTAGCTCTTGTCACCAGCCATCACTACCTACCATCTCAGCACTCTGCTCACACGAACACTTCACCAGCTAAGAAGCTACAAGCATCCTTTCCTCTTAGTAGCCTCATTCATGTCTGCATCCCAATCCAGCTTCCTACAAGAACATCACCATGTCAGCACAAAGATGCATGAAGGTTTCTGTTTCCCAAGGACTTGAGAGGCAGCAGGCACACATGTTACTCAACACACACACACACACACACACACACACACACACACACACACACACCTGCACTCATACATGCACACAGAAAGCACAAAAATAAAAGAATAACCAGTTGAAGCCATATTACTGACAACCAGAGTTTCCCCTTGGGTATCTGTCTTTTGTCTTAGGCTGTCTGGCTCCTCTTCTAACATACTCCATGTCTGATTTATTAATCAAGGTGATTAATGGACCTTGGGATTTGTATTATTGTCTTGATTCAAAGAAAAGCAAGAAGGGTTGCTTTCATTCCAGGAGTACCCAGATGTAAAATACACTTGCCCAGGGCTTCAATGACAGGATACACCTGACCAGCTACTGCTTCTTAGGGGACATGAGAACCGATAAATAATTGATGAGGTTTGGCTAACAGCATTGTATGAAGACTTGTGCAATGAGAGTCCCTGGGCTAGGCTGTTTCACTTGTCCAACTAAGCCTCTCAGGAATGCCTTTGGAAAAGACGCTCGCCATTTATACTGCTTTCAACTTCCACACCTGACAATGCGTATGCCTGGCTGCTTAGCTCTACTAATATGCACTCTGTAGACCAAGCTAGCCCCAAATTCAGAGATCCACCTGGCTTTGCCTTTGTGTACTCAGATTAAAAACATGTGCCTGTACCTAGAATTCTGTTTGGTCTTTTCCTGTCTACTTGGAGACTGGCTAGCCCCTCCCATTCCAGTGAAGTGCAGAATATATTTTAGAGGTTGATATGTTTTTTCCTGCTAATTCAAAAACTTGTCATCAACACTACAGGAAACACATCAATGTGAAACCAAACTTCCTTCTGATTTCCGCTGTTTAGTATGTATAATTTAAATTTGTGTGCATCTGCACGTGAAGAGTGCTCAAGCCTGTGTGTGTGTGTGTGTGTGTGCAAACATGCATCAGGTTTCTTCATCAGGTGGGTCCTGGGGACCAAAGTCAGGTCATCAGGCTCAGCAGCAAACACCTTTGACCACTGGGCTAACACACCAGCAGCTCCAAAACTCATTTGTATCTTGAGACCAAGTCTCTTACTGAAGCTGAGCATGCCATTTGAGCTAAACTAGCCCAGGCAGACAGTATCTAGAATTCTCCTGTCTCTGCCCTCCAGCGTTAGGGATACAACCTCTGGCTTTACATGTGGATACTGCAGATTGAACTCTATTCCTCTTGTATGCACAGCAAGCATTTACCCACTAAGCCATCTACTCAGTCCCCATATATATATGTTGTTAGCTCAAGACCAAATCAATAGATAACTTTTTTAAAGGCTACAAAAACCAGGTTGGGCTTGTATTAAATCAACTTTGTAAAAGAAAAAGAAGTGGAAACATACACACACATACACACACTTTGAAAAGCAGAAATTATCTTCCCAGGGAGGAGGAAAACCCCTTCACCCCTCCTGGGGTGTGGCTGCCAAACAGCCTCCTGGATTCAGCATAATGGGTTTCTCAGCAATCACCACCCATTCAAGTGCCTCTCTACACCAAGGTTTTGCAAACACTGGGCTTTGATGTGGTTCCACCTAGGGCAGAGACAAGGTCTTCCTAGTTCAGGCTCTGTCTGCTGTAGCTGGTTCTGAAACATCTAGTAAGTGGAGTGGATAGTGGTTTCCTGAGGTTGTTTAAATCTGACAACAGAAGCAGCAGAGGAGGGAGCATCATCCCCAGTGCAATCAAAGGGAATCCCACCTATTCTCCGTGCTAAGAAGCTCACACGCTCTGTCATCCATTTGTTTTCCTCCTTTAGGGTGCTGTGCATGCTGGTCAAGAGCTCTAGCACTGAGCAATGCCCCTCCCCACCCCCATTACAGATATGTCTTTTTGTACGTTGGAATAGATCCAAGCCCCCTCTCTGTTGTTAGCTGAGGTCAAATGCTTACATACTGAGGCCTGCCTGTCTCCCTCCCCTTTCCCCAAGCCTAGGCTTCAAGGGACTAGATCAGAATAATGCAGAGACGCCCAGCCTGAGATCATCACCAGCTACAAGAGGGAATTCAGAAACACTCCAGTCTCATAAGTGTTTCTCCACTTTGGTAAGATTTCCACAAGGATGATGGGGATCTGTGAGCTCATTTCTCTGGTTTTAGTGTAGTGGGGTCTGCTGCCCCCACCCAGCATTTAAATATTGTCCCAGACGGATGACGTTCAGCATTTTATCTGCTACATATCGTTTCTGACAAAGCTGTCAGTTTTTAAAAACAAAACTTTGTTTTTGAAACTGTGGTTTTGGCTAAAAGCTACAGGAATTCCACCATAAATCTCCTGTCACTCCCCTCGAGTAAAAACATGGCATGCTAAGTCACTGCCCACACTATTTCAGAGTCCAGACCCAGCACTTACTGCATCCCATTCTGATCCCATCTCTGCACATCTCTCAACTCGAATCATTTGATTACCTCAAGCTGCCCCAAATCCTACCTGCCCTAGCAGACCCCTTGGTCTTGTAAGCACTGCCAAATTCACTGTTTTCTATCTAAGTGATCTTCAGATACTTTAAAAAATGTGTGTGTGTGTGTGTGTGTGTGTGTGTGTGTGTGTGTGTGTAGACAAACAATGTATGAACCTGGGCACAGAGGTGCATATGTAGAAAACCAACACTCAGAAGGCTGAGGCAAGATCACATGTTCTGGGCCAGGGTAAATTCATAGCAAAATCTCTAAACCTAAACATTCCCTTGATTGGGCAGAGTCCTATCTGCTTTCAGAACTCAGTTCAGTGGTCCTTCTCTAAGATGCCGTCTCCTTCAGAGTATCTCTAGAGGCATGGTCCTCCTACTCCATCAGTCTCTCCATGAGAATGTGAGTTCCAGGAGGGTGGGTGGGGTATTCTGCAAGTCTGCTGGCTGGAGCCTTCTCCTACTTCAGGATTTAAAAGGCCATCTTCTCTAGGCTCTCTTGATTGCCACCATTAATGATGCCCTTTCTACACCATGTTTTCCAGTCTATGGTTAACACATAGACTTGTTTTGTGCCTGACAAACCCCATCCCCACCGAGCAATCACTCCCTGACCACAGGATCCCAATATCTTCAGCCTCTACTGTACCTATCAGTCTCCGGCTACCATGTTCATCGTGTAGGTGGTGAAGGACAGATCCTGTTACCTTGAGTTGATTTAGTTGGTAAACTAACATAGGTCTAGGAACAGGCAGTGCTAGAACAGAGGAAGAGACAACACTTGGCCCATTCTTCTTAAGTGATGAGAGTCTGAAGAGTGTCCCTTGCCATCTCCAGAACCCTTCCTCAAAGCTAAGCTAAAAGACTGGAATTTGGCTCTTCCATCTAGGGGAGGGGCTGCTGAGGGATGGGATATCTAAAGAGCTGGCCTTGGAAAAAGAGGAAGAGACTTAACCTTGTCTGTGAGTAAAGCCAGAGAGATAGAGAGAGAGGGAGGGAGGGAGGAAGGGAGTTAGAGAGAAGAGAGAGAGACAGAGAGACAGAGAGAGAGAGGGTAAGGGAGGGAGGGAGGGAGGGAGGGAGAGACAGACAGAGAGACAGAGAGGATCATAAAAATGTTTTAGCAATTAACGTACCACACAGGGCCGGCCGCCAATGATATTGAATCCCAGGGAGCCAGAGTCCCGATGCAGGACAAGAGTCAGGCTTTTGGTCTCCTCACCCTGTAAGACAACAAATGAGTTAAAATGTTGATTTGCAAACAGGAAATTGAGGGTAGCATTTTCTTCTTATACAAAGAGACTCGTGACTATGGAGCTAATTGCTTTATAAATTTTTATTTCTTGACAAGTTTGGCAGAGGAAACTTCTCGAACACAATCTGAAATTCAGCCCTGCCTTTAGGACCTTGCAGACATGCCTGGAATGACCACAGAAGAATGTCTGGAGGCGTCCAGACAGGCCTCCAATCACTCATTATCAATGACTCCTAGGTCTGCAGCTGTAGCCTTCTTTTGGCTCACTGGACTCAGGCTGTCTAGACGGCCACTCTCTATTTCTCTATACTTCTAAAGGACAGCATTCATGTCACATCATGAGAGGGTCAAATGGCGATCCTCTCGGAGGTGTGAGCACATGCAATGAACTGTCAATAGTCATCTCTGTTTGAGAGACATTGTGTGTGTGTGTGTGTGCGTGCGTGCATGTGCACATAAGAAATTGTTAAATGCGAAATGTGGAATGAAAGCAGAAAACCCTGAATCGGGCTCCACAGGGGAAGGGCTCACTTCCACACAGTCATTATTGACTCATATGTAGGAAATGTAGAGCCCCTTAACACAAGACATGCTGGGGAGAGCTGGACATCAACACAACCTCACGTCCAACAAACTGAAGTCACCAGGACAGGTTGCACAGGCAGCCAAAAGGGACAGAGATACCAGGCACCTCAGTTTAAGTGATAGGAGAACAGTTAAAAACTGCCATCTCAGGTACAAACTGCTACTCTTTGCTCTATAGCTCACACATTTAGCTCACTAACACAGCTTTAAATATTTTTCTAGTGAGACAGTTTGTATTGGACACTGGAAATTCACCCAGATGGACTGTGCTTTCTTAGAAGGGTGAAATGTTAGAAATACATGGTACTTTGAACAAGTTATCTTACATGGCTTACATGTCTGGCTTTCATAACAATCAGCGACGGAAACTGTGCAGTTACACACTAATCCAAGGCAGATGGTTGTGCTCTGACAATCTCAAATGGTGCACAAAGAAGAACGCGGGATCAAATGAACCCAAAGTTCACTTTCAGACCTACCATGTGAGAGTCATGAAGATGGCAGGAAGAGGGCGGGATGAAGGGGAGGAGCAAATTAGGAAGGGAGGAGACAGAGAGAAGGGTAGGAGGGAGGAAGAGAAAGAGAAAGAGGGAGGGCAGGGGAGGGGTAAAAAGCAAAGAGTTTTATTATGCTGCGTTTCCAATGGCAACAGCTAATATTTTCAGTTTTTGCTATATGCCAAGAATTACACTCAAACTGAGGTGCTTTATTTCATTGACTAATCCTCACAGTTTCATTAACTGATGCTATTCCTATCCTTCAAATACAGGTGAAATTGTGCCAAAGAGATGACCTGTCAGCGAGCTAGTACTAGGTTGGACTTGCATTTGGATGAACAGCCTCCCACGACACCTGTCTTCCACACTGCTTGTTTCCGTCTAGCATGTAGAAGGTAATTCTGTGCAGGTCTGCAAAATTTTACCCCGTCCCTCATGCTTCAGCTGCTAAATTTCAGGAAAAGGGTTCACTGTAGGAAGGTTTGCCCAGAATATAGAAACAGAAGAAAATCCTAAAACTGCCTAAGAATGCTATCTGAGGTGCTCAGAGACATGGCCTTGGGTATCTTTTGAAGGACTAAGAAAGCCATGCCCGAAACACAATATTCCTCAGCTCAGCAGCAGCTTGCAAAGAATCTTTCCCAACAATCAAGCTGCCCTACACTTGCTTGCTGAAGGCAACCTATGGGAAGAAAGGAGGATACTTCACAACCAGGAGGACACCTCACAACCAGACTGGTACCCAGACTGGATTCAGATGGCAGTACATCACCTAGGGCTGAGTTACAGCAGTAAGCTAATGTGCATAAGTCACTGGGGATGGGATGCTTAGCTGGCAAAGATGAAGGTCAGCAGGAGTTGAATTCTTGCATTTCTCCACTCAATTACCAGACACTATGCTCTGTTCTCCTCCCATGGGCTTCATTCTGTTTGTCCACTCCTACTGTCTTCCCAACAACCTTCACTTGCTCAGTTTTGCAGGTGAAATATGGATTTCACCATCAGATCCCATATAAACATCAGACTTACAAACCATTCATCTCTGAAAAACTGTGTAATCCACTCCTGGGCTCAAAACTTCAGAAAAGAGTTGTAGAAATGGTTTCCATTCAATTACACTTCACCAACTAAAGAGAGGTATGCAGGTGTGTGTGCAAGAGTTCTCACTGATGCTGCCTGCCCTCCTGACACTTTATACTTTGCCACGGTGGTGTGTTCCGTGTAAGGGAATATTTAAGCAGTACTGGATTTTGGGGGGTTTATCACAAGTCATGCTATGCAGTTTTCTCCAAAATTCAGGGTATGGGAATGGAACATGGGAAAAGGTCCAACTTTATGTGCACAGGTGATTAAACACACATCTCTGTCTCTCAACACAGGGCACAGGGAGACACACAGGCTCAAGGTTAAACAGAAATAAAATGGGAGCCTGGAGAGCAGAACTGAATCTGTGGAACTCCAGTACCCATGCTCTCTGTGGGGTGACTGCACATGTTTGGACCCTGCCCTAAATCCGTCTAAACGGCTATGTCAGTCTGCCAGCTGGGGGCTCCATAGCTCCCAGGACAGCTACCATGTCGTCCCCCCCCACACACACACATACAAAAAGTGCATACATAATGTCATACAGTGATATCAAAAGGTTGACCACCCCTGGCTTATATGATAAGGCAGCTTTTAAAGTTTAACAAGCATACCGGATTCTATAATAGTAACTGTGAAGATTGAGAATGTTTTTCAGAGCTTGGTAAATCCTGAAAGTACTATGCCCCTGACACCAACAGCACTAGGCTTAGTACTAGAAGTCATTTTCCTGATCCCCAGGAAGGGGTTAATAGCTTCTTCTCATGCCATGGGTACCATGATAACAGATGATACAGGCAATGCCTCACAAGGATCCACATAAGCCTAAGTATACTGGCCCATAGTAAGTGCTCAAGACATAAGCAAGGCTGAATGTTGAGATGAGCCTGGCTCAGCTCTGATGCTGGGATGTTCACTAACCCATCAGTCACGATTCCCCCAAATCCATCCAGTGGAGAACAGCTTAGTCAGTATGAAGGTAAGCCTGAAGAACTAGCACGGAAAACAAAAGACATTTTAAAAATAAAAAAAGAAGACCCTAGCCTGTGCTACATCCATCCCTGTTCTCCAAGGCTGTAAAAGTAACTGCAGACTGCCAGTGGGAAAAGTACCAGGTAGACATATTTCCCACTGCAGAGGGCACGTATAATGAGAGAAATCAAGGCAGGCAGCTCAGACTCTGAGCAAAGCACAGGGTAGACTGGCAGACAGCAAGGTGTGCCGTGGACCAGCAGAACGGTGATGGGGCACGAGGCATGGCCAGGCACAGGGGTGGGGGGGAGGAGGCCCTAGAAGCAAAGCAGACGGAAAGTGAATGCCACTTGCACCAGCACAAACCCAACGGTGAGCTTGGCTCTGAATTGTGGAGGCAGAAGGGAGAAGGAAGCAGAATCCTTAGGGATGGCCGCCACTCGCCACTCAGGCCAGCACCAAGGCCCGTCAGATCCAGAGGCTTAAGGCTGAGAAGAAAACAAGAGAAGAGAGCAGCAAGTGGAAGTCAGGAGAGCCTCCATCAGGAGCTTTGCTTTCAGCTGTCCAGACTCTGAAACAGCTCTCATGTCTCTTCCCAAAGGAGCACACTGCTGTGGTATGGGTGGAAAAAGAAAAGCAAGTAATTGTGGAGCCCACTGACATTACTTCTCGTAGCTGGACAGACAGATCTAAGACACTACTGTCAAGCTGCTGCCATTCTAGAACTCTAGCCAAGGAGATAGCTGATGTTGGTCTCCTCGGGATAGCTTTATGTCTTTAGGGTGGAGAAAGCACACAGATTAACCTTAGAGAAGGGGCTATGGATGTACTCAGACAAGGGCAGAAACCTCCAGAGGCCCCAGGCCAGCAAGCCACAAGAAGAAAGAGATGCCAACTTCTCTGTACCATAAATGTGATTTTGCTTAAAAATCCCTCTCAATATGGACTTATTGGATCATCTGAAATCTCGGCTGCTTCAGCTTTCCATTCCACAGCCAGCAATTTAAGAATCTGGGGAGGGAAGGAAACTTCAGGATGGAAGTCATATATCCATGTACTGCCACAAACCTCTTAATGATGTTCCCCCTCCCCTAAGCACTTTTTTCCTTAAAGGCAAGCCACGCATACACGAGTGGTCCCATGGGATGCTATGTCCTGGCGTCAGCCTAGTGTAACCAGACTTTATTATGTTCTCGTGTGCCAGAACTGCCTAACACATTTCTCAGTTCATCTCGTGAAGTGATGTGTTACTCCGCTTTGATTGTCTGGGAGACACTCTCGTAAAGGCTGCTCTTTCAGTGCAGAAGAGTATGACCTGCCCTCTAGGGACCAAGTCCCTATGTGTTTCAGTACAATTCTGTCACTTCTCTCTAGCTTCAGAAGCTTGGACTGAGGCTGTCAGTAATCAATATGGCTTCTCCAGCATCCATCCGGGCTGCTCTCACTATGAACTCTTTCAAAAACTTTTTTTTTTTTTTGCCAAGCAAAGGCTGTTTCTGGCTCAGTGGACTTGTGGGCTCCTGGGAACTAGAAAGCTGCCCAGTAGATATGGGGGTTGGGGGGCAGGGGAATGGAACCGACTGACCTGACCGACCCCGACCAACCACTAGGCTGTCTGGGTGACAGGACACCTCTCAGCTTCAGATTAGCAAAGTTCCTTGAGGTTCACACAGCTGGGAAACAGGCCTGTCTGTTGACTAGTGACATGAAAGCGCTGTATATTTGGCTGTCGCCAGGCAAAGAATGTGCAGAGCTGGGGGTTGGAGGGACTGGGAGACAGAGCCATCTGCCAGAAGTTCTGTAAGGAAGGGCTGGGGATGTCTTCACTCCCTACACTTGAAGCCTTTTGTCCTCTTTGTACTTTGGCCTTTGCAGTTCTCAATGAAGGAGCAATAGACTAAGCCCTCCTTGTAATTCAAATTCCAGTGGAAATAAAAGGTTCCAGGAGCAAGAACAGAAGGGGACACTGTTGAAGCCTGAGGCAGAAGAGGGTGGTGGAGATGATACTTGAATATAAGTTTCAGTTGGATGAGACAGCCACAAGAACAAAAGCAGGATGTGTGACTTCCCAAGACAGGTGTGGAGAGAGATGAAGGGCCCAGGAAGACAGGTACAAGGGCCCAAAGAACAGCTTTTGCGGGGCTTTTAGTTCTTCGGAATCACACATACACATCTGCAAGCCAAACAGCATGTGTTTGGAGAAAAATGTAACAGAGACAAAGAGTTCCCACTTCTGCTCTCCCCCAAAGTTTGCCACATTATTTTGACTCACTGCAGAATCCTCCCCCCATCCCCCACCCCGAGCGTTTGATTTTGTATTCCTATGAGCTGAGCTCCAAATTCAATATCTAATTTTTGCCGTTGACTCACTTGCTTTTCTCGAGACTGTTCAGAAGCAATGATTCATGGAAATATCCAAACACGATGCAAAACAGCACTGCCATCAGAACCTCAAGTGCCACATCCTTGATGTGTCCATCAAGGGAGTGTCATGCTGTGAACGTTTGAGTGCCCTCAATATTCAGGCATTAGGAGGTTGGGAAATGGCTCAGTCAGTAAAGTACTTGCTTTGCAAGCAATAAGACTGTCACAAGAGGTGGTGGTACACACGTGTCATCCCAGTGCTGGGGGTGTGGAGACTGGCAGATCCCTGGGGACCTCTGGCCAGCCAACCTATCACACATACCAAGTTCTACAGCACTCAAAGACTCTGTCTCAAAAACTAAGGTGGACGTCACCTGAGGAATAGCACAGAATGTTGCCTTCTGCCCTATAGAGCCCCTCCCTGCACTTACACGGCTGTACTTATACGCACTACAAACACATCTTAACAATTCTGTTGAAATCGTCTTAGGGCAATAATATTAGTGGTAGAAGAAAGACATGATGACATGTGTTTAGGAATCAGTGCCTTCATAAAAGGCCCCAAAGGGCTTCCTACCTCTTCTATAAAGGCATAAGGAAAGAATGAACAAACAAACGGAACAAAAAGACCAGAAAGGCTGTCCACGAACCAAGGTAGTCTCTGGCCTTTCCCTAACACTGGATGTGTCACATTTGTCTTCTTGGGCATTTCAGATTCCAGAGTCCAAGAAACATATTCCTGTTGTTTATAAGCTACACACGTGTGACATTTTGTTATAGCAGTTCAAATGACTCAGACGGGGTGGGTAAGAGTTTGTGTAATTTTGTTTTTAACTCACTCTTTTTATGTAGCACAGGACAAGCCTTGAATGTGATCCTCCTGCCATGGCTTCCTGAGTACCATGGTTAAGACATTTTAAAATTTTAAACATCCAAAGACCCACCCCAAAGTATTTTTCTTTGCCAAATTGCAGAGAGCAAAGTTGATTTCACTTAGCAGCTGTGAAATGGTTATTTTCTTGCTTATAGGAACTGGGAGTCCCTCTCAGAGTCTTAGGCCACAGTGTCTAAGATCTGACAGCCATCTCACACTCGCTCTACTCTGGGTACCTTGCATCTAACCCTGATCCTCAACCTGATGAGACTCTGTCCCTCTCTTCAGTCTCTTTATGTTCCTGCATCGGATCTACGGGCACCTGAAAACAGCCACCAGCAAACAGCGTAAGCTGTCTGCCAAGGAGTCATCTGGCACAGCAGTCTCCAGTTCCCAAGGCTGTGGTTGCTGCAGGCCACACTCAAACCAAGGTTACACATTGCCTCTGCCCTGTTACACACCGGCAGTTAAACATATGGAATGGATGAGAAAGATGGCCACCCAAGCCCATCTGTTCGTCATTTTCTTTACAAGAGTAATCACTGCTTTATAACAACCCCTTTCTTATTGGAACTAGATTATTAGGGCACCATTACTGGGGCGGGGGGGAGGATGGTAACTTGCCAGATATGATGCTGGGATAGGTAAATAGTAAGAGTTAGGGTGATGTCAGTTCATAAATAGGTGTCTCATTGCTCTCTTGAGCTAAAGATAT